>NC_068355.1:181456256-182191256 GCF_020536995.1 Dreissena polymorpha | reverse complement strand
ATCTGACATGGTCAGTGGCATCACAGTTAGACGCCACAGAAGTGCTTGTTAAGTTTGAGGTCAATGTCAAATTAAAAATGAAATCTGGCATATAGGATATCCTAGCAATTGTCAAAATACAATGCCCTTGCATGAAACAAAGGTCTTCATACTCATAATTGATGCAAGATCAAATATGTCAATGATGGTTACTCTCAAACAGACAGACAAAAAAACAATGACTGGACAGCAAATTGAAAACTTAAGGCAATACAAGGAGCTTGAATAATGACAATTATAACTAGAGCTTTGTCACAGACGTGACGAATACCCCCACATGACGCATTGAAACAGAATATTTTGCATGTTGTCTTAACAAAAAAAGCGAACACCATGCTCAATGTTTAAAACGCACTAAGTGACCCCGTGACCTAGTTTTTGACCCAGCATTGCCCATGTTTGAACTTGATCTACACATCATCTACATACAACTTCTGACTAAGTGTGGTGAAGATCAGATGAAAACTACTTGAATTAGAGAGCGGACACCATGCTCAATGTTTAAAACGTACTAAGTGAACCCGTGACCCCAGTTTTTGACCCGGCATGACCCATATTCGAACTTGACCTAGACATCACCTAGATATAACATCTGACCAAGTTTGGTGAAGATCGGATGAAAACAACTTTAATCAGAGAGCGGACACTTAATACGGAGCGACAGACCAACCGACGGACAGACCAACCGACCGACAGACAAGCTCAACTTCGTTTGGTGGGGTATAATTAACCAAGAACTAGGCCAGAGTGAAAAATCTAAGTACAAATTGAGGTTAATTTCAAGGAGAAACTAAAGATCGGTAAATTTTGTGAAACCAAAATTTAGACCTTCTGAGTTTAAGTTCCAAAGTTGGTCAATGTCATAGTCAAGATAAAGCAGGTGATTTTAGTTTATTAAGAGTGTTCATAGAAACCATCCATGTCAGCGTTTAAGCATTGTAAAAAGCGAAAATGTCGTTAGATGGAATGCATAAATTTGAGTTAACCCTTTCCCACTCAAAGCAATGTAAAAATGGCTATGTGAAAACAGCATAAAACCAGAACAGCCTGTGAGAAACTCGCAGGCTGTTCAGGTTTTATGATGTTTGCTGCTAATCAGTATTTAAGAGTTTGAAATGAAGCCTTTTAAACTTGCATCTAGTAAGATAGGTCTTTATTTAGATTTAACTTTCTGAGGGAATACACATGCGTCAAAATACGTATCTAAATGGTAAAGGGATAAACAACAACAACAACATTTATTCAGCAATAAAGCTTATACAAGCTCTCAGCTAATATAAGCTCTTAGCCTACAAGAAATTGGACTCTGCAGCCTACAAGAGATTGGACTCTGCAGCCTATAAGAGATTGAACTCTGCAGCCTACAAGAGATTGGACTCTGCAGTCTACAAGAGATTGGACTCTGCAGCCTACAAGAGATTGGACTCTGCATTAGTCTAAACCATAAGTAGGTAAGCGTCAACAGCAACGTGCAGTAAGGTTGATATGGGTGTGTTGGTAGTCTTCAAGTACAAAATCCATGCAAGTAAGAAAGATATGTGTTCACTGTGTAGAGATGGAAGGATGGGTCAATCAATATGTACCTCCCAAATATGTCAATGCAGGGGCATACACAATATTTTTGGTCTTCTCATAAATATATTAATTTTAGTACTAGACACATTTTGCTGTCACTTATTATTATTATTGTGATCAACGGAAATAACCACTGGTGAGGAGCGTCAAGCAGATCTGGTAAACGGAAGGGCATGCTTAAATGTTGACTGTGGAGAATAGATAGCTAAGTATTGATATTATGTACATCCTAGTTCATGCATACAACTACATGTACAACCAAATTATACATCATAAAGAGTAAACCACTTTACAGTCATATCAGATAATTGCTAAAAATTGTTCTTTTTATTGGTAGCTTAGGGTTAATACAAACAGTGCGAATTATTATCAGAAAACACAAGTGAGACAGCCACATTCATTCTTACAAAAAAAGCCTAGTAAGGCAACATATAGGTTATACAATTATCTACAACATAACATGTCTGCGCATTTTAATACAATTACCTAACAATTGTTTATTTTATTAATTTTGTATGAGGGAAGTTTTGCCTAACTGCTCCAGATGTATGTTTTTGTTGTTAAAAACAATAAATACAGTAGAAATGTAATGAAGTAGTTTTTGGATAATTAACATGTATTAACTTACAAAAATGAGGTCTATGCCCTGCAATGTTGTAACCTTCTAGCTCTTGAGCAATATATCAAAGGGAACATATAACGCTGCCATTTGAAAAACTCGGATATCAACAAGAACAGCAAATGAATGCAAAATCAATTGCATACATTACTGTAAAAACTAATTTCTTTGTCATGGGATGGATCGCCATGATTTAGTTGTATTATGCAGCAAACACATTGACCTTATTGTTGTTTTATGCAGTGAACACGTTGGTCTCATTTACATGTATTGGTATTATGCGGCGAACATGTTTACCTTAGTTAGTTGTATTCTGCCGCGAACACAAGACCTGATTGTTGTTTTACACATCAATTTACGTAGATCATTTCTTAGGGGTTAAACAATGTATGTTCATCATCATGCTTCTAAGTGTATAACAGTCCTGCAAATCCCTCTTAGAGTAATATTTACCTCTACCTTTAATCTTGATTAACATCACAGGCATCAGGGTGTTATATTTTACTACACAATATATGTATCCCGGAAAAAGAAACTTTTTGGAAAAACCCACTAATCTGCTGGTACAAATAAACATGACCCATTTATAATCCTTTCAAAATCACACACCGTATCAACCGTTATTATCTAAAGGAAGCTATCATTGGTTGATATAACGGACCAGCAATGTTTGTAAAGGGGTGATTAGTGGGTTTTTCTAAACTCGTGCTTTTCCGGGATCAGTCTATTGTATCACTCTTACCACACAGGCTTTTTTATTTAAATGAAGCACAAGACCACAAAAGCCAATAAGAAACATACAAATATTGCTACATTTATGAATATAATCAGTCAATATGTTAGGGTCGAATGGTATAGCAAGACAGTATACAAAATAAAATAAAATTCTGCGACAAACTTTGCTTTAATTTCCTTTGTTAAAATTATGAAGTAGTTTACTTAAGTTCAAATACATGTACTTCGTCAGAATGTGATTCAAACAGAAGAAAGGGAGAACAAACATAAATGTATGTTTCTCTCCTACTAGTTGATAATTTACAAATTATAATAAGTTTAAACAAAGTGAGAAATTTGAGTTGTAACCTATGTTACTATTTTTTTTTATAACAGACGATGGGTATATTTACTATTCTAGTCTGATCGGGATATATGTTATTCCCATGTCATGGCATATTTACATTATTCAGGGATTGGTTGCAATATTTTATAATTGGTAGCATGAACCAATGATTTTTTTAAACATAAGTTATTGATTACAAATGATTGCAGGACTCCTATTAAGGGTTTCAGAATGCATTTTCTGTTTGTTTAAATAAATTACTCCGCATATTTGTTAATGATTTTTATTTTGGAACAAGGGATTGCAAACTTCTAAATAATAATGCTATTGGATTTCTATCCAAAAACTGGTACTTTGAGATTACTGGATAAAATGCTCACATTCTAAAAACATTTATAATTCTGATGTTTATTCTTGAAAATGTATCTTCTTCACTAACAATAAATGCCACTTTTGCTCAGAAAGAACAGATACTGATGCTTAAGTTGTTTTTTTTGTTTTTAATTTCAATTAGCATAAAGCCTATTTTCAAGTGCATTGTATATTCAGCAACAATACAGAGTTCATTGACTTTTTATACTGAATAAAAACATGTTAAAAAAAAACGAATTTTGAAGGCCTTTGCAAACAGTTTGGATCCAGATGAGACGCCACAGAACATGGCCTCTCATCAGGATCCAAACTGTTTGCTATTCTGATAGTATTCTTTGAAAAAAATTGAAGAAAATGCTAATTTTATAAATTCAGCAGACGACATTTTAGCAGACAACAAATTTCCCAGCATGCAAAGGGTTTAAGTGTCCACATGGCCAGTAACTCTTCCTCTGTCTCATGAATTGATATTTTGATAACTGGTTTGAGCCACTCTCTTGAAAAACAAGCTTAATGCATTGTAAAGTACCGCCTAGACTGGACTTTTGTTCAGACTAGAGTTCCTTTAAAAAAAAATCCATTAAAGCCGAAAGTGTTGTCCCCGATTAGCCTTCGTGGACTGTACATTCTAATCTTGAAGACACTACACACACATGTATTAAGCCCAGTTTTCCCATAGTGCGGATAAATTATAATTTATCAATGAATAAAGATAAAGCCATTTGCATTTGTATAATAAAAGTAACCATGATGAGTACTTAATGATAAGTATAACTTGTTAGTCGTTGAGCACTCAAATAAAAAATTCTTCTACTGCATTTTTTCGTTAGTACTTGCATATCTTACATCAGATAATCCTAACTTAAATACATAAAAGTTTGAGAGATTCAATATCAAGGGTGGCAAATAAGTTTGATGGCATTTTCGTCTGGGATGCATATGTCCCATATGGCTTGACTAAACACAACAGCTTGCTGGCATATTTATTGTACACATACTATTCACGGGCACTGATTGGGTTATAATTACATTAACTTTGATGTTTAAAGATTTTGCTTCTCTTTGTTACTTGTTATGTCACGTCTTCTTTGTAGTACAGAACAATTGTTTTGGTCCCAATAAATTAATGGGTATAGATGCTGTTTGATCAATTATAAAGAGTTCAATTTTGTAAAGACTTAACAATGATATTAATTCTATACACTGGCTTAAGACATTACTAACAGCTATCCTATTGATAAATTTGGTTTACTGGATCTTGATTCCTTGGCATTTTGTTTTCCCAGTCATAAAAAAGTCAATGACAGCCCTTAGCTTATCTTAAAAAGGGGGGAGGGTTGGGCGTAGGGCAAGCGACCCTGTGATAAACCCACTTGCTACAAAACTCCATTTGAGACCACAGGCGAAGAGGATGAAATTAATTGTTACAATATACTTTTTATATGTATTTAGAATGAATAATTAATAAGCCTGTCTGCGTTATTCTTGAAAAATTGCATTTTTAAATATTTTTTAAACATATTCAGTAATTTATAGCCTTGCATTATCTCCCGCCTTTCTCCTATATTCCAAAGTGCTTTAATGCACATGCTCTTGGGTTTCATAACTCGGATAAGTTCTGACATGCCCTGTGCCAGGTCACAGCAGGGGCTGAAATTATATTAGAATCATAGACATCACAGGGGCATGTCTTTAGGGAACAACTAAATAGCTTGAAATTTCAGCTATAATTCAAATTTCGTCCCAAATTATGTAAGTCTAGTATGCAAATTAGGTAGGCGTGCTGGGACGCACTCCAGGTCCTCACATAAATCCGCCTCAAGCGCAGGACATCATAAAATTGAAAATACACATTACAATTGGGGCATATCTACTTGATTATTGGGGATTTGTAATAAATATCGGTAAAAATGCCAAAACACATCCAACAAGATCTTTAGCAGAGTGTTGCTTCCCAATACAATGTTAACAAACTATCAATAAATAAAATAATTTTGTGTTATATAGTGTACAGCAATTTTATGTTGAAAATCATAGAGGTTAGTTCTTAAACTGAAAAACCTTATCAGCAGAAATTGGAGGTACGTGTACTGCAAACACCCTATTGGATGTGCAGTACATGAGGTTTTGTTGTATATGGAAATGGTGCATTATTGAAACATTAGTAATTTAGTCAGCAAATTATGTGTGTGTGTGTGCCAGGGGGGGGGCCGTCATAGTAAATCTCTAAAACAGTTAAATACAACATGTCTAAATCCCACATTTGGTCTTAATCAGCGTTTAATAACTTAAATAAAATGCTGTTGGTGATGATGATGATTCTGTCTGAACTTAATTTGAAATAAGAAGAGACTTCCATTAAAGGGGTCTTTTCACAGATTTTGGCATGTATTGAAGTTTATCATTAAATTCTTTATATTGATTAATGTAAACATTGGATCTGAAAAGCTCTAGTAAAAATCAAGATTACAATTAATGAAAGAAAACAAAATTAAACATCAACTTGGGTCGAGCCACTGACCCCTGGAGTAAAAGTCTATCGCTTAGACCGCTAGGCCATCTGTGCTCATACTATGATTGTTGTATTTTTTACTTAATATAAGTAATCCTCGTAGTGTCGCATAATTTAACGACAACAACAAAACTCTCCAAATTATTTAATCGTTTCCCGTTGCAACGCTTTATCATTTTCAGGTTTTTAAATCGTCAAAAGATGCATATGATGGATATTTTAGAGCATCAGGTAAATGTTCAGTATTACTGTTTCCTCACAAATATCATAACTAAAACGAAAATTTGCGATTTTGAAATAATATTTGTTAATTTTATTGTCAATTAAGTAAAATATTTCTTTAAAGAAAAGTCCATCAAAGTGAAAAGTGTTGTCCCTGATAAGCCTGAACAGACTGCACAGGCTAATCTTGGGAAACAATTCACGTACATTTATTTAGCACAGTTCTCCCAAAACGTAGCTCATATTATGATGACAAATCCAGAATCAAAACAAATCTAGGTATCTGGTACAAGAGATGTGACCTTGTTCCAACATCAATCTGTATGATATCTGCAGCTTGAAGATATATCACATCTCTTGAAGCAATATCACCTGGTGGGGTATGAATCATCCTATTAACACAAATACTATACTTTTTTCACTACACCTGGAGAAATCGGAGCTATTGTACTAACCATTCTATCAAATGTCATATTTTTTTGCAGGTTGCATTTATCTCTGATTAGCAGATGCAGACTGCACAGGCTAATCTGGGACAACACTTTAGGCATGTGAATAAAACCATAATTTCGTATAGTGAGGCTTATTTGCAAGTGTCGGAAATAGACAGTTGCATATTCAAATACATATTTTTGTGTGATAAATAAAACAAAAATAATGGGACATAATTACATTGTGAATTGAAACTGACAAATACAGAGCTGTAAATTTTGTAACGCCTCAAAACTGCATGGTATAGACTGTGCACTCGTATATTAACATGTATGTAACACATAAGTTACTTTAATAAATATTGCATTAGGGCCTAAGAACAAAATTACAAATAGTTTCAAACTTTGATCTGTCATTTCACCCTTATAAAGCAGATAATTTGAACAAAGAACACTCAAGCATAAAAGATGTACAAACATTGTGGAACCCTAAGTATTTGATAGAACTCATTAAGATTTTTGGCAAACCCATACTGTTTTCCTTGTTAACCATAGGAAACATTTTTAATAGTCTGGTTCCATTATTGTCAGAATGTAATTTATATGGTATGTAAGAATTCCTGACAGAAAATGAATTGTCCATGAAAATACTAGGTATTATGAAGATGTTTCTCTCACCTGTAAAGTTCACCACTATGCTATGAAAGAGAAACAACTGACACTGTAGGTAAGAACTGATTGATGTTCTATTTTGTTGTTTGTTACTGGAACAGCATAATGCTATCAAAGTTGGCAAGAAACTATACTCCACACAGGAAACAGTTTAATATTAGTTGAAAGTAAAGTTCTAATCAATGCACATGTATCCATTAATCAGCAATAAGACTAAAGTATTTGCTCTTGATATTTGTTTATTGTACTTAACATTATGTTTTCCATCCCATGATTGTAATTGATAAAAACTTTCTCCATCACTTGTTATGTTAACATTTATAAATTCAATACATTGAAGCTAGATTATTAAAATGCTTATTCCTAAAAATTTACTATCTGTCTGTATTATTTTGCATGCAGTAATCCAAAGGAAAGCATGCACCATGTTTTGGTGTGTAATTTAATGACAGGTCATTAAACAAAATGGGTCTGGTTACTAGATTGGCTAAAGCCTTCTGCATGAGCATATTTAAGTTTTATGAGCTATTAAAATGCACTAGACCTCTGAAAATAAAAAAGATTGATAGCACCCTGATGTTACTGTATATCCCCTAAAAGTACACTCCATGCAAGGTCAAGTTTCTCCCTTCTGATAGATTAAGGCTGGTATTCCATCTGTCTGTATCAGCATCCGCATATCCGCATCCGCAAAAAAATAGAACAAGTTGAAATTCACTTTATTCCATTCGTTCGCATCCGTATGTCCGCATGCGCAAATGGCGTCCGCAAAAGAAGTTCCAGGGCTCAACATTAACGGTTGTCCTATTGCCCCTGGCAAGAAAAAGTTGGGTCCGGCCAAGTTATTTTATAATCTAGTTGTCCGCCTGGGCATGTTCAAAAAAAGAACAAAGAGCATTTAATTTAGACTTTAATTGCTGTAATCATTTTGCTTAATGTTCAAAAATAAAAAATGTTTTGTGGTGTATCATTTTGATCTTTATTTAAAAATATGAGGTTTACAGGTAATGCGATTTTTCATGTTTGGGCAAGTGGCTTAATACGTACAGGGCAAGTAGATTTTTCTAAGTACTTGCCCGGCAGGGCATGCTGGTTTTTAGATTAATGTTGAGCTCTAAGAACGCTCAAGTGAGCATTCTAATGCGGATGCGGACAAGATACAGACGGCATTTAGCATGATGAGAGTAGCTGTCATCTCAAAAATCAACTGAAAAACTATCAAATTCGTGAAAAATTACCCGGAATTATACAACTAACTCAGTCCTGCATATCGGGATTTTACTTCAAATGTTTGGAAAAACATAGCCTAGGCACTTAAAGAAGATGTTTCAGGTATTTACCATTTGTATTCTTTTACAGAGAGAATGATGATTTGTACCTTATATCTACTTAAATTCAGGCCTGTCCTTCATAATAATTATCTCAATTATAATATTTAATTTTATCCATACACAAAAATAAAGATACGCTCGACGTATGCGGATAAATGGAATATAGCGTCCGTATTATGATTTTGCGGATTCGTATGCGGATACGGATGCTGATAGATGGAATACTAGCCTTAGCAGCAGGAAGAAAGTCAAGATAAAGTACGGACTTGGTATTACGCGTGTTAGTATCACAAATAGACTGTGGTCAATATTTTGTCTCAACTTTGATTTTTTCTCAATTTGTGTGCAGGATATGTGCGTGGATTACGTTGCATATTAATGTCTTTCAGTCTTCCTTTTGTTTTAACACTATACATAATTATTGGTAAGCAACTTAAATCCACCAATCTGTCTACTGACGAAATATGCGACAATCAATGTTTGGCGATTAATAATAATTGTTTTACAGTATTAATTGTTATCTTTGATACGTCTGTTTGGATTGCACTGTGGTATCTGGGATGGCACCTTACGTACATGCAATAATCCAATGACAGGACTCACATGCTTGCAGTGGGAAAACAGGGCTAAATGCATGTGCGTTACATGTTGTGCCAGATTAGCCTGTGCAGTCAGCATTGGCTTATAAGGGATAATAATTTCTGCCTTTACTGGATTTTGCTTTTAAGAGACTTCCTTGAACGAAATAGCCCCTTATGTCTAAAGTGGCGTCCATATTGAGCCAATTCTGTGCTTATCTGGGACAACCCTTTACACTTGCATTACGCCCCGTTTTCCCAGATTGAGGCTCATGTATTTCTTAGCAGTACTGATGGGTGTTATTATTAGCAGAACTACAGCATACTTGCAGGTTAACTGTACTCACCTAGCCAGGGTGCCCTCGTTATATCATTGAGCCCAGGTTTACAGTTTTAATTGACCATAAATGGAATGCATGTGGGCCTTGCACTATCAGATTACTGTTCTGTCTGATTAAAACAAGATTAATTGACCATACAAAAAGTACTGATCAACAAGGAAAATTCGGAAACTTGATGAGAAAAACCTCACAATATGAAACTTTCCTAACAAAACTGAGTTCTAAAGGCAGTACATTTATTTTAGTTTTTTATTGAAGGTGGTGTTTTTCCAAATAATGTTCTGTCAGAATATAAATGTAATGATGAAATATAAACAAATCTTATGCCTGTTTTGAGTTGTTTGGCTGACGAGATATGCATTGTGTGTGTTTATTCATTAACATAAAAGTAACATATGTATGTTTTATATATAAAAAAAACTCATGACAGTCCATAATTATCTTTACGTGATTACGTCTTAGTAAAATGCAGAAAACAAACGAATATTTAATTATGTGTGTACGAAAAATAGCAATGCATAACAGCTGGGATATATAAGCCTCACTCTGAGAAAACGGGGCTTAATGCATGTGCGTAAAGTGTCGTCCCAGATTAGTCTGTGCAGTATGCACAGGATATTAAGGGACAACATTTTCCACTTTTATTGAAATTTTTGTTTGTAGGTAGTCTCTTCTGAACGAAAATCCAGTTTAGGTGGAAAGTGTCTCATCTGTTTAGCCTTTGCCTCTGGAAGGACACTTTAAACACATGAAGTAAGCCCCTTACAGCAAGGCTCACATGGAAGGATTGTTCAAACTTGAAATCATTTTTATATATGTACCCATTTTTTAAGTAGCCAAAATATATTGTTACAGATAAAAACCTCTATCTTTTTTCAAACTGACATCAAAGAGTTTTTATATCCAACACATGATGTTTGAAGCAATAATTTATCTATAACTTGTTAATCCCCTAGATGTTGGGATGCAAACCTAAGCAAAGGAAGATTATTTATTTTGCTTTAACGACATTTTTACCACATACCATGAAAGGAATTGAATAAAATATAATTACATGTTATTAACCCATTCATAATTAAGCTGGTAAGCTAGTCATTTTTAGAAAATTAAACCCCTCCTTCAATAGATAATTATAACTTTCAGAACATGAGATCAAAGGGGTGCCCACATTTTGAAAACTGAGGCATGACTATTTAGCATGTGACCTATATTTTAACTATTTGCTTATCACCATGGCAATTAAAATCTTATTAGTGTGAAACCCAGCAACCACATTAAAGAATTAGAGCAGACTACAAAAGCGGGCTTCTCTTTAGTCTTTATCAATGATGTGAATTTCTCTTTGAAAATGAAATATTGCTCAGTTTTCATGCTAAATGATCTTGTATCATCTCTAGTCACCATGTTAAATATAGAAAGTTGTATATTGTTTTCAAGGGAAGTCATGTTGTCTGATCAATTGTTAAATACAACCAAAATGGAGACTGTCATACTGGGAAGATTATAATTTATGTGCAATAAAAAAATTCTGTCTAATCATTGCATATACAAGCATAATTTAACTTCATTTGATGATCAAAAAGAAAAAGAACAAAGATCTATGAACATAAGTATCACAGTATTTTCTACATTAATTGACCCTATTTAATGAATAAACACAACATTTTACAAAACATATAATAGCTCTATGTAAACATCAAAACCAGAAGAACTTTTTAAGAAGTAACATTATATAATAATCAGCAAAATTGTGCAAAAAAAATAATGTGCAAAATCATTAGCTCAACATACCTTGTAACAAAGAATTAAGCTGTGCTCTGTAAAAGAAGTGCATTTGAGTACAGTATTGTACCAGATTAGCCTGTGAAGTCTGCACAGGCTAATCTGGGAGAATCTTTTCCGTTCTAATAGTATTTTTCTTTTAAATGAAGTCTATTCTAACAAAAACCCACCCTAGACGGAAAGTGTAGTCCCTGAACTGCACAGGCTAATTACTGACCGATCTTGAACATAGGCAAGCATGAAGCCCCGTTTTCCCAGAGCCAGGTTTAACCCTTTGCATGCTGGAAAATTTGTCATCTGCAAAAATGTCGTCTGCTGAATTTCTAAAATTAGCATTTTCTTTGATTTTTTCAAAGAATACTATCAGAATAGCAAACAGTTTGGATCCTGATGAGACGCCACGTTCTGTGGCATCTCATCTGGATCCAAACTGTTTGCAAAGGCCTTCAAAATTCGGTTCCCGCACTGAAAGGATTAAGCCCCGTTTTCCCAGAGCCAGGTTTAATAGCTAGAACCATGTATATCCATGCCAAGTTTAAATAAACAGCTGATGAGATACCCAGCCAGTATGGCTTTATCAGTAGGATCTTTTGTAGGGATGGCAACGAATACCGATTTTGGTATTCGAATATTCGGTCACCCTTCCGAACGAATATTCGGATATTCGGTCAACATCTGTTGGAAAAAAAATCAAATTTGTTTATCGTACCATTACTCCATGAATTTTACTTTCGTTTTTACCGGAGGTTCACCGGAAGTGACTAAATATTGACACAGCGTTGCCGTCGCTAATTCGGAGCTGATTTTGTTGATTACTTTTTATTGTTAAAATTGAATGAAAAAAACTTTTTTTAAACTTTTAATATTGTACATAAACAATAGAACGAGAAACATAATATTTACATGACGACAAAATAATTACATAACAAAACAGTTAGATCTAAATATAATTTAAGCTGAACTCGAACGAATAATTTTCATAGCCACAACACAAATTGAACCTGTTTTACAGACTAAAAAGTCAGTCTTTTAAAGTTTCCACGTTTAAAAGTCACTCGTATCGGCGACTTCTTATCGGATGATCTCGTGAAATACTTCAAAGCAGCAGAAGGCGTAGGTGGCATTTTGCGTGGACAGAGATTTACTTTATGCGTGTAGCAATTAATATATTTTCAATTAAAAGAGGGCGAAATACCAAAAACGTTTATTTAAGTATAATACCTGATTGAATATTGAGTAATTAATTAAAGTTTGGACCATACGATACGCAAATAATTATTCGAGGTTGAGTAAATATTTTCTAAAAGCTTTTTTATTCGACAGCGTGATTATAACCATACGATCTTTTTTGTTTTTCACACCAAGTCGGCTCTTCTTTTACTCATTTAATCTGTGATCATTTTAAATGTAATTCGAGTTATTAGACCAAGACGGGTCGGTGTTTTAATTGCCATACTTGTTTTTACACCAAGTTGGCTTTCCCTTTACTCGTTTAATCTTTGATAATTTTAAACGTAATTCGAGTCATTGGATCAAGTACAGGTCGGTGTTTTGATTGCCGACGCAATTTGCACCTATCATAATTTTGACACAAAGTGACTGTCTTTGTTAGGCAATTAGCGGGATTTATGACCGGTATACTGTCATCACCATAGCGACGCATTATCGCGCCTATCGGAATAAACATTATGACACGCGGAACAACTTTTTTTACAATGTTTGAAGCAAATTTCACGAATACAAAGTCTTTGAAATTACTCGATTTTTTTTGATTTTTTTTTCTTCCGAATATTCGATTCGAAAGACAGTATCCGAATAATCGGTCCGTGACCGAATATTCGGATATTCGGATATTCGTTGCCATCCCTAATCTTTTGACATGGAAAGTGCATTATCTTCCTCTTCATAAACTTCCTGTGTGAGATGTAAATTTTCAATTATCAGGGCTCAGCACTAGGGCTGTTACCAAGCTCAGTGCAAGAAGGTTGTAGATGATGTGTTCTGGGTGCCTTTGATGGCTTCTTCTTGTTCCATGTGCCTAGAGGAATGTCATTTTGTCTGGCCCACTTGTGGTCAATTAAATTCACTGATAATCAGCTTGGAGCAAATTGAAATGAGGACTTGTATGGCCCCTGCACTGTTACTTATGATGGAACAGGAATTATTAACAACAGATGGCGACGCTAATATTCTAGGGCTTCAGATCAGAAAACAAATTTTATTAGAATGGTTGGTCTGCTGTTATGCATAAGTATGATGGATGTTTTTTGTAACTGTTTTGAGACTGACTGAACTAATATTGTTTTTTTAGGTTTACTGTTGTATCAAAGGCATTATGTTTGTTTGTTTCTTCATTTTTTTGTTCTTTTTGATAGTTTCATTGTATTTAATAGTGTTTATCAGTGTTTCAATCATTGTATAAGGAAACCTTAAATAAAGCACTCCAGAGAGCAGAGGGTCAGACCGCACATTGTCTGAAGATCCTTACAGGAAACTTAACCCATTTATGCCAAGTGGATTCTCCCATCCTTCTAAATTGGATCAATTTATTTTCAAAATTAGGGATGTCTAGTATATTTATTTCTATATTTAGAATATTCCTTACAAACATTCCTATAAGCAAACAGCGCAGACCCTGATGAGACGCCGCATCATGCAGCATCTCATCTGGGTCTACACTGTTTGCCAAGGCCTTTTTTCTAGACGCTTGAGGCATAAATGGGTTAATAGGTTTAGTAAATACATGGCCAATTGAACTCTGCAACATGAATCTATTAGTAAACTGTTTTTTTTTATAATTGTGTTATATTTCAAGTATTTTACAACAAAAACAAGGGCTGTTTGTAAAACATGCATGCCCCTCATATGGGCTGTAAGTTGTAGTGACAGCCATTGTGTGAATATGTTTTTTGTCACTGTGACCTTGACCTTTGACCTAGTGACCTGAACATCAATAGGGGTCATTTGCCAGTCATGATCAATGTACCTATGAAGTTTCATGATCCTAGGCGTTAGCGTTCTTGAGTTATCATCCGGAAACCATTTTTCTGTTTCGAGTCACTGTGACCTTGACCTTTGACCTAGTGACTTGAAAATCAATAGGGGTCATCTGCGAGTAATGTTCAATGTACCTCTGAAGTTTCATGATCCTAGGTGTAAGCGTTCTTGAGTTATCATCCGGAAACCTTTTTTCTGTTTTGGGTCACTGTGACCTTGAACTTTGACCTAGTGACCTGAAAATCAATAGGGGTCATGTGTGAGTCATGATCAATGTACCTATGAAGTTTCATGATCCTAGGCGTAAGCGTTCTTGAGTTATCATCCGGAAACCGTTTTACTATTTGGAGTCACTGTGACCTTGACCTTTGACCTAGTGACCTCAAAATCAATAGGGGTCATCTGCGAGTCATGAGCAATGTATTTTTGAAGTTTCATGATCCTAGGCCTAAGCGTTCTTGAGTTATCATCCGGAAACCATTTGGTGGACGGACCTACCGACCTACCGAGATGTGCAAAACAATATACCCCCTTCTCTTCGAAGGGGGGCATACAAAAAACATAACACAAAGTATTTCATGTACAGCATTTTGATGGGTACATAAATGTAATATAATAAATATAATTGTAGTACATTCAACATACATTCATATCACATTATACAATACAAACTAAATTAATGTTGAATATAAGTATGTATATCAATTAACATAAAATATTGCACATATGAGAATAAAACAGAAAGTGCTGAATTGCATTGTATACGGAAATCTGATAAAGCAGAGTTTACAATGACAACAAATAAATATGTTATAAGCATTATTTATATTATGAGTTATGATTGGTGATGTCATTATATGAGATGTCAGTAAATATTTTAACCAGAGACCATATTTTAAATTCTTCTTCTGATCTAAGTGTATTTCTGTAAATTTCAAAAGTTTGTTTCATACTGATTACAAGTCCGTAGTTTGAAGGAATTCTGTTTTTTTTCTTTGACAATAAAAGATATACCGTTTAAGCTCTAGGCATACTACATTTGAATCATTCATTTTGGATTAATAATTCCAAGTACTAGATCCTGACATGTAATGTGAATAGGTATGCTTGGTCTACTTCTACGAACAATATCAACAACAAATTTAATAATTTCCTGGGTATGTGGACAGTACCAGAACAAGTGCATTATATTTTCAACTTTCAAATGACAGAATGTACATACATTATTAGCCACAATTGTCATTTTGAACATTAGGGATTTTGTCCCCAATATTCTGTGGACTATTCTGAACTGGAGCCATCTGATATAAGTTTCTTTAGTTATATTGATTACAAGTGCATGTACTTTTTTCCATTCAATATTTAAAAATGTTGAATTCCAGTTAGTATCACAAGCTGGAATGTCATTGTTTTTAATCTAAATGTTTTATAAATTTGTTTCTCTTCTTTAGGGCTGGCTACTATTTTTTTATGTAAGTTGGTAATATAGGTCCTTGAGTGTTTTTGTCAAAATTCGGCAGGTCTTCAAAATTGTCAATGTATTTCTTTATTATGTTTATTAATCCTTGGTACAATAGGAAGTTTACGTTTGTTCCAACTTGTGTATCCAAAGATTCTTTGGAAATAAAGCAGTTTCTTTCTACCATTATGTCTCTCACAAACCGAATACCTCTTTCATATAGACATTTGATATAGATATAGCTATTGCTAATTTTAAAATTATGATTATAAAAAAGAGGCATATCCAGAATATCATCACAATTCAATATTGGCAGCTTTTCAATATTTCAATATATAGTTTTTCAAAACATCAAGCCAAAATTTATTTTTTAAGTGCAAGCATATTTTTTCGGCATACATTTTACCAGTATTGAATACTATTTTAAAATCTATTAACGATCTAGCCAGTGAATAACAATTTCCTTTGTAACAAAAAACTGTTTATTTGCCATATTGTTTATAGTCGACCTTTATTTAAAGCCATGGATGGTTTTATGTAATATGCAAGGGGATGTTAATAACATTTACCACACATATCAGGGATATTCTTTAACCAATTTATGCCAAGCGTCTAGAAAAAAGGCCTTGGCAAACAGCGTCTCATCTCATGATGCGGCGTCTCATCTGGGTCTGCGCTGTTTGCTTATAGGAATTTCTGTAAGAAATATTTTAAATATAGAAATAAATATACTAGACATCCTTAATTTTGGCAATAAATTGATCCAATTTAGATAGATGGGAGAGTCCACTAGGCATAAATGGGTTAATAAACTGGTCTCTTTGTCTGACCACAAGTGTGTCTTGTTTACTTTAGTCTGGGGCATAATTTTGAATTTATTTAACCCATTTATGCCTAGTGGACTCTCCCATCCTTCAACATTGGATCAATTTATTTTCAAAATTAGGGATGTCTAGCATATTTTTTTTTATATTTAGAATATATCTTACAGAAATGTCTTTAAGCAAACAGCGCAGACCCAGATGAGATGCCGCATCATGCAGCGTCTCATCTGGATCTACACTGTTTGCCAAGTCCTTTTTTGTAGACGCTAGGCATAAATAAGTCAAGTTACCAACTTCAAACTTCATATATGGTTCAACTAGTTTTAAGGAAGAGTTCTGTGCAATAGAAGCATTGTTTTATGGAGTTAATGCCCTTTGCCCGTAGCCCTTTTCCAGTATGAAAATGTTCTTGAAGATATGGAGTTGCAGTTCTTGTTGTATAAGAAATCATGTGGCTTGCATGTGTGGACACTGAAATTAGTATCCCATGCTCAATGTCATTTTGCACATATATGAAAAACTATATAAAAAAATTCAGAAATAAATAAGCTGTGCTTTGGGAAAATAGGGCTGAATGTACATGTGTAACGTATATACCAAAGTGGGCATCAAAGGAATTTCAAGGGATTTAAGGGGTTATGGGTCTATGGTTGACCCTTCTGCCTTTAGTAAGAGTATTGTATTACATTTGAAACAAATGTTACTAAATTGATAAGCAGACTAAATGCATGTGATAAATTGAGTCGTGTTCTGAGAAATCTGGGCATAATGCATGTGAGTAAAGTGTCGCCCCAGATCTAAGACTGTGCAGACCGCACAGGCTAATCAGGGACAACACTTTCCACCTAATCTTGTTTTTCAGTAAGGAGGGACTTCCTTGAAACTAAAAATACCATAAAAGCGGAAAGTGTCGTCCCTGCGGACTGCACAGGCTAATCTGGGACGACACTTTGCGCACATGCATTATGCCAAGTTTTCTCAGAACACGACTCAATTTTAGTTCCAGGTTAGCCTGTCCTGTCTGCTTATCTTAATCAAGGATGACACTTTCGGCTTTTATGGATTTTTTTCATCAAATTGATGTTTTCATGTTTCCGAGTCTATCATGGAAACATATTGTTTTTTCCATGTCTGTCTGTTGGTTTGTTTGCATCAAACTTTAACATTGGCCATAACTTTTGCAATATTGAATATAGCAACTTGATATTTAGCATACATGTGTATCTCATGGAGCTGCACATTTTGAGTGGTGACAGGTCAAGGTCATCCTTCAAGGTCAAAGGTCAAATATATGGGGGGACATAGTGTTTCACTAACACATCTTGTTTCTAAATGAAAATTTAGTATAGGTGGAAAGTGTTGTTCCAAATTAACCCGTGTAAACTTCACAGTCTGATCTATGACAATTATTTTACCCACATGCATGAAGTCAGGTTTTCCCTAGAGACCTTTACATTTATCAATTAAATGCATACCAAGTCATAAAATTGGCTTTTTGTCTTTGTAACCCCAATCTAATTGGTTATAATAGCATATTGAAAAAAAGAAAGCTTGTTATTATGTTGACATTAGCATTATGTCATAAGCATGATTTGATGCATTTGTATGTTAGTATATAATTCTAATTGTTCTTGACTTTGTGTACCTGAACATAAAGTCATTTAAGAAAATGCCTACTAACAAAACGCCCTTGAAAAAACTACATTTGTGTATGTGAGATGTATATGGGGCTGATGTTAGTCAATTATATTGTATATTGATTATGTGACAAACATAGGAGCAGAAGGAGAAGCGAAGAACATGGGGTTACTCAAATAATACACTAGTTGTACTTTAAATACATTTGTCTTATGTATATTAGGAAGTCCCTTAAACATGTGCTATCTAAATGTTCATTCTCGGTGCACTTTTCTTCAATCTAATCCCAGTGTAAGATCAGCGTTTCAGCAGTTGTTTTTTTAACTATTAGGAAACTTGATAAAGAAGCTTAGCTTATAACTATTTATTTAAACTCTAATGCATCGAAAGCCAAAAGCTCATAAACGAAATAAAAAATATTTATATTTGGTGTTATGTTATTAAAGAATTGGATAAGAACACACATTTCTCTCCTGAGTTTCTTGAGATTAATTGTTTGCTTTATTTTTCAAAAATGCTTAATCCTTGGTAGGATAAGATGATAAGTAAGTGGTATAAATGAGACACATTCTACGAAATCTGGGCTTAACACATGTTTGTAAAGTGTCGTTCCAGATTAGCCTCATTGCACAGTCCACAAAGGCTAATCAGGGACGACACTAGCTTTACCTTTATATTATTTACGTTTGAATTAAGTATCTTCTTTGCAATAAGCCAGTTATGGCGGAAAGTGTTGTCCCTGATTTGCCTTTGCAGACTGCACAGGCTGATCTGGGATGACACCTTATGCAAATGCCTTAATTTCCTTTTTCTTCGAGGGTGGTTTACATAGAGAAGATCTTTCCAATGTGTGGAAACCTTCAGATTGTTGAGCAGACACAGTATCAACCATGATATTATTAAGCTTGTTTAACCCATTTATGCCAGGTGGACTCTCCTATCCTTCTAAATTGGATCAATTTATTTCCAAAATTAGGGATGTCTAGTATATTTATTTCTATATTTAGAATATTTCTTAGAGAAATTCCTTTAAGCAAACAGGGCAGACCCTGATGAGACGCCGCATGATGATGCCATCATGTGGCGTCTCATCTGGGTCTACGCTGTTTGCCAAGGTCTTTTTTGCTAGACGCTAGGCATAAATGGGTTAATAGTTCTAGCAACTTAAATTATACTTTTAAAAGGGAAATCAAGTTGAAACAATATAGACCATTTTTAGTTAGTTATATGTTGTTTTTTGTGCAAACCATATCATACCAAACCAACACCCATTACCAGTGACAATTGGGTAACTGTACCTTTGATGAGAATGATGAATGATTCTGAGGAAAAAATGCAAGTTACACGTGACTAATAGCATTATTACCATTCCAACCGGTCTCTAACAGGGTTGTCTAATTAGGTTACACAGCAAACAGAGACGCTCCCATTTATTAACAGAATTATAATAAGCCATTTCTACCAGAATGATAATTTGCCTATTTCTCCAAATTGGAGGTATTCTCCCCATTCCAGTTCTGCCAAGTGATTACCCAATTTATCCTCCTGTTAGCTCATAACAAGCTATTGTTAATTGGCTTCATGAGATAATAACTGTTCATTTCCCCATCTCTCCCATTCACAAGCTATCTATAGATCACAGCTATCTTATTTTCAGGAAACTGATTTAGATACAAGATGTTACTTCTTGGTATTGCTGTAAGTACTATATGGGAAGTTCGTACTTATACATATTACGACCTAATTATTTTTTTGTTGTTGTTGGTTTTGGTATTCCTCCCTTAAAATAATTTGAAAATCCAAAAAGACATCAACAGTATGAATAATTTCACAAAACAAAAAGTAGAAAAAGATTTGCCCCGTGGACAGAGAACTTGCCCTTGATTGGTCCTTGTTGGCTCAGGTACTACTTAACTCTTTCAGTGCTGGAACCGAATTTTGAAGGCCTTTGCAAACAGGTTGGATCCAGATGATACGCCACAGAACGTGGCGTCTCATCAGGATCCAAACTGTTTGCTATTCTGATAGTATTCTTTGAAAAAAATATAAAAAAATGCTATTTTGAGAAATTCAGCAGACGACATTTTAGCAGACGACAAATTTCCCAGCATGCAAAGGGTTAAAAGTACTCTGGAATTTTATATTCAAGTTGATTGTTACCTAGCTTACAAAGGTCAGCTAAGATTTAAAGCTGGATTAGACAGCTATGCTGAAAAATACTTTGTGTGACTGAAAATATACTACAACATTTGATACAATAGACTATGCTGACTTGATTTATAGTCAAGCAGCATCACCAGCTGACTTGTGGGCAGAAACTATAAGACTATTAAGTAACAAATTGGTATTATCTATTAAACACATGTCAATGTATTTGTTTGAATTGTGGATAGTAAGATGTCAATTATAAACAGTCTCAGCAAAGTTTAATTTTATGAAAAGTTTTGAGAGGTGGTTCTTTATGCATAACCGGTATTGTAGCTATATGGACTTTCGAGCTCAGATTTCAGAACTTTATAGTTTCTAGAGTAAGACAACTTGATGATTCTATTTGTTCAGCAGTACTGTTGGTGCATCCATAACAGCTCGCTTATGTGTGGACACAACTTTGAATTATAGATGAGTTGAAAAAGTGCCCCTTTACCATTTAGATACGTATTTTGACGCATTTGTAGTCCCATAGAAAGTTAAATTTAATTGAAGACCTTTCTTACTAGATTCAAGTTTCTTAAAGGCTACATTTCCAACCCTTAGTTAATGAACAGCAAACAGCATAAAACCTGAACAGACTGCGAGTTACTCGCAGGCTGTTCTGGTTTAATGCTGTTTGCAAAATCCATTTTCACTTTGCTTCTTATGGGGGAAACGGTTAACAGAAAACAAAAATTCTATTGAAGTGTCATCATTTTTGTATGAACACATATCAACAAATTTCTTACATGCTTCAATTCCAAGACTACTTCTGGTGACAAATTATTGTTCTTATCAACTACTTTTATAACAGAACTATATACATTTCTTTTCTTTTTTTAATTAAGCTTTTGGCTTTTCATGCAATAGGTTTTTAATTGATAGTTGTAAGCTGAGCATCCTTGTCAGCTTGAAGTTCTTCAAAAGTTTGAATTATGGTTCAGTATTATAAAACTTTGTAGAGAGATGAAGACCTTTTGAATGTAACTAATTTATCCTGCTTAATTTGATATTTTGATTTATCATTTTTCACCACAGGAAACTATCGGAAACGTGCTCTAATAGGACGATTGATAATGGGACTGAATAAGAATTCAGAAGGTGTGATATTTAAGAAATAGTAAATCCCACTGAGGTCCCTATGGCATTATAGTGACCAGCCAGGCAGCCACAAACCCTATATGGACCGAAGCCGTAGGCTGAGGTCCATATACAGTTTTTGGCTGTCTGGCTGGTCACTATAATGCCATTGGGACCGAAGTGGGATTTACTATTTCTTATATTACACCGAAGAGTATCCCATGTATCACTGTACAGTGTTAAACCGGCTTTCCGTAGTTTTATTTTTCATGCAACTGAATGCGCAAACGATGACGTAAATTGTGTGACGTAGTTTCTTTGACGAAACATTCCAGTTGGAGCTAAATGCTCTGGATGTTTAGGACATGTCGGACGTGCTATTTTGTTAACAGTTAGTTATTTGTTTAAGGCATCAAACGAATGCAAAACGTATTTTGGATTGTGTGTTTATCATACATTATGTAAACTTCGATAGGAATACAATAAAATAGTGTGATTTAAAATGAGTTTCGATAAAGGGATGGAAGAATAGAAAATGAAAGTGCATATTGTTTCGACTTTATTGTTTTAAACATTGTATTAATGTTAACGTTGGCATTGAGGTTAGCGTGTCGTTTATTCTTAATTAAGTTTTTTTTGTACTCTTGTTAACGCTGAAATAGTGTCAATGCTGTTCAATGTGGCGTCAACACAGTGCACATATAGCGGTGTGTAACCCCGAAGGTCCATATACACAAAAATAGTGACCGGTCCATATGCTCTAAGGTTTTTCGATCGCATTTTACAGACTGAAACCGGTCATATAGATACAGAAGGACCAATATCTCTGAGGTGTAATATTGACAAATATATCACCAGCAAGCGCACTAATGTATTCCGTATGACACAAAAGTGCATTTTAATGACATTGAGCACTGGTTATTTGAAACCCTTGGTGTCGACAACATGGTACGGCCATTAACAATAAACAGGTGACAAATTTCATAATGGTTGCTAAGATATTAAAATGTCACTGATTAAAAGGATGATATTAATGAATCGAGAGCTTACCGAAGAGGCATGTTGCTTTTGATGTAAAAATGTGGAAAATATGTAAATATTAAAAAAAAAATTATGGGGCCATAACAATTAGTGTCTGTTTGAGTTTGAGGCATAAATTGCTCTAAAGCCTTTATGCGAGCTTGAAAGAGAAAGACTGAATCATTACAGGCCTGACCAGTAAGGTGTTAACCCTTTCAGTGCGGGAACCGAATTTTAAAGGCCTTTGCAAACAGTTTGGATCCAGATGAGACACCACAGAGTGTGGCGTCTCATCAGGATCCAAACTGTTTGCTATTATGATAGTATTCTTTGAAAAAAATCGAAGAAAATGCTAATTTTAGAAATTCAGCAGACGACATTTTAGCAGACGACAATTTTCCCAGCATGCAAAGGGTTAAAGCTCTTGTGTGTTTCATTACGTTTTAAGATATCCAATTTGTCAATAAACAGCTAGGTTAAAAAATAACCTTTGAATTTTGTTTGATTGATAAAGAATAATTTATTTTTTTGCTTACGAAGATCTGTTGAAAAGATTTATGTGATGTGAAATGTCCAATGGTTACGAAAATTACCGATCGTCATTTTTCTGAAAAAAAGCATGTCGCGGTTTACAAAAAACAAATGACTGCACCCAAATATTTTAATGTTACTGACTATAACGGGTTGATACATGTATGATTTTGCTTCTCATTTAGTAAAGTGACAATATCAAGGCCGACACACTTGAAATATGAAGGATATTTTGTCCTTTGGCCTATGTCTATCAATACAGTGTATATAAATACGATCGGCAACTTCCGAAACCAATCGGAAAATGTTGACAGGCACAAAATGTTTTTAAAATTCTTATTTCTGCAAATATTCTACCACATAATGACATTTCTTGTGTATACCAATAAATAAATGATTTTCAAGCAATAGCACGTTGATTTCAATTAGGAACACTGTCTATAACAGTGAAAACAAATATTCCAATCTTTTTGGTTCACAATTTCTGTGATGTAAATAGCTTGCATGCAGCATGAAATTGAATGCTCTGTCAGATAAGTGTTTCGACTTTCTGGAGTGGGTGATTTCAGACTGTTTAATCCAACTAGAAAAGAGCTCTTAAAAGTTAGTTAGACTCATGTAAAGTGAAGTAATAAAGAACCACTTTTTGTAAACAACTAAAATGTGACCTCCCTTGTTGGATCATGCTACATTTGGAAATGGAAGTGACATATACGAGTAATGCCAGTCCAAGGGAGATAACTCAAAATTAAATTTTTTACCAAACTTTTCTGTTTGTCCAGGAATTATTACTTAATTTTACTTCATGGAATTGTAGAAGTTCTTAGTGTCTTTATTAAACTGAAATACATACTGAATATACTTTTAGACATGAACTAAAGTCATAAACATGATGTTTGAGGTAAATATATGGAATTTATGAAATACTCATTCAAAATAATTTGACCACATTAATACTGGTGATAAATAACAGGCTTGATAATGAATTGCTTAGAACAACTTACTTTTATCTGGAATTAATAAATAATTGTCTTAAACTTCAATGTTCAACACAAATTTTCAACACACAGTATCAAATAGGGATTTCTTCTCAATTGGGTAAGGACTGCAAAGACATGTCCAAATTTTCCTATGGTTTAAAGGAAGATGTCAAAAGCCAAAAGTGGTACTTGAAATGACAGGCAACACACATTTGACAGCAGACAATGACGGATCACAATATCCCTTACCTAAGAACTTAAACCATAGTTAAGCACGCAATCTGTGATTCGGCTGCATGCCACTGAGGCTGTGGCTGTTATTGAAATATAGTTTATCTTACCTGCCAAGACTTGGCTGGTAATTCTTGACTTGACAACTATCCCAGTCGCAGTCACTTCCACCTCAACAAGTTGGAGGTAAGTACAGGTCCAGTTGCTGACTTGAGTTCAATTCCTGCTGCTCACTTGACAACTATTCCAGCCGCAGTCACTTCCACCAAGACATGATGGAGGTCCGTACATGTCTAGTGTCTTGATTTAGTTCTGTTACCACTACTCACTAGACAACTATTCCAACCAGTCAATGTCACCTAGACACTGGATCTTGTCAGTAGATTTCCAGGATCTGATTTAAGTTCAATTATTAATTCTGCTGCTCAACAGAAACTATAACAACTACACTCACTTCCACATGGACAGGTAAGTAGATGTCCTGTGTCTGGCTAGAATTCCATTTATTCTCAATACCAACAGAACATCTTTCACTGGCTGACCAATCTGTCTCCAGTACATCAACTGTGAATATACAAAAACAAAAATGAATGAGATAATGAATCTGATTTTTGTAAGTAAAATTATTTGTAAAGAAATCCATTTTGTTCACTACATACATGTACTAAGTAGACCACCTGTTAGAGCAAAAAGTGCACCTAAAAGATAAGCAGGTTTTTGCAAAAATTCATACCTGTATCTACATTGTATTTATATTCTTTATTAAATACCAAACACTACGTTGAAATCATGAATCATAGGATAAAAAATGTTCCAACTCTTATTGTGTTGAGTCTTGTTTTTTTTCAAATGTTTGTATAGCTCGATTAAATAAGATTTGAACAAGAGCTGTCAGAGGACAGCGCGCTCCATTATTCGAGTGCTTGACAGTATAACGTAACCCATCATGGGGAAATTGTCCATATTCAATAATTTATTAGACGATCTTTCAAAAATAACAAAGGAAAAAATATTTTTTTTTTTTTTTTTCGGGGGGGGGGTGGGGGGCGGAGGGTTGAGAGGGGGTATAATGTGGGGTGTGGTCATTTATTAGACTATCTTTAAAAAAAAATCGGGGGGGGTAGAGGGGGTGAAGGTGAGAGGGGGGGGTATAATGTGAGGTGTGGAAATTTATTAGATGATGTTTAAAACAACATAAAAAATAAAAATTTGGGGGGGGGTAGGTTGGGGGGGAAGGGATTCTGGGTAGGGGCGTGGGATCTTGTTTGGGTGGAATCCATTGTGGTATTCAGGTAAGTGTTGTTTTGTCAAAGTAATAATAAAATATGATCATAAATAAAGAACTTATGGTAATTTAAGCAAAATGTTCAATTATCTAAAAGTAAAAGGGGCCATAATTATGTCAAAATGCTTGAAACAGTGGTCTGCTCTTGTTTATAGGTTGTGGTTATGTTGGTAAACAAGTATGCAACATATAAAAGCAATATGTCAAAGGATATAGGAAATATTTGGGGTAGTACGCAAACTTTAATATAGTTTTATCAATAATATGCATTCTAAGTATAAAATGGGCAATAATTATGACAAAATGCTTGATAGAGTTGTCTGCTCTTGTTTATAGGTTGGGGTGATGTTGTTAAACAAGTATGCAAAATATGAAAGCAATATGTCAAGGGACAATGAAAATAAATGGGGTAGTACGAAAATTTTAACATTTGCTGCATATTCTAAGTGGAAAAGGGGCCATAATTTTGACAAAATGCTTGATAGAGTTGTCTGCTATTGTTAATACGTTGGGGTCATGTTGGTAAACAAGTATGCAAAATATGAAAGCAATAAGTCAAGGGACAAAGAAAATATTTGGGGTAGTACGAAAACTTTCACATTTACACACTAACGCAGACCTTAATGCTAACGCAGACACTCACGCAGACGCTCACGCCGACGCCGGGGTGAGTAGGATAGCTCCACTATATATATTTTATATATTATAGTCGAGCTAAAAATTGGTTACCAATTGTTGAAGACATTACTAGGTTTTCTAGTTTTTGACCACAATTGACTTTAATTCACACATATACTGTAGCCTTTATAATGACAAGATGAAGTTTCAATAAGATTTATAATTTAATAATGATAAAACAGTACATTTGGATTTCATTTTGTATATAAATGATTATTTTGTTATGATTTACATAATAATGCAATAAAGTATCAATATCTTCACATCTTGAATCATGATGCAGTTAAATGTTATATTTTATTATGTTTGGGTTTTAAATTATGCATATTCTCTTATACATGGTGTTGATCTAATATGTTATTATTATAGTTTGTTCGCTTAACATTCTTGCAGTACTGTTTTGTTGTAAGATATAATAATAAATAAAAATTTTAAGAAATAGCTTCTCTTTTCTTTTTGTTATTATCCACCGCCATAGGTGGACGGATATAGTTTTAGCATTGTCCGTCCGGAACAATATCTCAGAATTGCTTGAACGGATTTCATGGAAACTTGATATAAGTGTATATATCATAATATAATGATGTGTGTAAAATGCTGTTGCAATTCATTTGCAAATAACAGAGTAATGGCCTTTTTTGCTTGAAAATAATCACACTATTGTGTCTGGAGAGTAATCTTGGAACTGCTTGTGCAGATTTCATTTAAACTTGGAATGAGTGTACTTATTGATAAGAGGATGGTAAAGGTCAAATTGTCACTCAAACAATTGGTCAATAATGGAGTTATGGCCACTTTTTACATAAAAATACATGTTTATAATATTGGTATTTTAACTGCTTTTTGGATTTGATTGAACCTTTATTTAAGTGTATCATGTATGAATCTAAAGCAGTAGTTGTTTACAGAATTTGGCGTTGCAAGCATGTGGCGTGTGGTATCAATTTAACAAATGTGCTTGTTTGTTTATATTTTTATTAGGGATGGCAACGAATACCGATTTCGGTATTCGAATATTTGGTCATCCTTCCGAACGAATATTCGGATATTCGGTCAACATCTGTTGAAAAAAAGTCAACTTTGTTTACCGTACCATTACTCCATGAATTCTACTTTACAAAACAAAAATAAATTGTACTTATTTACAGTATAACATTATTAGGGGCGAAGATTTCCGACCAGAGTTCCGACAAATTGGGGAACTGCGCAGCCTGACAGAACTGATGTACCCTTGCTTGCAGTTACTGCTACAGAAACAGAGAAGGTACAGCAGAATATACACCAAGGTCTGCTGTTGTCCGACGATGCGTTATCCGTCGGCGTATTACCCGACAGGTAAATGAGACAAAATACCACAATCCTCGTAGCAAATATAAAAAGCTTAGCAGTAAGTTTTATATAATTACAATTAACAGCAAACGTCGAATAAATAAAACTGTATCCACTAATAAACGGTTTTATGAATCGCAATTGGTTCTAAGTTATGTAAAAACGCAATGCGGATAGGAATTGTGCCCTTTGGTTGACTCATTTTGCATAACGGGTCAGCCAATCGGGGGGAATTGTGCCAATAGGTTGCCCAATTTTGTGTAACGGGTCAGCCAATCGTGCGCTGTGATCTGAGTCATGTTCACTTGACAGTTAACATTTCCCGCGCCTAGCGTGCCCTTCTCGCGACTAAGAGAACGCTTTTAAAAGAAAGTTGCTTAAAAAAAACACTTCCATTTCTCCTCCGGCATTTTTTTTCATGTCGCCTTCCATGTGTGCTTTTAACTCATGCCTTTAACATTGTCATGCATTAATTAAGACTAATTTAGAGTTTGTGTTCAAGTAAACGACATTTTGCAATACAAGTCCTAAGATTGGTTTTCTGTATATTCTTCGTCACTCCATCCTAATCCCCTGGTGGTGAAAGTCACTATGTTAGTGGAAAGGCAATTCCTAAAATTATCTGGGAACTATTTAAAGAAGCTACTTACGTTTTCTGATCGGGTGCGCATATTTATAATACAATCCATGCTTCTTAATTAACTAATAGATTGATAATAATTGGTAGTAATCTTTGAAAAATAAATAACATACAATTTAATTAAACTCCCTGTGTACGTCAGATATTTGCGTTAGTAGTTAAATTAGTAAAAGTGTTCCCAGATAATTAAATACAACGCTATAACTATTATAATTATGATACTATTTGTATGATAAAATCTTCAGACCGAATATTCGACTGGCGGTTAGAAATCGACTGATCACGCTGAGGAAGAGCTGGTGTGGTTGCTGCAACAGTTTCAGACAACACCCACACTGGTCAAGACTATAATATTCTGCAAGTGTGTAATTTTAATTCAATTCAATTCTGTTTAAATCAGAATGTTGGCTTGTTTGTTTAAAATTTATGTATGATGTACAATAGTGTGAAGATCTTTGTAATTGGGTAAACTACACTGTACTATGCTTTTCTATGTCTGTGTTCCTATAAAAAAAATATTATATTACATGTATGTCAAAAAGATCTTCCTTTTGCGATTTCAGGTCGTACAGGTGTGTATATCAAGTGTGGTCATGGTTGGTTATTCAACTCGGTGACACGTCTTACGACGGGGAGCACCGTAGCTACAACCGCGTTGTTGAAATATTTACATCTTCAACAACGGACGCCACGAAGGAGAGGATTTCTAAATGATTTCCGGGCCGGAAGAGTTAGCGTTGTTGTGGCAACAGTCGCCTTTGGGCTTGGAGTAAGTTACTTTCACAATGATTATAACTCACTTCGACATTTTTTTCTCAATAAAACTATTATTTACTTAGTTAATAAAGTTTCTCTTATTCAATTTTGCTCAATCACGTTCATACCATATAAATTAAACTTGTATATCGTACGAAGTTAAAACATGAGTATGTGTTTTTATTTAAAAAAAGGTAAATCTTGATACTCAACAATGACATTTATTTTCTGTGATGGTAGATCGACATTCCGGACGTGTGGCTCGTGGTCCACTGGGGCGCACCGCGCTCTATCCTGTCTTACTGGCAGAGCCGGTAGCGATGGAGATCCCGCTCTTGCTCTAGTTTTCGCGTACCCGCGGTCCATAACGGATTGCCATGACGCTATGAAGACCATGGTGAATGGGACGGAATGCGTCAGACGTACCGTTCTGAAGGAGCTAAGAACTAAAGACATGAATCCTATTCCTGCCCAAGGCGACGGTTGTCAAGATGACACATGTGAAGTGTGTGTTTGCCAGTTGTGTATTTGTTGTAACAGATGCTCACGAAGCTGTACATGTTTTGGAGCGTGTCCGGACAAACTATTATGAAGTTTTCTTTATGTTGATTGTTTTGTGACCATTATCATGGGTTTAGCATTATTTCGATTGATTTTTTCTAGTAAATGTATGTCTATAACTAACACTTACACTGAATAGTACTAGTAGTGCTTATTTCACTGTTTACTGGCAGGTAGTAACATTTGTGCATGACATTGTTGATATTTATAATTATAATTGCCAAAGTACTTTGTCATTGGGGATACACAGCGTTGGGACAAGAACCAATTAATATGGTAGCATATTTTTCATTTGACGTGTTAGACTTGTTTCAATGTTCAATGTAGATGTATTCATTTTAACATGCTATTTTCATTGATGAAGTAAAGTTTTCTAATGTTGATGTGATCGTTTTGTGACCATTATTATGGGTTAAATGTTATTTCGATTGATTTATTTTCTTAAGTTTGTGTTTATAATTTAGACTTTCACCAAAACGTCGGTGAATACGGACCCATAGCACCTAGCAGAGTTGATGTTCATCCGTTGTGCAAACAATTGGTGTAATGCGCTAGCCAACAGCGACATTTTAATTCGGGAAATTGCGAACTGATCCAATATGGTTGATAAAAAGTACGAAAGAAAGACGAAGTCAATAAAAAGCAATTATTGCTTGCTTAAATGGTACCATTCGCATGAGTTTGTGGTTTAGGTTACAATATACTAAATACTCGTTTCATGTAGGGCTGTACTCTCTAAAAAAATATCATAGTTGACTCGAAGGCATGTTTTACTTCTTAAACTATTGTTCGGGTTTTATCTTTCGGAGATAATGGTAGGGCATAAATAGGTGTTCACCACCGAATCCCTGAAATATGATGAACTTGGAGACTTAAGTAAAGCCTTGCACTGAAAAAGGTTACATTCCACTAAGAAACGGCCGAAAAAAGTTGCAAAAACAGTCGATTTTGATTAGCGTCAAGTTCTTTTTTGGTTTGAACATGATGTATCTTTTTTATTGCATAAATCGATTCCGCTTAGAATGGCCTTTAAGAAAAGGTATGGTTATGGGGGTCTCTATGTTCAAAATGTTGAATTTATTTTCGCTCAACGTTGTCGCTTTTACATTGAATTATAGGGAAACTATTTAGTATATTGTGACCTTTAGACAGGTAAACTTTGATAAGATCTTGCAGTTTCAGTGTTCCTTAACCCTTGCATTGTTGATAACATTTTGCACCCATGGCCAAGAGAGAGCGCATTGCAACTATCAGCAACCCATTGGGTTATAAAGCTGATAGTTGAATTATTGCAACTATATGGGTCTCTATGGCAGCATTGGCGTTTGATTTAGTGTAAAATAACCTCAAACATAAATTAAACGTATACGAAGCCGTCAGTCAATTGAACGCGTATTTGTGTACCGAATCAACCCACTAGTACGGGCAAAAGCCCGTGAAGCGGGCGTTGACCGTTCATACATATGGGAATTTAGACTTAAAATTACATGAGAATACCACATATGGATACGTCTCAAAAAAAATTGCCACGCGACATTTATTTTCGCGATGCTATTTATGGCCTTGAACAAATCAAAAACACTTTGACATATGCTAAATCACATGTAAATGCATACCTCAGGAAAAGTTATACAGGTTTTTTTTCCACTTTTTGGGAAGATAGCCCATGGCTATGGGATTGGAATTTTATCGGCATTTTCATGAAATTGGGAAAATTAATTCATTAGCCAATTTTTCCAAACGAAAAGTCCACTTATTAGGGAAATACTAAATTTGATATAACACTTTATAATCATTAAAATTAAAAGAACAAAATCATAAAATACTTTGTTAGTTGTAATTGAATTAAAATTGAGATAAAATACGCATAAAACACTTCTTTACTTCTTTCTAAAAAATCTATAAAAAAAAATATAAAAAAAATATTTAATTTTTTTTTTTTTTGGAAATTGGAAATTTTTTGCCACATTTTGGGAAAAAAGTATACTTTTTGGGATTGGGAACATAGTCGTATTTTGGCTATAAAATCGGGCCAAAAAAAACCTGTTATATCAATGACATCATAATGGTGTAGCGAATCACACTAAATATTCTCGCATTATTTTTTCTTCGCAACCGTTCCAAAATTAAGTCATTACTCAATTATCTCCCCTGAATGCTCTTCTTCAGTGGGTATAAGCCAAAGACTGGTTCACTACATATAGTGACAGTCTTTACCAAACACAATTTAGGTGAACATAACCCGTCTTTAATATATTGTCGAATCTCAGATTTCTGTCGAATTTATTTGCTTTGATCTTTTCGATATCTTATTGTTATTATTATCCTGACAAATCACAAAGGCTTGTTAAAAAAATATTTGTTTTAAACATTATAGCTGGCATCTCTATTCTTCCAGTATTCTCGCGGTATTTCAATAACGACACCCTACTGTTTATTTGTCAGAATTTGTGACGCATTTTCCATTCGCTCTCAGAAAGAAGTTTTTACTTGTGATCATGAGCAATATTCTGGTAAGTTGTCGTTGTTATCCACCAGAAACACATTTATTTTCAAAATTTAAAGATATTCCGATCTAACTTTTTAGTCTTTTAGCTTTAATTTTTAACGTATTTACACCTCGTCTGCTCGCACTTTACCGATATCCCGAAAGGTTACATATCACTATAATTAGTTAAGGCCTCAAACCACAAAATCCGATACCATTGGATTTTCGTACAACAATCTTACGTAAAAAATCTGCCAGATTCAAATCAACAAAAAACAAGACACTTATAAATTGTCTGCGTTATTGATCAAATTTTAAGATATTTGTTGGTTTTCCTTTTTTTAGAAGCTGTTCTGCGAAGGCAAAAGCTGGGCTTCATACAAGCCTATCTATCCAGCAAAACTGACAGTTTTGGTTTACAGAAATCAACAAAGGAGGGATTCCTGAACTATCATAATTTCCAAGCTATACACATCTGTTATTATCTGTGGTGATTTTTATTGGTTCTGTTGGTTTACTTGGATGGAACATGTGTGAACTTTTATAGAACTTTGAAAAGTCTATATATGTCTATCTATAAACAAAAATCATCTATGGTATAATAAGATCAGATGTGCAAACAATGTCAAAGGGTTGTTAAATTAACAATTTGAAGGCAATTATGCTGAAAAAATATGAAAGTTCCCATGCAAATTTTGTCAGTATATCGACAAGTGTCTGCCGATAGTTGTCAAACTAGTAATACAAAACTTACCACAAGTATGTAAAAGCACTAAGTACCTGTGATCATTTTTAGCAAGATAGTGTAATTCTAAACAGTAGCAAATAGCTTGTTTAGTAAATGCATAATGCAATTAATATGGTTTCCATTCTATTGTGTAATTAATAAATTGGTTGTTACTTGTCAATCCATGATAAATGTTTTAAGGCTAATACAAAACCAGCAATGTTAATTTTGTAAAAGGTAATACAATAACACCACTTTGTAATTTCATATACGTTAATATTCTTGAAATGTAGGTTGATGACAGTGTTTTAGTTTTATTTTGTAACTATTATTTTATGTGCAAATAAATGATGTGAAGTGTTTGGTATCTCCACACAATACCACATACCTTTTTATATATGTACTGTGTTATGTGTTATTTGAATGTTTAAATAAAAAAATATGGATGATATAACATGATGCATTCTAATATTTGCATTCAAATTGTGACTATAGACAGAGCTCCAGATATGGGCCGTACAGCCGTAAATACGTCGAAAGTCTACAAGAAGTACTAGGTAGAACAAGAAATGTACTTCGACGTACAATTTTCACCGACCCTTGAGTGTTAGCCAATCAGAAGACACCTTACGTCTGTTGGTTTTAGAGATATTTGACATTGAACATTATTATTATTATTATTATTTATACTGAATTATGCGACTATCGACCGCTTACTCATAGATATTGTGCGTATTTGTTAAACATTATTATTAGTATAATTAATACCAAATTATGCGACTATCGACCGCTAACTCATAGATATTGTGCGTATTTATTGACCTGGCGTGGCGGAATTAACCTCTGACTTATGCAAGTTATGGTTATCACAAAATACGACCAACGGGGAGGTTATAATACATTATTTATCCCGTTAATGCTTTGTAACTGTTTGGTTACCGTTGGGAATTTCCTACACAGTAATGCGCTGGACGGTCGTGATACTCCGCCCCGCATGATCAATAAATACTCACAATATGCTGAATAATTTTAATTTTAAAAAGGTAACAATTGAATCTTCTTCAAATTTGTATATAATCTATTTCAATGCATTAAATACTTAAAACTTCTATTTGTTGTTTTTTTGCAATTCTGATATTTTTATTCATTTTTTCCTCAATTAAAAAAGAGATTTTAAACATTTATTATGAATAAATCTGAAGGAAAAGCGGCTCAAGAGACTAGTGTTTTGATTGGCTGTTCAGAAAATGTGTACGTAGAAGTACAAACATGTATGTCGAGGTACAAATTGTACTTTGACGTACAAATATATACTTTGAAGTGTATTTTATATTTATGTCGACGTACAATTATTGTACTTTGCCGTACATTTCTCTTTTTAACTTGTAGGTCTTCTTGACTCAACCCAAATGGTACGCCATAGTATGTCTTTAGGGTTATCTAAAGAATGCTCCTACTAAAGGGTTCAATACAGACACCTCCCAGTGACTAAGCCAGTTAGCAGACACCCCATCTACTAAACCACAGACACCGAACCAGCTATAAATTATGTGGCTTGAAAAAAAATAAAATAAGATGCTAGATCTTTAAGCTTGGAACATGTATCACGTTTTAAGATTTATTTTGTTGGATGCATTACTAAATTATTGCAACAATTATAATATTTTGAACACAATCATGTCCATGTATTTATTAAAAATACATGGTTATCAAAAAAAACTTTAAAAGCTTTTGCCCGTAAATTAGGTAGCACCTATAATCATATTATGAATTTGATGCCGTTAAAGCTTCCGACATGAATTCATGTCGGAACGATGCTATTGCAAAAAAACGTTAAACGATATGAGGTCGATGTAAATCGACCTCATATTTATAGGAGTAATTTTTAATACGGGCAAAAGCCCGCAAAAGCCCGCAAAGCGGGCGTTGACCGTTTATTTGTATCACTTTTCTGAAATACAAAGAGACATTACCTTATAGGGATACAAGTCAAATAATTTCTGCCGTCACCTATTATCGCGATGGAAAATCATAGAGCGCTGGAGCACATAGGCACTTCGACAAACGCTATATGACACGTAGATGCATTCCTCGTGAAATAATACGGCATGGCAGTAATTATTAAGAAGCGAATCGTACTCTATGTTATTGTATTATGACTTTCTACGATCAAAATACGTCTGTTTGCCTCCCTGTGTGACACTTCCTGTTTCCCATATTGCATTGCAAATTGAAAAGTGCTCTAGATGTTGTTAACAAAATCTTAAAAAAGATAACCCTTCTAAATTATTTGCGTACTTCCGGTTTACAAAACCGAATAAGATTAGTTTCGAATTAACTTATTCAATTAAAAACCAATATTCTATAGTTAATATTATCCCTTTACATAAATAAACAATTGTTTAAAAGTTTAATTTGTTCACAACATGAACGGCCGCGTTTCTTTCGTCGACAACTATACATGTCTGTGTGACGTCACTGCTTTCGTCGATACGTCATTAAGAAGTAAAAATTGAAACTGACATACTCTGGTGGATGTTAACATTGTTGAAATTTAATAAATAAATGGAATGCACTCGATTGGTAAGTCATTATTCAATTAAAATATTGCGTTTGGTTACATGTCATAAACATCAATCTATATACATGTTATATTGCTAAAGATTACCTTTGATAACATGGGAACTGTTTTTGGCACATACAAAAATTCGCCGATTTTAAATTTAAGGTCGTTATTATTCAGTTATACTAATGGAACATAAAAGTTATCATTTTATTAAGTTTTGGAGTTATTTCTTGAGTATATTCTACGTGATTATTCTCAAGACCCTTTCATTTGTGATGTATTAAGTTACGTTGTGATTGTAAACAATATTGCATCTCCGACTCATACTCGATCATTTTCGTACCAAACTGTTTCAAACTTTAAAAAATCAAACTGTGCTTACATACACATTGGAAATAGACTAATTCATATAGATTTTTTTTGATTTTCTTTTAGAAGCTGCATTGTCAAATGCTGGACTTCACACATTCCATGCAGCATTCTGCTGAGCAAAACTGACTGCATGCTTTGTACTCAACAACGAAGCAATTCTGGACCTATAAAGCTTGACCGGGACTGAAACATTAGCAATTGTGACTCTGTAATGTTCAACCTTAGTGGACTGTAAAGAAACTGCAATAATTGTGAAGAGACTCTGTATGTCTGTAGGCAAAAAGAATATACAGCATAACAAATAGCAGGTGTGAAAACAATGTGAAAAAATAGTGAAATTAACAATTTGCAATCAGGCATGTCAAATGAATTGTTGATATTAAAAATGATAGTTCCCAGGCAGCTCTAGACGTTTGTTTCTGTATTTCTGTTACTAGAATTTATTCATTAAATGTATGCATCAATTAAAAAGCACACTCTGTTTAGAGACCATTGTGTTGTCTCATTGTGTGATGATGACTTTGAGTAATACATTGTACATTAAACAATATCTACTAAGTTGTTTTTAAGTATCGGATTTCTTGTTTATTATATAAATGAATTTTAATTTTTGCTTAAGTATAAATGTGCATAATGCAGTGCCAGTAGCACACTTTGCAATATTTTAATTACAAAAGAGTGTGTTGTACACTTGAACTTATACCTATAATTAATAATCCTTGCTTAAAAATTCATTTGACACACCTGAGACCATGTTGTGTATTACCATTATTATTTTGCACATTATGCTGACATTGCAAATAAGCGAAAAGCAGACGTTAAGTCTTGTCAACTGTCTCTGATTACCACTGATTACTTACTTTTGAAGACCATATGAGAAGCGAAAGTGTAGGATACGGTATTCATTTTATTTGATGACTGCTTGTTATTATTTCTTCATAGAAGGCGTACTGGATGAGTGGAGTATTTCTTTTGGTTCTACATCTTTGATGAAGTCAACTCATTGACATTTAGTGCCATGATTGAGCGTGTTTTTTAACTAACAAACACGTGGTAGGAACTTACGGAATATATGCAAACCCATAACAGTGTGTCTAATACTATATGTGTTGAGTGCACAGAAACAAGGGCGAGAAGATAAGGGTATAAATGAACATACTGAATGTGTTATTTTGTTAATGAGCTTGAACATACAAAAACTTGACTTTAATCAATTGGGATGTACATGCAGTTTAATAATCGGGTTGTTATTTTATAATCATATTCATGTGGAAACTGCCTCATTCACATGCAATACGCAGCTGCTGTCTATATGTTTAATGCCACATTCCATAATGACTGAGTATCTTTACTTTCAAAACATGAAAATGAATTAAATGAAATGAAAATAAAAAAAATAATGTAATTAAATTCAGGTGAAAAATATTTGATTATATTTTATTTAAATATGGTTTGGTAAATTATTTACTGGTAAAACAATTCTTGTTGATAACAGTAAATTCGTGATAATAAATATGTTGTTGTTTATTTTTTGTCTCACACATAAAGTGACAGGTACACTCATATATTTAGCGTTAAGCTTATAATGTGGGTCTTCATCATAAACCTAAATTTTTGCTACTAGTATTTTCTCCTTAGCACCAACCTAGTAATGTTCAATCTGTGTATGCCATAAGCGATAGTTTTTACCAACTGTTAATTCCTGAGGATTCAGAAAAATACAATAAGTTTACCACATTTCATGACATAAGCTCTAACAGTGCGGAAGATATGCAAAGAGTATTGTGTCCAAAGCCAAAGGTGATATTTCTGGTCTGTGTAATTTTGCGCAGTGAATGAGGTCTTTGCACTTCTTTCAAGATAGACGCAAACACTCCCGCAAGCATTGTTGCATTTATATATTTATTAATATTAATTAAGTACAAAAAGATTTTCATTTACATATGCAGGGGATACATTTACGAGGTTAATGATTTAGACATGGGACCAAAATAATGAAGTACGGCACCTTTCTTTTTTATGCTTAAGTTAAATAAAATCGTTTTAGAAATAATCTTGCCCTAAAACATAAATGGCATCCCTGCATATGGAAAACATCAATAAAACACAGTTTCGCGAGATTTTTATTTTATTTTTTTAAATTCTAACATTGTTTTTAAAAAATGGAAACAAAAAATGAAATACATGTTTAAGAGTTTGAAAACAGTACAAGGGGTTACTATACAAAAAGCATAGCTTCATAAACTTGTTTAAGATTTAAACAAATTATATTTTATTGTTTTGCTAAATTACATATTGTTTTGTAAAGAAATTGAATGTTTTGTTGCATGATAATGTGCAGACTGCAGACATATATTACCCGTGTTATCTTTATCAAACATTAAATAAGCTTTTGCACGTAAATTAGGTAGCACATATTATCATATTAAGAATCCTTCATCCGTATAGAATATATTTGTAAACAGTATTTACTGTATCAATCCTCATTTGATTGATGTGTAATATCTAATGGTACATGTTATTTGTGTCGTATCTATCTGGAAAACAATGCCGCCCGTTTCATTATGGGTCTCTATGGCAGCATTGGCATTTGAGTTAGTGTAAAATAACCTCAAACATAAATTGAACGTATACGAAGCCGTCAGTCAATTGAACGCGTATTTGTGTACCGAAGCAACCCACTAGTTGTTTTATCAATAAGAAAAGTAAGAGAATGTTACCTTTTCATCTGAAAACTGTTTATTTTCGTGTTAGATTGGTAGACGATTTCCCGCAAAAGGTTATAAATCTAACCTCCTTTTGAAGAACGTTGCTTACATCTTTAACAAGTAATAATATTTAAGTCGAGACGGCAAGTTGGGTCGGTCTCAACTGAAATGAGATTTGAAGGGATCTTTTCACAGATTTTGGCATGTATTAAAGTTCACCATTAAATGCTTTATATTGATCAATTTAAACATTGGATCTAAAAAGCTGCAATAAAAACTAGAATAATAATAAAAAAAAGAAACCCTCAACAGGGCTCGAACCACTGACACCAGGAGTAAAAGTCTAAGGCTTAGACCACACGGGCATCCGTGCTCATAAAATGAATGATGTATTTTATACTTCATATAGCAATCCTCGTAGTGTCACACAATATAACGACAACAACAGAACTATCCAAATTAGTAAATCGTTTCGCGTTGCAACGCTTTATTATTTTCAGGTTTGTAAATCGTCAAAAGTTGCAAATATTGGATTTTTAGAGCATGTTAAATGTTCAGTATTACCGTTTCCTCACAAATATCATAACTACAACGAACATTTGCGTATCTGAAACCATTTTTTGTAATTTGTCAAATTACCAAAACGTGAAAAGGCCCCTTAATATTATAATACATGTATAGGTATGTTTAATTAAATGGTGACTGCAAAATTGCGAACCATCTGTTCTTTTTTCTGGGTAGGTTTTATTACGCCACATGTGTCGTGTATTTACATCGTCGATACTCACGTACGGTGATACCTGCTATTCATCTTGAAATCGGTGTATGTTGAATTTTGCCTCGCTCTTGGAAAACTGGTCTTGATTCAAGTGCGTAAAGCGACGTCCCAGATTAGCCTGTGCAGTCGGTCTGTGATTAGCCTGTGCGGGATTATCTAGAACGAAACTTTACGCACATGCATTAAGCCCCGTTTACCCATAGCGCGGCGCAATTCTAATGGCCGTTTTCAAAAAAGTTTGGGACGTGCGGAATACGCAACATACCGATTTAATGCAACGGCATTATGAGGTAAGTCTACAAAGGATATATGCTACAAGCACACATCCATATAAAATCCAGATATATTTTCCGATTTGCTATGCGGTTTGTTGGCATTTTGTTCGGTTAACATTTTTTTGTTCAAAGTTTATGTTTAGTGTGTTTACGATCTGATGCTTTATGTAGAATCTAATCGGATTCTTAATACACACAAAAATAAAACATACAAAACTGGGACAACTGGACATAATGCACGTGCTTCCAGCACGTGGGCTAGGTGTGGTTCCATTTTTTTGCACGTGGAAATGTTGAAACGCAATTTAATTCTATTTTTATTTAAATTTAATTATTTTAGGAGGGTTCTTACATAAGGAAAACATAAAATTAATTTACAAAACAATAAAGCTCGTATGAATATTCAGGAGCGCAATCGCGCACTTTGTATTTTACAGACTACCTTTCTTACTTGTTAAAGCGTCTGATCGTCACGGATGAATGATTTTATCGTTAGCTTGCACATATTGTAGTCAAATGATCACATGTGAAATTTCAAATAAATATATTCACTCATTACTGAGCTATATTAGTTTTAAAAAGTATTGCGTTAGAAAAATCAACAATTGTTGTAAATGGCGATATACATGTTATTCCGATTTAATTTCAATATCATAATTCTAGGTAAATTTTTGCACGAGGAAAACATAACAGTAATGAAAGAAAAACAATATGGCTCGTATGGATATTCAGGAGCGAAACTGTTCAATCGGCATGTTGCAAGCCGGTCAATTATTATGACGTGTAAGTTTATGCGTTTTACTTTTCACATTGTTATTATTTAACGTTGTACGAGTTTGCGAATTTGATCTTTGAAGTAACGTTTTAAATTTGGTAAGTTTTATTTTATTTTTTTCAATTTCAATTTAATTTTCAGGTATTATCAGATATGTGTAGAATTATCCATGGTCGAAATTTCAACACAAGCCGTTCAAAAATAAGGGAGCTATATTGATATGATAAAGTGATGTATTAGAAAAGTCTAAAAGTGTACTCGAAGGTTGTTGATAGAAACAGGTTGCCTTTATTGTGTGTGTGTTTTCACTGAATATAAATATATGACCAGCACTCTAGGAAAACGGCGCTTAATGCATGTGCGTTAAGTGTTGTCCCAGATAAGACTGTCAGCACTAGCTAATTAGACACAACACCTTCCGCTTAAACTGGATTTTCCTTTTTTAACGAAAACTTGCATAACAGCGGAAAGAGTCGTCCCTGATTAGCCTGTGAAGTCCACATCTGGGATAACACTATACGCAGCATATTCATTAGTCCCCATTTTCAAAGAGTGCGCCTCATTTTTTTCACCTAGCTCGATTTTGTTCACATAAAAAATGCTATACTTCATTGTAAATCAAATAATAACATATGCATGTCAGAATAGATCGTCATCGCAAAGTATTGTTACGTTACACAATGATATAATGTAGGCACGGAACCATTTAAGAAATTTGGAATGTTTACAACTAATCATTAATAAAATAGATGACTAATTAATATATTTAGTCCAAAAGTCTTACGATCATAGTTTTTGCTTGTACATGTAATTGTATTATCCGAAAATATGTAAACATTTTGCCATGAAATGCGAGAATACAATTTAATATATAGCCACGAATTGCTAGAATACAGGTTACATTATTTGAATGAAGGATTATCGTATTGATGTTTACTGTTATTAAACGTGTCTACTACCAAAATTTATTTTTATAATTATTTGTTATATGCTAAAAATTTTACAATAATAACGGGAATATTTATTTAAAAAAAATACATTCATCAGGAATCAAACTTTGTTCTGGTGAGGTAAATCAATCGCACAGGGCGATTCAGAGGCCTAAAAGTCACTACTAAAATTTCACATTCTACACGCTGTCATTGAAACGCCGGGAGGTCACTCGTTCGCTCCATTCTGTGGGAGCGTTCTGTCTTCATCTCCCAAAGACACCGAGTGAAACCTGGAAACGGACTCGAGAGCGTTTCGATTAGCCTGGGGCAGTTTACGCAATCGAGCTAAAATAAATATGTTTAAACTAAACGCTGTCAGTAATGCAGAATGTATTGTTCTTAAAATTATCGACGAAAAGAGTTACAAATGCTTCATCATTTTATTTATTGTTATTGACTACTATCCATATACGAAGCGATGTCTAGAGTGAAATATATCTACATTTATTTGAATCTATGACTTTCTTTTAGTTATGAAAAAACGTTTTTGGTTTTTGGCTTTTAAAAATGCGGTTCCGTTACCAAGGTAATGCCGACATCGAGCCAGGCGCTCATACTTAAGAAAGGCGTACTGACGGAGGATGAAGTGCGACCGACGTCGTCGGGACATTGGCCGGGATCTCAGTGCTCTGTGCCGACAGGTGTGAGGTAATAATGAAAGTGATTCTGATGATGATGCGGATAATGATGGAGATAGTGTTGATGGTGTTGGTTTTGGTGGTGGTGATGCTAATGATGATAATGATGATGATGATTATGATTAACGAAATACTACCTCTACTTCAACAACAACAAATACTATCACTATTACTACCGCTGCCGCTGCCGTTGCCGTTACCACTACAATCACCACCACCACTATTACCTCTGCCACTGCTACTTCTAATGCTAATGCTACTATTTCTGCTACTGCTACTGCTAATGCTACTGTTTCTGCTTCTGCTGCTACTACTACTACTACTACTACTACTACTACTACTACTACTAATACTACTACTACTACTACTACTACTACTACTACTACTACTACTTCTACTACTACTACTACTACTACTACTACTACTACTACTACTACCACTACTTCTACTACTACTACTACTACTACTACTACTACTACTACTACTACTACTACTACTACTACTACTACTACTACTACTACTACTACTACTACTACTACTACTACTACTTCTTCTTCTACTACTACTACTACTACTACTACTTCTACTACTACTACTACTACTACTACTACTACTACTACTACTACTACTACTACTACTACTACTACTACTACTACTACTACTACTACTACTACTATTACTACTTCTACTACTATTACTACTACTACTTTTACTACTACTTCTGCTACCACAACAACAACAACAGTAACATCAACTACTACTTTTGCTATTACTACTGCTACTGCTGCTTTTGCTGCTGCTGTTTTATTTGCATGCTGCTGTTGCTATGTTTATAAATCGGGTCCCCTATGCGCGTTACGTACTAATAACAACTACTAACAACTTAAATACTATATCCAGTGTTATATTGTATCAGTTTAATGTCAGTATAATAACACTCAATGTGCGCTTGTATTTTAATATGTTAATGTTTTTCGTTCCAAGATCAGGTCCCCAGTACGCGTTCCGTACCCCTATGGCAAGCGGTTCGACGCATAATCCCAAGAAACTAGGTTTCTCATGAGAACCTAGGTTCTCAGAATGAGAACCTAGGTTCTCGCTTGAAGATTGCACATGGCTTCAAGAACCCAAGTTTTCAAATGAGAACCTAGATTTTAATGAGAACCTAGATTCTCATTTGAAAACCTAGGTTTTCATGAGAACCCAGGTTCTCATTCTGAGAACCTAAGTTCTCATGAAAAACCTAGTTTCTTGGGATTATGCGTCGAACTGCTTGCCAGATCCGTGGTTTTCATTTGGGACCATAGGTTCTCTGAGAACCTAGGTTCTCTGAGAACCTAGGTTTTCAGAGAACCTAGGTTCTCATGAGAACCTAGGTTCTCATTATGAGAACCAAGGTTCTCATAGAACCTAGGTTCTCATGAGAACCTAGGTTCTCTGAAAACCTTGGTTTACGCTTGAGAACCTAGGTTCTTATGAGAAACTAGGTTTTTCATGAGAATCTAGGTTCTCATAGACACATAGAACTTAGGTTCTCATGAGAACCTAGGTTCTCATGAGAACCAAGGTTCTCATTTTGAGAACTTAAGTTCTCGTTTGAAAACCTAGGTTCTCATGAGAACCTAGGTTCTCATTCTGAGAACCTAGGTTGTCATGAGAAACCTAGTTTCTTGGGATTATGCGTCGAACCGCTTGGCATATACCCCGGTCCACTGCAGCATCGTGACCGTCTACAACTTTGGGCAGGGGCTGGTGGGCGGGGGAGAGACATGCCGGACCCCGACGCTATGCACGCCCTTGGGCGCGAGTCTGCGCAGCTCTTCAAGCATCAACCGCTACCGAGGGGTTACACCTGCATCCTCGCATTCGACCCAGACTTGAAATCTTATCAGGTAACCGAACAACGAAGTGTGCCCGACTCGCAATTTGATAATGACGTCATCAGTTGACGTCACATAGTTGTTATTTCAACGAAATTCCAAAGTTAACTTTTGTTCAAATGTAAAACAAATCGACGAATATGCATACAATTGAAAAGAAAAGCAATGATGTTCAGCTATACTGAAAACAGATGTTAGCATGGTATTATTTTTATATACACATCTAATTTCGGGAGGAAAGGGGAGGGCACAACAAGATTATGAAGAGCCTCATTCTCGGAGACGGAAAGCTGATATTTATGTTAATGCATAAAAATCGAACCCATCTAAGCTTATGCAGTCCGCAGCTAATCAGTGACTAAACTTTCCGCTTTTTTGGATTTTATCGTTAAAACGAATTCTCTTCTGTATGAAAATTAAATTTATGCGGAGAGTGTCGTCCCTATTAGCCTTTGCGGACTGCACAGGCTAATCTGAAATGGCACTTTACGCACATGCATTAATCCTAGACTGAGGCCTTAACACGTTTCGGTAAATTGACAAATTAAAAAAAATGCTTCAGATTCGCAAATGTTTGTTGTAGTTATGATATTTGTGCGGAAACATTAATAGTGAACATTTACCATGCTTTAAAATATCCATTATATGCATTGTTTGACGTTTTAAAAACCTGAAAATTATATAGCGTTGCAACGTGAAACAATTGAATAGTTTGTTCGGGTCGTTATATTTTGTGATACATTGCTTAAAAAGAGTATAAAATTCACTACCCAATGGATGAGCGCGGATTGCCGAATTGTCTGTGCGATAGTATTTTACGCTAGGAATCAGTGTTGCGAGCCCAGTTGGGGGTTACTTTTTTCTTTCTTTAATTTTATTATTTTCTTCTACTGGAGATTTTTAGATCCAATGTATAAATTTAGAAATATAAAGCATTTAATGACGAACGTCATAACATGCCAAAAATCTGTGAAAAGGCCCCTTTAACATTCTTACCTTACTAAAGCACCATTTCTATTCTCAAAGGGGCGTGCGCAGTGCGGGTCTGGTTCCTCCATGGAAGTTGATAAAGTGGACAGCCGGCCCACTTCCGGTCGGTGTCGGCCCTTTACCGCCGGGCCTGACAGATCTTCCATCTCTGCAAAGGTAAATGGTCGGTAATTGAATACAGCCCGTCTTATAGAACATCATACGATACATATTTTAGCCCTGGGAAAACCGGACTTAATGCATGTGCGTAAAGTGTCATCCCATATTAGCCTGTGCAGTTCGCTGGATGTTCGCTAATTATTTTACTGCCTTTAAACAAAACATGCCATACAATCAGAGAGTGTCATCCCAGATTAGCCTGCTCGAACTGCACATGCTTATCTTGGACGACACTTGAGTTTACGCGCACAAAAAGCCCCTTTTTTCCGAGCGGGTTTTATCTTAAGTTACGGTGCAATTTTTGATGAACACGTCTTAACCTCTTTGATAACTTTTCTTTCAATAATTCTATTAAATTACTATCAATAGTTTACAATCCCTTTATTTAAAAATAATATTTATGATTGATATCTAGTAACGGTGAGTTTACAATTAAGCCGTCACTGTAATTGTCCGTACAATATTTGATAAGACATGACCAAGGTACCTTTTAAACACCTAAGGAAATTTCGTAATTTTAATAATAAATGTGCTTCTATTTATTTTGCTGGTTCGTTTTGATGGGGCACATTTTACAATTGTGTTATGAAGAATCTCTGGATTGCGCAAAGCTTTTGAATTAAAGCACTGAATTAAGTCGTATGCCTGCTTCGCCGTTCCCCTTCAGAAATCGGTGCATACCTTGTAATTTAGACAAACTCGACATGTTCACATTCAGATATGTCACTGGTTCCGAGCATGTTTCAGTTCAACACATTGCCTTTCTTATAAAAACAACAACATGCGATGACGTCATTTTTATCAATTATTATTTTCTGACAAATATTTTTTGTTTCAATAAGTACAGCAAGTACGGCTCTAGACAACTTTAATGACATACGTTATAGGGTGTTGATTGCAAATAATATACATGCATTCTAACCGCTCACAATTAAAAAAAAACACGACACGCACGAAGCAGCTTTCGAGCAGCAAACAGGAAATAACCGCTGCGATTACTTTAATCAGTCAGTCTGTAGGATTTGTCGCAATTGATTGAGCGATATATAAAACTAAACATAATAACTTACAGATAAATTATACTGTTTAGTGCAGGCAACTACAAGTAAATAAATAAAATACTGCCATGTTCATACATTTCATTGTTTTGTATATTTTGACATGTTCCCAATTTTTATGCAAACTCGACGGTATAACACCACATATACCTTACTTTGTTATCACGATTTTGTTATTTAAAAAAAAACTATGTTTGGGAAAGTAAGCTGACAATTCAGCAGCCAATCAGTCCTTTCCAGTACCAAAAGTTACTCGCTCTTGGTTTTCGGCCCAGTACCCTTTAGCTGGACCCGGACTGCGTGTATGACGCCACCAGCCACCATGCGCCGCGATCCCAGAGAGAGAGCCCACAGAAACCGGACGCACATAGCGGGACCGCGGCACGGGGCGCTGTTGATCAGAGATGTAAGTATCACGTGTCATAAGTCAATGTTTGCTGTTCGCTATAAATCTTTCACACGGTATTCTATGGGGTGTTTATGTATCGTTTGTTCGCTATCAGGTGATCGCCAGACCTATGTTGAGATCACTTTTCTATCCATCGGATGCTAGGCAGGAAATATAACTGCAAAAACAAAATTCCCTTTTTCCCATCCCCGATGAAAATTAACATGCCTCGGTCTTGGAATTCTAGGCCCCGTGTAAATCCGCCTTACCTGGATTTTCGTTAAGATGAAACTTCATTTTTAACACAAATTTCCTTTAAAGCGGATTGGATTTGCTTAACATAAAAAAAAAAAAACAACCGAATAATTCTAAACCGTTATATAGTCCGTTATATAGTCCAATTAAACTACATTCTGAAAAGAATATATTTAATGAATTTAAAAAAAATACAATTTACAATTTTATTAATAATCGTCAAAAGAAAATAGTTGTAATGCTTAAATAAAATCAGTCCCAAGTGAGTGTCAAATGTATCAAATATTAATTACCTTAAACCATCGTTATTATACGAAAGTTACCTCTGTAAACGATGACGCCTTGTAATTTCAATAATAATTAATGATCAACTCATGCTTGATGTCGTTATTTTTAACAAAATGAGTTCCACGTGCACGAAAATGTTTGACAGCTGAGTACAAGAGCTAATCGTAACTTTATTTTTAATTAACTTTGGTCATTGTCGGCTCGGTTACTACTCAAATGCACCCCGGGTACTCTTAAGTATACTTAAATGTACCCCGGGTACGGAAAACATACTGAAACGTAACGGGGAATTCTAACGCTAAATTTGTTGTTCTCGGCATTTTTAGTCAAATTAACAATATTCATATGTATGTCAATATTCTGTGAAATGGCATAAATATTATCGAAACTCCTACACAAAAAAGCATGTTTAGAAAGGTTTTGTTCAAAAAGATGTTGTTTTTTCGAATTTTGTAGAGCGTTTTACGACATCGAATTTGGGCGGGAATAAATTTTCTCAATTGGTCTAAATTTTCCGGGTACGTGTTAGTTTATTTTCCGTAGCCGGGGTACATTTAAGTAGGATCCGAGCCGAATATGACCAATCGAGCCTCATAAGAGGGAATGCATTGTTTTTCTCTTTTAAAGCAAGTATTTGTAATATACGCACGTTTTTTTTCCACGCGTTACCATTTAATATGTTTGCCTCATGTTGATGAATGCCCACCCCTTTAAATCGTATGATCTTTTTTCTTTAACAATTTAGTTACATATGTATTTTATTTCCTGTTTCATGTCCCTTAAGCCGGTCCCATCCTCTCGGTTTCAGTGACGCTGCAACGCCGGATGATCAAGCTTGCCCGGACGCGAATGTAAAACGCAGTGACAACATCGACCGGATCGCCCCAAGTCTGCACATGCGCAGTGACAACATCGACCGGATCGCAACAAGTCTGCACTCGCGCATTGACAACATCGACAGGGTCGCCCCAAGTCTGCACATGCGCAGTGACAACATCGACCGGATCGCCCAAAGTCTGCACATGCGCAGTGACAACATCGACCGGATCGCCCCAAGTCTGCACATGCGCAGTGACAACATCGACCGCATCGCCCCAAGTCTTCACATGCGCAGTGACAACATCGACCGGATCGCCCCAAGTCTTCACATGCGCAGTGACAACATCAACCGGATCGCAACAAGTCTGCACTCGCGCAGTGACAACATCGACCGGGTCGCCCAAAGTCTGCACATGCGCAGTGACAACATTGACCGGATCGCCCCAAGTCTGCACATGCGCAGTGACAACATTGACCGGATCGCCCCAAGTCTGCACATGCGTAGTGACACAAACACCATCCAGTCGGCCGAACGCCGCAGTTTTCAGTTTCCGGAACAACGAAAACGTGTCCAACTCGGAGGTAAAATTGTTAGACTCCACTTATACGACGCATTTTGTGACATTCTATGTCGACTTTTTTTTATTATTTTCGCAAACAACTTAACTTATTTATAAACTGTACCTTATAAGTTGTGTGATGTTAGTGAATACAACGAACTTAAGTTGTATCTACCAACTACTGATACTATAACTGACGTTCGATTTGTCATTGTCGTATACTACTTACATGAAACCCGGGTACTCTTAAGTATACTTACATGTACCCCGGGTACGATAAATAAACTAAAACGTATCCGGGATATTTAACGCATAATCGGCCGTTGTCGGCTATTTTTTATTAAGTATATTCACATTTATGTCAATTGTCTGTAAAATGACCTCTATATTATCGTAACTCATACTCAAAAAAGCATGTTGATGTAGTATTCTTTAAAGATAAGTTTGTTTAAAGGGTCCGTCAAACATATTTTGTCATGTCATAAATGTATTGAAGCTTGTCAGTAAATGCTTTATATTGATAAATTTAATTATTGAAACTAAAAATCTCTAGTAAAACAAGAATACGATTTAAAAAAAGGGGAAAAAAGTAATTATCAACAGGGCTCGAACCCTGACCCCTGGAGTCCGGGAGTAAAAAGTCTCCCACCTAGACAACTCGACCATCAACGCTCATGATAAATGAGGATGTATGTTTTACCTATATAAGCAATCCTCGTAGTTTCCCAAAAATCTGTTGGCCGGCCCCTTTAAAATAATCGGTAGTGCGTTTTACGACATCGGATTTTGGGCGGGAATCCAACAAGGGTACAGTCTAATATCAACCGGGTACGATTAAGTATTTACCGTACCCGGGGTACAGGTAAGTATACTTAAGATACCCGGGGCACATGTAAATAGTACCCGAGCCGACAATGACCAATCAAGCATAATTGACACTCGATTGGCCAATTTAGACTGTACCCGAGTATTATTCCCGCCCAAAATTCGATGTTGTAAAACGCGCTACGGATTCGAAACAAAATTCTCAAAAAAAAAATCCTCAACATGCTTTTAAGGAAGAAGTTTCGATAATATAGAGGCTATTTTACAGAATATTGACATAAATATGAATATAATTAATAAAAAAAATATAACAGACAACGATCAATTAATGCTCGCTTGGTCATTGTCGCCTCGGGTACTACTTACATGTACCCCGGGTACTCTTAAGTATACTTACATGTACCCCGGGTACGCTAAAAATACTTAAACGTACCTGGGAAATTTGACGCTAAATCGGTCGTTGTCGGCTATTTTTTTTTATTAAATTATATTCACATTTATGCCAATTTTCTGTAAAATGGCCTCTATATTATCGAAACTCATACTCAAAAAGCATGTTGATGCAGATTTATTTTTAGAGAAGTTTGTTTAAGATAATCGGTAGCGCGTTTTACGACATCGGATTTTTTTGCGGGAATACAACTCAGGTACAGTCTAATATCAACCAGGTGCGATTAAGTATATTTACCGTACCCGGGGTACATGTAAGTATACTTTAGAGTACCCGGGGTACATGTAAGAAGTACCGGAGCCGACAATGACCAATCGAGCTCAATTAAGCGTTAGAATTCCCGGGCACGTGTTAGTATATTTACCGTACCCGGGGTACATTTAGGTCTTACCCGAGCCGACAATTACCAATCGAGCATAAGTGCCACAAATCATAAAATGTATTATAATTGCAAAGACGGACCTTGATTAAATATTTCCGTCGTACTACGTAAATAAAAAATGTCTATAAATAAACCACATATGTACTAGGTAACTACAATCACGGACTCTAGATGAGACAATATACGCTCTGTGCTACAATTACTACTGTTGCTTCTGCTAGTACTGCTTGTATTACTCATATTAATAATTATTAGGCAAATTAAATAAAGAATGCTTCTACAACAACAATCAGTACAACTATAATACTACTATTACTGCGTTTAACGCTTTTGCTGCTATTACTACTTTTACTATATCTACAACTACTACTTATCAAAACACAAACAGGTGCAGTACCTAATACAGACTTAACTCGACGTTCCCGTACGAAGTATCCAGTCGATCCCCTCGATATCCGGTCGGCACGACCCGGGGTCAACTCCCGCTGGGTCGTCGAAAATTTGTACTACAGCGGATATGGCAAAAGCTATACAGTCGGGGCTTCAAGTGGGCACGGACCGGCTGGAGTTCTACCCGCATGATGACGTCACTAGACGCGAAACCGCGGCCTATAGAAACTACATGGAGGTTGTTAACGCTCATGCAGTGATAGCGGCGTCTGCTGATAACGCAGTGCGCGGGAAACTTTAAAACGGAGTTTCCAGCGGTCGACGTCACTCACGACCTTGAAGATACTATGAAGATATGAGCTAATTGGACTTTTTGAAACTATGTCATCATGCTAATTTGTGTCGTTTGGTATATGTACCATAGCATGTACCAATAATGACTCGATTTTTCAGGTTAAGATTCAAGAGGGATAATTTCATTACCGCCATTTTAATTCAACCATCCACATACATTAAGGCACATATACGCTTCCTTTTTTTAGCTGTGATTATTTGATAAAGTAAAACTCTTTGGTTGCTCACTTGTAAAGATTCCCAAATAAAAATCAATAGATACAAAACACTTGTTGGAAATGGTGAGTTATGCAATTCATTATGAATATAAGTTACCCCATATATTTTACCGCAATGAAGAAAGTGGGCATTATAGACATATTAATACAGGAAAGTTTATTTATTTACCTAAGTAAAGAAGAGGTAAATTGCTGAATATCTGATTTTTTAATTTTATTAAAATAGCACACCAAGCAATAATCTAAAGAAAAATATATGGATGAAAATAATACTTATACTTGTATCAAACAGGGCTAGAATAATTTGTATTTTGTAAAAACTACTGAATTGCGGCAAGGTTTAGCATTTGATAATATCTACTATTATCATTCCAAAAAATATTGCCAAAAGGACGAACAATATACGTGGGTTTCAATTCCTCAAAATGCTCTATAGAATATGTATTTTGGGCAATATTTTGGGCTTAATGACATAATGAGAAATAACAACCATAGCCAACCAACTATTTTCTTTACATATCTTACTAGCGTGATTAGTAAATAGCAGAAGCATTAACATGTCATCAACTGTTTAGGTATAAATATATTAATCTTGCTCTGGAATAAAAGGCGTACTAATGTGTGTGTAAAGCGTCGTACCATATGAGCCTACGCAGTCCGCACAGGCTATTTAGGGACGACACTTTCCCAAAGACAGGATTTTGCTAAGAGGCTTCCTTACAAAAAAACTTCATATATATTACGGAATAATTGACACTGCCTTCAGTTCATGTAAGATTCATGTTAATATGTAAAAGCTAAAGCAATAAATGGAATGTTCATGAACCATATTGGCAAGTCTCTAGCCGCTCGCACAGGTGTTTGGGGCGTGGCCTATTCACTAAAACACTATCAATCACTTTGACAACATGAACAAACAAAAATATGATATAATATATACGATCATATATAATATATCACAATTTCTTTTTGTCATGGTGATAAAAATGTTATTTTATGACTTATTTTAGTGACTCGGTTACGCGCCAAACACCTGTGGTTGCTTGGTATGATGAACAAAATACAAAACAAAACAATGCCCAGTCAACAAATAATATCCTTAATAAGGGCAAGAAATCACCATCCAGCTTGAGACTTAAGCAGGGCTCTGGGATAATTTGGCTAAATGCAAGTGCATTGAGTGTCGGCCCAAATTAGCATGTGCACTTTGCACAGTCTTAACAGGGATGACATTTCCGCTTTCATGATTTTTTTTTGTTTAAACAACAAATATCATCCGTGCAGAAAGCATCTTTCCTGGATGACCTGAGCAGTCCTGTGACGACACTAAACACACAATGCGTTAAGCCTGTGCAGCCCTGGGACGACACTTAACACACAATGCATTAAACCTGTACAGTCCTGGTACGACAATAAACACACTGTGCATTAAACCTGTACAGTCCTGGGACGACACTAAAAATACAATGCATTAAGCATGTTAAGTCCAGGGACGACACTAAACACACAATGCAATAAGTCCGGTTTTTCCAGAACCATGCTCAATTTAATCGATTTTTTGACACATAAGCCTTCCTTGCAACTACCCTCAACTAATTAGCCTTCCTTGCAACTACCCTCAACTGAGTAGCTTTCCTTGCAACTACCCTCAACTAAGTAGCCTTCCTTGCAACTACCCTCAACTAAGTAGCCTTCCTTGCAACTACCCTCAAATAAGTAGCCTTCCTTGCAACTACCCTCAACTAAGTAGCCTTCCTTGCAACTACCCTCAACTAAGTAGCCTTCCTTGCAACTACCCTCAACTAAGTATCCTTCCTTGCAACTATACTCAACTAAGTAGCGGCTCATCTGTATACGTGTATGTTATTCACATTATTATTTTGTTCATATACCGGCATCTAATATTATTTTATTTAACCTTTATATGTTGTTGATTAAAGTTTTTGTCAAGTTTCTTTTTCTTCAGGAACACTCATTTTTAAATGTTTATCTTTTAATATTCAAGATTATGGTATTGCTTGGGACGATCATTGAACTTATTGCTGAAAATGGTCAGCACACTGCTCATGATTCTGAACTAATAGGACTTACACAATAATAATATGTCCTTTAAAGATTGCTCAGAAAACGTATATTAAAGTGACGTAACAATACCCTTATCGTCTGTGTTCTTCAGGTTACATTACACTAAATCATTATGTATCCCTCCGTGGTCCATTCGAAAGTAGTGCCTATTTCTAAAGAGTTCCTTTTCTCTTCTTGAATATAAGCCATTTAACAATGTGAGACATGTCTTTTGTGGTTATTTGTAATATCCTGTATGTGTCTGGAGTACTTTGATGCCTTGGATTTGAAGCTAACTTAAAAGATGAACTTTTGAGGGTGTGTTTTCTATTGTGTGGGGCTTTTGTCGAAATTAGGATTCCGAAACACGTTTTTCTACGGTGGGTTCATTCGACAGCGATTTACTTTCTTAGAAGTTGCGAGACGGTATGTTTTTGATTGTAATTATTGGAAGATGACAGATCCATCTTTAAAATGATACCAGGTTCGGAAAAATTGATACGTCGAAAAGGCAAGAAAAATGCTGTGAAAGTTGTCAGTTTTATAATGGGACCCTATGGGAATCGGAAATAGTGTAATATAACCTTCAGAAAGATCGTTAGCCATATTGGGAATTCTTTTCGAAGACGGAAATATTAAAGGTAAGTACACACTGCCCAATACGATTATGCTATAGACAAACTGACCACAACAAAAAGTGCAATACTTTAGGAAAAACCCTGTAAAAGAAATATTGGTGTAAAAATATTAGAGTGCAAACATTATGTTACTTTTCAAGATCTAAAAAGCGTCTCACGATGTCAAGTTCTTCCGTTTTACGGAGGATCTCTCATCAGGATCGGAATCATTCGTTTTGCTTAATGTGTACATAAATCTGCAGTTGCCGTCATCAAATTCCGAAATTCAGCTGCGTTTAAAATACAACCGAGCATTTTGTTTCTTATTAAACCAATGTTATACGACAAAATATAGCGTTGAAATGATGTGAGTTTTTTTAGCGTTGAAATGTTGGTTATTACAATTAGGAACATGTATTTGTTATGGTTAAACTTTATTTTACGAAGTATTCTTTGATTTAAGCATGTTTGCCTTTCATATCATAATGATTATTTACTAGAAATACGTCATGCTTTCAAAGCTGCCCAAAGCCATTCTTGCATTCGCTCGTAAATGTTCGGATATTGTTGCAGGAAATTTAAATTGGTATATCGGCCCACATAACATAAAAACGAGCATTTTGTTTCTCGTTAAATCAATTTTACCAGACCAAATCTAGCATTAAAATTTTGTTAGTGTTACAAGAAACGCGGATTGTGTTATGTTTAACTTTAAATTAGTTGATTTCCAGCATTTACGGATCTTTATGAAAAATTAAAGACGATTTATCGTTGATCATTATTAACGCGGGTTATTAATTGATCATTGCCCATGTGCATGTTATAATCTGCAATTAATACTTAGGTGACATGTTCCGTGTAAAATACAAAATGGAGCCTCGTTCTGGAAAAAAGGGCGTTATGCATGTTCGTTAATTGCCGTCCCAAATTAGACTGTGCAGTTCGCACAGGCTAATCAGGGACGACACTTTGCGATAACACAAACTTGTCTTTTATAAAAGACTGCCTTTAAACGTAAAATTGCATAAAAGCGTTAAGTGGCGTCTCTGATAAGTCTGTGTAGACTACACAGGCTAATTCGATACGAAACTTTAAGCATATGCATTAAGCCCAGTTTTCCCAGGTCGTAGCTCAATGTTTCAACAAGGTTCCTGTCTCAACTGTAAGGGACCAGGTGTCGACTAGTTACATAGTGTTCCACCGATTGTCGTCTTGGATTTTCTCACAGACCATATAACTATGCCTTCTGTTTATATGTCATATTCAGTATTTTCGCGTAAGGTGTATCATTAAGTCGCAGTTCAAATAATAGACATGTTCAGTAAGTATTTATTAAAGCCTCGGTCTGGGATAACTGGGCTTAATGCTTGTTCGTATGCAATGGCTAATCTGGGACGACATTTTCCGCCTAACCTGGATTTTCGCTAAGAATGGACTTCCTTGAAACGACAATAAGATATGCCTGTATGCACTGAACAGGCTAAGCCGGTGTCGCGTGAGAATTGCAAGACCGTGAGGCAGTTAAGATATACAGGAAGACAACAGGTTTTGCGCATGCGCAGTATGATATAAACATGTTCGTGAGGAATGCAAGACCGTATCCTTGTATTATATCAACGATTCTTACCCTATTTTATGATTATTGCAAATGGTGAATAATTTAGATGCGGAAAGTACACTCAAAACCCCCGAACAAGATCGTCACGATTTGTACTCGTTAGTTTTCTTATTGCGTGAACACAAAAAATAACATTGTTATTATAATGTAAGCAGATTGATTCGGCCCCAAGCTATTTCGGTTATTTAGTTGGGTATATAATCTGGGTCATTTATTATTAAAGCTTATTATAACTACCAAGTTTTAGTTTCAAATAGTCGTTGTGATGCGTCGTTTTACTTGGTATTCCAAGATGTTCACATGCAGGCGTGTTGTTTATTTTGCAATTGTTCAGACAGAATTTGTTAAAAAATGTCAACATTAACTAGGATTGCTTAAAAACATACAAATTTAAAAAAAAAATGAAAATCAATGTGAGACAGACTCCCAGTATAGGCGCAGTGTGTCAATGCCCTAGAGAAGCTTTGCAATTAAAGTGAAGAAAAAGAAAGATTCAAATATTTTACGCATAGGCAGACATATGACCATGGGAATAGTATTGTACTGTAACACACTGACAATTTTTATTATGTCATCCAGTGTGGTCAGTTTCTGATATTAGAGCGAGCCAGAAAACTGGGCCTACACAAACTAAGTTGTTGCTGGCATTTTGTATATTACGTATTTTTCAGTGAAAAAATCATAACTAATTTAAATATAAATGTATTTTAGAAATTTAAAACAAATTATGCAGCAGTAAAGGACTAGGTATATGTAAATCTCTACAAAAGATGACAACGTATTGCACAATCATTCTAAAAATGAATTGACTAATTAAAACCTTATATTAGTTTTTTGTGGCAGTTGTTTGTTTTTGTTGTTTTTTAATAATGCTTATACAAGGAATGGTTGAAAGTATGTCAACATTCTTCCATCAGGGATAAAACTTTCTTATAACTGATAATAATAATTATTATTATAAATGATTGTTAGTATGGTTATGATATTATGTATAAGCCATAATCTGTATTGTCAGTATCTTTGATAAAATTGTTACATGTTGTATTCTAGTGTTATTATTAATGAGAGTGAATCAATCTCAATGCAGAGTTGTTCCTTGCTCTCACATACTCCTCTGCAACGGGCTCAGCATCTATTAGAACAAGAACCGTGTTTAAACCGAACAAACATATTCAAAGTATATTTAATTGCACATTGAGGATAGAAAACATTTTACAATGAAATACCACCACCCATGATTATAGGGAAACTTTGACCCCTTCATTTATGTCCAATCATTATCTGATCTACATGTAACAGGAAATTCCTCCCCTGAATTAATTATTATGTTGTACTTGTATTGAACAGGTTTGATACTAGCCAATGTATACAATGTATCTTTATTCAGAATTGTTCTCATATATATTTTCTTATAAGATTCATATTATTATATTGGGGTTTTAGTTAATAATATTGATAGTTTTAGTATATTGATATTTCATTTTTTGTATTCAAACAAAAATGACTTAATTTTTAATAATGGAAAATATATGAACCATGCAAAATCATACAAAAATGAACTTAAGCTGTAATGTGTTGCAGATTCACAGAGGCATGTAATGTGATGTTGTTATGTTGTGTAAGATAGATCATGTAAAAATATTCTTCATGGAATTTGTAAATAATACCACAGATAAAATATTGTTGAATGTAAATAGTCTGCAAGTTGCTCATTTTCCTCTAACATGCCCTTGTATTTCAAGGAAGAATACTTTCCAGGCCAGAGGAAAGAGGTTTGGGTTCATATCCCAACAGGGGCTTCAGAGGACATGCATTTTGGGACAAATAATTTTATTTGCTTAACTTTATCCTTAAACTCAACCAAAGCATCATGCAAATGCATTGGCAATAATCTTTGATAATGCATAAATGAAAAGACATAAAACTTATGAATTGAAATCATTTTAGCTCCACTATTATATATGAAATATATATAGTGGAGCTATCCTACTCACCCCGGTGTCGGCGTTAGCATAAGCGATAGCGTGCAAATGTTAAAGTTTGCGTACCACCCCAATTATTTCCCATGTCCCTTTACATACTGCTTTAATATTTTGCATACTTCTTGACCAACATGACCCCAACCTATAAACAAGAGCAGAACACTGTATCAAGCATTTTGTAAGAATTATGGTCCTTTTTCACTTATAATATGCATATTATTTATAAATCTATGTAAAAGTTTGCGTACCACCTCAATATTTTTCTATGTCCCTTGACATATTGCTTTTACATTTTGCATACTTCTTTACCAACATGATCTCAATCTATAAACAAGAGTAGACAACTCTATCAAGCATTTTGACAGAATTATGGCCCCTTTATACTTAAATAATTGAACATTTGGTTAAGTTTTGTGTTTTGGTCCATTTTACTCCTAAAGTAGCATAGCTATTGCTTTCAAAATTTGAAAACTCGCTAACTATCATAAGGGGACTGTACAGGGCAAGTTGCATAACTCTGGTTGGCTTTTTAATGGAATTATTGCCCTTTTTTGTCTTAGTAACTTTGAATATTTTGTTAAATTTTGTGTTTAGATCCACTTTACTTCTTAAGTATCAAGGCTATTGCTTTCAAACTTCCAATACTTTCTTACTATCATGATGGAACTGTACCTGGTAATGAGACCTTGACTTTTGAATGACCTTGACTCTCAAGGTCAAATTAATAAATTTGCTTATATTGCCTTAACTTCTTTATCTATGATCAAGGTACCTGTAGCAGACCTGAGCCCCCCCCCCTGGACGCTTGGACCAATTGATGTTGACCTATCACTCTCTAATAAAATAACGAAAACTGACTTGCCACAACTCATCAAGTCAGAAGCTCTCTCCCTTATAGATAATTTGTATGCTGAGCATCTAAAAATCTACACTGACGGCTCCAAATGCCCTAACTCTGGTTTGGTAGCCAACTCTTTTGTAATTCCCTAAAAAAATATTACCAAAACGCACAGGCTCAGCAACAATCTCTCTATTTTTACAGCAGAACGTTTGGCAATTTTTAAATACTCTTTGTGCTGATTATTGGTCAATAAACCTACTAAAACTGCTATTTTATCAGACTCAATGTCATCTCTTGAGTCTATAAAAAAACAGAAAAAGCAGATCTAGGTCTGACATTTAAGCTAACATTTTGGAACTTCATCAACAGTGCCTAGATCAATCTTTAAAGGTCACATAAGTATGGTGTCCAGCACATGTCAACATCAGCGGGAATGAGCAGGCCGACAGGGGGAAAAAGGAGGGCCTCTTGAGGGGGGCCGTAGATGCTGGGGAACTCCTGGCACCTACTGAGATCTACTCCCTGACCAAGAAATTTGTAGTGGGTGAGTGGAATCTCCGGACCGACAATTTGTCTTCCCGTCGACATACTTTTACCAGAACCGCGAAAACCCTCAGGCCGCCTGACAGATACTCAGCAAAGTATGTCCTCTGTATAGACCCCGCATGTTCTAGGTGCCAGGAACTGCGCCCCACATGCTGCTGCACTGTCCTAACCACAAGGCGCAGAGCGACCACCTCGAAGCTGCATTGCACTCCCATGGACTAGTTTTAAACCTTTCCAACGTGCTAGACCCCAAGGGTGCAGCTAGGGGCCCGGTCTTCTCTGCCCTCGCCAAATACCTTCTGGATTGTCAGATAACTGACAAAATCTAGGTCATTGGGGGAGGGAGAGCAGCCAACACCCACCCAATTATTCAGTCTTGTGACTGTTTGTCCTTTAAACTGTGTAATCTTTGCACAAAACTGACGTAATCTAGTAATTGTGTTGGATTTGTGTCTCCTTTACACAACTTTTATTTTAGCTTTTATGGGTTTATTGTTCTACCCCGCCCTTTCTAAATCAGGCCAATGGTATTGACCTGGTCTTCTTTATTTTAATACATTTTTTATGAGAGTATGACGTTAGTCCACCATTTACATTTTTCAGTATCTTAATATAATCATATTTTATGGCATTTCTTATTACAAGAAAGGACGAGGCTGTCCAGTAACCTGGGATTGTTGGCTGCATTGCACCCCCTCTCTTCCCCTTTGACACCCCACCCTTTCCCCTTCAAACTCGAAGAGCCATGTCGGACTGGAGTGCACGGTGCAGGGCCTAATACCATGAAAAACCCTTATTTAGCCCTATCCAGGGTAATACCAATCCCTTAGTATTATTGTCGATTTTGATGATATTGCTAATTTTCGATCATAGCAAATTTTGTACCTTGTAGTACATTAAATCTTGTTATAACTGCTAATTTGTGTAGCAAATTTCCTTATTTTTGTGTAAAACTGCTATCTTATATAGCAAATTGCCTTAATTTGTTCTCAATACTGCTATTTCTACACCATAGCAAACTTTTTACTCTGTATTACACTAATTCATGTTAAAATTGCTATTTTATATAGCAAATTTCCTTAATTTTATGTTAAATTGCTATTTTATATAGCAAAGTGCCTCGGTTTTTCTGTTTAATTGCCATTTTACATACCATACAAGGTACTTTAGTACTATTTCCTCCATTGTTTTCACCAATATACAAATAATATTGATTGGATTAGAGCTTTTTGGGTTTGTTTTACTGCATCTAGGCAATATTTGGTCTTTTTACCATTTTACATCATACCTTTTTCCAATTTTCCTTCAATTGCATACAAACTATTTTTCATTTACCGTGCACTCCCTCTGGTCCTGGGGAAACAACCTTTGTAGACTCCATCCCCACAATTACCTCCCTTAGTTCAACTAAATGACATCACCCCTGCTGGCTTTTCTCCCCCACTCACACCGGCCTACACTCCCAAAATCTCTTCTTCTTTCAACCCTCCAGGGTGGCAACTTGTTATTTAAATATATAAACGCATACAGTACTGTACATATTGTAAATAATGTACTTTTTGTACAAATTTAGTTGTTTTGTCACATTTTTACCTGTAAAGCACATTGTTTTACCCTTTATTTTTATGTGGCCCTATAAAGGTGACCGTTTGGAGACACGTACGTCATTACCCTTAACATATAAGGGTTTTTTACTAATCTCACTTTTAAATATTGTTTTAACGCCACTCTGGGGGGGACTTCTCTTCTCCATAGACCAATCCTCTTTAAGTTCAATACAGACAGGGTCTTACGTTGGAGCATTACGGCTATATTCCCTGTCTGCAAGTGTTTAACATTGAGCCACATACATTTATAATTTATACACATTACAATTTTTAATAACTCAATACTCAATTGCAACACTAATATAGATTTAAGAGTTATACTCCCTATATGTTATTATATATTATCTTTTTCCTTTTTTTCCATATAATTGCATGTCTACGTGCAAATTCACTTTACATTTGAGAGCTATTAAATCAGGCTCTAGCATTCCTACTAATTAATGTTCGTAGATAAGCATATTTTCCCATCGATTAGATTTTGTTGTATGACATTTCGTTTAAACATTAAATATACACCTAATTCTGGTACTTTACTATGTATGTAAATATATAGTGGCAATGTTAAACCACTTTGTGATCTGGAAAATCCTTAAATATTTTTTTTTTCAAACATATTACACATCTGTGTATTCCTTTACTTTTCTATAGGCATTATACTCAAAATAATCCTACTTAAATTTTAACATTTAAAACACAGATCACAAAGTTTAAACACTCCAACAAAGCATTGCAGTAAATACCGAACAATGGGTCTAGTAATGATGATACTGCATATAATAGTATGTGTTTTTACCATCAATTCTTATAAAAAATTGGGCTATTCTCCTCCTTCTCTCTCTTTTCAATGCAAACAACATACATATAATAATGATAATAATGACAATAGTAACAATAATAATAATATTAATATTAATATAACTTCATCGTAATAGTTTAAATAACATATACCAATTATATTAAATTCAAACAGATTCAAGTAGTAATATTCCTTCTTTTTTCATATGCTTTGTTTACATTCCAAAAGTGCAAAAGGGCAGACGTCCGTGCAAGAGCAGACGCCATTTCAAGGTCGTTCTTTGTGCGAAATTTTTATCCCAAAACGGATTGACCTACTTGCTTTTGCGCGGACGTGACAGAGATAACCAATCAGAGCTATGCTTTTAAAGTCAACCAATAAAAACACGGCTTTCTTACAGCATTAGGCTAGACATTGATTATTAATTTTATTAAGTACTGCGTTTTTAACGCTTCTTGAATAAGTATAGATATTTTTAAACCAATAGATTTTTATTAAGGCACCGCACCAACACTGCAATGTTTTCTATTTATATCAATGGTACAGCCCAGTAAAATCGGGCTGTCCATTTTATGGCTGTTTTTGACCTTTTTATCCAGAGTTTTATGTTAAGCAGTGTGCTCGGGCAATGGTTTATTAACCGAAGTCCCGAGGGTAAATAACCCCATTAGTCAGTCATTTATGATCACATTTGATTCATACTTTGACTCAAAACAATGACCACACACCCACATTATACCCCCTCTTCATGATGGCGTACGTTATTCTGTCAAGCACTCAAGTAGTCCAGCGGCTGTCCTCTGACAGCTTGTGTTCTTTTTTTTGTTACTCCAACTATCACGCAACATTTTAATGCAAATGAATAACATTTTTGGTTTCAATAGTCCTAATACAATATAATATATAATGCAAAAATGAGAGAACAGAATAAACTAATTATATTAGGTAACAATCTCACAATTTAAATAAATTAATAATAGGTTTGCCATCCATATAGAAGAAAGAAAAGTAAAGAAATTGTGAAAAAAAAACACTAAAATGTGTGTGTGTGGTACAATCTATGTATTGAAAAGAAAATATATAAGACTTCAACATATAAATAACTGTATGTATTAACATATGAAATTAAAAAAAGGAATAAAAATACTTACTTAAAAAATTGTTATAAACGTTTTAAATCACCTAGGGGCTAATGTCCTAGCGTGCACTTTTTTGAAGGTGCTAATGTTCTAGGGGCTAACGTCCCAGAGGGCTAATGTCTGTACCCTATTAATAATATATTAATTACTGGTGACAGTCATGTATTTATATACATATAATTAACAAAAACCTGTCAAATGTTACACTATCACTCATACAACCATTGAACCATTTTATCCATGAACAATTGTGAACTTAAGCTTTGAAATTGTGAAAAAAAGAACAAGTAGTATAATGCATGGGGAACTACAGTAAATGCAATGCTGAAAGAAATTAAGTATATTATTTGGTTCATCTTCAGTCCATTTCCAAAATAAAATATAATATAATAATAACTGTCAGTCATGTATCATTTATGGTTATAATACCTATGTATATTATATATTCATAAAAGAATTACATTTTCTTGCTAATAAACTTAATACATGCTCTAACTCGCCTACACAAATGACACAATAAACAAATATTTGGATTGATTTTGAAAGATTCTTAGTGCTCATAGGTAATATGGATGTAATATGATAATAATTGTTATAATTATTTTGTGTTTATTGTTTTTTTTTTAAAAAACAGCTATGCAAACAATTAAAATCCTAACAATTAAAAAGACTAACAAGTATAGATCTGGTACAGTGGACAGGAAATGGACCCAGTCATAGGGGTACAATTATCAAGTGATGAGCTCGTTATCATAGACATAGATAGAGAAGATGCTATAGAAACATGGGACCTGTCATAAAAAGCTAAGATGACCTTTCTGCCATAAAGTTGGGGGTCATAAAGTGTCTTCTAAGAAAAATAACAATATTGACAGGTTAGCTTAAAAAACATAGAATTATAAGATTTATTTATTTATTTTTTATTGGTGAACCAAAGGGCCAATGAAATCTATTAATTGTAATGTTAAGAGATAAATTACTTGATTTCTTTAGCTTTTTGCTATTGTTCAGTCAGATTTTTGAAGTGCTGTCAACATTTATTGTATGTTATAATAAATTTGATTTTGTTTAAAACTGTGTTAGTAATACTCTTCATAAAATAATGGAGGATAATGAATATGTTGATTTAGTGAACTTTCTCACTTTGGAAACTTTTCCTGTGCTTATGAAGGGAACTGATCGTGTAAATATCAACAGGCGTCACCAGTTCAAAATAAAGGCAAAGAAATTCTTCTTGAAGGGTAGGATATTTCAAAATTGCATTTTCTCCCTGAATTTCTCAGATCAATAATTAACTACAAGTAACGGTTTCTAGAATAGCTTCCAGATGTGATCATAGTGTTTATTTTAAGTTATAAATTACCCTTAGTCAGGTTGCATATTTCTTTATGAAAACTGGCAATTTAAATTAATATCTTAAGATGAAAATAATGAACAAAATAATAAAATAAAATTAAAATATTAAAGTGGCTGTAATGCCATTAATTACAACATAGTTGTTTAAATTTTAACCCTTTGAGCGCTGGAACCGGATTTTGAAGGCCTTTGCAAACAGTTTGGACCCAGATGAGACGCCACAGAACGTGGCGTCTCATCAGGATCCAAACTGTTTGATATCCTGATAGTGGTCTTAGAAAAAAATCGAAGAAAATGCTAATTATAGAATTCAGCAGAGAACATTTAAGCAGACGACAAATTTCCCAGCATGCAAAGGGTTAAAGTGGTTGCAATGGCATTAATGACAACATACTTCTTTAAATTTGAATGGCAATTGTCATATTATTTTATCATTTAATGACACATCAATTATCAATTAGTGTAATTGGTAATATGAAATAATATGTGGAACACTGTATTATGTGAATTTGGAATAAGACATCAACTTGGGAATGGACATCATTTTGGTGATTTTCTCAAACAAAACTATTCATGATCTCAATTATTTTTTGTAATATTTTATCTATACTTCAAGCTTAATAAGCAATTTTCTATAACTTTTTATTAGCAGTGATTGTATTTTTATCCCTTTTAATGTATTTTTAAAATGTGTTCATGCACTGCAAGGACAAGGTATTATTTTATGGGGATTAAAAACAAATTCAATAAAAAATCCAGTTGTGTAGTGTAGTAAAATCAATTTTAATGATGCTATTATATATGCAAGTATCTATTTGAATTATAATATGTCAAACTTAATAAATACAACATGTAAAACTTCATATTATGCACTGTTGAAAAATCACAATTTATTCCCGCATTGACGTCTTATTCCAACCTCACATTATACAGTATTGTGTCATAAATTGGACGTTTTGCTTTTATATTTTGCATACTGCTTTACCAGCATAACCCCAATCTATAAACAAGAGCAGACAACTGTATAAAGCATTTTGTAAGAATTATGACCCTTTTTCCACCTAGAATATGCATATTACCCGGTATTGATAAATCTATGTTAAAGTTTGTGTACCACCTCTAAATTTTATGTTCCTTGACATTTTGCTTTTATATTTTGCATTCATCTTAACCGACATGACTCCAATCAACTCAAGAACGCTTATGCCTAGGATCATGAAATTGATCATGACTCGCAGTTGACCCCTAATTATTTTCAGGTTACTATATCAAAGGTCAGGGTCACGGTGACCTGAAATAGTAAAATGGTTTCCGGATGATAACTAAAGAACGCTTAGGCCTAGGATCATGAAACTTGATAGGTAGATTGATCATGACTCGCAGATGACCCTTATTGATTTCAGGTCACAAGGAGGTCAAAGGTCAAGGTCACGGTGAACCGAAATAGTAAAATGGTTTCCGGATGATAACTCAAGAACGCTTATGACTAGGATCATGAAACTTCATAGGTACATTGATCATGACTGGCAGATGACCCCTATTGATTTTCAGGTCACTAGGTCAAAGGTCAAGGTCACAGTGACAAAAACATACTCACACAATGGCTGTCACTACAACGAAGAGCCCATATGGGGGCATGCATGTTTTACAAACAGCCCTTGTTTTAATTTTGATATCCTACTTTGCAGGTAAAGAACTCTTCAAATATGTACCAGGGGTGTTTAATGGGGTTAAAGTGGTTCGGATGGGAGAGACGGCTGATCTCTTGAAGGAATTCCATGCCAGTGGTATAGGGGGCCACAGTGGTTTCAATAAAACAAATGAGACGATGAAGATAAGGTTCTGGTGGCCTAAGATGACACATGATATCAGGGAATATGTAAGTTTCAGAATGCTACCTGTTAGTTTTCAGTTTTTATGTGTTGTATAGTCATGAAAAATGATTGTAAATAAAGAGTGTCTAAATACTTTGAAATACAAACCCAGTGTTTTGAAACAGCTTTGCATTAATCACAATGGAAAGTCCTGCTTATGTATTTGTATTACACTGAATTCTTTTAAATGTATAATTCTCAATTTTGGGGCAATTATTATTAGAAGGGCATTATATTCAACTGAGAATGTATTGAATAGCATTCAAAATTTTCATTGATGTTTTTGTGTTGAGACCATAAAGTCTATGAATCTTCGCCAAACTATTCATGGCCTGATCAAGGTCTGCCCAAATTCTGTATAAATGGACATGGGAAAAGGTTCAAATGCTCATATTCTGTTATTATTATAGCCAAAATCTTTAATAAGTCGCTTAGCCAAGCATTGAATTGAAAAATGAGAGTCTTAAAATGGGAATGGTTGCTTACTTAGTCAAGTGTTTGTAAGTGCATATTTGTTTAATCAGTAGATTTGCGGTGCTTAATATCCATCTGTAAGTACTTTTTGTTAAAAGTTGGTAATCTAAAATTGTCATGCTGTTTTATATAAAATTTGATAGGTGAAGATGTGTGTACAATGCCAAAAGTCTGATCCACTGAAGCCACCAAAGAAACCTGAACTGAAATCAATCCATTTAAGTTATATATAATACATTTATTGCCTTTGTTTTCATCTTGCCGAAGCATGCGGATGTATAATGGCCTAAATTGCTTTGTTTATGGTTATGCAAATTTTTCAAGTTAATGATTAGCTTTTTGTAAGAAACGTTCAAATAGCTGTGTATAAAATAGGATTTGGATGTGGCTATTGCATACTAGTATAAACAATGAAAAATAAGTTACAGTGAACTCACTTCTTCTGCAAGCCTTTCCTGAAGGGAAATCTCATCCTTATCATTAGTTTACTTCTGCCATGAATAATTAACACTCCAATAATTAACTAAAAACATCTCTGTGTATTCTTGGGCACTCAATGTTAAGTATATTTTTTTTACATTAATAAATGAACTCATTTAGTCCATGCCCTATACACATCTTCTGCAGACAATTTCAGTAAAAACAATCTATTTACAGGTCCAGCAAGCATTTGAATTAGTTGGCTGTGATTTAATGGGTCCCTTCACAGAGACACCAGCTGGGAATAGGTACATATTTACAGCGACTGATTACTATACCAAATGGGTGGAAGCCTTTGCAATTCCAAACAAAACTGCTGTTGAGGTGTCAAAATGTGTACAAAAAATGATATATCGGCATGGAGCGATGAATGCGATCTTAACAGATCAAGGAAGAGAATTCCTGAATCAGGTACAAGTAAAATATAACTTCGTACTTTGAAATTGATGTGCTTACGGTAAAAATGCAACCCCTCCATACACTTTTTCTACTTCAGGTATTCAATTAACAATTTTGCCGATCCAGACTAACATCTTACTGGCCTTTTAGGATGCATATGCCCCCATATGTTCTAAGAAGTCACAATGAGGCTTGGAGTTTCACTTCTTTATATTGCATGCAAGTTGAAATTCACTTAAGCTCAGAGTCTACTCTCAATTACCTCTGTTTTTATGGAGATATTGTGCTGAAATTGATTTTTTTAGGTACAAGCTGTTCTTACAATAGAAAAAGGTTTATTCCCCATACCTAAGCTAATTTAAGTCAACAATACATTGTAACAAATTTTATTGACTTTCTTTATACATTTTCAGCTTTTTGTTTAGTCATAAATGTAACAAGTACAGATTACTTCAAATATGCCTGAAAGAAAGCGTTCATTACTATAAAGCACAAGACAAGTCTAGCGTGCTGTCTAGGGACAACTCTTGGTTATTTTTATAGAACACGTATGTCATGTGTATTACTATTGCAGATTAATCAAGAATTGTGCGAGAATTGGGACATCAACCATAAACTCACTGCTGCCTATCATCCACAGACCAATGGCTTGGATGAAAGAACAAATCAAACAATTAAAAGGTGAATATTATTATTTATTTAGAACATACTTTTTTGAAGTTAAGATGAGCATGCTTATATTAGAGCATCACAACGTGTTGCTATCCGAGGCCTTGTCTGACTAATTGCAACAGATTTAAATATAGAAGTCTCTGGTAACTTTAAGTATTTTACGACATAGAAAGGATGTTATTTTGAGTCAATTCCTTGTAAATAGGTATACAGAAGATAAATGGGCGCATACATAATAGCTGCCAGTAACCAAAGTCAATAGCGTATTAGTCATAATTGTATTGGAGTTAATTACCATTGGGAAATATCAAATTATTTGATTGGTTGCATGATGTCAGTACTCAGCATCTATTTATCAAGAAGTTAACAATAAAAATGAATTACTATATTATGCACGTAATGCAATAGTGGCGGTATACTGCTTTATGCTGCTTGGATGTCACTCTGTCCAGCTTTTTGAATAGTATTCATAAAAAGAGAATAGTGTAAAATGCCCATATGTGAACAAAACAGATAAAAATTCTTTATGTTCAAAGAGCTTTTATCTTAATAAAATCTTACGAGAATTGTAGTTTAAACCTGTCATTGCAATGTGTATTTCCACCTGCCATGTTTGATTTTTTTATTGATTTCTACATAGGGCACTAAGTAAACTGGTTAGTGAGGAGCAAAACAACTGGGATGATCGTCTCGAGGAAGTGCTCTTTGCAATCCGGACAAAAAAGCAGTCATCCACAAAGTTTTCCCCATTCTTCCTGCTATATGGACGTGAGGCAGTTTTTCCTAGTCAGCTACCAAAAATCAACGTTGATGTTAGTATACATTACCTTGATTTCTATTTTGACCAATTATTAATTCCATACAGTTTTACTGATTTCACCAGTTTCAGGCAAGGGTTTACCCTCTATCTTTTTAGTCGGTATGCAGTTTCCCAGTTGTGTTGCAAACTGTATAATTTGATTTTTCAAATAGTTAGTCAGATACCTTGAAGAAACTTGACATACTTGTAAAAGACAATGTGAGGTCCAGGATTTGATATGGTAGTACCTCACCAGTAACTTCATATTGTAGTACCTGAATAGGAACTACATATTGTAGTACCTGAATAGGAACTTCATATTGTAGTACAAACAGTGCATTGATATCATTCTTTACCTTGATGCGTGCATAGACAAATCATTTGTTTGAAGCTTTTACTGGGCCGATGTCTATTAATACAGCAAGTTTCAATTTTTTTGTGGGTATGTTAACATAGTATCTCTATTTGGTTAATTGGTACTGCAATTCACTTCAGGTCAATTGTTTTGGTTTATTTTGATTGATCATAATTATGCAAATATGTCATGATAATTTGATGGAAAATAAATCTTACCCAAACTGGTATTCACTAGCCTCAGATGAAATGCGCTAACCCCTTAGCAACCAACTAAGGGATTTAGATAACATTTTGCCATGTAACATCATTTTGAGACTTGTGCTTGTTGAAATTTGTAATTTATCATTTTAACAGTGAGTGAGAAAATTATGTGTAGCATGTTACATCTTTCATCTACATAAAGTCAAGGTCGTACGTTAAGGTAAAATTTGTCCAATTAACAACTTGTTCCTGGCTGTAGCATTACTTCTAGCTTTATGACTTATCTATATTAAGATAATAGTGATGAAATATAATGTTGTTGTTTTTTTTCGTAGGAGGTAATTGGAGCATTGCCAAGTGAGAAATTTTTTTAAGAAAATGTTGTAAAGAGACAAAATACAGGCCTGCAGATATCAGCTGAAGTCGAAAAAAATTGTGAAGAGGCCCGAAGAAAACAACAAAGGGACTTCAAGAAATCAAATTTAAAGAAAAGACCCTACACCGCTGTAAATATAGGAGACAAAGTGTTGAAATTCAATGCCTCCAGGGCAGGCCGCAAGGCAAAAGGGGACCTTGGAACCAATTATACAGGGCCATTCGTAGTTGATGATATTGTTGGCGGGGTTGTAAAACTTAAGACATTGAATGGTGCCATTCTGAAAACATCCGTCGCCTTAAATAATATCAAACCTTTTCTTGACGAATCTGTCAATGAAGACATTAACGTAACTACACATTCTGTCAACACGGCTACCTCTCAAGTGAAAACTACACCCCCTGTCAACACAGCTACCTCTCAAGTGAAAACTACACCTCCTGTCAACACGGCTCCCTCTCAAATGAAAACTACACCCCCTGTCAACACGACTACCTCTCAAGTGATAACTACACCTCCTGTCAACACGGCTACCTCTCAAATGAAAACTACACCCCCTGTCAACACGGCTACCTCTCAAATGAAAACTACACCACCTGTCAACACGGCTCCCTCTCAAATGAAAACTACACCCCCTGTCAACACGGCTACCTCTCAAGTGATAACTACACCTCCTGTCAACACGGCTACCTCTCAAATGAAAACTACACCCCCTGTCAACACGGCTACCTCTCAAATGAAAACTACACCACCTGTCAACACGGCTCCCTCTCAAATGAAAACTACACCCCCTGTCAACACGGCTACCTCTCAAGTGATAACTACACCACCTGTCAACACGGCTACCTCTCAAATGAAAACTACTCTCCCTGTCAACACGGCTACCTCTCAAATGAAAACTACACCACCTGTCAACACGGCTCCCTCTCAAATGAAAACTACACCCCCTGTCAACACGGCTACCTCTCAAGTGATAACTACACCTCCTGTCAACACGGCTACCTCTCAAATGAAAATTACACCCCCTGTCAACACGGCTACCTCTCAAATGAAAACTACACCACCTGTCAACACGGCTCCTTCTCAAGTGAAAACTACACCTCCTGTCAACACGGCTACCTCTCAAGTGAAAACTACACCCCCTGTCAACACGGCTACCTCTCAATTGAAAACTACAACTCCTGTAAACACGGCTACCTCTCAAGTGAAAACTACACCTCCTGTCAACGTGGCTGCAAAAAAAGAAGAGGCAATTCATTTCTTGACGATGCCATCTGACCCTATACCACCTGCCAAAGGAGAAAGATTGAAAGTGTGTGGTGAAGGGGTTGAAGAGACAAATCTCCAAACTCTGGAAGGCAACAACTGGGTAGATGATCAGGTAATTTACATAATATATATATATATATATATATATATATATATATATATATATATATATATATATATATATATATATATATATATATATATATATATATATATATATATAGATATATTGCCTTTTGCCGTCTGTCAATCGGCGACAGTCTGTCCGTCTGTCTGTCACAAAAGTTTGAATGGCCATATCTCACACATGTTTTAAGATATCAACATGGAACTTCATTGATGTATAGATATTGTTGAGCAGAAGTACCATGACCATGAATCAAAACCCTTCACAAGAGTTCTTTGTTGGTTTATATTGTGCCACTTTTCAGGGCTTTATCATGCTACAAGATTTCAATATGAAACTGCATGGGTGTATAGTTATTAATGAGGAGAATAGCATTGCATAACAACAATAACCCTACACTTAAATATTTCTGAAAGATTATACCATATATCCATGGATTTGCAACCATTAACAAACTGAATTTTTGCTAGGATATCGAATCTACATATTTGCTTGTTTCTGTCAGGATTCCTTTAATAAACATATATAATATTAGAGAAGTTTTAATGTGTAGCTAAATCTGATAAGTCCTTCAATGGTATTTTGCAGATAGTCAATGCATAGTTGAAACTATTGTCAAGACAGTCGACAGACAGTTGGTGTCCTGGAGAAAAAAGAATGTTTTCATTCCCATCGTATGCTGCCACTCAATGGAAGGCTGGAAATTTTACGACATACAGATTTCCCAAGGTACTATTAGTATTATATGATTTTTGTTTTCAAAAAAGAAAAAGAATGCCATAAATATCATATGCAGTTGAAAGGTAGCTCTTTGAGGAGGAGGATGTTGACAGAAATTGATGTAACCTTTTATTTATTTATTTGTTTGCAATGGGTGTGGGGGGGGGGGCAATTATCAATAAGGGGTGAGAAATAGGGTATTTAAAAATATTTTTAAAACAAGCAAATTCGTTAATTGATATCACTAATGGCTGACAATATACTATGTTCCGTAAAATAACATTGTGTGCTTTTAAGGCAGTTTCCCTGATTTCCTTGTGTCTGGGTCTTAAATAGCCGTTTATTTCTACCACATTTGTGATATTGAATATATATTTTAATTATGCGTTTACAAACTCCAGTTATCAAGACATATAGTATGTAAATAAACTTAACTGAGTTATCATATTAACACGCGTGCAACATCAATTGATAGGGATTTTATCATTTAAATGGATAATTGGTAAATCTTACATTTGAAGCGTACTCTAATTCACCAAATATATTACATGACAATTAATACAGAACTATTTTTCGATAGGTGGACTTTACCATGAACGACTTGATTATGGTGCCCAGGTGCCATAATAGCCATTGGGTTTTGCTGGTGGCCCAGCCAAACACAAAACTGTTAATGTTTATGACTCGCTGGGTGGTGACAACAAGGTTTTCTATGAGCTTTTCAGGTAAGCGAAAAAAAAAATGTTAAAAATTAAATGCAGAAAAAAGAATGGACATGTGCTTCAACTCATAAAACTCATATGTCAATACGTGTGTGTGCAAAAGACAATAAAAAGCTTGCAAATCCATCAGTTATACATGAAACAGCAAGCAGGAGACAGGGAATAAAAACTCGTCCCCTTTACCATGCCAAGTTCAAAACACTGGATTTTCTTGATAGACTATCAAAATAAGGAAACTAATTAAGTGGAACATTTCAATATTAATTTACATATGTTATGTCAGCTTTTAATCTTTAGAAACAAGAAACTTGGTAGTTAAAATCAGGTTTTTCATGCTAATTCACTAATTTACTTTTTTAATTTTTAATCATTGTAAGGTCCCAAGATTTGTCAGTGCAATTTATTGACTGGAAATCATCTGCTTGATCCATCCCCAATTCTATTAACAAGGAATATAACTTCCATAAAATCTAGGTTCAAAAACTTGACATGGCTTTGAATTTATAATCTTTCAGAAAGTTCATGAGCGTCCGGTCCAATGTTATGTCTGATGGAATGGATCAGTGGCATTTTTCATCAACAGCGCAGAACAGACAAACTGATGGAACAAGCTGTGGCATCTTTACTTTGATGGTATGGATATTTGTATTTTTAGTATCTCATTAAGTTTGCCAAGATATTCATTCGATAATATTTAATTTACCATTTAAATAATTTAAGCTTGTTCAATGAGTAGAACGCTCAACTACAAATCAGAAGATTTAGGTATTAATCCTAAGCCAAGGCTAATCACTTTCACAGGGATTGGCCATACAATTGTTTTCCACTTTAAAATCAAGTAGGAAAGTTCTTAAAAAACGAGTTGTTAAAATAATTGTAATTCAACTTAGTATTGTTGAAAACAGGAGAAATTCGATCAAACAAATGGAACAATTTGAGTAAATACAAATAGAGAAACCTCTTCCTTGCATTGTCAGTTCACACAGTTAGAGAGGTATCTGTTTTAGTATAATAATTTACCTCTTGATTATAAGTTGTTTTTGTACTGTTAATGATAATCCGTTTAGAACTACTTATTGTAAGTCATCAGCGAAACATGTGAGTTTTGTAGTGAAGCAATCATGAACTTATATTTTAAGGGTAAAATACAGATTGTTGCATAGTTATTGCCTGTACATCATATCATTCAACAAACAGATGGTTACCGGTAGACCTTAAAGTCTCTGTTTTCTGGTTAATAAACAACAGTTTAACAACAGTTTAATAATTAAAAAAGAAAAATACTCAATCACTTTTTGTCTTTATATTAAACCCAGACATTTGATACTATTAATAGAATGTATTCCTTGAAAATATTATAACAAGAATCGTTTGAATGATTTATAAAATATTTTCCAAAAAAAGTATCAAATTGTAGTGAGAAATTAAGCTCTGTTTAAATGTTGCTGTTTGGTGTTTATGTAAATATATGTTACAACAGGGAATCATTAATTCCATATATTTTGTTGCTGTCTGATAGTACTCTTTTTGTATTGAAGACAATACTTTTAAGAGACTTAATATTGTTTTATGTTCAGCCTTATTATTTGAATGCATTTTTTTTCCACAAGTACCACGCTATTTTACAGGAAAAGTATACTTAAAAATACTCACCATCTGATTTTGTTAGTCATGCCTCTACATCATAACTTGACTGTTGTGTTCACAACAAACTTTTTGTTGTTGCTATTTTCTTAGAATATCTATTATTATTTGTTTTATGAAACATGTATTGTTCTGAGGAGACAGTGTATTATTATGCCCCCCTTCGAAGAAGAGGGGGTATATTGCTTTGCTCATGTCGGTCTATCGGTAGGTCTGTCAGTCGGTCGGTCCGTCCACCAGGTGGTTGTCAGACGATAACTCAAGAACGCTTGGGCCTAGGATCATGAAACTTCATAGGTACATTGATCATGACTCGCAGATGACCCCTATTGATTTTGAGGTCACTAGGTCAAAGGTCAAGGTCCAGTGACCAGAAATAGTAAAATGTTTTTTGAATGATAACTCAAGAACGCATACACCTAGGCTCATGAAACTTAATGGGTAGATTTATCATGACTTGCAGATAACCCCTATTGATTTTGAGGTCACTAGGTCAAAGGTCAAGGTCATGGTGACCCGAAATAGTAAAATGGTTTACGGATGATAACTCAAGAACGCATACGCCTAGGATCATGAAACTTCATGGGTAGATTGATCATGACTCGCAGATGACCCTTATTGATTTTGAGGTCACTAGGTCAAGGTCACGGTGACCTGAAATAGTAAAATGGTTTTCTAATAATAACTCAAGAACGCATACGCCTAGGATCATGAAACTTCATAGGTAGATTGATCATGACTTGCAGATGACCCCTATTGATTTTGAGGTCATAAGGTCAAAGGTCAAGGTCACGGTGACCCGAAATAGTAAAATGATTTTCGGATGATAACTCAAGAACGCTTTTGCCTAGGATCATGACACTTCATAGGTACATTGATCGTGTCCCGCAGATGACCCCTATTGATTTTCAGGTCACTAGGTCAAAGGTCACAGTGACAAAAATCGTATTCACACAATGGCTGCCACTACAACGGACAGCCCATATAGGGGGCATGCATGTTTTACAAACAGCCCTTGTTTAAATAATTATTCATTGTTTCAATATATAAATTTCTACTACCTTATAATACTGTTTAACACAATGTGCAGTTAAACTAGGCTGATATCAGTGAGGAATTTATCTGTATTTTAAAAAGCATCTTAGGTTTTATATTTCATTTAATTTACATATTTTATTATATTTTGGTTAGAACAATCAATGATTACTTAGTTATAATACCTGACATATAATATACACTGTATTGATGATCAATCAACTTGTGAAAGCAAAAGATAAAGAAAAAAATTCATCTATAACACACATGTTCTTATAATTTACATGTACTTACCAAATGTTCAATAATTTGCTTTCATTGCATTTTGTTATTCTAAACCTCTGTTAATGATCCCAATAATTACAGTGTTTGTTTTTTTCAGAATGACTGACCGTTCAAAATGTATGCTGTATTTTTATTACAATTGTTATTTTCCTTCATATCCAAAGATGCTTAAAAATTTACACAAAGCAGTTGTTTATTTATTGCAAAAAAGAAGTTCAATTTTCTTCTGCTAATTAAGTAATTTCACCACTGTATTCAAATGACTTTAAACAAAATATTTACTATGCTGAAAAAAGGTTACAAATGTCTTTATCCAAAAAAATAAAAACAAATAAAAAAACAACAAATGAAGCATATTTTTGAAGTTGTTAAAACAAAAAAGAACAACTTTCTTTTCACCAAACAACGTTAAGAGACTTTGCTTTGTATAAATAATACTCATATAAGTCGCCCCGTTGTTATCATTATCAATTGCAATGTTATTATGTTTATCTTAAAATTTGTCATATCAGGTGTATACATAATTTAATGTAGGAACACCTACTTATTAACATTTTTGATCTACAATTAAATTTCAAGATATGGACCATCTTTTGTCTCTTGTTTGTTACTTAATGATATACATGTCCCCCGTGTTTTAATCACACCTATGCATACCTGGGAACACACCAATATTGCCAATGCGCCTGGCATATAAAACACGTTATAAAATATTTCAGAAATACTTTCTATAACAACTTGAGTAAATTTCAGTAATTCAATTCCTTTCTTGCGAATCTTACACATACCTTGTATTGCTTGAACGTATGAATAATGAATGTATATTCATTGTTGGCCTCTCACATTCATTCATAACTTGAGATATTATAAGCATCAGCTGGTCAAGACAAATATAAGTCACAACCACAACCAACATTATAATTAGTAAATACTTGGTCTTCAAATTCTCATGGGCAACATATATCAGCTGTTAAAGCCATATATAAGACAACACCGCCACCAAGATCATTATTTCACACTAATACTTGGTATTTCACTTTGCACAGGCCATACATATCAGCTGTTTCTAATTCTTGGTCTTGCACTTCTCACGGGCAATAGGTAGCAGCTGTTCAAGCCAATTATATAAGACACCACTGCCACCAACATCATTATTTCTAACAAATACTTGGTCTTTCACTTCTCACGAGCAATAAATATCAGCTGTTCAAGACAAAGAGAAGACACCACCGCCACCAACATCATTATTTCAAACTAATACATGGTTTTGCACTTCTCACAGGCCATACATATCAGCTGTTCAAGACAAAGAGAAGACAACACCAACACAAACATCATTATTTTAAACTAATACTTGGTCTTGCTTTTCTCATGGGCAATAGGTATCAGCTGGTTAAGACAAAGATAAGGCACCACCGCCACTAACATCATTATTTCAAACTTATATTTGGTCTTGCACTTCTCACGGGCAATACATATCCGCTGTTCAAGCCAAATATAAGACACCACTGCCACCAACACCATTGTTTCAAACTAATACTAGGTCTTGCACTTCTCACGGGCAATAGGTATCAGCTGTTCAAGCCAAAGATAAGACACCACCCCCACCAACATCATTATTTCAAACTTATACTTGGTCTTGCACTTCTCATGGGCAATAAATATCAGCTGTTCAAGCCAATTATATAAGACAGAGCCACCACCAACATCATTATTGCAAAATTATATTTGGTCTTGCACTTCTCACGGCCATACATATCCGCTGTTCAAGCCAAATATAAGACACCACCGCCACCAACATCATTATTTCAAACTAATACTTGGTCTTACACTTCTCACGGGCAATAGGTATCAGCTGTTCAAGCCAAATATAAGAAACAACCACCATCAACATCATCATTTCAAACATATACTTGGTTTTGCACTTCTAACGGGCAATACATATCCGCTGTTCAAGCCAAATATAAGACACCACTGCCACCAACATCATTATTTCAAACTAATACTTGGTCTTGCACTTCTCACGGGCATGAGGAATCAGCTGTTCAAGCCAAAGATAAGACACCACCACCACCAACATCATTATTTCAAACAAATACATGGTTTTGCACTTCTCACAGGCCATACATATCAGCTGTTCAAGACAAAGAGAAGACAATACCAACACAAACATCATTATTTCAAACTAATACTTGGTCTTGCACTTCTCATGGGCAATAGGTATCAGCTGGTTAAGACAAAGATAAGGCACCAGCGCCACTAACATCATTATTTCAAACTTATATTTGGTCTTGCACTTCTCACGGGCAATACATATCCGCTGTTCAAGCCAAATATAAGACACCACTGCCACCAACACCATTATTTCAAACTAATACTTAGTCTTGCACTTCTCACGGGCAATAGGTATCAGCTGTTCATGCCAAAGATAAGACACCACCGCCACCAACATCATTATTTCAAACTAATACTTGGTCTTGCACTTCTCACGGGCAATAGGTATCAGCTGTTCAAGCCAAAGATTAGACAAAACCACCATCAACATCGATATTTCAAAATAATACTTGGTCTTGCACTTCTCACGGGCAATACATATCCGATGTTCAAGCCAAATATAAGACACCACTGCCACCAACATTATTAATTCAAACTAATACTTGGTCTTGCACTTCTAACGGGCAATACATATCCGCTGTTCAAGCCAAAGATAAGACACAACCACCACCAACATCATTATTTCTAACAAATACTTGGTTTTGCACTTCTCACGGGCAATACATATCAGCTGTTCTAGACAAAGAGAAGACACAACCAACACCAACATCATTATTTCAAACTAATACTTGGTCTTGCACTTCTCATGGGCAATATGTATCAGCTGTTCAAGCCAATTATATAAGACACAACCACCACCAACATCATTATTTCTATCAAATACTTGGTCTTGCATTTCTCACGGGCCATACATATTAACTGGTCAAACCAAATATAAGACTCAACCACAACCTATTTCATGATTTTAGACAATTACTTGGTCTTGTACTTCTCATGGGCAATAGGTATAGGTATAAGCATGTAAAGCCAAAAATATAACACCACCACCACACACATATTATTTCAAACAAATACTTGGTCTTGCACTTTTCACGGGCAATACATATCAGCTGGTAAGTCAAATATAAGACACCAACACCGCCAACATCATTATTTTGAACGAATACTTGGTCTTGCAAAACATTTACTTGGTCTTTCACTGTTCACATGCCATACATATCAGCTGGTCAAGCTTCACATAACACACAACCTCAATCAACATCATGATTTTATTAATAAATTGGTTTTGCACTTCTCAAGGGTAATACATATCAGCTGGTCAAGCCAAATATATGACACAACCACAACCAATTTCATGATTTTAGACAATTACTTGGTCTTGCTCTTCTCACGGGCAAAACATAACAGCTGTTAAAGCCAATTATATAAGACACAACCACCACCAACATCATTATTTCTAACATATACTTGGTCTTGCACTTCTCACGGGCAATACATATCAGCTGGTCAAGCCAAAAATAACACACAATCACCACCAACATCTTTATTTCAAACAAATACTTGGTCTTGCACTTCACACGGCCATACATATCAGCTGGTCAAGCCTAAGATAAGACACCATCAACACCAACATAATTATTTGAAACAAATACTTGGTCTTGCACTTCTCACAGGCCATACATATAAGCTGGTCAAGCCAAATATAAGACACAACCACAACCAATTTCATGATTTTAGACGATGACTTGGTCTTGCACTTCTCATCGGCAAAACATAACAGCTGTTCAAGCCAATAATATAAGACACAACCACCACCAACATCATTATTTCTAACAAATACTTGATCTTGCACTTCTCACGGGCAATACATATCAGCTGGTCAAGCCAAAAATAAGACACCAACACCACTAACATCATTATTTCAAACAAATACTTGGTCTTGCACTCCTCATGGGCCATACCTATCAGCTGGTCAAGCCAAATATAAGAAACAACCACAACTAATTTCATGATTTTAGAAAATTACCTGGTCTTGCGCTTTTCATGGCCAATACGTATTAGCTGGTCAAGCCTCACATAAGAGTAAAAAGACACAACCTCAATCTACATCATGATTTTATTAATTACTTGGTCTTGTACTTTTCATGGGTAATACATATCTGATGTTCAAGCCAAATATAAGACACGGCTGCCACCAACATCATTATCAGACAATTAGTTGGTCTGGCACATTTCTAATGAAAGTAAGTAACAGTTGGTCAAGCACAATTTAATACAAAACCACCATCATCCTTAATTCAGGCAATAACTTTGTCTCTCACTTCTGATCCACTATAAGTATCAGCAGGTCAAGCCAAATATAAGTCACAACCACAACCAACATAACTTTATTTCAGACAATTACTTGGTCTTAAACTTTTCGGGGGGCAATTTGTATCAGCTAAGTCAAGCCAAATATAAAACAGAACCACCAGCATCAATATGTCAGACAAATAATTGGTCTTGCATTTCTCACTGGCAATTCCTATCAGCTGGTAAAGCCAAAGATAAGACACATTACCAATGCCAACATCATTTTTCCAGCCAATTACTTGGTATTGCACTTCTCACTGGCAATAAGTATAAGATAATTATGGCAAATTAAGACAAAACCACCACCAATTTTATTTTTTTAGACAAATGATTGTTCTTGCACTTCTCACGTGCAATAAGTATTAGCTTTTTTAAGCCAAATATAAGACACAACCACCACCAATATCATTATTTCAGACAATTACTAGGTTTTGCATTTCTCAAGGAAAATTATTATCAGCTGGTAATGCCAGTTTGTATGTTGGTTTTGCAAATCTAAAAGGCAAATATTTTTGCAAGCAATGAAAAATATAATACACTGCTACCAAGTTACCAATATCATTATTTCAGTCAATATTAAAGTGAGTCTTACATGAATCAAATGTAATTATATATTATAACAAATGTATTACTAGCTATAGACAATACATACAACACATCACCACAATTTTAATTTGAAATAATATTTTGGAAATAAAAAAAAGTTGGAAAAAGCTAGAAATAGCCATTAGAAATATAAAATATTTCCAACACAAGCACAATTATTTTGGTTAATAACTTGACGAATGATAAAATAACTGTAAATGTATTACACAATAAAACAATATTCACTTTTTGGTTCCCATATCTTAAGTAACTTTGGCAGGATTTAAAAACATAATTTACCAAGATAACAAATCATTATAATTCAATCTTAACACTTACAGACACTTAATACCTTAAGAATTAACCATAATTTCTACATATAAGCGTTCACAGAATGTGCGATACCTAAACGTTTTAAGTACACTTGTGGTAACACTTCAGTATAAACATATTCATAAAAATTTGGGTCCGGTTGTTAGCACATTGATTTTAAACAGTGACCGTTTTAACCTGTCAGGCCGTTTTACCTCGGGACCGTTTAATTTTTACCAGCAATAATTTTCACCATTAATGTCCGGAAATAACAACAATCCGAACAGTAGTTTTTTGCATTCTTGATGTAAAAAGTCATTTTGTACTTTTAATATTAACAAAACTACTACAAATTCAAATTAAATAAGTGCTACTTGTATCGGACATCGGTCTTAATGTTTTCACGGTCAGCGGGTTTGTAATTCTCACGGAGGTAACGTGAGAAATGCAAGACTTCCGGTTTATCTTAAGAAATTCACGGTCTTGCAATTCTCACGCGACACCGGGACGAAACTGTACGCACATGCATTAAACCCAGTTTTCCGAGAAAGAGGCAAATTTCATGTTTGAATGTTGGGAGAGTGTACACAAATAACCATTGCAACAGGAGTATGAACTTGTTAATCCACGGATATATTTTTATGCCTCTAATATACTGGTATATAAATAAAAAACATAAAAACACATTATTACAGTCAGTTTACGTGTTCATTAATAATGTCTACACTAGCCACACTATAATGTCAAGGGATTAGTATGTATATGTTCTAAAACAATAGCACGCAGTTTCATATCTCGTGTGAACAGCTTATATATAGCCTGAATTTAAATCATAGTATATACCGCAGAGATGAATTCATGCATATTGTTGTAGTAACACGGCTCCTTATTCGCAGCGTACGGTGGAATAGGGTTAGTAAAATTCACTCTCGTTTACTTTCCTGTATCACAGCGTGCGGGGTAAGTAATATTGCGTGAAATGAATTTATCTAATCGAGTCAACCGCATTCTCCCGCAAAATCTTAAAACAGGACGAAAGTAAGGTATATTGTTTTTGAAGGCGTCATTCAACAGGGTGCAGGATCACGTGACTTTGATGGATTCCCAATTAAAAGAATTTCGACTAGTGCTTAAAATAAATATTTTTATGCTGCTTATGGCAATGGGAAAAAAACATAAAAACTACTTTATTTTATAAGCGTGCTCCTGAAAAAAAGTCGTTGTGTACTTCACGGTTATGCTGCACGCAACTTGAACTGTTGTTACCGATTTCAAGCGTATTCAAGAACTTATTCTTATACCTTAAGATATCTTTTATTTACGAAATATTTTTGCAAATGTATTGCAATAACTTAAGGTATTTAAAAAAAATTATAACGGTGTGTTTGCATTATGTCCAGCCCGAGTGTAACTCCCTGAAAACCCCATTTAATTTGCACCCTGTTCAATGCTACTGACTGCGTGTGAAAAGCTACGGACCTTATATAGAACAAGATATGTGTTTGTCAGAAACACTAAGTCCCCTTCTGCACCGCTTTGAAGCTATATATTTGACCTTTGACCTTGAAGGATGACCTTAACCTTGACCTTTGACCACTCAAAATGTGCAGCTCCATGAGATACACATGCATGCCAAATATCAAGTTGCTATCTTCAATATTGCAAAAGTTATGGCAAATGTTAAAGTTTGACGCAAACACACAAACAAACCAAGCAACAAACCAACAGACAGGGCAAAAACAATATGCCCCCATTATAGTGGTGGGGGACATACAAATACATTGTCAACATGTGATCTTGCTTTGCAAAGAAATAAAGAGTATTATGTAAGGTGAGATAATTTCTATATAAGCTTTGAGGCTTTTCACGTGCAGTTGGCAACGTTAAAACAGTAAGGTTAATGTTTGTCATGTTATTGCGTTGTATGCTGGAGAAGTAAAGGTACTCGATTAAATAAATTCATGACACGGCTTCTTATTGACCTCGCACAGTGGGATACAGCTTAACATGTTTAATGGGCTAACTAAGAAGCCGTATAACTAATTATCGTGTCTACAATAATTTTTCAATATCTCGAATTAGCGATAACAGTAATTATGTACATCATTAGAAAGGTATGGAAGACGAAAACATCCTCTCTATATTGTCGAAAAAGTGCCTGGCTAAACCATCGAATAATTCAAAAAGGTATATTTGCTGCATTATGCTGTTTTACAATTAATTGTAAACACATATGCCTGTTCTTTAGTGCAACATTTTAAATGTTGCGTTAAGCGCATTCTTTTCATTAGCGTATTTTAAGTTTAAGATTCAACAACTTCAATGTGCTATCTGTAACTTTCATTCCCTTTTATGTAAAACCCCCGCTCCCTCCTCTTAAATAGAATATTGTCTCCGCATCTGGTGTCCCACTTGCCCCCTTCTCGCCTCTATTCCCAACGCCACTTCATCTAACACATAATCATGTCACCGCGTCTCGTTAACTTCGCGCCAAATACTACCCACGCTACCTTCTCTAACACATAATAACGTCACCGCGTCTGGTTTCTTAGTCGCCCACTACTCGCCTCCTACCCCTCCCCTTACAAATGACTATGCACACGCGCCTGATGTCATACTCGCCCATACAACCTGGAGCTGGGGGACACAAGCCTCTCCGCGCTATCGTCACGCTGGTCAAACGCACTACTCATCTAATGTTTCAAATGATTTCTCACACTGTTCAACGTCGAGCCGTTGCAGCCGGAGCCGGCGGATTGCAGTGCGACTGTGAAGTTTGCTGAGTGTGAATACCGGACTGTCGGTCATATCCGGGAGGAAGCATCGTTTGCTGCGCGTCCAGGCATGAGGTCCGTTTCGAGTGCTTCCGGAGGGACCACAGACCAATGGTGCTCGTCCGGGAGCGGCAAAAGCGCCACCGGAATCAGAAGCGCCGCTCTTCGGTGTGTACCTATCATACACAAATGACCTTGTAAAGTTAACGGTCTTTACTTAAAACGCATGGACCAACATTGATAAAAGAACTCAATCTAACACTCTAGACTTTGTCCCAGTTTTTTTGTCGATACATTGGAAAACACATGCATTACAAACATATATCAGACATTTAAACGTGAAAATGTAAAGCTTAATTTACTTATTGGTAGGGTTTAAGATGTGTGCATCCAAACGATATACGGTGAATGAAATATTTGTATTTAACAATTAATTCATATTATATATCACATTCCAAATGTTATAGTTTTGTTTGTAAAGTCATTGAACAAATTGTTGTTTTTGGTTCAAACATCTGAGAACAAGCCCACTTAAAACTTAGCTGGTTATTGAGCTACGGGAATAATATTTGAATTATTTTCTGATATAACTTTAAAACAAATTACCTATGATGTTAATTTTAAAGAATAAGACTATTGCTAACATTAAAAGAACGTTTGTAAGAGTGAAATAATAAAATATAGTGATGACGCTTAATACAATATTAGTAACAACGTGTGTCGAAAGTAAAGGGTAGACGGAATTGGGATACTTATCAGGAAGCATGAAAAACGGATATGGATACTTACCTCTTCGTTCAGGAAGCAGAAAACAACGGAAGTGGGATACTTATAATATGTATTTATTATTTATTATTTTTATATAAACGAAGGTATACGCGATAGCATACCACTTCGCACGAGTTCAGTACAACCGTGTTTTTACACATTGTTCGTGCATATCAGGTACCTGTGCATATGTACACATTGCATGTATATTACCACGATTAAGACCAACTTATATACGACTTTCCATAAAAAATTAACAGTTTGTTTTATTGAACAAGACCGCTGTGTGCTAATATAATAGATCCGTATTAAAAGGGAACAACAAACAATCAGTACTTTTGCGCCTTTTACAATTTCACCAGTCACAGTTATAATAGATGTCTTAACATTATGGAAGTAACCAAAGTTTCAATACAAAATTTTAAGCAGATTGGTTGCTTGATAAAAGCGCTCATCAAAAACACGACAAATATCGATTTACCAATATAAAAAAGTGAAACTCCAGCTGCTGGAGCAGTATTTAATTTTCATTATAAACAATTAGTTGGTCCTTTATCTTAGGCAAGTGACCGATTGCCCAAACAGTACAATACAGCACAATACAAAACAACATGAACACATATAAGAATAAAGCTGGGGTCACCGCCTTGGAACGGTCAATGCAAAGCAGTCAAAACAAACCGTATTACGACCGACTTAGCTACATAGTTATATTTGCACGTTACTATCGTAAAGTAATTAATGCGAACATTGCACGATCATAGTTACACATCGTATCAATAAACTTGTATCGAAAGGATATTCTATCTTGTATGTTCATAAGGTTTACAATATTGAACATTATTTAGTGTTAAACCGTTCACAACAAATGAATTTTACTGCGGGAATGGTAAAAATAGCTCTGCCTAAGCCCAATGTTACAACAGTGTCGTGTTCTGTTTAATGTATTTATTCTTCGTTTAACAACTTAAGCTGATGAAACTTTCAATTCAGAATTCATCCAGATGTAATCGTGTCTTTCTTGCTTTTTGCGATTACCTTGGGCCATGTTTGAACTAACATCTTAAACTTAACCTTGAATAATATCTTATACCATTTTTTATCATATGTAATAATTGGCTTCGAGCTGTGCGTTATATAAGGGGCATTTCCACGTTTGGGAAAATTGACAAAATAAAAAAGTTTATGATTTGCAAATTTTCGTTGTAGTTATAATATTTGTGAGGAAACAGTAATACTGAACATTTACCATGCTCTAAAATATCAATTACAGTATATGCATCGTTTGACGATTTAAAAACCTGAAAATTATAAAGCGTTGCAACGCGAACCGATTGAATAATGTGGAGCTTTCTGTTGTCGTGGTTATATCTTGTGACACTATGAGGATTGCTTAATAAAGTATAAAATACATCACTCATTGCATGAGCACTGATGGCCGAGTGGTCTAAGCGATAGACTTTTACTCCAGGAGTCAGTGGTTAGAGTCCAGTTGAGGGTTACTTTTTTCATTATTTAATATTATTCGTATTTTTTTCCGGAGATTTTAGAAACACTGTTCACAATTATCAATATAAAGCATTGAATGACAAACTTCAATACATTCAAAGACTGTGAAAAGGTCCCTTTTAAATATTGTAACATAATTCTCGCTTTATTTTTCGTAGAAAAATACCACAATTTTTGTTTTTAAAATATAAATACAAAAAGTACATTAAAAAGAGGTGAACGGACATCTTTGCTGTTATTGTATAAGCAAATTATAATGGTTTCTAGTATTATCAAAAAAGACTCTGCCTTAATATGTAATTGACTTATGTCAAATAACGAGGTATTAAATTTGCTTCAAATACTGTTTAACAAAAATATTTGTTTACATAGTTGTCCTTAATTAAAAGTTGTTTCAGATGCCTTAAGTATATTTTTCTCTTCAGAATGTGTTATATTGTATTATTTTAACAGTTCAATACATATATTATCATTCACACAAGCAATTTTTTTATAACAATGGTCTGTAGAAATGAATGTGAAATAGGATTTGTAAGAAATATGTATTTCTTAAAATTATGAAGAATAATGAAGAGTGACAAAAGTGTTATACAGGACTTACGGGCGAGAGACAGTTACAATAAAACAAAATGTGCTCCCCAGGTTCAATAGGGGAAAGCTATATATAAGTGGAAAGCCAATCCTTGAACATTTTATTAGTAATAACAACACAGTATCACTAAACAATACTAGTGCACATAAATGGTTATGTACTTTATTGAGGGCATCATCAATATTAGATCAGGAAATACATTATTTAACATCAACATGCTTAATTATTTACATACAACATTTTGTATAAAAATGGTGGACAAAAACAACAGCATAAGTGTAGTGCGCTTTGTCTTAATATGAAAACCACAATAAAAGTACGCACAATTATAGACAAAATTAAGCACAGTAAGCCAGAAAATATAAACACATAAAAATAAATGCAACAAATGACCGGTTACAGTTTAGACACTATTTTAACTTTTAATATTAAAATCCTTTTTAACCGTTATTTTACAGATATTTACACAATTCAGACATAGAGATTATTAATGTATTAATTTGCTTATTCAAAATGCTTATTTGGAGTCGACGAACATATTTAAACATTACATTTCAACTTGATTTAAACATAACATTTCAACTTGCATTTGATACGGTTTTACGAATATAGCACAATTTTGTATATTGTTGCCAAATACTTATATTTGTGTTTGGTAACATTTTTTGTTTAGCTTAACGTACAAATGTACGCATGAGTGTTTGTTTCTATGTATCAATTTGATCAACATGTCACACAATTTACAAACATCAATGTTCAGCTATTCAACAACAGAACAAACATGTTTCATGCATTCAATAAATGCTAAATATAAACAACCCCAAGTTTAAGGAAATCTGGTCTTAAAACTTTTGCTGAACTTTAACAGTGGGAGATATACAGAAAATGGCTCCATTGAAGGCACTGCACTGACATCAATTGTGGGAATGTTAACGTAAAAGGTAAAAAAACACATTGTTACAAAACTAATTAAATGTCAAACTTTATTATCAGCAATACGTCAATACGTTAATGTTTAATATAAGCACAAACATAAGTGTTTATTCCACATACACTTTCAAAGCAGACATCTTTGTTTGATTTGTTTAAGCAAATAATATTGCTCTCTACTTTACCAATAGCGACAATTGCATTTTTTGACAATTGTTAGCATATGACAACACTCTTCCTTAATTTGTAAATGACTGATTTCAAATAACAATGTACTTAATTTTCTTTAGATAATGTAAAACAAAATTAAACTTATTTTAAGAAGTTGTTCTTAATTAAAAGCTGTTAATATAACAAGGGGTTTATATTTCATTGAGTTAAGTTTTCTCTTCAGAATATGTTACTGTGCATTATTTTAACAGTTTAATACATATATGAGGATTCACATAATCAATATTTTTATGACTATGGTTTGTACAAATTAATGTAAACAGTGACTTTATCTTATAGAAATTGCCACAATAAATAAATAATGTACATTTAAAATACTATTGTTTCACAGTTGCTCTGTGTATAAATGTCAGAATTTACCTCTACAATGTATGAGTTCAAGAGATATTGATTAAGATACTCAGGTATTAAAGAGAATACATTCTGGTCGTCTTCATATGCATGTACAAATATAAAGCATTATAAACTATTATGTCCGAAAATAAATTTAAACACTTATGAGCATCTAAGTCTATGGTCTAACAACACAAATTAACATTTATAACTTTTGCCATTTTTCATAAAACTCTAAAAAATATTATTTGTTTTTAATTTTTAATTTTCCTTAAAGTTTTACCCAAAATGCAAGAGCCATTCTCGAATATTTAACAAACAATATCTATTGAAATCAACAAAGCACTGGTAGTAAATACAGAATCGATACTTTTGGGTAGATTACATAATATTGCATATAATTTATTTAGATTCCCATGAATGCTATTAAACAAGATTCTTGTTCCAATACCCACCCGAATGAGCAGATTTACTAGTATAGTTTTTAGAAAGATTGATAAAGAGAAAAAGTTGAAGCATAAAACTTCTAAAACTTTCTTAACACTACTTTTATATAGCTTATCTATAATACGGGTAAAAAAACAGAAGACTGAAACATGTGTTATAACATGAAAATACTCCAATATTTTTTTCATGTTGTCCAAGTTACCAGCCTCATTTAAACAGCTTTGTCACACTTTGAAAGTCTTTGATAAAAGTGTATTTCCCATTAATTTACCATTATCAGGATCAACATATGTAGTGATATGATAATATAGACAAAGACATTGCATATGCATGCTTTTAAAATACTTGACATGCTATATTTAGCAAAATATTTCAACATAAATACTGACAGCATAAACATTCCCATAAAACATAAACTATTGTTTTTGTATGAATATAACTTGGTTGGTCACATATAACATAAAACGTAAGCTATTGTGTTTTTTAATACAACTTGGCTGGCAACATACAACATGTGGCTGTTGACATGACTTTGTGGCTTTCCACTTGATTTGTTGTGATGTGTCATTCTGCCATTTCGATCTGAACAAGGTCATTCATTTTCACACTTCATAACATTCAAAGATTCAGAGTAAGTGTTGAACAAACCAGGAGGTATGTGAAGACTAGCACATCTAAAACAGTATGTAACTCTGAGCTTCTTAGGTTTCACTGGGGTCAATATGTTAAAAATTGCTGCAACAGGCTGTGTTTCTAATTGGATGGTTTGATTTCCTCAAATTGCATCTGAAAAAAAAAGAGTCGTTACTGTAGATGTCAGTTTTTTATTTTATTTTTATACCGATGAAAAATCAAGAACAAGCACAACACTTGGTATTTCAGAATGTAACATCTAATCTGATTTGAATCCATTGAGACAATGATGGTCCAGAGACTATTATAAAATAATGATAGATAATAAATAGTTAAAATGGTTTGCCATCATGCATAAACATTTTGCTTTTGTCTCAAAATTCCACTAATGTAAAAGACAAAGAACCAAAATACACAAGTAGGCAAATTCACAGTATGACAAATATCGTTGGTTTAATCACACTAGAAGCAATACTTTTCGAGTTTAGACTTTACATACAAATCCAACAGCTGGATGTACGTATGGACAGACAAATGTACATCTACATGTACTCACACATCACTGAACTTGGGAGCATGCAAAAAACATCCACTCGACTAGAACACTCACCTGAAGTTCGTTCTGCAAGATCTGTACAGACTAAGGGTCCTGTACCATGGATATACCAGAATCTTGAGATGATGGCTGCTGCTGGTTCATGTGCTGTTATGATGTTCATAGACTGAGGGTTCCACACCATAGACATGCCAGAAAGTCGAATGATGACTGTTGCTGGTTCAAATGCTTCAAAAACAAACAAACGCTATGCTATCCGTTTTTCTGCAATTAAGTTGGTCATGTGCTAATTAAAACAACAATTTTTAAGACTTTACTAGCATTTCATAAAAAGTGTCAAGTATCAAAATGCTGGTTCAACCCGGGCAACACACTTAATACTCTCTGAAAAAAGCCATTAACTTTAAAAAATAGAGCTTTGTCATAGCCGTGGCGAACACCCCCACATGAAGAGCTGATGAAAAGAACTTGAAATGCTGAATGTGTAAAACGCATCCGTGACCCCGTGACCTAGTTTTGGCACAGCATGGCCCATGTTCGAACATGGCCTAGAGATCATCTAGATTAAACTTCTGACCAAGTTTGTTGAAGAGCAGATGATAAGTACTTGACATAGAGAGCTGACACCAAACTGAATGTGTAAAACGCATTGAATGACCCCATGACCTAGTTATTGGCCCGGCATGGCCCATGTTCGATAATGGCCTAGAGATCATCTATATAAAACTTCTGACCAAGTTTGGTGAAGAGCGGATGATAAGTACTTGAAATAGAGAGCATACACTAAGTGACCCCGTGACCTTGTTTTTGGCCCGGCATGGCCCATGTTAAATTGTTTCCTATAGATCATCTAAATAAAACTTCTGACCAAGTTTGGTGAAGATTGGATGAAAAGTACTTTAATAAGAGAGCACACAACATGCTGAATGTTTAAAACACTAAGTGATACCATGCCCTAGGTTTTGATCCTGCATGACCCATATTCAAACTTGACCAAGACACCATCTAGATACAACTTCTGACAAAGTTTGGTTAAGATCGGATGAAAACAACCTGAATTAGAGAGCAAACACTTAAAACGGATCAACTGTCAGACCGACAGACTGACAAGTTCACTCCTATATACGCCATTAAACTAAAACATCACTGACCCCTATTCGTAATTCAATGTTAGTTTAATAACCATAATTACAGTTGATATGGAACATGATTTTGTAAAGAGTGAAAGAGTCAGATATGTTGGTACCTGCTGATAAATTGTTTGCTGTTGTTGTTATTGTGGTTTTGAGTTTAATATAACTCTAGATGTAAAATTTAAAATGCAAATTTGAGGGTTTAGCTTTAAACTTCACATTTCTTTGTAAGATAAAGTAGTTTGTGGCTGAACCCTTAAATTAAGATTAGATAAACTGGTCAATTTATTGAAGAGCAGAAACCCCAGTTTGTAGTGGGTTTTACCTATTGGGTATTTGTGAAAGCTTTATTGCATCAAAAGGTTTTGGCTATTTAGACTGGGTCTCCTGAATGCTTTGCCACAGTGGCCCCTTTTGCAATGGCAAGGTGACTTACCTATTGAGATGCAGAATTTGATTTGGTGAACATCGCTCACTGGGCTTGAACTTGTGAGTATAAGACCTCTGTGAACAGATAGAAAGACCTTAGGGCATCCCAGGAATGTGTCCCTGTAAACCAAATAATTCAGTGCATTCTGAAATGGCATCAGTTATATTAGAAGTCAATCAATGTTGTTTGAGTAAAAAATATTTAAGAAATAAATTCTGTTTGAAGGATCTTGATACAAATGGAATATAAACTAAATACTTGATACAAACATAGCCTTCTATATATTGTACACTTGATACAAACATTTTGTGTCCCTCTGGGACCAATATTTATTAAGTTACGTGCAACACTAAAAAGGTGGGACGGACATAAGGATGAAAGTAAGGACGGGGAGCATTAAAGACAAGGACACATGTGTACCCCCTCCCCCCACTGAGCCCTTTTAAGGCAATACAAATGGCGGCTATTATAAATATTTAACACTTACAAAAATGACTTGTTTAAGTTAGCAGCCTGGATAGAGTTTTATCAATATTAAACACACACAAACTATTTAAATTAAAATTTGGAGTGAAACACTGTACATTATAAGTGGTTAATTACATTACCAACCTACCTTATTGACGAGGTAATCTTGGCCCCTGGCCAAGAAAGTATGGCGCCCCAGGTTCAGTGTGGCTCCACCCTGCGGATAGGACTAGCTGAGCATTTGCCCCAAGGTCCTGGGCCAGGAAGTGTCACCGGGCGTCTGGGCCCAGCTGACCAGACAGCCTGTTGTTCAGCTAGGTACCGATCTATGATTGCATGGGTTCCTATTGGAACAGGCTATTAAAACAAAATCCAGTAATTTAAATAAATATTGAAAATAAATGAAGAAAATAATTTTGAAATGAGCTGAAGGCTTTTACATAATTATTTTACTAAATTTAAATATAATTTAACAATTGTATTAAAGCAGATTGTTCTGCAAGGATAAACTTTTGGTTCAGTGGCTGAATTTCGGTCGAAAATATACAAAACTTAATGCCCTGACCGTCTATGATTAAAATTGATATCAGATCAAGTGCTATTTGCATTTTATTTACTATGTGTGATCAATGTAAAAGCACATAATTCCCATTTGATGCTAGTAACTTTTCAGGCACATAAAATACTGATGTAAAGTGAAGTATATGAGCCTCATTCTGGGAAAATAGGACTCAATGTATGTGCAGTCTGCACAGGCTAATCTGGGATGACAATTTAATAGGGCTTAATGTATGTGCAGTCTGCACAGGCTAAACTGGGATGACGCTTTAATAGGACTTAATGCATGTGCAGTCTGCACAGGCTAATCTGGGATGACACTTTATTAGGACTTAATGTATGTGCAGTCTGCACAGGCTAATCTGGGATGACACTTTAATAGGACTTAATGTATGTGCAGTCTGCACAAGCTAATCTGGGATGACACTTTAATAGGACTTGATGTATGTGCACTCTGCACAGGATATTCTGGGATGACACTTTAATAGGACTTGATGTATGTGCAATCTGCACAGGATATTCTGGGATGACACTTTAAGCACATACATGAAGCCCTGTATCCCAGAACACCGCTAAGATACTACTTATTGTTCTTATTGCTGCTGCTTTCACCGGGCCATAGACAGAGATAGAGCGAGTTCCCACACCAAAGTTGCCACCTCAAACCCTGGAATTCTCAACAGCAACTGTTGTTAAATGGCGTCAATCACATACTGGCATAAGGTTCACATTATTCGAGAGCAACTTATTGAGGTCAGTCGCAATAAGGAACAAGTCACGCAACGCCTGCTCTATCTGTTGGATCAAGTAGTTTCTGTGTAAGCCACTCGTCTGGAACAATTTGTTGATTCCCAGCATTGAATTGTTGCTAAGCAACATCGATGCTGGGATGGAAGTCAAACTCCCAAGGCTCCGCTGTAAGAAGTGTTGATGAAGCCAACATGGGAGAAGATGTTTGGGGACTTGCTACTCTGACGCAAGACGTTTTTGTGCTGAATTACTTAAGCGAAGGGGTCAGGATTGTCATCGACTTTCACTTCAACGATGTTTTTATGTTGGCGGCTTATAGTGTTTGCTGAAAAGAAAATAGAAAGTAAACTAAAACCCGATTGGTTTAGACTTAGTGACAAATGAATTTGCCCTGCAACAAAATACTTAACACACCTGCTCTTCAATGCCAAACGTTGCGTCTATAATTAATATTTAGAATATTGCAATTAATGTTTTACCAATAAGAACTCAGGATAGCGTTGTATCAATATGTTATGCCCCAAAAACTTAATATTGAAAATTTTTGGTTTTAAACCGCGAAAAATACATAGTAAAGTACAGTTCATAGCAATGTGTCATACTTTTTTTTACATTGGATGTGTTTGTCAGATACACAATGCCCCTACTGCGCCGCTTTGATTATATATTTTTGTTTTTGATTATACCCCTTTACAAATATTACTTCCCTTGAAAAAATGATATGTACCTGCCAAATGATACATATAAATTATCTCCCTTTTAAGCGTGTTACTTCCATTTGATTTGTCTGTTTTTACCTTTTATCTTCAGGATGACTTTGACCTTTCACCACTTAAATTTTGCAACTGCATGGGATACACATGCATGCCAAATATCAAATTGTGATTTTTAATAATGCAAAAGTTATGGCCTATGTTAACGTTTTCAGACGAACGGACTGACAGACAGTTCAACTGCTATTTTGCCACCCTACCGGGGGCATTAAAGTAAATATAAAAAAACAGGCATGACTTCAGTAATTTTAAGTGCGAGACTTTCCCCATAAATAGTTTTGACTAAAACAACTTTCACTGTGAAACTTTACAACTTTAAATGTGAGAATTAACAACTTAAAATGTAAGACTACATTATTTTAGATGTGATACTCGGCAACTTTAACTGTAAAACAATAAACTTTTAACATGACACTAAACAACTTAAAATATGAGACTGTACACATTTAAATGTGCACAACTTATTACGCAAGATACTACATTGTAGTTGATGTCTTCATTTTATGCCATTGTTTTTGTAAGACAGACCTTAGATGTAAAGTTTAGTCACTGGCGTTGAAAGTGTGTGCATAAGGATATGAAAGCAGTATAGTGATTTTGTCTTTGCAAACATCCGGTTTCTAATTTAGATAAAAATCATAATCAGTTATACGTGAACACAAATACTTAACAATTAAGAATTTTTGATTTGTATTTTAATTGTACTAAGTTTCAACTTATACAGCTTAATAAGGCAAGTAACTCATTGTTGCAACCTATCAAACACTTTTTATGGCAAATATTGCATTGTAAATTTTAACCAGTAAATATTTATAAAAACAATATAGACTTTTTGAGGAATGGGGCTGAATTTAGGCCCAATCTTTGACAAAATTAATAACACTGTAAGGTCTCACCTGAAGCTCAGAACTGAGCTGATATGCTTGCCTCGCGGATATTGTTAAGGGCCAAGTTTGAGTTCTGATAAACTTCGAGTTGAGAGTCGAAGGGCGTACTGGACTGTACAACAAAACTGGGGTCATGTTTTCAAGCCTTCTTTAGTCTCAATTCAATGCAATTGTAACGTAATGTACATATAATATATATAATAATAGAATTTATCTCATAGAACCTTCGGGTAGGGTATACATATAATATATATAATAATAGAAAAAAATCATTTGAAAGAGTGAGTTGTGTAACGTCATAGAACTTTCGAGTAGGGTATACATATAATATATATAATAATAGAATTTATCTCATTGTACATTATTGTGTTGTTATTGTCGTGTTATTGTTGTATAAACAAACTAATTTAGGAAATAGAACCTTCGGGTAGGGTGTAATGAAATTTGAAAATTGATTATGTAGATGTGTAATGTAATGGGTTATAATGAATATATTACTTTATGAAAAGTCAATAGAAATATTTCAGCGAGATGTAACTAACAGAAAACATAAGAATCGTGACTCGCAAAATGCATATAAGCAATTAGTAAATACATTAAGCGGGGAGGACCAGAAAACATAAGATTCGTGACTCGTAAAATGCATATAAATAATTCGTAAATACATTAAGCGGGAAGGACTGACATTCCGATACGTGTTCCAGGTGTGAATACACCTGTGAACACAAATTGGCTTGTCAAATTACATAGGGGCCCGCGATTACAGGCGGTGTAAAATCTGTAGGGATCATACATCATCTGTCTATATACGTCAAGATACACACGTTGACGTCCATTACTTGTTGACAGGCGTGGGTCACGAATTAAGCGAATACACAACGGGATCAGTATAAATAACCCTCAAAATAGGCAGACAGTACCTCGCTTTCTCTTAGGAATTATTCACGTTATGTTATTTACTTTGACTTTGGAATTATTATAGTACAATTTTGGTGTTAGGGAATAGAGTAAAATAAAAGAAATATTTTAGACATCAGAGACTTGTTTTATCTTCATTAAAGTACATCCGATTACGTGACACGTGTTTAACTGGTGCGCGGTGACAACAGGATCAACCAGAAGTACCACTTCTTTCACGGGCCAGAGGGAAGAAGACGTGCCGGACCTCCACAACGAACGGGCAAATATTCGGTGAGTGACTGACTTATTTTCCTATGGTTAATTATCTAAGATGGCAGATCAAGCGATTCCACAATTCTTTCAAAATTTAAGCGAACAAATTAGAGGAGTAACAAATGCTATCGGAACTCAAAGCGTCTCACAAGTAATTCAAACTTATGACGGAAATCCTAAGGAATACAAAAATTGGATCAAAAACATAGAGAAATATGGGGTACTTTCACGTTTGGCGGGGGATCAATTGAAGTTAGTAGCTTACCAATCTAGTAGGGGACTTGTTAGCGATTACATTCAGAGGTATTTGACTGATTTTCCTGATGAGCCATGGGCAACCTTAAAAAATGAACTTAAGATAAGATTCGCAGAAATCCAGGACCCTCATTATGCTCTCGGTCTCTTAAAAACACTCAAACAAAAACCCGACGAAAATGTCCAATTATTCGCGGAACGACTTCTGTCTTTATCTAGTGAAGCGTATGAAAATGTTGAGGATAACCTCGAGATGATCGAAAGTCAGTTAATTGGAACTTTCATTGACGGCCTGAGACATGATTATTTACGCCTTAAATTAATGCGAGAAAATCCAACTACTTTAGCGTTAGCAGTCAATTCCGCATTAGCCGAACAAAATGTAAGAGCAAGATTCGAATTAAGGTCACATTTGAGTCATAATCAAGTTCAAACACCACTTAATAGACCTGTTCCCATGGAAATCGATCATTTGAGACCATCAAACACTTGCAGGTATTGCAAGAGACAGGGTCATGTTATACAAGACTGTAGACGTAGGAAAAACGAAATAAATGCATACGCGGTAGGTCAAAACAATTACGCACGTAAGAACGAATATGACAAAAATTGGAAAGACAAAATAGACTGTTGGAATTGTGGAAAATTGGGACACTTCAGTAGAGAATGTACTCAAAGAAAACCATACCTTAATAAATAAAACTAGGAACGTCGTACCAAAAAGGGGTCTATGGTAACGACGGAAACGTAAAGACGTATAATATTGCTTTGTGTGGAAACCCAAATTCTTGCCTCATTTCAATAGGAAATTGTAAATTTAGGAGCTTGATAGATTCTGGTGCAGAACTTTCCGTAATTAGTAAAAGAGCTTATGATCTATTAAAGCACAAACCACCACTTAAAATGACAAAGATTAATCTAAAAGCGGTCGATGGTAACTCGCTATACATTCGCGGGAATGTAAAATTAAAATTTAAAATAGGGAGTATATATATTGAACATCCATTTTTTGTCGTTGAAAACATTAATAGGAACGTAATACTAGGGAGAGATTTCTTACAAGACAACGGTGTCCGTGTATACTTTGACCTAGGATGTTTAAGAATAAAAGATTGTTATGTACCTCTGGAAGAAGATGTACACCTTTCGGTAATAGCGAGGCTAACTAGGCATACCGTTCTTAAACCACAAACTGCATATAGACTCCTTGCCAGGACGAAAAGAAACAGCTTACGCTCAAATCAAAATTATGACTTTACTGGAATAAGTAATTCTTTCTTTGATAACGAACCCGGTTTAACAATCGTTAACTCAGTAGTCAAGGCAACGCGTGATCGTAAATTCCCTATTCTAATTATAAACAATACCCATAAAACGATTAGACTAAGACGTAATTGTCCCATAGGCCAACTTCAATCTATCCAAGATAATGAAATATGTTCTATCGAAAGCGTTATCAAAAACAATACACCCAAATCAGGCTTGTCTAAAGATGAGATTCTATCAGATTTACATGTCGCTGGAGATCAAAAAGAAAATATTCTTCCAATACTCTTAAAACACAGAACTCTCTTCGCAAGAAATAATTTAGAACTAACACAAACTACAGCAATGGAATTTAACATCGATACAGGGGACCATCCTCCCATTAAATTAAGACCGTATCGAACACCATTAAACAATAAGGTATTCATAGATAAAGCTATTGACGAAATGTTAACGGCAAACATAATAAGCCCATCGAGAAGTCCGTGGAGTTTCCCTATTGTTTTAGTAGACAAAAAGAAAAATAACCTTGATTCAAATAAAGATCATAAAGAAGAGAAAAGATTTTGCGTCGATTTCAGACAGCTTAACAAAATTACAAAACCAATTGCATATCCATTACCATTAATCGATGATATATTGGCGTTATTAGGGAAAAGTAAATATTTCACCAGTTTAGATTTAATATCGGGTTATTGGCAAATACCTATAAAAGAAGAAGACAGAGAAAAAACGGCTTTTGCTTCAGAGTTTAGGGGTCTATTTCACTTTAACGTTATGCCATTCGGTGCGTCTGGGGCGGGATCGATATTTCAAGAATTAGCTAATAAAGTACTTAAGGGTTGTGAAGGATTCGCCGTAGCATATTTGGATGATATTCTCATATTTTCACCTGACTTACAATCTCATTTATCACACGTAGATACAGTACTGCAAAGTCTCAGTAAGCATAACCTAAAGCTTAAACTATCAAAATGTCAATTCTTACAAAGGGAGACTAGATACCTAGGCTTCATTATAGATGAAAACGGTATAAGACCAGATCCGTTAAAAGTAGAAGCGATCCGACAATTCCCTAGACCAAAGTGCGTACGCGATGTACGATCTATCTTAGGTGCAGCGGGATTTTATAGGAGATTCTGTCCGTCGTATTCAGAAGTAGTAGAGCCTCTCATTAATCTCACGAGAAAGAATGTCCCATTTATATGGTCAAAACAATGTGAAGATAGTTTCTTACAATTAAAAGACTCGTTCACGCAAATTCCTTACCTTTCCTATCCGGACCCGAATAAAGGTTATATTCTGTATACAGATGCTTCGGATAAATGCATTGGATCTTGTTTAACTCAAAAATGCGGGGATAATGAAACCGGAGATTATGTAGGGGAAAAACCGATATTCTTTCTATCACACCGATTAAACCCAACGCAATGTAAATATGGTACTATTGAGAAAGAATGTTACAGCATATTTTACAGTCTAAATAAATTACACCATTATTTACACAACGCCGAATTTGTTATCAAAACGGATCATCGCCCGTTAAAATTCCTTCTTGAATCTCCGATGCAAAACAAGAAAGTACAATTATGGGCCTTAAGTATAGCAGGTTACAATTGCAAAATTGAGTATATATCGGGAAAAAAGAACATAATTGCCGACTTTCTAAGTCGACCACCGAATACCAAAATAACGAATGACCGAGACGAACAAACGGAAATAGAATTAGATATTAACGATAAACATTATACGATTAGTTCGGAAATAAATAGACAAAACCAGGCGCGCGAAATTAATGTAATTGACTCTACGCATATCGATCACAGACAAGTAATTGATAATAGCAGGATCCCACAAACGGTTATGAATAACGAGACAATCGAACCCGATAAAATAAACGATTGTAACATGGAAATTGAACAAGGAAAAGACCCACACATATCTGAGATTAAAACGAGATTAAAATTAGGGAAACTAAACAAACACGAAGATGGAAAATTCATTATGGTTGATGAGATATTATACTATATATCGAGCGTCGATGAAGAACCTACCTTTAGGCTTTTTGTACCTAAACACCTGACAGGTTTAATTATTAATCAATATCATGACGAAAATGGACACGGTGGTTCTCAAAGACTTTTTCAAACCATAAAAGAGAAATATTATTGGCCTAAAATGTTCAAAGAATTGCATGATTACGTGTCGAAATGTATTGTCTGTCAAACTAGAAACTTGAAAGCAATTAAAGCTCCCGTATCATCAGAAACCGCAATACCACCATTCCCTTTCTCGGTCGTTTCCATAGATATATGCGGACCATACCCAACAACGCTTTCCGGAAATAGATATATAATATGTTTCGTGGATCAATTTTCAGGATATATAGAGGCTTTTCCGTCGCCGGATAAGTCATCCGATAGCGTAATACACCTGTTAGTAAACGAGATTTGTTGTCGTCATTCATGTCCCATAAGGATAATTACCGATAATGGTAAAGAGTTTACTAGTACGGCGTTTACAGAAACATTAAAATCCATGAATATCCAACATGTCAAAACGTCCACATATCACCCAGAAGCTAACGGTAAAAATGAACGCTCTCACTCGACTATGAACAATATACTATCAAAACGCGTTCAAGAAAACGTACAACAATGGGATTTACATTTAAACATGTCTTTGGCAGCTATGCGATTTTCCCATTCAGAGACATCAAAACATTCGCCTTTCTTTTTAGTATTTAACAGAGACCCCATCCTACCAATAGACAATTTGTTAAAACCTAGGCGTAAATATCACGGTGAAGATTATCATAAAATAATATTAGAAGAACAACACAAATCATTTAAAAAGGTGTGTGCACAAATTCAAAAATCTAAAGATAAACAAGCCGACTATGCGAATAAAAATACAAAAGACATCAAATTCGAGATTAACGACCCCGTTTACTATAAGAACTTACACCGTACAAATAAATTAGACAGTAAATGGAGACCATATTATCGTATTATCGAACAAAAATCACCGTTAACATACATCATAAAGAATCAATTAGACAACTCAACTATTAAAGTCCATGCTGACCAAATAAGACATGCTAATATAAATGAGTGGCCTATATCAAATACTAATATGGGACGCCCCATAAGGAAAGCAAATTTAGCTTTTGCCGAAACTAGTGAATCTGATAGTGATTTAAGTAAGTCAATACAAGGATTACCTATCATAACGAGGCAAACCCGTCATATTCGGGACAATTCTGACGAGGAGGAAGACATCCCCTTAGCAGAGTTGCAAAAACATTTACGGAAAAAACAATTCAAATACAATGCGTCAAACTCTAGCGAATCTGACACACATCAATACGATAGGGCTGAACAACAATATCCGCCCCCACGTCAATCGGACACCGATTCGACCGATAATAACATGCAAATTGATGAAATAGCTATTAAGCACAAAAAAAGAAAATCCATACGACAACGTCAGAGATCTAATAAATCTATTAAGAAAGTGATTTTCACGTGCCTAGAGGCAATAGCTGATCATATGTAATATTTACCGTAACGACCACACGAGCAACGTTGACGTCTATACGCTTGAATGACCTCAAGTTATGTAAATAGCATTTAGTTAGTAACCAAATCGGATAATATACTTCTTCTTTGTAATATTTCAGATGATGTTGCCATCATTTGTTTTTATATTATCGTTGCGCATGATCGGGGGATTTGAGATTAACGAAAATGTTATATTTCAAAAAGTTAACGAAGTGTCTGTGACCAGAGCTCATTGGCAAATAGCCCTACTTCTCGATACCAACGTCTTCTCTACATTTCTTACCCAACTTGAAACAAGACTAAACGATATCACAAATACCACGAAAGACATGATGTTCCAATTTAAACGAAATGACTTACTTTTAAAAACAGACGCCTTTGAACAATCATTAGCACAACTCCATACGGAAATCGAATACATCCGTTCTGACCATGACAACGTACTTGACAGCTATCTAGATTATAAAACGCTCAGTCATACCCAGAAACGCTCATTGTTACCCCTAGGCGGATTCTTTAAATTTCTTTTCGGCACAGCTGACGATTCTGACATCCGTAATATTCAAACACACGTTAATCAACTTCAAGAAAGCCAGAAAACTATTATCCATGTGTTACAAAATAGTTTATCTATTCTCAATGTTACCCAACAACACATAACTGAGAATCGCCACTCCATTAACACTCTGATATCTACCCTCAGACAACTTGACGACAAAATCATGCACACACATGAACGTTTACAGGCAATGACCCATGCTGTTCAAGATTATACAGTTAATTACAACTCCCTGAAGATCATGATTGATGAATTACGTCAGGCTGTTTTCCACGCATCACTATATCTAGAAACGTTTAAAGGACAACTTAATATGCTCAGCAATGGCAAACTTTTTCCATCTCTTATTTCACCTATTCACCTGAAAGACGTACTATTAGACATTGCGACAAAAGTGCCTAATAATTTACAACTACCAGCTAATCCCAAGACCGACCTATGGCATTATTACCAATCTACCTCAACGACCGTCGTAATGTCACCTACTACTATTATCATTACAATGGACATCCCTCTCCTCGAGATAGGAGCTTCTTTCGAGGTATATGAAGTATTCAATTTCGATATGCCCTACTCACCCGCTAACGAAACTATCAATGACAATAAGATCCACTATAACATGTCCGCTAGATACGAACTGGAAACTAAGGGCTTCTTGATTGATCAAGCGCGAAATCACTACTGCCTATTGACAAATAACGAACTGAAAACTTGTCAAGCGCGACGTACATGTGACGTACAATCCCCATTCTACCAAGTAGACATGTCTAAATTATGCGTCATAGCCATTATGATTAACAACACTCAGCACATAAAGGATTATTGCAAGGTGATCATACACCCTAACACCGTCTTACCTGATGCCAAATATTTAGGATCTGGTAACTGGGCGATAGTCTCTAGACAAGACCTACGCCTCGTGACGATATGTCAAGATCATTCCCTAAATAAAATATCCGCTCGCGCTATCGCTCCCATAGACATTGTTAATGTACCCATGAACTGTCGCGCATACAATGAATACTTTACATTAAATGCCTGGTACATTAACTCCAGTCAAACCCGGCTTCAGACCGATAAACTCGACGTACCTACCTTTAAGGGTTCTTCCATTTGGAAACCATTCCATACCTCTCTCGTTAATTTCACTAAAACCGAAATGCCTCATGAACTATCAAACATCAAAGAAATACCTATGGAAGCTTTAATAACAAAACTGCAGAGTATCAGACAATTAAATGACATTGACACGACATCAGGTGACTTCCCATTATGGGATTACATTATCATAGGTGTAGCGACCGCTCTGAGTTCTGGTGCAGCACTCCTTATTTACTGTAAATGTAAACGTATGACCCGATCTAATCGTCCCATAATTACCCAATTCCGATCTGCCAACGATGATATGCACCTGGGAGAAATCAGTCCCCCGGGTTATGTGGGCGTGGCTTCCTGTGATGTGGCGCACGAATTTCTCGTGTCTGAGGTCAAAAAGCCCTCAGCACCCCCGCAACGACCGAGAACACTGTCATCCCTATACCCGTCTCTACGAGGGTAACAAACCCTTCCAGACGACGACATCAGGATGATCCTTGGCGATAACAACTTGTCAACAACCAAGTTGTGAACCATAAACAGCACCATGGGCTGTTTACTGGATATTACCTACTATCGTCAATAATGAACAGAACGATATACTTGAAAACTAAAATCTACGAACAATTGTTTAGTGCACTACCACATCGATCGATATATCACCCGTATTCATCTATTGTGACTGTATATATGTGTTGAACACTCGTATAATCTTCAAAGAACGTTTGGAATATGTATTATTAGGATGTTGTCTATAGTTAACCAAGATGCGTTGAACACTCGTATAATCTGCAACGAACGTTGAAATATGTGTTATTGCCACATTGTATATAATTTACCAAGACTAATGTCAACACCATGAACTGTATCTAACGATGATTTTGATTCCACGAGTTATTCTACCGCAGAGTCAAACCAACAACTACAAGAACTCTACCGGACGCTGCCGCCCAATCTACCAGAAACCCATCATCCGCGGGCGCCAACTCTACAAGACCTACATCGTTCACTGACACCAAACTTCACAAACTTTATCGTCTGCCGACACCCAGTCTGCAGGAGCTCCATCGTCCAATATCACCCAGTCTACAAGACCTACATCAACCGCTGACGCCAACTCTACAAGAACAACATTGTTCGCTGACGCCCAGCTACACTAACTTTATTGTCCACTAAACCAACATACAAGAACTGTGCTGTCCACTGACGAAACGGATATAAACATTTCCTTATTTTTATAACTATATATTTCATTTATTAACCATGTACCTCGTTGACCTCTTTGTACACATTACTTTTTGGATCACTAATTCGATTTTCTTTCAATCATTTTTTAGATTCTACAAAGAATTTAATTTTCAATTGCCAGTTTCTATTACTTTACCCATTGAAGAAACTCAATTAGAAGAAATACATTATTTTATAACTACGTTTGAAAAAATGTCCACCCTTGAACAAGAACATAATGTTTCAATTTTTACTTATATGATGAGATCTGGCGAAATTCAAGTGGATACATTGATTTTCTTGATTACGTATTTCAACATACCTCTTCTTCATCAACAGATGCTCAATCATTTAACAAATGAACAACACATTCTCAATTATCAAATTTGCAAAGCAATATTCACGTACTACGGCATTGACTCTTTAGAATCACTACAAACATTCCGTCGATTAAAATATTCAACATCCATCCCAAACAAAATACGCAACATGTCAATCACCACATTCGCTCAAACAGATAACACTCAATTGCATAACCGCATACAACAATATTTCACTCAAGGCCACCAACGTCAAAGACATTATCAATTTTTATCAAAACTTTTATGTAAGTTCTGTTCAAAACATAGTATAGCAGCAGTACAAACACCATGCTGTAAACTTAGATATCATCCAACATGTGGCACATCATACAGAACTTTCAACAACACACGTGTATGTACATTTTGTTTCACACAGTTGACATTACCAGATATAGCCCTCATTCATGCATCACATCAGTTACCACACATACAGAGATACAAACAAATACTACTAGAACGCAAACGACGTAAACTTAGTAATAGACATCACCAAGTTTGGTAAACAAAAAAAACAAAAAAAAATCATTATTTCATAACAGGAAATATTTTTAGAATCTCGTTGGTTCAGAGTTATACAATATTTTATCTTCGTACAGATCTCATGATTAAATTGTTGACATCATCGTAATTTTTTCATATCATGAAATAAGAAAAAATTCATTTGAAAGAGTGAGTTGTGTAACGTAATGTACATATAATATATATAATAATAGAATTTATCTCATAGAACCTTCGGGTAGGGTATACATATAATATATATAATAATATAAAAAATTCATTTGAAAGAGTGAGTTGTGTAACGTCATAGAACTTTCGAGTAGGGTATACATATAATATATATAATAATAGAATTTATCTCATTGTACATTATTGTGTTGTTATTGTCGTGTTATTGTTGTATAAACAAACTAATTTAGGAAATAGAACCTTCGGGTAGGGTGTAATGAAATTTGAAAATTGATTATGTAGATGTGTAATGTAATGGGTTATAATGAATATATTACTTTATGAAAAGTCAATAGAAATATTTCAGCGAGATGTAACTAACAGAAAACATAAGAATCGTGACTCGCAAAATGCATATAAGCAATTAGTAAATACATTAAGCGGGGAGGACCAGAAAACATAAGATTCGTGACTCGTAAAATGCATATAAATAATTAGTAAATACATTAAGCGGGAAGGACTGACATTCCGATACGTGTTCCAGGTGTGAATACACCTGTGAACACAAATTGGCTTGTCAAATTACATAGGGGCCCGCGATTACAGGCGGTGTAAAATCTGTAGGGATCATACATCATCTGTCTATATACGTCAAGATACACACGTTGACGTCCATTACTTGTTGACAGGCGTGGGTCACGAATTAAGCGAATACACAACGGGATCAGTATAAATAACCCTCAAAATAGGCAGACAGTACCTCGCTTTCTCTTAGGAATTATTCACGTTATGTTATTTACTTTGACATTGTAATTATTATAGTACAATTTTGGTGTTAGGGAATAGAGTGAAATAAAAGAAATATTTTAGACATCAGAGACTTGTTTTATCTACATCCGATTACGTGACACAATGCCCTTTGGGCTCGGAGTGCAAAGTGCTCGTAACAAAACCGGACGTGTTTACTTTTAGCAACTTGTTTTTAATAATGGGCGGAATTCGCGTCTGAGGCGCACCACATGAATATATTGTGCGCTGAGGACAGTCCGTAACGCTACTACTGTCCGAACTATCTACAGCAGATACACTTCTGAATGAATCGTTTCGATTGTTCCTTGATTTGCTCTCGTTCCTTGCTGAATATATAGCTGTCTCATGGTTCAAACAGAAATCTCAAACCTAAATTCAAGCACTTTTCAAGGACTTCACAACCTGAAATAACTTTGTAATGTTTTTATTGTAATTAAAGGATGGTTGTGTGCAAACGGTATAAATACCCACAATACTTTCGCGTTCAACATATCATTTTTTTAAACGAATTTGTCTATGGATGTCTGCGAGTTTGATACTACAGCTCAAAGTTGTGAAGGTCCTGAAATTTGAATCTTCTATCTGCAAACTCTCTGCATGTGGCTGTGCCTTCCTGGTTCGACACAGATGGACTGTTGTTTTTTAAGTCTGTTTTAGATTTAACAGTTTTAACAATAGTACCTTCCTGTTTAACAAAAAACACATCGCAGGAACCCTGTTTGCTTCTCAATTTCATGTTTTCTTTGCGGGTTTTCACTTTCTTGTGGCTTTTCAAAGCGCTTTCCTCCATACCCCCGACATCAATGGTCTTCATACAGACCCAACAATGTGCTTTTCGAATGTCATTTGTTATCTGTACCCAGGAAAATTCAGTTAACCACCCTGGTTTGAAACGACACTTCCCCATTGCTGCGTTTTAACTCGCAAAAATTGATCACAATGGAGAACCTCTGACGTAGCACACATAATCTGTGACGTGTACACATAACATTTCGTACTCAATATTGTACGAAACTTATATTTCGTACTCAACTTTTTGCGCGAAGGAATCTATGATACATTTTCGTAATATTTCCCATAAGAACGATTTAAGTTTATAATTAAAGCCATGATAAAAGTAATTTTGAGCAGAAATAAACATTTTCAAGGCTTTTTTACATGAACTAAGCACTTTTCAAGCACTGTTTTAAGGCCAACCTTTGTTCAAGGGCTTTTTAAGCCTAGGACTCGTTTTCAAGCACTTTTCAAGCCCTGTGCGAATCCTGTGTCTTATAAAGAATGAAACAAATTATTCAACGTTTAATTCTTTGTGAGTTTCTTCATGATGTCCACAGCGAGAACTAACTGTTAGCGTTAACTGTTTGCGTTACCATATGTACTGCTATAACGTCTCGCTTCTGTAACACTCATCCCACTCGGGCACTAGAGCTAAACAAAACTACTCGGGCTTGCTTGGGAAAATCTCGACGCGGACATTGTGGTTGTTCATAACAGCGCGTTAAAACTTGACGTGCTGAGGATTTATTGCAGAACAGACTTGTGTAACGATGCTGACCCTTTGTGGCCAGAGGTCGAGTGGGAGGAGCTAGGGATCAGGGGAGGGAAAGGATGGTTCTGTATTGGGGCTCCTGCATGCCGGACTTGTGCTGTTGCTTGGCCATCTCGATATCAATGCTGGTGCTCTCCTGAAAACAACAACACTAGAGTGGGGGATATGAACTTGTAATACATGTTTATATTACAATGTATACTACACTACATATATATGCCTCTTGATTGGATGTGAAGGTTTTCAACAGCAAAAGATAATTATCTGAATTTCTAATTTGGCATTTCATTGGTGCCTTGTCCTAAATAGCAATTAATGAAAATTAATGCAATTAAATCATTTCGTATTAAAACATTAAAAGTGTTGGCTAATGCTTTAATTACCTGTAAATTCATAATTATTATTCTTACTTTACTTTCAGTGTAATTGTATAAGCCAAATCGCCGCTCATCAATATTAGAAGCTTTCGTCCCATTTTGGCATGTAAAATCCACATAAGCAAATCATGGAGGACACTGTCTGACGATACTGGATTTTCACAAAAGAAGATACTTATTTTCAACAAAACATACCTTTAAAGAGGTAATTGTTGTCCCAAAGTAGCCTGTGCGGACTGCACAGGCTAATCTGGGACTATAATCTAAGCACATGCATTAAGCTCTATTTTTTCACAGCGTGGCCCATTGATGTTTTTAGCCGGTTTTTTCCTGCATAACAACAAAAAAGAATGGAAAATCATCTTGTTAAAAATAATAAATTGTTTAGTTTAAACCTATTTATTTTAGCTCGATTGCATCGAAAGCCCAAGGCTTATATAAACGCTCTCGATTCCGTTTCCAGGGCCTTGAATCAGTACTGGGTGTTTTTCGGGAGATCTAAAGAACGCTCCCGCGGTGGGGATCGAACCCGTGACCTCCCGGTCGCTTAAGGCGGACACCATATCCATTACACCACGGCGACCTTAATAAATTGTTTATTGTACTCATAATCATAATCGGTTAACTTTTACAATTCTTTCACAGAGGTTTTACTGTTGATACAAGTTTCAACAAGCAAATTCTTTGAATTGATATCCCCCGCCAATATGCTTCTGGACACAAAAGTGTTATATTTGACACTCAAAAAAGCATTTTTTCAAGATACAAAGGGCCATAACTCCGTTATTAACAGATTGTGTACAATGCCATTTGGCGTGCATCATTCTCTTATCCATATATACTCATACCAAGTTTCAATGCAATCCGCTAAAGCACTTCCGGACGAATGGACGGACGGAAAGACGGACAGACAGACAACGCCAAAACAATATCCCTCCACCTATGGCGGGGGATAATAATAAATGGGAGGCAACAACTTCATATTAATGTATTCCCAACGTTACATAAACACACACACCATTTTTACCATACCTTTACAGGTCTTTGGTGTTAAACTCTGTTTAAATTCCCACTAGACAACAGTTCCAAAGTAAACCATCATGTCATAAAAGTTGTAAGACAAATTAATAAAATATGAAACAATTTAATGGCAACAACTCACTGCTGGTACATATTGACAGTTCTCTCCTTTGTTAGTGTAAGCTAAATTAATTAAAGGCCACAATATACTAAATGATTTCCCTATATAATTCAATGTAAAAGCGACAACTTTAAGAGAAAATAAATGCAACATTTTGAACATAGAGACCACCATAACCATACTTTTTCTGAAAGTTCATTCTAAGCTGAATCAATTTAAGCAATAAAAAAGATATGTCATGTTAAAACCAAACATTAACTTTACTCAAGTCAAACTCTACTTCTTTTGCGCCTTAAATTTTCCGGCCATTTTCTAGTGCAATGTAACTGTTTTCAGGTCAGATTTGTACTTAAGTCTCTAACTTTATCATATGTCAGGGATTAAGTAGTGAGCACCTTTTCTTTCCCTTCCAATATATCCAAGAGATAAAGCCAGAACACCAGCCTAAAGTGTAAAACATGGCTTCGAGTAAAATATATTTTTTTTTAGTGAGGACAGCCCTACATGAAACGATTATTTAGTATAATGTAACCTATAAGACAACCTGAACTGTTAAAAACGCAAAAATATGCACTTCCTTATCATTTTTCATCTATCCTCAATGTGCATGCCAAATTTTAGATCGATCCTTCACGTAGAAATGTTTGAACAATGAAAATAATTATAATAATGCCTGATAAGACATATGGCTTCCATTGTTGGTGCTTAGATTCATAAAGGGCTTTCAAGAGGAAATAACATTAACTTATATTACAGAATACAATAAATATACTGTAAACTTCTTATATGCTATATCGAAGAAGAAATATAATATTATTAAAACGTGTTTGGGCTTTTTTCAGTGCGAAATTGTGAGTTTAGAGGTGCTCAATACGTTTTTCTGTACTTTTTATTATCCCCCGCCATAGGCGGAGGGATATTGTTTTGGCGTTGTCTGTCAGTCCTTCCGTCTGTCAGCCCGTCTGTCCGGAGCCATATCGTGTAAGCGCTTTGGCGGATTTCATTTAAACTTGGTATGAGTATGCATATGGATAAGAGGATGATGCACGCCAAATGGCATTGTACACCATCAGTTAATAACAGAGTTATGGCCCTTTGTATCTTAAAAATGCTTTTTGTGTGTTTGGAGCCATATTTTTGAAGTGCTTTGGCGGATTTTATTGAAACATGAAATGAGAATATATATGGATAAGAGGATGATGCACGCAAAATGGCATTGTACACCATCTGTTAATAACGGAGTTTTGGCCCTTTGTATCATGAAACATTGTTGTTTTGAGTGTCAAATATAATACTTTTGTGTCCAGAAGCATATTGGCGTGTGCTATTAATTCAACAAATTTGCTTGTTTTAATTATTTTCCCATACAAATTTTTCAATTTAATTATTTTTCTTTACACTTTTCAATAATCGTTAACTCCATGAAACAAAACGCATTTATTCCATGAAACTAACAAGAACGCATAATATCCCGTGAAAAAATGGTGGTTTTATGTAAATCATGCTCCTTTGTGACGGGGCCTGTTTTGACTAAAAAAACAACACTTTACACAATGAAAACTTAACACCTCCTCGCAAACAGACTCTATATGGCATTAGATGGAATAGATTCCAATCAAATAGGCTTAATTAAATATCTCGCAGCTTTACAAAAACTCAAGGCCTGCATGGGGATGGCAGAAATTATTGCGGTGTTGTGTTTCTGGGGTGTCTGTGTCATAAGTTGGAAAGCATCGAGCTGGAAAAGGGTTTGGTTTATTGATCATAAAGTAAAATAAGTTGTACTAAAAGCACGATATACACAAGAATAGACGCCATTTTACCTTCTGTGAAATCATATCATATTATTCTCGTCCACTTCACTTATTTATACACTGCAAAAACACTATTATTCGCAGGACATTATTTTTTTAATGATTTTAAGGGTTGAACGATCCACAAATTAAATACAAACACACTGGAAATAACTTACACAAATTCCATATTTATTGTTTCCAAACTGAGAAAGTCATACATTAACTACCACGTCCATGAAAGTCTTTTTTAACCACGAAATAACATGCGGGCGAATATATATGATTTTACAATAAACAAACAATTTAAAAGAATATTTTACCTTATGTAATTTCATACCATTCTTTTCCATCTCATCTTAATAAACAGGAAATACACAAGCAGGGCTTTTCCTTGAGTATTCATGGGTCTGTTTAACGGACCCATACCCAAAGCGTGTTATATGCTGTTCCTTATGAAAATTATATCTCAATTATGTTTCAATTAGATCTAACAAAGTTTATAACTATTATAATAGGATTTTATTCCTATAATTTGAAGTATTTTTAAAACTTATATTAAATGTGTTTTCCCAAATCAATGGACTTTTAGCACAAAACAAATTCAAAATCCCAAAATTTTATTTTTTCCCAAAGTGGCCAAGAAAAAGCCTGACAAAGCGTCTCTTTTACCTTCTGCGTCATGCTTGTCCCCCACATCCTCAGCATCGTTGTCCCGACTCAGCAGCAACTGTAGCAGCAGAATAGCTCGATGTATTTCTTGTATGTATATTTAGGACTCACACACATTTATATTAATGTAATAAAAATCAATAAGACATGTTCAACATCATAAAATATGGCAAATTAATAAATCTCACATCAAGTGTTACCTTTCTGTAAACATTGCATAAAATATCAATATATACTCCTCCAAAGATTACTTTAACAATTTCATATTTTATAAAAAAAAGTATTCATCCAGATACATTTCTTACATGGCATGGTGTTATAGAAATGAAAGTCTAAAAATAGCCTCAGTTGCTAAGTACATGTGCATATATGTAGAAATATTAAATTTTCAGTTGAAATGCTTTGTTTTTTCATGCAAAGTTTACAAGAACTAAATTTTAGGACCATAATGACACAAACGTTATGACAACATAACATAATATGCATAAAATCTAATGTTCAAACAAAACCCTTCACAATGTGTAATCAGATAAGAATGTGTGTACATAAATTATTTGTATCTTTAACTACACACTTACACTACAATGTTGGTATGCTAAACAACACATTGTCATTGAAATACTACTCACTAATTACAACAACTAATACATACATGTACACACTATTCCACTCTGAACACCAGGATGTTGTCCCCATTCTGTCCCACAATGATGGATGATGTGGTGCTGCTGTAGCAGACTGACTCTGGCCACCTCATTCCATCCTTCTGAGTAGCCAGCGTAGCCAGCTTACTCTTTCCCTCCCAGCCCACCTGTAGTACAGTGTTGGACCATTCTCCACAGACCAGCACCTGGCCTGCAGGGGTCACATGTAGACCAGTTGGGCCACGTAGTGCTGGGTCTGTGTATGTAGCCAGGAGTGTGCCATCCCTGGCCAGGGTGAGAAGCTTGTGCTGCAAGAAGCTGGTGATGTACAGCCTGTACCCTGTGGGACTCACAGCACACTTGTCTACTGCAAAACAGAGTAACATCAAGATATTGAATTACTGTCAATGTTAAATAATCTTATTAAACAGACTGCAGTGATATTGTATTACATATGTGTTGGTTGTTATAAATAGACAATAAACATATGTTAACATATGCATTCATTTGAATTATTTAATAGTTATGTGTGGCAATAAATGTCAGTGTTATTGTGTAAAAGTGATATTTTGAAATGCGACTGGTGAGGTAGAAATGAAGTGCTATATACACTTACACAGATGAAATCATTACAAAGATGAAAATAATTACACAGTTCAATCAACATGTGTATATGAATGTTACTTTTTGCTGCAAACATATATTTCCTACACATGTACGAATATGATAACAATGTACTGACATATAAGTAAAATTGACACAAGACATAATTTTTTATTATTATTGTGCAGTGGTACGACTGTAATTGTGTCTGAAAAGTGCTTATAACTAGAAAAATAATTTGGCAAACAACCAATACTGACACTTTTCTGTCTAGTATTGTTGCTTAACAATATAAAAATAGACAGTTTCTAAAAATTGTTAATTACATTTACATACATTTTTGTAACACTTCTAAAGATCCAAATTCAACAATTTAAAGAGCATCTTTTTATACCATGTTATGAGATTTGTTCATGTATAAAAGATATTGTACATGTAAAGTATTTGTACAACATAATGAAGACCAGGTCTGAAAGTGTCTCTTTCCCAGGAACTCAGTTTCTATTTATAGACATGCCATGTAGTGACAATTAAAATGCTTCATAACTCATGTTTATAAACCAATAATACTGAAAATCTGTCTGGCTATAGCAACAATCAATAAACATATACATTATACACATTTACACTTTCTTAGTTATACATATGATATCCCCCATGATTCTTACCTGTATAAGGCCCTGACACATCCTCATACAGTGTGCAGACCAGATTCACCAGATCTCCACTCAGTGAGTATTTGTACAGTGCTTTACTTGAAGTGATGAACAGGTCCATTTGGTGGTGGGCGATACCTTTACAATCATGTTCTAACTGAACCTTCCTCGCTGGCACCAGCTGGGTTTTGTTTACTGTGATAAACTGGATCCCATGATCCACAGACACTGCAACCACACTGGGTGTGATAACACACATGTCCCATGGCCCAGCAGTCACACCACAGTGACTCACCACCTGGTACTGCTGGTTCAGAAGCTTGACTTTCTGATTATTGCTGTCAGCAACCAGGACCTTTCCATCTGGGAGGACACAGATGGCTTTGATTGAGCATGTGTATGAATCACTTGGTATGAACACATTGTGCTCAGACTTTCCCTTGACAGTGAACACCCCTGCACTGATATCGTTGACGGTGATTTTAACCACTCAGGGATGGGTCTGAAAGGATAAAATGAACATACAAGTCACACAAGTAAAAACATTTGAAAATTGAATATGAAGTTTTGATCATTGTCTTCATATTAATAAAGAAACAGAATAGTGTTTTAGGAATGAACTGCTAAACATATCTGTTAGTGTTTTAACAAATAAGTGTACTCAATTTACCTTAATATACATAGCATTGTAAAAATTAAACACAAAATGTTATGTAGTGTTATACTTTAAATACTAAACCATTTATACTCAATGAAACAGTGTTATACAGCTTATATTTCACAAACCAGGTCATCAGGAACAAACAAATAGGGTCAATACCTTTGCTACAATGATGTAACAAGCGACTCTTAACAAATAACATGTTTGTGTAGACATTATATGAAGTAAGCAGATGTCTACACAGTTACAAACCTTACTTTTCCATACTCTACCCTGTAAATATATTCTTTTATCAGAACAACAAATATTCGGTCCTTCCATCACCATCATCGTAATATAAAATATGGTTTCAGGGACATTTTTTTTTAGTTATTAAAATTATATAAGTACAGCAGTTTTTTCCCCATTGGCATGATTTAATAAAAAAACAAACTTTGCTGTAACAAACCAAAAATTGAAATTTTGGGCCTTTTTGTTTCAGCAAAAAAGAAATTATTTTGAGAACAAGGGCTGTTTGTAAAACATGCATGCCCCCATATGGGCTGTCAGTTGTAGTGGCAGCCATTGTGTGATACGTTTTTTGTTACTGTGACCTTGATCTTTGACCTAGTAACCTGAAAATCAATAAGGTCATCTGCCAGTCATGATCAATGTACCCATGAAGTTTCATGATTATAGGCCTAATTATTCTTAGTTTTCATCAGGGAACCATTTTACTGTTTCGGGTCACTGTGACCTTGACCTTTGACCTAGTGACCTGAAAATCTAAAGGGGTCATCTGCCAGTCATGATCAATGTATCTATGAAGTTTCATGATCCTAGGCCTAAGCATTCTTGAGTTATCATCCGGAAACCATTTTACTATTTAAGAGTCACCGTGACCTTGACTTTTGACCTAGTGACCTGAAAATCAATAGGGGTCATCTGCCAGTCATGATCAATGTACCTATGAAGTTTCATGATCGTTTTAAGTTTTAAGATCGTTTCATGATCGCCTAAGCGTTCTTGAGTTATCATCCGGAAACCATCTGGTGGACGGACCGATGGACGGACGGACCGACCGACATGTGCAAAACAATATACCCCCTCTTCTTCGAAGGGGGGGGCATAAAAAGTGCAACTATCAGGCATTACATTCTGCAGCTGCATAATCATGTCAATAAATTTAAGTTTAACCTCATATGCCTTACAGTTTAATGACATACATCTTCAATTCTCGTTGTAATATCGTTTTATATACTAATGGAGTTTTCCTTCATTATGCAAATATGATCGAGTGTGATATAAAATAATACTGGCAGCCATTGTGTGAATATGACTTTTGTCACTGTGACCTTGACCTTTGACCTAGTGACCTGAAAATCAATAGGGGTCATCTGCAAGTCACGATCAATGTACCTATGAAGTGTCATGATCCTAGGCAAAAGCGTTCTTGAGTTATCATCCGAAAATCATTTTACTATTTCGGGTCACCGTGACCTTGACCTTTGACCTTGTGACCTCAAAATCAATAGGGGTCATCTGCGAGTCATAATCAATCTACCTATGAAGTTTCATAATCCTAAGCATATGCGTTCTTGAGTTATCATCCGACAATCATTTTACTATTTCGGGTCACCGTGACCTTGACCTTTGACCTAGTGACCTAAAAATCAATAGGGGTCATCTGCGAGTCATGATCAATCTACCTATAAAGTTTCATGATCCTAGGCATATGCGTTCTTGAATTATCATCCGAAAATCATTTTACTATTTCGGGTCACTGTGATCTTGACCTTAGACCTAGTGACCTCAAAATCAATAGGGTTCATCTGCGAGTCATGATCAATCTACCCATGAAGTATCATGATCCTAGGCGTATGCGTTCTTGAGTTATCATCCGGAAACCATTTTACTATTTCGGGTCACCGTGACCTTGACCTTTGACCTAAAGACCTCAAAATCAATAGGGGTCATCTGCGAGTCATGATCAATCTACCCATGAAGTTTCATGATCCTAGGCGTATGCGTTCTTGAGTTATCATCCGGAAACCATTTTACTATTTCAGGTCACCGTGACCTTGACCTTTGACCTAGTGACCTCAAAATCAATAGGGGTCATCTGCAAGTCATGATCAATGTACCTATGAAGTTTCATGATCCTAGGCCCAAGCGTTCTTGAGTTATCGTCTGACAACCACCTGGTGGACGGACCGACCTACCGACCGACCGACATGAGCAAAGCAATATACCCCCACTTCTTCAAAGAGGGGCATAATAAAGCCTAGGCATGTATAACCATTGTGACCAGAGGAACAGGAATTTAACAAAAATTGTAAAAAAGCCTATATTTATACAATACATTTATGTTACTCATCTGGTCTTTATGCCTTCACACATGATTTTTTAAAGTTATTTGTTGTATAAGTACTTATAAAGCAAGTGACATACCTTGCCCCAATGCTGGACGGAGTATATGGTTTCAGGCTATTGTCTGATGTAGGTCTGGATGAATGCGGGTCATCTGCTGGTTTTAAGCTTGCCCCAATGCTGGATGGAGTATATGGTTTCAGGCTATTGTCTGATGTAGAACTGGTGAAGCCATGATATACATCTCTGGTATTGTTATCCTGTAAATTACATTAAACAAGAATTATGAAAATGCCACCTTGTGGGATTTATCTGTGATTCCATCATTTTGTTCTTTGTTCAATAATAAGAGTTCAACTGACAGTATGTTCTGTATTATAATTATATCTATATATCATTTAGCAATTAAGGTCTACCATGAACATGTCTAGGTATAGGAGGCACTTGTTTAACATCTATCATCATGGTTACCGGGAAACTTTCGTTCCAGTAAAAGCCAAAGGGACTTAACTTGTCATGTGTGTAATTTTGGATAGACGAATAGCGTGCGCCATGATCAGTGGCAGATAAAGTACCATGGAGACCCAAAGGCAATTAAATTTTTTGGGCCGCATCCAAGGCCCCTTCTCAAACTAGTGCCTACTAGAATTCCCATGCCACGTATCAGCCTGGTGCCTACTAGAATGTACATGCCCCTTGACAGCCTGGTGCCTACTAGAATGACAGGCCCCTTGACGGCCTGGTGCCTAATAGAATGACAGGCCCCTTGACAGCCTAGTGCCTACTAGAATGCCCAGGCCCCTTGACAGCCTGGTGCCTACTAGAATGCCCGTGCCCCTTGACAACCTGGTGCCTATTAGAATGGCAGGCCCCTTGACAGCCTGGTGCCTATTAGAATGCCCGTGCCCCTTGACAACCTGGTGCCTACTAGAATGTACATGCCCCTTGACAGCCTGGTGCCTACTAAAATGCCCATGCCCCTTGTCAACCTGGTGCCTACTAGAATGCCCGTGCCCCTTGACAACCTGGTGCCTACTAGAATGTACATGCCCCTTGACAGCCTGGTGCCTACTAAAATGACAATGCCCCTTGTCAGCCTGGTGCCTACTAGAATGCCCGTGCCCCTTGACAGCCTGGTGCCTACTAGAATGACAGGCCCCTTGACAGCCTGGTGCCTATTAGAATGACAGGCCCCTTGACAGCCTGGTGCCTACTAGAATGCCCGTGCCCCTTGACAACCTGGTGCCTATTAGAATGACAGGCCCCTTGACAGCCTGGTGCCTATTAGAATGCCCGTGCCCCTTGACAACCTGGTGCCTACTAGAATGTACATGCCACTTGACAGCCTGGTGCCTACTAAAATGCCCATGCCCCTTGTCAGCCTGGTGCCTACTAGAATGCCCGTGCCCCTTGACAGCCTGGTGCCTACTAGAATGACAGGCCCCTTGACAGCCTGGTGCCTATTAGAATGACAGGCCCCTTGACAGCCTATTGCCTACTAGAATGCCCAGGCCCCTTGACAGCCTGGTGCCTACTAGAATGCCCATGCCCATTGACAACCTGGTGCCTATTAGAATGATAGGCCCCTTGACAGCCTGGTGCCTATTAGAATGCCCGTGCCCCTTGACAACCTGGTGCCTTCTAGAATGTACATGCCCCTTGACAGCCTGGTGCCTATTAGAATGCCCATGCCCCTTGTCAGCCTGTTGCCTACTAGAAAGCCCATGCCCCTTTTCAGCCTGGTGCCTATTAGAATGCACGTGCACCTTGTCAGCCTGTTGCCTATTAGAATGACAGGCCCCTTGACAGCCTATTGCCTATTAGAATGCCCAGGCCCCTTGACAGCCTGCAGTGCCTTCCCCAGGAATTTGTTCAGGCGCCCCAGGGCCGATCGGGGTTGGGTTGGGGAGGGGTGTCCCCTCCCGACGTGGATTTTTTCTAAATTTAACGTGTCAATTCACGTTCTGTGGTGCGTTATAACTCAAAGAAAAACAGCGTCAAAAGACGTCATTTGGTGCGCTATGACTCTTCAAAACAAGGGCTGTTTGTAAAACATGCATGCCCCCCATATGGGCTGTCCGTTGTAGTGGCAGCCATTGTGTGAAAACGATTTTTGTCACTGTGACCTTGACCTTTGACCTAGTGACCTGAAAATCAATAGGGGTCATCTGCGGGTCACGATCAATGTACCTATGAAGTGTCATGATCCTAGGCAAAAGCGTTCTTGAGTTATCATCCAAAAATCATTTTACTATTTCAGATCACCGTGACCTTGACCTTTGACCTTGTGACCTCAAAATCAATAGGGGTAATCTGCAAGTCATAATCAATCTACCTATGAAGTTTCATGATCCTAGGCGTATGCGTTCTTGAGTTATCATCCGAAAACCATTTTACTATTTCGGGACACTGTGACCTTGACCTTTGACCTAGTGACCTCAAAATCAATAGGGGTCATCTGCGAGTCATGATCAATCTACCCATGAAGTTTCATGATCCTAGGCGTATGCGTTCTTGAGTTATCATCCGGAAACCATTTTACTATTTCGGGTCACCGTGACCTTGACCTTTGACCTAGTGACCTCAAAATCAAAAGGGGTCATCTGCCAGTCATGATCAATCTACCTGTGAAGTTTCATGATCCTAGGCGTATGCGTTCTTGAGTTATCATTCAAAAACCATTTTACTATTTCTGGTCACCGTGACCTTGACCTTTGACCTAGTGACCTCAAAATCAATAGGGGTCATCTGCGAGTCATGATCAATGTACCTATGAAGTTTCATGATCCTAGGCCCAAGCGTTCTTGAGTTATCGTCTGACAACCACCTGGTGGACGGACAGACCGACCGACAGACCGACATGAGCAAAGCAATATACCCCCTCTTCTTTGAAGGGGGGCATAAAAATCCCCCAGTCATTTAAAAATATATATTTTTTTATATTGTTTAATTGTTTTAAAACTTTTCCGCACAGATAGTTAAGTCCCGACTCGAACGATTCCCCAATACATTCGTTTCAACCCGACTCTATTACTGTATACTTACTATTTTTCAAGTTTCTATTTATTACCCGATAATCCCGTTTATTCCGTTTTTATCAATCTCTTTCTGGTAAATATTTACGATAAAAGCTTTCAGTTATTTATTTAACACAAACCTTGCCATTTTTTAAGTGACTATTTATAGATTTGATGAAATATTGCCTCTGAATATGCGTCAATCCCCTGACCTGTTGTGTGCTTGTTAAAACGCTCAATACACGCCATTTGTATGCAATAAACGCGACGTTGTACATGCTGCATACTTTTCGCGCTCTTTTTAATTGAGAAAAAGATTCGACACAAAATAAATTTGCACTGCTAATTTGAAGCAAAAATATTTAACGTTGCGGTAACATTTACATTCGGAAGTGTGTTTCGGATTAAAAACGCGTTAATATCGACTTACGGGAATGGGTTTCGGATTACAAATTTAATTATTCCCATTTGAGATTTCAACAAATATTAACCGTTGCGTTATAAATTCAACGATAATTTGTTTAAACACTTTACGAGTCGAATAAATGTTTTGACGGAATTATGCATGAAATTCACGGTGTTCTTACTATCGATTATCGGACGAAACATTTACAAGTGTGCGTAATTAATTCAACGAAAATTTGTTAAAGCGCATAACGTGTCGAATAAATGTCAGAAAAATGAGGTGAATCAGTTCTATAAATGGACATGTTGAAATATACATGTACTGGAATTAAATAAATTGTTATCACATAATTGTAACCGGGAGTCATTTGTACAACTTACTCGCTATATTAATTAATTGTTTACCACTTGCAATTAATTTCTCGTATTAATTATGAGTCATAGGTAACACTTTTTTACAGTAAAAAGGTGTGATGATGATGCCCGAAACCGTCTTTAATGTTCTGTACTGTACTAATTACCGATTTTATATTACTCAAATGGTACAACTTCTTGCTAATCTAGCTGCGATAAACTCTTACTTCATGCCCGATGTCAATCAAGAATAATGGTCGATAGTTAACCCCGCCCTCATAAGCATTCGCATAACCGATTGGACGATGAACTTCACAGTTTGATGACTAGAAAGTTACCAGATACATCCTTGTCAGCATTTAAATGACCGTGTAATATGGCTAGAATAATCGATACGCGCGTCATGCTATTCTCTTATCAGTGGATTATCCATTACCCCATGTGGTGTTTATGGCGATGACATGTGAAAGTAGGTACCGAGTGCTCTTTTAAAACAGGGAATATTGATACAACTGATAGGGAAACCTTGATTTTTTGGACAATCTCCACTTTCTTTTACTGAAGAATACACTGATCAGAAAATTTCTAAAATGGCCTGGGGAAGACCCTGAGCCTGGTGCCTACTAGAATGCCCGTGCCCCTTGACAACCTGCTGCCTACTAGAATGTCTATGCCCCTTGTCAGCCTGGTGCCTTCTAGAATGTCCATGCCCCTTGACAGCCTGGTGCCTACTAGAATGCCCATGCCCCTTGACAACCTGGTACCTACTAGAATGTCCATGGCACTTGACAGCCTGTTGCCTACTAGAACGCATATGCCACTAGACAGCCTGGTGCCCACTAGAACGCCAGTGCCCAGTCAATATTTTCGCAAATGGCTCAAATGGCGAACGACAGCGCGAGCCCTGTTGCACCCCTTTGATGTAATAGTGTAGTTCAAAATGGCTGCTGCGAAGCGAATACCAAAGATTAAGTTGACAATTTGCACAGGAAAAAATTTGTTCTGCTCTAAACTCGTATATTAAAGGCACCCCCTACTTAAAGAAAACATCGGCAGATAAAAAAGTGTGTATAATATTCGTAAATTTATGGTACACTCTTTTAATTAAGCCGACCAGTGGCAAGGCTTGCAAGAAATAAACTATGTCCTTTAATAGGTATAAAATATCATTATAATACTGTAATACAACATAATAATTATCATGCTAGAAATTTACGGAGACAATCAATGGAGAATGTATATTCACGATGTCATGCAGGGGCCAAATTAGTCGTAGGACCCATAGGCAGTTTCCTTATCTGTCAAATGGCTAATCCTGGACTGGGTCCATCCTTAAACTTTTTTTATTGAATTGTATTTATATTTCTAAGAACACACAGTAAAATGTCCTCTTGTTTTGTGCAAGTGTTTATTTTAATATTTTCTATTTTTGGCACAAAATATTGAGTGCCAATTATCCAAAAGTGAAACATCTTATATAACAATATTGATGTCAATCACCAGTGTTGTTTATTTCTCACCATGAAGGAAAGGGGCCGGGTCCCTTTGGATTGGGAAATATTGCGTCCTTTTGACTAAAAACGGGAAATTAATGTTGTTGTTTTTATGCTTTAAATACATTCCAACAATTTATTTGAAATGTATTATAATAATCTATAGTAAACACACACCATCATTTTAATTAAAACAACTGCATTCAAAATTCAGATGCCTTGACCTGAATGATGCATTGAATTATTTGTGTTGGCAGCGTAGTGAAATAAGATCTTTTCAAACAGCTCTTCAGTCAAGTAAGCTCTTTAGCATTGCATTTAGAGTGGCTGGTTTCAATGCGGGAGACACTGGTTCAATGCCCCATTGGTGCTGAGATTTTTTTCTTTTAAGCAGGCAAGCGTGTTGTGATGACTTTGTATTCATTGAAACAAATTAAAAAGAAGCGCTGCACTTGATTGATAACTGCTTTTATTTATAAAGGATTTGAAATGTAAACTTTTCATCAATGTATAAATCTAAATTTAACAAGAGCTGTGTTTGTGAAACACAATGCCCCATACTTCGCTTTGAAGCCATATATTTGACCTTTGACCTTGAAAGATGACCTTGACCTTTCACCAATCAAAATGTGCAGCTCCATGAGATACATATGCATGCCAAATATCAAGTTGCTATCATCAATTTTGCCAAAAATTATGACCAAGGTTCAAGTTTTGGAATTTGGGACAGAATGACAGACAGACAGACAGACAGGCCAAAACAATATACCCCCATCATTCGATCCGGAGGCATAAAAACAAATGAAAGGAGAGAAATGCATAAAAAGTAATCTCTATGTACAGTACACTCCACGCGTTTTCCCCAATTTCCCTCCATACGCCGCGTGCATTAACGCCGAGGGCGATTAAGAAAATTTCGCGATACGCGGCGTTTGCATGATTTTGGACGCCGCATTGAACGATCGGCAAAATTGATAAGCCGACGCGGTGGCCCTCCGCATTGGCAACACGGGGAAACTCCGTGTTTTACGATATAACGATCAATTTAACTTTGTTTGACTTTCAAATAAAATTACATTTATTACAAGTACATACATTTATTTATTTAAATATATATATATATAATATACCATTAAATAAACAACAACTAAGATAGATCGATCCCCACGTGGTTGTAGAAGTAGTTGTATAGAAAACTCGTTGATTTTTGACAAACAAAACATTGTCTTTAAACTTATACTTACCAATTAATATAATCAGTTTGCAACATTGTTTTTTTATATAATTTAATCCAAAGTGTTCATGTAAGCAGGTGTTTTTTCTATACTGAACATGTAAACAAATGACCAAGGACCCTAAAAGTCTCGCAAATCCGTATGAATTGACAGTTTGACGTTATCAAAGGAAAGCCGCTTCCTGTCTAAAGGCATAACTTACTCAAGTAACCACGTTCAACGAATGCATTTTAATTGTCGGAACAAAGTCGATTCTCTGCTCACTAATGCATTTATTTTCTCTTTGTAGGTAGGTTATTCCATTGATTGCTAAAAGAAGGTGATAACTATTGAGTTGATAGTTGCATTAAATATTCACAGTTGTATTCTAATTGCTTCGACATTCAAAACAATGTTTACCAGTAATTATGGACCAAATCGGCAGAGTGACATTCACACAAGTTAATCCCTTTTGTCAAAACACCGCAGACAGCAGTCTACACAATAGGTCAGTAGACAAGCTTTTCGTGTTTTCATAACGTCAAACACTTAATCCAGTTCCGCCCAGATGTCTTCTTTAATCAGTTTACAGTACAATTACTGTTAAAATAATTACTCTACTAAAATACCGTAACGATAAAGATTCGGCGTGTTCAATTTGAAATTATTTTGTAGGAAATATCAACTTATTCGCGATATAATTTTGTTAAAAAATACCTAAGAAACTTTTAACCAAAATCAACAGAATTAAGTATTCTCTGCGCTACAAAGTTTGTATCAAAAAATCAATACACGCACGCTTTGCAGGAGTATACCTTGACCTTGTACATTGCAGCATAATTTTCGTGCGCTTTTGTCGGGAAATATACATGATGGCTGTATATTGGAAGCATTTATTAACGTCGTGTTAACATTAAAAATCGTTGTGTGTTTCAGATTACTTATTATTACGGAACATTTATCCTTGGGTTATATGTGTTATGATTTAAATATTAATTTGTCAAAACGCTTGACATGTCTTATATTCATTCATATTGTAGACGTACCTGTGAATTAAAAAACATAATTTTCATACGTATTAATTTTCTACACAATTATCTTTATTTTATTTTTATACAGTATTTAAACAATATTTAATAACAATGTTTTATTTTTTGGCATTTCCAGTAGCACACTGCTAACGCGGTGTTGCGCGGCGGTCGCTGATAAGAACGGAAATTGTCTGCATTTACCGACTAGGCTAAAGTAATACACGCCGCATGTATTAGCGAACTCGGCAGAACGCCGAGTTTTACCTTGCGTTTAAACTTCGCGTAAACACTCGCTCGCACGAAAATAACCGCGGAGTGAGCGAGTTTTTTGGGGAAAACGCGTGGAGTGTACTGTACATGTACTAGTGGTGTTAAGGCAAGGTTTTAATTAAACCTGAATGCCTTGTATTGCCTCTATAAAAATCATTGCGCTGTAGAATAAAGTACAAGGAACCTTTACAAACATATACAACAGAACCTGCCTGAACTATAGTAATTTACAACGCTTTATAGCAACATATACAATAGAACTTGCCTGAACTATAGTAATATACAACTCTTTATAGTAACATATATAACAAAACCTGCCCGAACTATAGTAATTCAAGGGCAAATAACTCTTGCACATCTTCACGTTATTGTGATTAATAAAGTTTTAATTTAATCGCTTGAAATTTTTCTAGGAGAAGTTAGGTCTTAAAAATATATGTTGAAAAGCCGACCGACTGACCAACATACTGACTCAAATACACCTCCTCTTTGAAGCTGTATACTTGAAACCTTCACATACCTATATAACCGTGTAACATAATTCAAATAAGGAAGCGCATGTTTTCATAATTGCAATGCCTTATTACAACTTATTCATAATTGCAAAGCAGTATTACAGGTGTATGCATCCGCATATCTGTGTTTTTATCTTATTACAAGTACTTCTCCATGTGATAGATGTTCTGTTTTATTTTGTTATTACTAGCTCTTGATTTGAGTTTAGAAAAAAAAACATAAAAATTTAATTCTGGGTATTAAAACGCATACAATAAATTAATCCAAAAATATATATCAATGTAAGGACTGATTTGAATTTCAGTTTCCAAGCAGTGATATCATATACATGTATCATATTACCAGTTTGATCAGTGCTTTCACACTCTCTTGAACGCAATCAAGCATGATCTAAATCCTAAAGTGAAACTTTTGTTTCAAGGACAAATCCTCTTAAAACTAGCCCAATTTTCCGGTCTTGTTTTACCGGTATGTCAATGTAGAAATTCATTCATATGAAAACATCTTCATATTACGTGAGTCGCATGTTATAGCAAGCACACTGCACGCCGCATTCTGCCGGACATAAGGTGTTCACAATAGTTGGCTTGAGCTAAAATGTTTTGAAATTCCCACATACATTAAATACAAAACAATTAATGCATGTTAAACATATTTATGAAGAAAAGTTTAGGAGAATATCTCCACACAAGTCAGTGTCTCAGTGCTCCAGCTAGGATTTGAAAATGGCAGGGCGGGGGTGGGGGGGGGGCTTTTTTGTCGAAAGGTCACTTTGAACGCCCAGCATTTTCTCAAAAGGGCACTTTCAAGCGCGTGGTCGTTTCAGGAATGCATGTTAATTTATATGTAATTAGTAATTGTTTAAATATATTATTCCCATTATTATTAAAACATTATTAAACCATTCAAATACAATGTCTACAATGAGGAATAAATTAAATACAATGTAATAAGAGATCTATTAATTATCATATATAAAAAAAATTGAAAAAAAAAAAATAAATTTGTTAAGGGCAGGGGGGGCCTTAGGAAGCGTAGGGCCGAGGTTCGGAGGGGCAGGGCGGAACGCCCTTCAATTAAGGCCTAGCTGGAGCACTGGTGTCTACAGACGTACAGACAGACAGAAACACATGATGATAAAAATATACCCCCTTTAGATTGTAGAGGTGGAATAACACAATCATCACAGCAAACATTTTGTTTATCTATATCAGTACCTTTAATTTGTCCACTCTGTGAGGAATGGGCCTTGTACTAGGCACAGCATCGTCTAAGCCAGCCCTCCTACCAGGCCTCACTCTGAGAGGAATGGGCCTTCTACCAGGCACAGCATCGTCCAGGCCAGCCCTCCTACCAGGCACAGCATCGTCCAGGCCAGCCCTCCTACCAGGCCTATCATCAAATTAGTTCAGAGTTAGATTGATGCAATATGCACATACCATTTCTGAAAATATGTTAATGTATGTGACAAACAACTTTTATTTTTCTGCATTCAATTTGTTGATACGAAAAATCGCTGTTTTTACAGATAATACATGCATGTTTTTACCTAAGTTGGTATATTACACAGGAGAGTTACTTGAAATTGAAATATTGGGCCATAAAATTCCAACACATTCTGTTTTTAATAAAGTCACTTGTATGAATAGCAATAAGCAATGCTGATTGTAAAAACGCCCATTGCATGAATGCCTGTAAGATTCCCTTGTGTGCCCATTAGTCGCCGCTAAGGTGATAACAACATCACTGGTACAGGCTTTATTCTTGATAAAAGGGGCCATTAGGGACAAATAAGGAATAAGCGATGGTAAGCTTATTCAAACAGATTTTGAAAAGCTAGTTTAAGAGTAAAATTATAGAACATAGTGTTTAAACAAATGTCACAACAAATCGTCTCAAATGGAGACAGTGTTACAAACAGCCCAAAAGCAGGACTGTCCCGCTAAAAGGGACATACAGCATGTAAGGTTATACGTGTCTTTGAGTGGTCCCCTTAGTGATTGCATTTGGTTCCCTTCGTGATTGCATTTGGTCCCCTTAGTGATTGCATTTTGTCCTCTTATTGATTTCATTTGGTCTCATCAGTGATTGCATTTTGTCCCCTCAGTGATTGCATTTGGATATTTGTTATCAAATTACTATCATTAACTATGGAAGGAGTTTCAATGGTAGGACTTGTACTTGTTGATGTTTGTTTATTTCATCACGCTTGCTTAAAAATATCTAAAGTTTTCGTTTGGACAGGTTTTTGCTTAGGAATCTTTTCACTTTATATTTCAAATTGTGTGAAATATTTGTTTTCCATTCAGATGAATCACAAAACGCTTGAATCTCAAATATATAAGCAGCTGACTAACAACGGGAATATCGGGCGCACAAATAATGTTGACGTTATCCAAATCGAGGTACAGTATAGTCTAAAACCCGTACCAGACCGGATCGGATTTTTAAAAAGCAAAATTGCCGATGTAATTTGCATTTTTCTTCCCGATTGGGAATATTTAGAAAATTTGGGAAAAAAGTATACTTTATAATGCGATAAGGAATATAGCCTAATTTCGGCTATAAAATTCGGGAAAAGAAAAAACCTGTTGACAATATTCACGTGTCATGGTAAATATTCAAATGTCCTGCCTCATGCTCATAATTGTCTCCTTTTGGCCTACAAACAATTAATGACAATTATCTTTTGAACTTAAATTAAGAAAAAGTTGGCAGAAATCCAGGAAAAGTAGCAGTGTCTATTAAGAATGCAAGAGGTTACGAGAAACATTAACAGGTTAACCTTTTCCATAACAGGTTATTAACTGAAAAACCTTTAGTAGTAAAAATGTTTAAGTAAAAGTTAAACATTTCATAACGCTTGTTAATGTTTTCTATTGACATGAAACTAATTTGAGATTGCTTGTGTTGATAACATATCAGTTTCTTAATAAAAATGAATTTTATCATTAATTTTAATAACTTTAAAAATGTATGCTTAATTTTGGATTAATTTTTATTGCGTAAAAGCATTTAAGTTAAAAGTTATGTTGTTTTAACTAGTCCCCAGCGCAAATTAGTGCAAATTGGTAGTATGTCGCACGCAAACCGTATAAAATCATACAAATTATTCCATGAAAAAGCAATACAAAAAAAATCAGGTTAACCTTTTCCTGAAAATGTAACCCGTAGTAGTTTGGTAGTTTAATCGTCAAAAGATGCGTATAATGGCTATATTAGACTATGGTTAATGTTTAGTATTACTGTTTCCTCACAAATATCATAACTTACACTAAAATTTGCAAATCTGAAACAACTTTTTTCAATTTTGTCAATTTACCAAAATGTGAAAAGATCCTTTTAAAAATGACATTGATGTCCAAGACTTTACAAACACAAGCATTTTTATAAATACCTGGAGTCCACTTTGAATTTTTGTGAAAGGCTGTCTTCTTCTCTGGACACTGGCCATTTCACTCCATGTTCCTTTCCAAGTACATTATGTTTTGTAAACAAATTGTCATGTAAGTCAAGACACTTTCTACAGAAGAAATATTTACACCTTTCACAGTAAAATTCTGCATGAATCACACTATTTTTGTCTTTGCAGGTACTACATAAGGAGTCAGGCACAAAGTCACATCCCTTCTCAATAGAAGACCCAGAAAATGATGCCATTTTGTGAGTTATTTGTTAAACATTAACTGCACTTTCTAATTGCAAGTAAAACTACTTAACCTATCTCCAAATATAGAAATAAATTCTACACACACAGATGTTGCTTAAAAGTTCACTTTTTTATAAAGATTTTAAACTTATCAGGAACAATCAGGAACAAATCAGATATACAGCTAAGATTGCTATGATCTCTCTACTAATATGCGGCCCAACTTTGTGTTACCAGTAAACAATGTAACCATGTCAACTGACTATCACGTGATTATTAAACAAGTTAATATCCTATCAATTTTCACTGAATCTATCATGCATACATTGGGGAGGTGTTGGGTTGCATAAAACTGACAATCACAGATATGAAGTGTTTTGGTTGATTTGATAGTTATACATTTTTATTCACAATTGATCACTTAATTTAAAGGGGCATATTGACATATACTAATTTTAAATGACATATGCATTTACTAAATTATATTATCTTTGATAAAGTATGCATTTAAAATTGCCCTACACATATGTCTTGATTTTGTAATTGAACATAATATCAACAAAAGGACTTTAGGGTTGTAACAAAAGTCTCATTAAAGAAGGCTATTTTTGTAGGAGAGTTCAAACCACTTGAAGAGTGTTACAGTAAAATATTAATTGTTTGGCTTGGAATACATTTTGTCTCAACCAGTTCATAAAATAATTGTTCCTAGATACACATCTGCTTCAAAAGAGGTAACATGAATATAAAATTTAATACATATCTTTATTACAGAGGTGATACGATCAAAATGCCCTTTTAATATTTTAAAAGAGGCCCAGCGATGTCATCTCACAAATTTTGTTTCTAGGCCATCAGCATCATCGGATACCCACGTTCGACCCATTCCGTTACTCTCCATTTATCGACCTTGGGACATTACGAGCTCTTTTCACCGTTTTAGGGCGTGTCAAATCCAGTAAATTCTTTGGATCCCTCAGCGCTTCATGAGGATATTTTTTATCAATGATACAACTCGTACTATAGAGGCTTCGGTTTTGTTGTCAAAATTGCGTCGTCTGTAGAAATGGAATTTCGTCGTGCATGCGTATACTTTAAAATTGAGAATTTAACCGACTATCAGAGTAAAAGTATCTCTAGTCTCTTACATGGACGCGATGCCTTTTTAAGCACTCGGACAGGTGGATGGAAAAGCTTGGTGTATCAAATCGCAATTATCCAGGCGAAGCATTGACACCGCCAAAGCGAAATTCTTTTTGTAAACTGCGATTTCGTCGGTCTACTGAAAGGTTACAGTTAAGGTCAAAACGGTGTGTTTTGTTTATGTCCCACAGCTAATGCTGGAGAGTAACGGAATGAATCAGTCGTGGGTATCTGACGATGGGCCTTCAGTATCATTGCTGAAATAGTGAACATTGACAATAAATAAATACTTCAAAATTGTGCAATTTTTAAAAACCTATGCAATAAATAACCAATTTTTAATAATTCATATCTCCATTTCAAATTTTGGTATTGACATAAGAAATATTATAAACTGCCACCTCACGCCGGGTATGCGAATACTTCATTGATGGATGGCACTTCACTAACAGAGAACAACAAACGCCACGCGCGAGAGGTTAGTTCCTCTGTTTTATTTAAAGTTATATCCTAAAGATTAGTTTTTAAGACAAGACACATGGTCGAGTTGATAAATGGTGTACCCTTCTGTATTGGAAATACACAATTGCACGGAAGAATGGTACAGTTTTGCCCCAAAAAATAGAAAATTCGATCTGAAAACAGCATAAACTGGATGAACAGTAAACATTTTAACAAAATAAAACTACTAAGAATTATTGCAAGAAATTGTTTGCTATTCCAGCATGTAGAGTAATCACTGTGCTTCAAATACTGAAATTTTGATAGTATTCAATGAAATATAAACAAAGATAGTGCATGTTGTAATAGGTGGCATACATAAAGTTGCAGGCACTTTGTTTACTGATAAAGGGCACTTCAGATTACGGAGACTTTACACAAAGCGGGCACTCTAATAACTGAGTTTTATCTTCTACCTTAAATGCATTTATTAATATTATGGCTATTCATACGAAACATTTTGAAAATATTTTTTTTCAAAAATCACATTACTATTAATTTATACTATGTTAATTATAATTGCAATTTTCAAATAAGACAATATTTATTATTAAATAAATGTGTACATAATGAACTTGTTTTTTATTGGTAACTTGAGATTCAGAGAAATGAAAATACAACGGATAATGCGGATCAACACAATCGTGTTTAAATTTACTTATAGCAGACCTCTAGATAACGGTAGTGAAGGGGTCTTTATGAGGCAATTACACATTTGTTCTTCATAAAATCCTATGTCGGTTGTGCTTATTTGAATCGCATCATCAAGACGATACTTATGCGTAGCAACAAAATTAAAAAGAGAATGGTAAAACTCCCTTAATTTTGAGCCCTGCTTATAGGGAGCACTTCCCTTTACGCAACGCTAACGTTTGCTCGAAGTGCGATTCACCTGACCCTAAATCACTGTATTGGTTGAGTTTAAAGAAACACGGGTAAAATTAAATCGTAAAATCAACTGATTCTGGAAAAAAGGAATGCGTACATAAAATGTTTAAATGTCATATTATGTAGTCAGTACTTAGTATACCCCCACAAACAAAGTTTAGGGTGCTATATAGGATAAAACTTGTCCGTCTGTCGGTCGGTCCGTATTAAGTGTCCGCTCTCTCGGTTTTCATCCGATCTTCACCAAACTTGGTCAGAAGTGGTATCTAGATAATGTCTAATTCAAGTGTGAATATTGGTTGTGACGAGTCAAAAACTAGGTAACGGGGTCACTTAGTGCGTTTTAAACATTAAGCATGGTGTCCGCTCTCTAATTTAAGTAGTGTTCATCCAATATTTGCCAAACTTGGTCAGCAGTTGTATTAAGATGATGTCTAGGCCAAGTTTGAACATGGGCCATGCCGGGCCAAAAACTATGTCACGGGGTCACTTGGTGCGTTTTTTAACATTCAGCATGGTGTCCGCTCTCTTATTCAAGCAGTATTCATCGGATATTCACCAAACTTGGTCAGAAGTTGTATCTTGATGATGTATAGGCTAAGTTCAAATATCTCTGTGAGGCAGTTTAAGCAGAGTGATTATTCTTGACATGCTATCTAATATATAAGTAAATAGGCTTAGTAACTTCATTTGGACATACAGATAAATGCTTTAGATCAACCGTTTAGAATGTAATTTAAAATATATGGTCATGTAGATTTTACTCATTAGACATATCCAATTTTTTTAACATTTATCTTTCACATTTATACCAAATCATAATCATATTTCAAAGGGATAAGAACATGCTTCGGTAATTCATTTTTTATTTGCGTACTAAGTACATACATTTTTATTTATTGTCTGCTTACTTTAACAGTATTCCACAGCGAATTCTGCATTTTTGATTCACAAAAAACGAGTGTGTTATATCTGGAAAAAAGTGTCTAGATGTCGGGAAACGAAGTGCCATTTTTTTTTAGATGATCGGTAAACGAAGTGCAGATGAAAAATGTGCATGCGACTCTTAAAACATTTGAATTTTCTCAAATACATTAGTAAACTAAAATGTAACATGTTGTAACATTACTAGATATATTGATGTTTTAATTCGAATAGTAAGCACGTTCTTGATTTATTTCCAAGTATGTTTATTTTGTTAAAATATGAACTAATCATTCAATTCATGATATCGATGGAATTTTATCGTTTTTTTTTAATAATTCATCGTTTTTCCGCGAATTTTTTTCTTCGCAATACGAAGTGCTATACCATTAATCACCCAAACAATGTTCTGTGTCTAAAAACCAAATAAACAGAACATAAATACAAAAAAGCTGAAGAACTCACCTCTCGCGCGTGGCTTTTGTTGTTCTCTGTTAGTGAAGTGCCATCCGTCAACGAAGTATTCCCATACCCGGCGTGCACCTTCATATATAAAACATATAAAATCATCATTTTCAAATATCAAAGTATATACATACGAGTATTCTTGAGATTCAGTTCCAGTTGATGTTTTAAACTGAATAAACACTGAAATCATACAAGAATAATAAAGTCCTGTATCTTTTTTATATGCACATATGGTGGTCTCATACCTACAAAAAGACCGCCATTCTGCAGCAGTACACATCTATAAGTGAGATAGTCATCTGAAGCTGGGAGAGTTGTCTGTATGTACCATTAGGAGAACAAGTTGGCCACACAGTCAAATTGTTACAATTATTATGATGTTACAGATAAAACACCAAACCTCTGATCTTTGTGATTTCAGAGACTTTTAAAGCAATATTTATTAAATTCTATGAAAACAATTTGACACCTGGGCTTGGCAACATTTGATCACTGGGAAATTTTTTGAAAACAAACCGTCATAACCACAATATTAAACTAAAGAGCAAAGATTTTTGTAACTTCCACTTAATACATAATACAAGGCAAACAAGTACTCCAGGACATTGCCAATCTTGACCTCTGTGAACTGTTTTAGAACACTTGTTCTAGAAATTTTTCTCATTTAACGTTCAACAACTGTTCTTTTATAATTCTACGCAGTATGATTACAGAACAGTTCTAGTCGGTGTGTCCTAGAACTGTTCAAGGACATTTTCAGAACTGTTCTAGAATGTTTTTTCCAGACTTATTTGAAGCAAACCTTCGAAACTGTTCTTAAACATAGTTCCAAGTGAACTAGTCATCAGGATTAACCTACTTACCTTACATTATTAAATAAAGTTTATATAAGAAAATATATAAGCTTTATTTAACTACAACAATATACTTCAAATAGTTACAGAATTAGAAAATACGTATAATATTGTTAACATCAATATTATGTATAAACGATAAGCATAATTAATATATGAAAAAACATTTTAAAGGGAAATTCTCCTATCATTTAGGGAGGTAATACGTAGAACAATTGTACAACAATTGTAGACCTTGGTTCTAGACCTGCTCTATATGGGTTCTTATTCCCCATTAGAACTTTTGTAGAACTAACTGGTTCTTAAAGAGTTCTAAATGTGTTCTAGAACTACATTTTAGAACATTTTTAGAAATGTCTTGAACATATTTTGTCCTTAAAATGTTCTAAACATGTTCTTAAATATTATTGGAACAGTTTCAGAGCCCAGCCATGTTCCACAATGTTCTGGATTTATTCTAGAAAACTGTTTTGGAACAATTCCAGAACATACGTTCTAGAACTTCAATATGGAATATTCTAGAACTGTTCTTGATGTTCTAGAACAGTTCCAGAACTGTTCAAATTTCTAGAACAAATTTTCGCAGGGTGTGTAAATAAATCATTATATATCTTATTAGGTAACAGGGTTTTTTTTGCCCGATTTTATGGCCGAAATTCGGCTATATTCCCACTCGCAAAAAGTATATTTTTTTCCCAAAATTTGCTAAATCCCAATTGGGGAAAAAAAGCTAATGACATCGGCTCTTTCGATTTTTAACAAAGCATAGTCCAATCCAGTCTCATACAGTTTTTTTACTATACAGCGAGTTGGATAACATCAGCATTATTCGTGTGCCCGATATTCTCTGTGTTGTTCAGGCGCTTTGTGATGAAATTTAAGTGTTTTGTGATTCAGCTGAATGGAAAACACGTATGTCACACAATTCAAAATATTACTTGTACAAGAGATGTGTTTGTCAGAAACACAATGCCCCCTATTGCGCAGCTTTGTAGCCATATATTTGACCTTTGACCTTGAAGGATGACCTTGACCTTTCACCACTCAAAATGTGCAGCTCCATGAGAAGTAAGTAAGAGATTAAATGGAGATTTTTTATTTTTTTTTATTTTTGACCTTTGACCTTGAAGGATGACCTTGACCTTTTACCACTCAAAATGATCAGCTCCAGGAGATATACATGCATGCCAAATATCAATTTGCTATCTTCATTATTAAAAAAGTTGTGGCCAATGTTAAAGATTTCGGACGGACGGAATATTTGACATTTGACCTTAAAAGATGACCTTGACCTTCACCTTTCACCACTCAAAATGTTCAGCTCCAAGAGATACACATGCATGCCAAATATCAAGTTGCTATCTTCAATATTGCAAAAGTTATGGCCAATGTTAAAGTTTTTGGACGGACAGACAGACAGACTTGACGGACAGTTCAACTGCTATATGCAGTGCTCCAGCTAGGCCTAAATCGAAGGGCGCTGCGCCCTGCCCTCCCGAACCTCCGCCCTGCCCCCCCCCCCCCCCCCCCCCGAACCTCCGCCCTGCCCCCCCCACTCAAAAAAAATATAAAAAAATTTTTTTTTTTCATATGATAATTCATAAATTTCTTATTACATTGTAATTAGTTTAATCCTCATTGTAGACATTATATTTGAATGGTTTAATAATAATGGGAATAATACAATTATTTATAACATATAAATTAACATGCAATAGAAAGCATTCAAGAAACACCCGCGCGCTGGAACGTGCCCTTTTCACAAAATACTGCGCATCGAAAGTGCCCTTTTCACAAAATACTGCGCGTCGAAAGTGCCCTTTTGACAAAAAAGCCACCCTGCCCTTTTCAAATTCTAGCTGGAGCACTGTATATGCCACCATACCTGAGGCATACAAATAATTCGACTATGTAGGTCATTATCAATTATGTGACATTGGAGCATTTCCGCTTAAGAAACCCGGGGAAAATAGCAAGAACAGTCTTTCTAGTGGAACACGTTAGGATTTAACATACGAAATAACAAAGCTGTAGACATTGTGGTTTAACAGAAGAAGTTATTATGCTAAATAAAACCATAAAAAATGTGATTCTTGTGGAATGGCCAATTTGTATCCCAAGATCTCCATCTTAACATGTTTGTACAGATCTACCAGATATGACATATCAAATATTTGGTCTGAGACTTATGACAGAATCATATTTTTTAAGTCATAAGACTTTATTAATCATGGGGCGTGGCCAGTCTTGACATGAAGGGCATGATTCGGACGAACTTTGCAGAGGACAACAAATGCGTCAAAATACGTATCTATGTGGGAAAAGGTTAATTTAATTCTACATTTACATTTAGTTGTGCTGATTTCATTTGCAGCTGCACAAATGCTTTGCTTTTCTTTTACTTGTTCCATGTTTTATTTGCATGACTTATGTATTAATGAGTGACACATGGTCTGGTCGAGGAAGAAAATATTACCAATATTAAATTAAAATACTCCTAAGCATGTTTATGTTACAAATAAGACAATTTAACCTTAGAGCATGAAAGTTTTTTGTGACACATTGTCAGATAGTCAGGAAAATATAGAATATGAAGTGATATTAAAATCCTTCTAGGAATGCAAACATTACAGAGCTGATATTAATTTCAGACAGAATACTCACACACAGCCACACACACACACACACAAACTCTGCAGGCAGAGGGAAGGTGTGACTAATATTTACCCTCCTTTAGGGCCCTTATACCATGCCCAAATATGTGAACAAGTCCCTTTAATGGCTGATCACCAGTGGATTTGTAATTGAAATTTTAAGACAATGTTCTCATATTGCAACCATTACTAGTCCATTCTTCGAGTGATTTGGCAGGTATTATATGAAAGCAATTCAATTGATTGTAGATCTTTTCAAACTGCCTGACACTCACACAAAGAAATTTGCGAAGCGATTATATCTAATTAATATATTACAATTTACAGGTACCGGTATTCACTCGGTAGGGTAATCTCATTGTAGGAGCTATTGAAGCATGGGTACTGAATAATTTTCAAATGTCATAATTGGACCAGAGAACATTTTAAGGAATAACATTTCCATTATAATTATTCAAGTGTGATATCAATTCAGATGATCAAATAAGCAATGTCAGTGTTCTGCCATTAGTATATTCAAGATAAATATGTTAATAGATCTGTTATTATGCGTTTAAAAATTACTTTCACATTCCAACAGATCTACGGTGAGTTAAATTAATATACTCTATGGACATTTCTGTTTTGCAAAATTCTTTTAAAGCTATTGAGTTGGTCACAAGTGAACATTATCTTATGCAACTAAATTTCTTATGTTTATAATCATACTTCACATATTTATGTATAAACCATTAACTGCTACTGACATTCAATTATTAAGTAATTTGAGTTTACAATGATGTATCCATGTCAATTTTTATATGTATTTAAATCAATCTTGTGTGGCCTCCTAACAATGTACACCAATCAAGGACATAAAAAACAAGCAAATTGGTTGAATTGATATCCCCATCAAATAAAGTTTGTTTATGGATGGGTGCTCATCTCTTGAAATACAGTATAATTCTTCAACAAAATAATTAAGTTTAGGATAATTGTTTTTCAGCATTGAAATTTTCCTCCTTAATATCTATAAACCCATGAAGTTGCAATTGTTGAAATCTTATAGCTTATCTGAGACAAAGCCCTGAAAAGTTATATCATACAAAAATAACAAAGGCCAATAACTACTATTTGAGAAAGTGTAAGGTTAGGGCTCTTGTGCAAGGCAATGCTCCGTATTGATATCTATACACCCATATTTAATCTAGAAGGGCAGCGGGGCATGGCGCATGACTTAAAACTAGAAATGGTGCAGCAGAGGCCGACACGTATCCCCAACCCGCATGTTTGACCCAGGGGCGCCCTAGGGTTGGTAATGGGGCCATGCATAGTTGAGATTGACCGTATTGTCATAAGCGATGTTCAGTATCACTTTGAAGTAAATCGGTGTAGAAATAAAAAAGTTAATGTAAATTAACATAAGAGGGCCTGAAAGGCCAAAAGTCCCTCACCTGAGATGACAAGATATTATTGGGACAAATCTTCTGACCAAGTTTCATGAAGATCGGAAAATAAATGTGGCCTCTAGAGTGTTAACAAGGTTTTACTATATCCACATAAGCAAAAATGCCCCGCCCCCTGGCGGCCATGTTTTCATCCAACCAACATCATTGTTCAACTCGTCCAAGATATTATTGCGATCAATCTTCTGACCAAGTTTCATGAAGATCGGACAATAAATGTGTCCTCAAGAGTGTTAACAAGATTTTACTATAGCCATATAAGGAAAAATGCCCCGCCCCCTAGTTGCCATGTTTTTAAAGCACTCAAAACCATTTTCAACCTCATCCAAGATATCATTGGGACAAATCTTAGACTGACCAAATTTCATGAAGATTGGACAATAAATGTGGCCTCTAGAGTGTTAACAAGGTTTTACTATAGCCATATATAGCCATATAAGGAAAAATGCCCCGCCCCCTTGTGGTCATGTTTGTAAAGCAACCAAAACCATTTTCAAACTCATCCAAAATATGATTGGGAAAAATCTTATGACCAAGTTTCATGAAGATCGGAAAATAAATGTGGCCTCTAGAGTGTTAACAAGGTTTAACTATAGCCATATAAGGAAAAAAGGCCCCGCCGCCTGCAGGCGGCCATGTTTTTCTAAAAGGGACATCATTTTTAAATTATTCAAGATATTATTGGGATGAATCTTCTTATCAAGTTTCATGAAGATTAGACAATAAATGTGGCCTCAAGAGTGTTAACAAGATTTTACTATAGCCAAATATAGCAGGAAAAATGCCCCACCCCTTGGCAGCCATGTTTTTCAAGCAAAGGTTATCATTTTCAAACTCATAAAAGATATTATTGGGACAAATCTTCTGATCAAGTTTCATGAAGATTGGAAAATGAATGTGGCCTTTAGAGTGTTAACAAGGTTTTACTATAGCAATATAAGGAAAAAGAATGTGTTTGTCGGAAACACTATGTCCCCTTCTGCGCCGTTTTGAATAATTTTATTTTTACCTTTGACCTTGAAGTTTGACCTTGACCTTTCACCATTCAAAATGTGCAGCTCCATGAGATACACATGCATGCCAAATATGAAGTTGCTATCTTCAATAGTGCAAACGTTATGGTAAATGTTAAAGTTTGCCCAAACAAACCAACGACCAACCAACCAACCAACCAACAAACCAACAGACAGGGCAAAAACAATATGTCCCCCACTATTGTGGTGGGGGACATAAAAATGCACCGCCTCCTGGCGGCCATATTTTTCAACCAACCGGCATCATTTTCAACCTCATCCAAGATATTATTGGGATGTCTCTTCTGACCAAGTTTCATGAAGATTGGACAATAAATGTGGCCTCTAGAGTGTTAACAAGATTTTACCATAGCCATATATAGCCATATAAGGAAAAATGCCCCGCCCCTTGGCAGCCATGTTTTTCAAGCAAACGTAACCAGTTTTGACTTTATCCAAGATATCATTTAGACCAATCTTCTTACTAAATTTCATGAAGATAGGAAATAAATGTGGCCTCTAGAGAGTTAACAAGGCAAATGTTGACGCAGCACAACGGACAACGGACGACGGACAAAAGGCGATCACAAAAGCTCACCATGAGCACAACGTGAGCTAAAAAGATGAAGTTTTGTGTAAATAATGCGTTGTAAAAACGTAAACTTTATCTGCATCTAAGGAGATGTATGCATCATTAGTTATTGTATGATTGACAGAATGTTCTAACAGGTAATTAGTGAGTTATCGTCAGGGATCATATTTGTTCAGTTTTGTCGGCCTTGACCGATTGGGGTCATGAAAGACCGATTGAAAATCCAAAGCAGTAGGTCTGATTCTGTTTGCTAAAATTCCCATGTCATAAAATCGACTGCGAGTTACAAAAACAGTGCACATGCTAACACACCCTAATTACATTCTTATCTCGATTAGCTGTGATAAAAAATCGCCTCAGTCTCTAAACAGGTCAGGACCGGTTCATTACACGTCAGACAAGAATCAAAAACTTGTGGACAGCGGATTACAGATGTGTCCGAAATTAATGAGGGTCAGTGATTTTTTTTTGCTGTTTTTTGTTACAGCCTGTGCCATTTGGATTGGGAAAATTAGCGCGATAAACCATGAAATTGGGAAAAATAGCGCGATAAACCATGAAATTGGGAAACATTAAAAATATGATAATAAGAACAGAATTAAAATTATTAAAGAATGTTTGACAGCATTTTTATATTATAAAGTGCTTATTTAATGTGTTCTTACAATGAAGACAATGTTAAGTTAATATCCTTCCACATGCATATTGAACTTGCAATAATGTATCAAGATTCTTAAATATACCATTTAATCATAACCTCTTCAAGAGTAAGAATTTAATTCAGTATTTTTTTAAATTAAATATCATATGGTGAAAATATTAACAAATATTTTAAAAAATAACGCTTTAGTGGTCTTGCTATGTCAATGATGTATTAAATGGAGTTAAAATAATTTATTTCATTTCTTTACCTTTCAACATCTTGCACTTAACATCCTCCGTTCAATGCTATTTCAGTAAACTGTAAAGCGTGACAAATATAATAAACAGGGCAAGATTAAGCTGTTTTGGGGCCCAAGGCTGCATATGTTTCGGGGGCCCCCTTCCCTCTAGCCCCTTCTGTATATTGAAAACCATACTTGATACTACAACTACAAAGATCAGAAAACTTGAATTTGTATACAACAAAACAACATTGACAATGTTAAACTATTTTATTATCTGAACTTAAAATGCATGTTACATGTAACAGATTCCAGCCTATAAGTTTCTTTTACGACAGCTGTGTAACGTCTAGTTCTCGGAGGACTTGACATTCAGTAGACAGTAGCCCAATGCTGTCAACCTTTCCTGAATCATGGTGTTCCGTAGATAGTTTTTCACGCGTGATTATGTTGAAAATGACTTCCTTGACAGTTATCACTGAAATGATTCGTAAAGAGATCGCAAAGTTGTCTGTAATTTACCGCCATCTAACTTTAACAGTTCACTTATGTGGGTGATGGTTCTGTCTTGGTCCGCTTCTAAGATGGTTTTGAATGAACGAGCCCATCAAAAAAAGACGCCTCAATGTCATCTGGATTAGATTCCAATAGATGCGTTGCACATTCTCGCAGATCATCCAAGGTGAAAGACTCAAACTATGTCATGAAACCAAACAGTTTGTCAAGACCAGAATATGCGCTCAACCGCTTGGGAAGTTCAACAATTAATGAGACAATCAACTATGCATGTCGTATGTGTGAATTAAAAAATTGTCGCGTGCACTTACTCCAAATTTGCATCTGGTGTCGAACTCTCGTCAAGAAATAGTTTCCGCCGTTTCTTATGCGTATTCGCATCCTACTATTCGTTGATTGCTACAGACGCTTTGGTCTTCTCTTCAATGTCGTCAGACATGTCCAGATGTTGGCATGACCATAAGGGCAAGTCGTATACTAAACAGAGAAATTAATGGTTCTGAATGGATATACAACACAGAAAGAAAACTGATAGCATAGTTAATCAAAGCGAACTAAACGGTAACAATTCGACTTACATCGGGAAACTTGTAAAATTACAAAGAAAATTTCTACTGCATTCCCTTTAGAGTCGTTCAATGGCGTAATAAAGAACGACTATACATTGGGAAACTAGTCTGCTGTTAGGGGCCCCTTTAAAATCGGGGGCCCAAGGCTGCAGCCTTGTAAGCCTAGTGATTAATCCGGCCCTGATAATAAAGCAGAATATGCATATGAATCTGATTATACACAGACACTAACATATAAATCATATCATGTTTGTCTCTTTCCATTTTCGAACGATACTCATCTTAAATGCATTAACTATGTGAGTACCCGTAGACTAACTCCAATTTCCCAACACTGATTTCCGTAATGCACATTCACTGTGAAGATTTCTAATAAATATTTGTTGTTTTTATCTCAAACGTTGTATTTTGCGTTAATGGACACACACAATACATTTTTCCGTAATAACCATATGATATCCGTTGTTAATTTGAATGTTATTTATCATTTTCACCGCTCATCTCAAATTTCTTGTCTGCTTGCTGCCATCTTGGACATGTGTAAAAACAGGCGTTTACAATCGGGATACATCGCCTATCATCGGTATCCTCCGCAATATACCCGTCTGTAGATCTGCCATAGTCATTAGCACTTTTCTATGGAATTCCATAGAAAATATTATGGAATTCTACGGAAATCGATGGAAATCCATGGAATTTGATGGAATTCCATCCACTTGCCAATTTTCCATCTGAAGCTGTTATGGAATTCCACGGAATCTTGACTAAAATTCCATGCATTTCCATGGAATGTATGGAAAACACCATGGAAAGTTGGACTTAGCCATTTTTTTCAACGGAAATCGTTATGGAAAATAACTTATACATTTTCTTGGATGGAAATCAATGGAAAATAACTTAGAAAATGTTCGCTGGTTGTCTGAAATGTATTTGTAGTTTAATACATGTATGGATTTATTTGCATCATGTATTTTGTATTTAAAAGAAAATGCAATAAAGATAATTATAAATTTGTTCTAGAAATTGGAACAGTTCTGGAACTGTTCCATATTTGTGTTCTAAAACGTATGTTCTGGAATTGTTCCAAAACAGTTTTTTTAGAATAAATCCAGAACGTTTGTGGAAAATGGCTTAGGACTGAAACTGTTCCAATAATTTCAAGAACCTTTTTAGAACATTTCAAGGACAAAATATGGTCAAAAATTTCTAAAAATGTTTTAAAATGTAGTTCTAGAACACATCTAGAAAGCTTTAAGAACCAGTAAGTTCTACAAAAGTTCTTATGGGGAATAAGAACACATATAGAACACCTTACACTTACAAATAGCCAAATAGACTTCATAGTAGCGACAGCAGCAGCAGCAGTAGTAGTAGTAGTTGTAGTAGCTGTATTAGTAGTAGTAGTTGTTGTTGTTGTAGTAGGTGTTGTTGTTGTAGTAATTGATGTAGTAGCAGTAGTGTTTTTTATATCAGTAGAGGTTGTGGTGGTAGTAGTAGTAGTAGAAGTAGTAGCATTAACAGTTTCTGTAGCTTTAGTAGTAGCAATAGAAGTAGCAGTAGTAGCAGTTGTTGCTGTAGTAGCAGTTGTTGCTGCTGCTGTTGCTGCTGTTGTTGTTGCTGCTGTTATTGTTGCTGTTGATGTTGTTGGTGGTGTTGTTGATGCTGTAGTAATTAAAGTAGTAGTTCTGCAGAAGTAGGAGTAGTTGTTACTTTCAAAGCAATTTCTAGAAGTTTAAATTCCTTAACCCTGTCCAAGTGGTATACACACTGTTTTTTCTCAATATCAAACTCAGCCAGTCCAGGTTGTCAAATAACAATCTATCTGATAAGCCAAGCATGTGTTGTACATCAGATGTTGGGTATGTTTGCTGCAAATCTATTGGTTATAAGATATAACAGCCTTTTCTAATTGGCTGAATTCAAATACTGAAAGTTTACCTGTTAGATTGAAACATGAAACATGGTGGACAATGTACTGGTTTAACTTGTTAAGATAAAGTTAAAGACATTTAACAAACAGAAGAGTCATTATAGTTTTTCCATTAAAAACACTTTCTTAAAATACTTATGTATTTATATCATTTGGAAAGTGACATGAAATATTGTTAAAGAGTGATGCATACAGTGTTTGAGCAGTCTGTCTAGGAATAGAAAAACAACTGAAGGTTTGTGATTTTTATTATTTCTAAATATTCCTTTAAATTTAATCTTCTTATGAAATTATTGTAGACCTTTTTATGTGATATTTGAGGTTTTAGTTTTTTTTTGGCAAATATTAGTTTAAAAGCAGCTGTCACCCAAATTTCCGCTTAGTGGAGTTTGCAGGTTGAAAAAGGAAGTAATAAGACCTATGTGGAGAAATTAATAACGTTGAATGTAGTATCGGAATTTTATCATGCAAGGTTATGGAACTGCAGGCTAAGGAAGTTTTTTACTGTGCATGTTGAGCACTCAATGCTCATTAATGGTGTTAATGTTTATTATTATCCCCCGCCATAGGCGGAGGGATATTGTTTTGGCGTTGTCTGTCCGTCCTTCCATCCTTCCGTCTGTCTGTCTTTCCATCCGTCCGTAGTCATATCTTGGAAGTGCTTTGGCAGATTTCACTGAAACTTGGTATGAGTATGTATATGGATAAGAGGATGATGCATGCCAAATGGCATTGTCCACCATTAGTTAATAACAGAGTTATGGCCCTTTGTATCTTGAAAAAAATGCTTTTTGTGTGTCCAAGGCCATATCCTGGAAGTGCTTTGGCGGATTTCATTGAAACCTGGTTCGAGTATATATATGGATAAGAGGATGATGCACGCCAAATGGAATTGTACACCATCTGTTAAAAACGGGGTTATGGCCCTTTGTATCTTTAAAAAATGCTTGTTTGAGTGTCAAATATAATACTTATGTGTCCAGAAGCATGTTGGCGGGGGATATCAATTCAACGTATTTGCTTGTAAATAAAAAATTAAACCAATGGAATTGGTTTTTAGGTATCTGAGTGTGCATTTTCATACCAATAGAATTACACATCATTCTAATTATAGCAATAATAAATTTGTACTAATCATACCAACAAATTAAGTTATGCTTAGTGCTTTGCGATGTATTCACTTCGTTTTTAGTTCTCTTTCTAAAGACCATTTAACAACTTAATATTTAAAACAATTCATGAATTACGTTCCCTATACATTTTCATTATGTGCTTTATTAACCATTGACCAGTTGATGGAAGATACTGCAGAGTTTGGCAGGGAAATAATCCAACAGCAAAGCGGCTCTTTAAGCGCATTTACCTAGAGGACTTACAGGGCCACAAATTCATGGTAAATATTGGGGTCATGCCCTGGGCTAGATAAATTATTTAATGTTAACCACCTGAAAGTATTTTGTCTTTTTGGAATTCAATATATTAGTCTAAGTCATTTACACTTTTCTGGATCCTGGGATAACTTTAAAAGTTCTAAGTATTTTTTCATGAAACTTGAAACATGAAAATATGACAATAAGGACATTTTGCACGTCATTTCATGTTGTTTATAATGCAAGAATTCTGGTTGCTATGGCAACAAATATATTTAACAAACTTAAAATAGTGCAGTTTAACAGGTAGGGGACCATATTGCTTTGCAATCTCTTGTTATAGTTTGAATGTAAATAACTCTTTGCTTTAGACATTTTTATGATTTTTTATTCTGTAGAGCACATGTGAGCAGTATACAATGTACCTCATACCAAAAAGGACCCGGAGGCAGTGACTGGTGTTCAATATTCTCAGAAGAAAAGGAAAATGGCAGTGGAAGACTTGGACAAACATTTTAAGCCTCTGTGTTAAGCCTGGCAGTCTGTGGCTGGTGACATGTTTTATTTTGGTTACTTCTAGTATAAAAAAGACCAGTTATTTATTTTGTGAATTGTATTTTGTGTTTGTTTTTTGTCTTAATTTATTTGTTTGTTTTTTTTAATTTAGGAATTTGAAACTTGGATAATTGAATTAAGTGCGTGTTCAACAGTACTAAGCATAGTATAATAAATAACAAATTTACAACAGTTGTTAATTTGTTATGTATTATTATTAACTATGGTCAGTACTTGAATACTGGCTGTCTGCTTTGGAATTTGTTTTTTAGAAAGTTGGTTTCAGACTTAAATATTTGAAGTTAACCTTCGGAACTTTTCTAGAATTGTACTGGAACACATCAACTAGAACTGAACTTCTGTAATCGTACTGAAAGTGTTCTAGAATTAATAAGGAACAGTTGTTGAACGTTAAAATTTATGAGAAAAAACTCTAGAACAATTGTGCGTGATGTGTGTGTGCATGTAATTGTGTGTGCTTATGAACATATGTGAGAAAGGAAGTATACTTGTCATTAGAGAAATGTAAAATTCTACTTCTATGTTTTATATTGTGCCTTTTATAAGTTTTTCTGTTCTCACCTGTATATGCGTGCATGTTTATGGATGTGTTTTTTAAAATGTGTGCATGCATGCCTGTGGTTAAGAGAGTTGGTACTTTATGAAAATGTAAAACCACTCATTTTTGAATATGTACTGTGACTGCATGTGTGTGGTTAATGATTGATGCCAGATCTTGTTCTTGTTTAACTTCTATGATGAAACCTTTAGTTACATTCACATTTGTTTTTCAAAATCAATAAAATGCCTTTGATCTATAATCTGTTTTTTTTTCTATTTTATTCCAGCTTTTTATTAAATTCCATAGCTTTTCACGGAATTCCACGGCATTCTATGGAATTCCACGGCATTCTATGGAATTCCACGGCATTCCATGGAATTCCACGGCGTTCTATGGAATTCCACGGCATTCTATGGAATTCCATGGCATTCTATGGAATTCCACGGCATTCTATGGAATTCCACGCCATTATATGGAATGCCACAGAATTCTATGGAATTCCACGGCATTTTATGGAATTCCATCCCATATCAAGTCCCCCTTCTGTTGTTTTTTTCACTTTTCCATTGATTGCATGGAATCGGATGGAAAGTTAGTGCCAATACTCCACGGAATTCCATCTAATGATTTCCATAGAATTCCATATGATTCCACGGCAGATCTACAGACGGGCAGACAGAGATGTGGATAGCAACGTAAAATCGTATTCGGCTAAATTCGCAAACAATATGTAAGTCAGTTGTCGTCGTTCGGCGACGACTCGACAAGCTCAATCGGCACTCGTCCGAAATTATTGCTAAATTACATTGTAATCATATTGGCTTTATTGGGAACATTTTGTCTTTTTTGGGGAAATTTTAATCAAATTTTTGGGAAAAAACGTCTGTTTTTGCAATTGGGAAGCAGCCGAATATCGGCTGTAATTTTGGGCAAAAAAAATCACTGAGGGTGGTCGAAAATTTTGCAAACTGTAAAAAGCGCAAAATAATTTAAGACACTTAAGGCCTGTGATGTACATAGCTATCAATTATTTGTTATATTTTATAGATGTATTGTTATCACTGTGAACTGTAATAAATTTCATAATATCTGAAATAAAAGTAAAAAACAATTATTTGGTTGTATATATTATAACTTATGTTATATGTCAACGGACAACTTAAATCCCAGTGATCGGGGTTTAATGTCGAAGTCGGCTGAAGATGTACGTTATCAAAGCAGACTATAAACCGCACCTTTAATAAAAGTAAAAAACAATTATTTGTTGTATATATTATAAGTTATCGTGATGTTAATGTTAGTTGTTAAATTAACCATAATCATCGCTTTTGCATTAGTTATGGCGACACACTTCAAAGATGATTTTACAATACTTGAAGTTGTAATTATTTTTTAGTTATTACCTTTTTATTCTAGTCTGGTCACAGTTCGCAACAAATAAATGCAACCAAACATAGGATTGCACTCAACAGCACGTATGTGTCTAAGGATGGTTTAATCTCATAGATGTGTGTTCACGTTAAAATTATACCATTATGTATAAATAGTCACATCAAGTTGCATATATTTATGTGTGAATGTATACATATTTAAACATACTTAGTTTTATAACTGAACAATTGATACGTGTGCATCACACACATTAACCCATTGAACATTTACCAGTAAGGTGTACTCATTTATATCATGTTTCAGGTTGTTAATAAAACAACTGTATAATAATAGGATGAAACTTTGCATCACTTGACAGTGTTTTTTTATGGAAATTTTGGGGCCGATATTCGGCCCCATTCCCCTAAAAAAAAGAGTATATATTTTTTCCCAATTTTGTAGAAAAAAATCCCATCCAGTTTAAAAATTTTCTTTTTTTTTTTTTTAGAAAGAACTCTCTAATGATAAATATATCTCAAATTTATTTCACAAACAACTAACAAAGTATTTAACAAATTAATATGATTTTGAATTTTTATAAAGAGTAATATTAAATTAGTTTTTCCCAAATCAGTGAAATTTTCATATGAATTGCATTTTTTTCAAAATGGCCAGGAAAAGGCCTGATGTATCTTTATTGTGTCAATATTTGTTGATAAAATCATTCCAATTTGGTCCATTTTATTGATAAAAAATGCTCAAATTTGCCATTTTATCGATTAAAATATCCAAATTAGACTCAAAATGTCTAGGAAAACTCGGAGACTGTGCATGAAAGCCGAACTGTCTGAAACTAATGTTGAAAAAATCATTGATGTATATTTAAGAAAAAGGACAGAGAAATTCAGCTGTGAATATTACATTCATACATACACGTGTATTCATATGATAAATATCATAACATCATATAAGAGTGAATTTTGAATTTTCCCCTTTTCCTTAAAAACAACGCGTTTTTCCCTTTTGGACGGGCCCCCCAATCATTCCCTATTGGTAAAAAAAAACACTCCTTGATTTACTTTTTCGCAAATAGCAAGTCATTAATACAAACCAGTAAAATGCAATCTCAAATTAAGTTCATTTAATGATTTTAATTAATTTGATATATATTTCACGTAAATAATTATTGTTTGGAAAAATTAGTATCAATATGCTCCTCCCCTTACTGCAAATTCTTCTAAGCGTATGTCTTATAAGAAAATTAGTAAATTTTAGATGTGCAGTTGCAATATTAGAAGCTATTATTTATTCCCTTCATAACTTACCATGTTAACCAGTTCATAACACTATATATCGTCCAACCTCTATCTTCTAACATTACTTATAAATTGTATAATGCATATATACTGAAAGGTTGTATGAACTTAATTGCTGAATAAATGTTGTTGTTATATGCATGTTTTGTTTGTAACAATATTTGTATTATTTGAAAATAAAAACGGAAGATGAGAAGATAACATAAAGACATTGACAATAACATTCTTGATAAACTGAACCGTTTAATGTGAGATTTTTTAAATTATTGTATACATACGGCTGTTTTTCGTCAAGCTATTCATCATATAAAATGTTATCTTGTTCATTAAAAGTACGACTATCCACTTTAAACGAATACATTTTAAAATAAGACTGTATAGCTTTTGTTGGCTTTTACATGTGCAAATATAAACATTTTTATTGTCAGAAAGAGCTGCTTATTGATTTCTAATATAACAGCCCATTGTGTATTAAACTAATGTAATTTAATACCTAAAACAAGGGACAAAATTGTCACAAAACCAGGTTTTCATTGTGAAAAAAAAATCTGATAAAGGGAGAAAACTCAAACTGAACTTTTGAAATGACCAAAAAAAATTAACCCCCTTTGTAAGTTTTTTTTTTTTTTAAATCTATTTTTAGTCGTGGCGACCTTGACATTGGAGATATTGACGTGATTCTTTCATGGGACACACCGTCCCATGATGGTGAACAAATGTGCCAAATGATTTTAAAATCTCACAATGAATGACATAGTTATGGCCAGGACAAGCTCATTTATGGCCAGTTTTGACCTTTGAACTCAAAGTGTGACCTTGACCTTGGAGATATCGACGTAATTATTTCGCGCGACACACCGTCCAATGATGGTGAACAAATGTGCCAAATGATTTTAAAATCTGACAATGAACGACATAGTTATGGCCCGGACAAGCTTATTCCGCCAGCCCGCCAGCCCGCCAGCCCGCCAGCCAGCCAGCCAGCCAGCCCGCCCGCATTCGCCAATCTAATAACCAGTTTTTTCCTTCGGAAAACCTGGTTAATAAAATTTATTATAAACAAAGATACCTCAATTACATCGCCTATATTGTTTCCTATTTTTAATTTTGTTCAAATATATGGTACATTACAAATGCACTTAATACTATATTATTATTGCATGTATTGTCACTCGATATTCATGTTTCTCTTAACTTCATAACTGTTGGGATAAGATAAAAAAGGCATAATATTATTCGAAGTCTGCTGTAATAATACATTGTAAGTGGCGAAAATAGCGACTGTTTCTTTAGAAGAAGTAAAATTTATAAAGGATCAAATGTACTGTGAGTACATAAACATTATGTTATTAAATGAATTTTTATGACTTGCATTTGTATGCAATTTGTTTTCGGTTTTATGAGCGTGAGTACAATTATAAAGGATCAAATGTACTGTGAGTACATAAACGTAATGTTATTAAATGAATTTTTATGACTTGCATTTGTATGCAATTTGTTTTTCGGTTTTATGAGCGTGAGTACAATGCTCTAATTAATAAACCCTAATAAAACAATATAGCTTCATTAATTTTAATGGTACATAACTTCTATAATGTAAAATAGACCTTATAAGCAAATGAGATTGAAAGCTGGTTGCTGCTTTAAAGGGGTCCTTCATTTATGACACCCGATTTATAAGCACGATGTGATCGTTGTCTTAACGCTATTAAATCTGCATAAGAACATGCCAATATTCTTTGGACAAAGATAAATAGAGTTTATAAGTTATTTAATGCAATTGATACCGTATAAAAAACCTTAATGTATCCACTCGATGCAGATTGATGAGGTTTCATTAGCCTATAATACAATTAAGACCATATAATCGTATGTGAATGTTAACTGGGTGCAGATAAATAGGCATCCATCCGTGATTTTTTCCGAATTCAACCGTATATAAGCAGATTTGGGCGTTTTCTGGATGCTGTTGTTAATGTTTGTTGTTTTTGAGGGGAGGGGCTTATAAGTTCTACAATGGTAAAACAACGTATAAGAACTCGCAGACATATGGACGTACATAAATAGAAGATAAAATTAACTTTTAAGCAAATAATAGCATCTGAGCACACTCAATGTGTTGACTCGACGCAGATTGATAGGGTTCTATTAGTAAAAATGTCAGCATATTCTAAAGTAGCCTGAAAATGTGATGTCATACCCTATCCATCTTGTTTTACTGGTGGCAACCTGCCACCTTGTATTACATTAAGGTGTAGCTCAATATTACCAGAAAACTTAAAACACTTGATAGTTTGATGAAAGAGAAAATTTGGCCTGTCTTTGTTACTATTAGCTCTATAATGCACCGAGCCGCAAAATAAACAACCAGAACAGTTCATAACTAAAACACAATCTGCAATATAAATATGTTTTCAAATTTAATCTGGTGTGCACGTCTGCACATATCAAACAGTATTAACACTAACCAAGTTGTGTAGCTTCGGCATGCAAACGGGATCGAACCTGTCGTGGGGCGAATGATCAGTGTAATTATGTGGTAAAATGTCATGATTAAAAATTAAATATATGGTAAAAAACACTATGGATTTATTATAAAAAGGGCCTACCACACTTTCATCGTTGCTGTTGCAGAATTGAGCTTTATGGTCGTTTATTGGAAATACACAAAATATTCCCGCGTTGTTTACTGCATCGAGTTGTGAAAATAGCTTCTTTTAGATCAATTCGTTCCTCAAAATTTCGTACCAAAAATGTAGAAAAATTCCTTATTCCAATTCGGCGATAGCATCGTTGCCATGCCGAATTGCGATACAGCAAAATTAAATAAAATGTTCTTATCGGTTGCTGAATAATCAAATAAATTCACTGAACAAGAGGCACTTTTGATCCCTTCATAATATCGCGATGGATATGACTGAACATGCTGAAGAGCGCAGAGGGCCCATATCCGCAGAAAGGGTTTTAAGTGAACGGAAAGGGCCATAATTATGTACTTTATTTTTGCCTTGTATACAAATTGATCTCGATGATACAATGATACCATGAACCTAGTGTACAGACTAACTCCACCCTGACTGTCGCCTGCCAGGGCATTTCAATTTGACAAAAGAATTTAAGTAAAAATTTGGATTTTTTTAACGCGAAAACGCTCATTTTGGAATTGTTAGCATCTATAAAAATCTTGAAAAAAAAGAAGAATAGATTAATGTAGGTAAATATTATAATTAATAAAAAAAATGCACGATCATATAACAATGCGAGGTAAAAGGTATTGAAACAAAACACTTTTTGGAGGGGTGGGGAGGGGGGGGGGGGTAAGGGAGAATGGAAGCTGGATGCAATTGGAAAAGGGTATGTTTCAGACAATCAGCTTTTCGTTAAAAAAATCGGCTCCCGATTAATTTGTCATCCGAACAATCGGCTCCCGGCCTTATTTTCAACTATTGTGTATATTGTGTGATCTGTCTTGACCGCAAATTGGTTATATGTAAGTCTGACTTTATGATGCATTGTTGCTTTTCTTCTCCATGAAATATCAAACATTTGTGAAGTCAAAAACATTGGTCTTAAAGGTGTTGATTAATTTATTATATTCCATAAAGTTACATCACAAAGTAAGGTTTTTGAAAAGCATTAAAGAGACACCTTGCAATATGCCAAATTAAAAAAATCCCCAGTTGCCCCCCCCCCCCCTCCCGAGAAAAAATCCTGCGTACGGCCCTGATTTACTTAAGAAAATAAGGAATGGTGTATGTTATAGTGTTATAAAAGTAAGACCTCCGTAAACAAATACGATTCCAGCCCATAAGGCATAAGTACGCCATAGGCGGGACAGTCTATTACTGAACCCCAATGGACGGAATGCAATAAGATTGTCGTAGAGTCTCAAGCGATCCAAATACCATTTTTGTGCCGTTCCGCGGAAACCCAGCGTCTGCGTCTCATCGGTGTATCGTTGCGTTCTACCGGGCTGCTGTTGCAAAGACGCCACCAATAAGATAAACTTAGAAATATTTCCCGCGACATAGTGCACTATTGGTTCTTCACCAAGAGAGATGTCCGTTTAACGCAGCGGCCCATACACGAGCCTATCACGTAGGCGACCCGGTTTCGATCCCCGTTAAAGGCCATTGTCGTTTGGTGGTCACCATTGAATGTATTTCAGCAAACACTTTAATACCGAGAAGCTGGAAATTGCAACTGTAATCAACATTTAAACTAACTTTTGCAAGTTTAGTCAGTAAATTAATTATTAGTGCTCGGGGATACTTCGGGTACAATTGGTGTGAAATATATTTATAAATTAACTTTAAAAAGTATTTCATTGTACTCAGTGTGAACAAGCGGATAATAATAACTCCCCAAACACAACAACTGACATATGTCCGTTATGGTCTTTTAGCAATAAATATACCCTTTGTGAAACAATATTAATCAAGTTTATGCATTGGTCAGGTTTGTATCCATTTCAAAAAGGTAATTCGTTCAGTTATGATACATAAATAATTAAAATTATATATGTGTGTGCAGTACCTTGGTTTGGACGTGTTTTTATGCATATGCATACGCAGCGGGGTAAAAATATACAGTAAACGGGTATTTCAAGCAGTTTATGCCAACATCCAATCAGCGCAATTGTATGGTATTTTAAAACCTTATTTTAAACGTTTTTTCTCCCAAATATTTTTGACGAAAGTTTAGACTGAATGTTAGAACATGTTCCTTAATACATTAATATAAAACAATATCAGATGCCGGGCCCTATGAAAACAGCATGATGCTACTGCTTTATGTAATTTAAAGTGGATCAGATTCAAAAGCATACATATAAATTGTAAGTTAGCGCAAACTTGTAACGTTTTTATGTGATTAACACAATCCGTATCAGGAACCGCAAAGACATCGTAAGTGTCACTACACCGGAATGTGGACAATGTATCACTAATCTCTCGCTATACGGACAAGTAGGTATACCGAGTGAGCCTAGCGGGCCGCGTACACAGCTTTAGTTTGGTACAGGGACGAAAGCATAGTTTCATTAAAACACTCACATATTTTTCCATAAAATTAAAGAAAATAATGGGAATTTCAAAATTTAAATCAATTTAGTAAAACAACTATCAGATGCCATTAAACACTTCTTCTCATGTTTGTAATGAGGATTTCTATTTACACTATATCGATGTTTCTTTTTTGTAAATTTACTAAAACTTACATTTCCTCCTTGATAAGGCATTTGACTTTAAAATTCCTCTATGGGAGTGCATTGGTCCATTTTCTCAGGAGTGGGAATATGCCGTGTTATAAGTTTAGCCGCGCTGTGAGATAACTAGGCTTTATACATGTGCGTAAGTCTCTAAGTCTAATCAGGAACGACACTTTCCGTCTAAACTGGATTTTAAAATTGGAAGACACCTCCTTAAACGATAAAAAATCATTAAAAGATGAAAGTGTCGTCCCTGATAATCAGGTGCGGACTTCACAGGCGTATCTAGGATGACACTTTACGCTTTAAGCCCAGTTTTCCCAGAACGCTTCTCATTTGTATACGTGTATGTTATTCAAATCATTTAACTTTTTTATGTATCGGCATCTAAGATTATTTTATTTAATATAAAATATTTTTTTGAATAATGTTTTTTCAAGTTTCTATTTTATCAGGAACACTAATTACATTAATGTGTATTTTTAAATATTCATAATTAAGGTATTGCTTTGGAAGATCGTTTACTTTATTGCTTAATTTGGTCACACAACTCATGTTTCTGAACTAATATGACTTACGCAATAATATGACGTCGTTTAAAGACTGCTCATAAAACGTATATTGAAGTGGCGTAACATTTTCCCTTATTGTCTGTGTTCTTTGGAAACTGTTTTATCAATATTTGGTGGTTTTTTTCGGAGACCGAAACATGTGTTATTAAGGGACATTGATGACGATTTACCGTTGATCATTATAGATGCGATTTTATTAATTGATTATATGCGTGTATGCCATGAATAATTGCCCACGTGCATGTTATTGATACTTTGGTGATCTGTTCCGTGCACAGTACAGAATAGAGCCTCGTTCTGGAAAACCTGGGCTTCATGCATGTGGGTAAATTATCGTCCCAGATTAGACTGTGCAGTCCGCATATTCTAGTCAGGGACGACACTTGGGCTGCATGCATGTGGGTAAATTATCGTCCCAGATAAGACTGTGCAGTCCGCATATTCTAGTCAGGGACGACACCTGAACTTCATGCATGTGGGTAAATTATCGTCCCAGATTAGACCGTGCAGTCCGCATATTCTAGTCAGGGACGACACCTGGACTTCATGCATGTGGGTAAATTATCGTCCCAGATTAGACTGTGCAGTCCGCATATTCTAGTCAGGGACGACACTTGGGCTGCATGCATGTGGGTAAATTATCGTCCCAGATAAGACTGTGCAGTCCGCATATTCTAGTCAGGGACGACACCTGAACTTCATGCATGTGGGTAAATTATCGTCCCAGATTAGACCGTGCAGTCCGCATATTCTAGTCAGGGACGACACCTGGACTTCATGCATGTGGGTAAATTATCGTCCCAGATTAGACTGTGCAGTCCGCATATTCTAGTCAGGGACGACACCAGGGCTTCATGCATGTGGGTAAATTATCGTCCCAGATTAGACTGTGCAGTCCGCACCTTCTAGTAAGGGACGACACTTTCCGCCTACACAAGATTGTCTTTTAGAATCCACTTTGTGTAAACGCAACATTTCATTAAAGCGGCGTCACTCAATAGTCTACCTTTTCGTAATTGCGGTCAACCTGTGAACATTCAATAAAATTAACGATTACTAGTACATCCATAATCGCAAAAATCATGTTTAATTTATAAATAAAAAATGAAGACTATTATTTGCGGTATACCTTTACAAGAAACGATCAAATAACTCGTAAATGGATGGAGCACATAAGTTACAAAATAGTTCCTTAATTATGTCAGAAAGCACTACAGTAGTAAATCATTTTCAACCGAATATCAATCATATTCCGCCGCAATGACTAATTATTCTTAACCTAAATTGTACCATCGAAAGAGTCGCACGCGTCATATGAGGCTAAAGAAATAAACATAACAAGATACACTACGGGTAAAACTCGTCCCCACACAGTGCCGTGTTTCCAAAAGATAACGAAGTTCCGCACAGATCTTTTTTTTATAGCTTTTTTGTCTTACAAAAAAATAGATTGTTCTTGTGTATGTCTAACGACGGAATATTGTCCAAATATTTGAGGCATATTTTAGCGGCGCCATACTGAAACCTTCCGTTTTCTTACAAACGACTACGCAAATAATAAAAGTATTATTCCCTCAATTAAATTAAATGATTTTGTCAATAAAAATTGTCGCATTATAATGGAAAAAGCATTGTGCAGATACTTTGCTCGATATTTGAACAGTTAGCTACGTAATCATATTTACATGTATGTTTAATGAAATTTAAAGAACGTACAACTAAATCTCAACACAGAACATGTTGCGTACGGACACCTTTTTTTACCACATTTATATAGCGCTCTTTTCATACAGTATGTGCGTTCAGAGGCGCTTCACATTTTACCTCCCCCCCCCCCCCCCGATCACTGGGCCTTAAGTCGTTCGTCAACATTCGGCGCAGTATGCAGCCACAGCACATTTATACACCTGGGTGGAGAGGAGCAAATGTGGGATAAATTTCTTGCTCAGGAAATTTCCAGTGGTCAGGGCGGGATTTGGACCTCTCGATCTCTAAGCCAGCGTCCTACCCTTAATCCACTTCTCCCACCTTTACTCTGGTAATTTTTGAAAATGACCGATTGAAATTACTGGAAACAAATTATATGCGAACGAACTGTCAATGTTCTTATCGACAAACAACACATTGATTATCGGGGTCATCCGCATTAATTTGAGGTCGATTACTTTTTATTGGTTAAATGATCGTCAAACATTAACTGAAAAAACTTCAACAAAGATCTGCGGCTCGCTTACTGAAACGTTATTTTCCGTTCTGATTAAAAGTCAAACGTTAAAAGTTGCGTTATTGGTCGACGACATGACAATCATTGAATTTGCGTTGCTTTTAAGATTTGCTTTAAATATTCCTTTATTTTTGAAATATTTAAATCCCGAATACATATTTTAGTTTCGCTAGGAAGCGAAATGGTTTACGAGCAAAAACAAGTACAAAACTAAAAGGCATGTCCTATGATATTTTCACCATACATTGAGCTAAGGCGTAAATAACGGTGTCTTTGCTAGCTTCAAGTTCTCTGCAACATCATAAACAACACGGTGAAGGATCCACTCGCGAAAGTGCATGATCACATAAGTTAAGTCACATATTTTGTTAAAACAACATATTTTCCCATCGCAATTGTCAGAGAATCGTCGTTCAAAACTGTCTCCATTGAGTACTCTGGTGCTTCAAGTCGCAAACAAAATTGTCTTGTACGTTGTGAAACTTATATAATATTTAAGCCGAGCAATAATACCAATATCTTCTTTTTTTCAATAGTTTATTGGCAATCCGGAATTCTGCCTTTGGCCATGAACATAATTATATACACAAAAGATGTGGCCAAGACAGGGAATCATACAATATAACATATAACCTATTTAAGTATCAACAAATATGTCAAACAAAAATACAACGTGTGCATAATAACAAATAACATGTAAGCCTATGCAAGTGTGAAAGGAGTATCAGTGCCCAAGGACTTGTTTAGACAAAACTAAGATCATCAATGGGTCAGGACAGGTTTTCCGCCGTGTGCCTGCTTTCCATTCATAGGGCCATGGACATAAACATTTTAATGTTGTACCTAAGTTGACCTAGTAGGATATCCAACAAGGTTAAATAGGAGGTCCACCCATATACCGTTAAAAAAGTTATGGATAAAGATAATGTCTCCCACCACTTTAGTGGTTTGAGAGACATTTGATTTACCCCAGTGTGTCTGTCTGTCCGTTTGTCTGTCACACTTGATGTGTGAACTCAAGTTCTTATTTGTTTCACATGCACTTTTATCATGCAAAATGCTGATTAGATAGCAGGAAATCGCATCATTTCAAGGTGCCATTTAAAAAAAAATCGACGACGGAAGGGGACACCCCTCCCGCACCCTCCCCTGTTGAGCCCCCCCTCTGAAAATTTTCTGGATACGCCACTTACATTAATGTGTGAAAACATGCAAATATACATCAGCTAAACGGTTTACTTTCTCAGATTCTAGTTTAAAAGCTCCTGTCAAGAATTTTGCAATAGTTTTGTGTTTTAGAACATTTGTGATAGACATAATTGATATGTATTTACTAATGATAGGCCAGGATGTTCTGATATTATATTTTATACGCAATTCGTTATCTAATGGGCAACAAAGTAAAAGTGATATTCAGATTCGCATACATTTTGATAACAAAGTTTACACTTCCGCTCTTCTCGGGATATCTTATTATATCTGCCAACTTCTATTTCAAGACAATGTTAACTTAATCGAAATGTGCTCATTAGGATTCTGGAGTTTTCGTTGGATATTTGAGTTTTCGTTGGATATTTGAGTTTTCGTTGGATATTTGAGTTTTCGTTGGATATTTGAGTTTTCGTTGGATATACAATCAAGGTGTTTTTCATATTAGCTTTTTTAAATTTTGAATAGAATTCCATTTCGGCTGTAAATATAATGTATCACTCCATTCTTGAACAAATTGATCTTTCAGTCTTTGAGTTACCTTGCATTCAATATCGTCTGTTAATTCAGGTGTTTTTAGCATATAGCCAAAGCCAAGGTTGTCTAAACTTAATTATAAAACCATGCACCATAGATTATTTTTCGTACAATTTAAATTGGTTAAAATATGCATCTGCTCCGTAAACACTTGATATAATACTAAAATTCTGAATACTTATTCGTTTCATCCAATAGCGCAAAGCCCTTACTTTGGCTACAACAGCTAAAGGAAATCTACCAAGTTCACTTAGTGCAGCTTAGTTAGAAGTATAGATTGTTTTACACAAAGAATATTTTTGCAAAATTTGTTATGCAATTTATCAATATCAGAGATGTCATAGATGCCCCAAACTCCAGAAGCATACAGGATCAATGGAGGTCACATGATTTAAAATGTAACAGCGAATTATACATGGTAATGTAAAATAAAAACAACTAGGTCGTACATATATTACATAATGCATTTAATAACATTCGCTTATTTGACGATCAATTTAAGTATTTAGGAAATAAAAACACATTTTTTTTAAACAAAAGTTGCAGATTATCCGTTTATGCAATTGGATCGTTTACAATTTCGGATAGTAAGTGGTTTTGAGATTCCAGCGGAACACGCGAGAAATGAATTATTTTAATATATATTTACAACACCACTGACCAAGGCAATACTAACGAGCACAACATACAACTAGCATAAGTACTTCAGAAAAATATACACACAATATAGTTGTATGGAATAATATAAACGACTTATGCACTTGCTAACGTTTAGTGGTTACGAACTGTTGATAACAATATGGAAGCTCACTTGTCCCGAACCTCTTCACAGCTTAATCTTTGACACGAGTGTTCCGTTTGAAAACGCATAAATGGCATTACCAATAACGCCTGTGTTAATACTGAATCAACGCTTGGAAGACTTAAAAGGAGCGAATGCTGATTCCTGAGGAAAATCGGTTCAGCGGTATAGATCGCAGGGCCCAATTTCAAAAATATGCTTTAACATTTAAGCTTGCTAATATTAGTAAATGAAAACGCCCGTAGTTTCTTATTTTTAAATTTCACTTCTTAAAATTTCTTCACCAAATTTATAAACAATGGAAACTTTAACCATGTTTCTAAAATTATATTTGCATATATATGAAATTAGACTGATGTTTATATTCAATAAATAGCATAGTTACGATGTTATTCTATACAGTATGAATGATTGCATCATAGCGTAGGTTTATGTCTTTACATTTGACTTTTTCATAAAGGTCCAGTCTCGCTATGAGGCCGGTGGAGCCCCGGTGCGTGATCCGGGATCTACCGGGGCTCTACCGGGATGAACCAGGGCTCCACCGGGGACGACCGGAATGAACCGGGGACGAACGGGAACAACCGGGGCTCCACCGGGAAAGTATTAAAGGGAAGGACCGGCAACGACCGGCGCGGCCCCGGCAACAACCAGGACGGCACCGTGACAACCTGGACGAAACCGCAGCTCCACCGGGGCCCATACAGACCCCTGCAGAGCTACGGCAACTACCCGGTCGCCGGTGTTGCCCCGGTGAATTCCGGCAGAGACCCGGTATAGCTACGGTACATCGGTAAACCGGCGCTCTGCCGGGACGACACTGGCATTTACCGGGGCTCCGCCTCAGCATTACCGGCGACGCCAGGGTTTAAACCGCGGCGTTTCCGTAGCTCTGCCGGGTTCTGATGCCGGTAAAGCACCGGTGAGTGCAGGTGGAGTTACGGTATACCGGGGCTCTGTCGGGACGCTGCCGGCTTTCACCGGGGTTTCATCTGGGCATTACCGGCGACAACCGGGGCTCTGCCGGGGCTTCACCGGGATAAACCGTAGCTAGTCCGGGACTCTGCCGGATTGTTGACCAGCTTCAACCGGGGCGGCACCGGGAAACAGTGTTACCGCGTTAAAAAATTATACGAATCATTCCGGTTCTCGCCGGCGTTAGCTAGCCGCGATGGACCGGGGCTCTTCCGACAATAGTGAGATTTGTGCTTTATGCTAAAAAATCATATAACGACATTACATATATTGCATATTATACTTTCACTTGTTCCGGTAAAACAGGTAGGTATTACTTAGACGTGTATATTTCGAACGTATTTGGAACCTTCATAAACGCATCCACTGTCTCAATAAATGATGCCGATATTAATTTTATTGCACATTATTTGATGAATGACAAAACTCGATATTTTGCATAACAACGACACATACCGGTACCTTTACAATTTTAAACATTTCTTGATAATAATAATATTCAGCATAATTTCAAATAATCATTGGCTATTCATAAGTAATTGGACTTCCTCTTACCTCTTGGTGTTGGGCAAAAAAAAACAACATTTCAAACAATAATTGTTTTACCACGTATTTATTCGTGCAGAAATCGGGCATACAGTCGCTGACATAGGAAATAGGGCTAACGTCTCCAGGATTGCATTTAATTGCATCAGAACTCCAAATGGTAGTTAATTTGCCAATAAACTAATTTGCTTACATATATTGAAATACGTCTAACTTTAAAAGTTCGCCCATCCGACTCCTTTGACAATTACTGGAAATATCAAATACCGGTAAAAACAATTTACAAATTAAAATCCGATATTCACATATGCGACTCAAGTCAAGTTTAAATTGCTATTTTTGCATTTTTTTTTAAACAATGCCGAACAAAATGCATTGAACTACATTGGAACGCAAATCCACGTAATGATTTCAATGTTTCATTACTCGAACACTTTCAAACTACGCGTGACTTTCAAACTACGCGTGACCTCAGTAAAAATAGTTTATCTAAGTGCTCTCAGTTCACATGCTGGTCAATATGTTTGTAGAGTTTCATCACTTGAGCAGCATTGTTTTTTTTTACTTATGCATACAAAGTTAAAAAGTGATTTAACTTGCTTAATTAGGTCCATAACCCCGCTTATTTGAAAAAGGGCACCAAACAAACTGTTATGTCTTAGTTTGTTGACAGAGGGCCTTAACTCAGCATATGGTTACACAGCTAACATGCTGATAAATATGTATGTACAAATTCATCACTTAAGAAAATGTACCTTTCATGTTACGTGCGACACAAAAACTCTGACGGTCGGCCAGAATAATATACAAGGGCACATCTACATGCCAATTCGCCCCCCTGAACGTGTAGGCATGACAACATTCTCTACAGATACTCTTCTAAAAGAAATCATAATACGACTTTCTGATTGACAGAGCCTTGGAAAATTTCACTCAAGACAGTGTCTGATGTTGCTGAGCAATCGTATGAAGTTATATCAATTATATCGGTTATATAATCAAATAGTTCGTATATAAGTTTCATTTACATCTAAAAAATGTGACCCTTGTGACATTGACATACTAAGCACATAATCAGCAATGGTCTTGTACCCGTACACACATGAAATATGAAAGCTCTGTAATGAATGATTCTCATGATTTTAAACAGAATTAAAGTGTGACGGTTAACTATCTGACATACGAACAAAATTCGTGTGTCTCCCAATTAAGGGGGTGGGGGGGGGCTTTATTCAAATAATGAAAAGTTATATAGAAGTAAGAAAACACATATGTTTTTTTTATTTTGATAGCAATAAATAGTTAACGTACAACAATATTTCCACTCAAGGGATAGCTATGTACATTAACAAAAGTGGAACAACAAATTTTGTTCAACAAATATACATATATACATACACATTATTATAACATCCCTCTACAAACAAACCACTGATTATAGTAGCGGTTGACTCTACACAATGATTAGTATAATTTGCGTTGTCTTAAAAAAAACCAGTTATTGACAGTTATGACAGAACACTAGAGAAAATATTTAATTTAATTACACAGACAGTAAAATAATGATATAGTTATTTAACACGTATGTTTACAGTTTAGAGAAATATCTAAACATGAATAATTAAAATTCACTTACAAGCAGAGACGTAGTTATCTACTATATGAAGATATTGACAAACATGAGACAAAATGATGCAATCAATTGATGAGTCAAAGATCATAATGTGTTAAACAGGCTCTTCTTCATAAAGGCCTTGGAGCTATTTCCATATAATTCACTTTATGCAACAGAGCCTTACCATAGCAAAATGTCACGTTGGTGTTGGACGAAAGATTAAATTAATCATACCAATATAGCCCAATAATCATAGTTTGTACACTTGTATGGTTACCATTTTATTTTAGCTAAACAATGATACAAATTAAAATAAAATGTGTGTTTTGTTCTCACTGTAAATATCAATATAATATGTAATTGAAATATGACATAAAATGTACATACACCAAGGTTATTTAATTGTTGAACAACAACAAAAACATTTGATTTGAATTAAAGTTTGAATATAAACAATCAGATTTTATGGGGAAGTCTGGCTTTAAGATATGTGTAAAACTTTCAAAGCGTCAGTTATATGTCAAGTATAAAATAATTAGCAAGTATAATAATATCATAAAAGTGTATGAATATATTGAAGTGCCATATTATATTGTGAAGTGCATGCTTTAATATAAGTCAGAATTACAAAAATAATTCAACACTCTATTGTCATTCTATCAAATTGATTTTTTTAAATTCATTAAATATGAATTTTGTTATAACAAATACACAAGTGTTTGTTGAGCAATTAGAATTCAATTCAACCTAAACTAATAAATAGGCATTACTTTAAATTGCAGTCATTGACAATTTCAAGCACATCCCATTGCTCTCACTTGATATGAAATTGTTTTCCAAATTTCCACATATTTTTTTTTGACATGATTTCCTTCATAATTAAAAATATTGTCAATATGTGCTGAGATTGTTATTGGATATGTTAAACGTATGATCGTATAAAACAAGGTGTTTCTATTACTTAATATATTTTTGTTTTCAAGATATTTCATTTTGATATAGCTATAAAATCTTACAAGTTACATATGATCATTCACACAAACAAGGTTATTTTTATTGTCTTGCAACTAAAATATGCACGTAAAACATCAGTGTGTTCATCAAATTGAAACAAAACACAAATCATAAATAATTTACAACGGCTATGGATGTGTTTTGCTATATATCAAGAAGAGCATAATGTAAATATATATATACCTGTATACTAAAGTGATTTCAAAATCTTGGTCAAGTTATATCACTCATTTACGCACATTAAAATCTGGTTCCTATACGAGCCTGCACAGTGTATACAAAGCATCATGAACTATTCTGTCCGAATACAAACGTCAACACTAGAGATAAGTACAATATGTTAGTAATAAGTGTTTTATCCACCATTAGCTATTTATAATTATATCATTGGTTAGTATTCATGAATAATCTCATCATAATAAATGGATTAATTGAAAACATTCCACAGAATTATAGTCTTTCCATATCATAAAAAAACATAGCAATTTAAGTTAAGATAACCTTTCAAATTTTCTTCATTTCAAACAATCCTCTTTCAAATGATGACAACAAAGGTTTTGTTTCTATTATCAGCGTTTTGAACATGTATACAGCTTTTAAAATATGATGAAATTGAGTAAATATTTAAAAATAATACCAGTTGTCAATACAGAATTTACAATTTACAGAAGACAAAACAAGTTTGTCGTAAATTAATTAATATTTTGCTTTTTAAATTGTATGAGACTGCACACGATTCTTGATAAAATACTTCAGTCCCCTAAGCAAACAAATAAGTATTGTATACAGACTGAAATATAGAAAGATCAAAATAAGAGTAAGTGCTGGCAACCATATCACAGATGCGCCCACATTCCACTTTTGTCTAAAAACTCCATTAATGTCAACACTAAATAAACACAACATAGCCAAGCGTCCAACTTCAATGTCAGGTTAATATGTTTGGAGATTTTTATCCATAGCAGCATGTATTCCTTTTGTAATTGCAATCATTTTCATTAATGACTTATTAAAGAGAAAATAATTGCAACAAGATCTTAATTGAAGTGGAAGATGTCCCATCACTCCAGTCCATAATGCAAAGGCCACCAAGGCCCATGTGACCTTGAATTTTTCCCTGACACCAAGGTGAGTACTGGGGTGAGTTGGAGGACGTAATGGTATGGCACTGTTGTGAGGGCTGACCTCGCATGGATCTCTTTGAGTTGATGTGCTGCGACATCAAAGCCCACTGATTTGCTCTGAGAGGTGTGGGTCAACCTAGGTAGAAGAGAGGCAAGGTGAAATATTTATGTGTGAATATATTGTTCAACATAACTTATTTGTCTAAGTGTAAAGAAAAAACATACAAGCTAGGTTAAATGCATATATAAGACTAGTAAGGTTTGTTTCCAAATGCACTTTCTTTCAGAATAAGTTATTTTTTTTACAAAAGTCTTATTTTTATTGTTGCATTACTTATTTCATTAGTTATAATGCTTTATAATTCTTGCCATTATATATTGCTTTCTTAGAACCTTTATCAATATATTGTTGTTTCTTAAATGAATAAAGAGAGTGATTATGCATTGGTTTAATACGAGTCTATATTAAGATGAAATACCTCCAATACTAAGTATCACCCTTCACCAAAAATGAAAAATATCTTTCTCAAATAACAATTATTAAGCAGAAACAACATTTAAATTCACAATTTTTCATTCTTAACTTCATAACAAAATATATAAAAAAAAAACTATCCATACTGAGCTTATGTTTCAACAAACTACTGCGTCTTGGCTGACAAAACATGGTTGACGGCTTAATTGACCACTGTTGCTGATGTAGCTGTTTCTGGGCAATAATGGGTTTGTTGCATGGATACTGCTGGTAGCTTAATATGAAACGGTGTTTGGTGATGTGTACAGCTTCAAGCCATTGGAGAGAGATCTGTGACGATGTTTGTATCTAGGGGCACATTGCTGTGAAAGAAAATAATGTGCAGTTACATAACTTTTTACTTAACAAGTACGGTCGGAGAGTGTTGCTGAAACCAAATATGAATTCACTAACCCTGTTTTGTATACCCACATCGTTTTGGATCTGTAAGAGGCCATAAAACAAATTGATGTAACTAAGTATCATTATTTCCACAGCATAACCGGTAAAATAATTAGCTACACTGCATGACATCATCATGTTTATTTCCACGCCAGTTGTTGCTTGCAGGAAAAGTAACTGACCTAATAAAGAAAATTTAATGGTTATCCTTGTGAGCTTTGCTAAATAAAAAACTACCATTTTTTACAAGGAAAGATAGTTGTTGATTTTATAGTTATACTGCATTTTATTTCAGAATTCATTGAGAAGTAAAACATTTCCATGACAGGCGTAGATTTATGCTTTCCATTTTTTAAAATAAAAACAACAACACACAACCTGACATTTGCTAAACTAAAACTGTGAAGACCCCGAAATATTCACATTAAAAGGTAGAACTAACAATTTCATACAGCAATAATTTAACAAGCAAATTCGTTGAATTGATATCCCCCACCAATATGATTTGGACACAAAAGTGTTTTATTTGACACTCAGCTAAAAAATCATTTTTTAAAGATGCAAAGAGCCATCACTACGTTATTCACAGATGGTGTACAATGCCATTCGACATGCATCATCCTCTTATCCATATATATGCTCATACCAAGTTTCAATGAAACCCGCCAAAGCACTTCTAAGATATGGCTTCGGACACAAAAACGCCGGACGGACGGACGGAAAGAGGGGCGGACAGAAAGAGGGACGGACAGACGGACAACGCCAAAACAATATCCCTCCGCCTATGGCGGGGGATAATAAAACATGTTTATTTTATTGTTTAAATCATAAACAAGGGCTGTTTGTAAAACATGCATGCCCCCTATATGGGCTGTCCGTTGTACTGGCAGCCATTGTGTGAATACGACTTTTGTCACTGTGACCTTGACCTTTGACCTAGTGACCTGAAAATCAATAGGGGTCATCTGCAAGTCACGATCAATGTACCTATGAAGTGTCATGATCCTAGGCAAAAGCGTTCTTGAGTTATCATCTGAAAATCATTTTACTATTTCGGGTCACTGTGACCTTGACCTTTGACCTTGTGACCTCAAAATCAATAAGGGTCATCTGCGAGTCATGTTCAATCTACCTATGAAGTTTCATGATCCTAGGCATATGCGTTCTTGAGTTATCATCCGAAAATCATTTTACTATTTCGGGTCACCGTGACCTTGACCTTTGACCTAGTGACCTGAAAATCAATAGGGGTCATCTGCGAGTCATGATCAATCTACCTATAAAGTTTCATGATCCTAGGCATATGCGTTCTTCAATTATCATCCGAAAATCATTTTACTATTTTGGGTCACCGTGACCTTGACCTTTGACCTAGTGACCTCAAAATCAATAGGGGTCATCTGCGAGTCATGATCAATCTACCCATGAAGTTTCATGATCCTAGGCGTATGCGTTCTTCAGTTATCATCCGGAAACCATTTTACTACTTCGGGTCACCGTGACCTTGACCTTTGACCTAGTGACCTCAAAATCAATAGGGGTCATCTGCGAGTCATGATCAATCTACCCATGAAGTTTCATGATCCTAGGCGTATGCGTTCTTGAGTTATCATCCGGAAACCATTTTACTTTTTCGGGTCACCGTGACCTTGACCTTTGACCTAGTGACCTCAAAATCAATAGGGGTCATCTGCAAGTCATGATCAATGTACCTATGAAGTTTCATGATCCTAGGCCCAAGCGTTCTTGAGTTATCGTCTGACAACCACCTGGTGGACGGACCGACCTACCGACATGAGCAAAGCAATATACCCCCTCTTCTTCGAAGGGGGGCATAAAAATAGATATCGTGCTAGTTATCCGTATGTGGTATTTTTTATGGAATATATGTTGATGATAATTACCGATGGGTTATTCAACATTTCACTGTACAATAGGGGTACATACATGATACATATTTAAACAAGTACACACTTTGAAACTTCATATTGGACAAGCCATTAGATATCATCAGTCTAACGATTCTCAATTGTTTTACTTCACTGCAATTCTTTAACATGAGAACTTTGTTAATCGATGTCAAACTTATGTAACAAAATACAGATATTTCATAGATTTGGGGTTCTGTCAAATTGTTCTCCCTACATATATATATATATATATATATATATATATATATATATATATATATATATATATATATATATATATATATATATATACTTTGAACTATCGAGAGTGTGACATCTGTTACGTTGAGTCTTGCTGGTAACAGAGGGCATACTGAGTAAAGATGAGGTCAAAGTAATGACTTAACAGCATGAAACCCTACACACTGTTGACTGCTTATTTTAACTAAAGGTAACCATTAAGTAATGCTTAATTATGGTTAATATGTATACATAAACAGTTTAGTATCAGTTTATATAGTAGATAGTGACTGATACTGGTCAATTTTTTTCCTTTTTTTTTAATTGTTCCTATTTCAAACAAATCTTGCAATAACAATCAATTTTAAAGGAACGAAGCCCACAGGCACCACTTAATCAAATATGTCCATATCGCCATGAACTTCAGACGCACGTGACCCTGAACCTTACCTTTACCCCAAAGGGGGTACTGGGTTGATGTCAAGGATTTTGTAGCCAATTTTGTCGCCATAAATATGGTGCTGTTGACCAGGGAGAAACATGGCGCTTGGCATGATGTGAAGAGGGTCACAGCCAAGGCCCCGGGAACCAAATGGGTTTTGGAAAAAGCAGGTTTACCCACGACCTGAGCAAGAGAAGAGAAGTCTTATAAGGTCGCATTTGCGGAGCGGATATAAAGTCTGCTTAGTGATAATGAGGTCCTGGGTTCAATGACCTTTCAGGTAGTGATCTCTGGATTTTATCCTAACACTCATAGAAAATGTACATGGGAGTATCTCGATAAGCATGAGGTTTTCATTGAAATAAGCTTAAATGAAAATGTTAAAACTAAATATATGGAAATATATTGGTAAACGAACAGTTCCTAGCTTTAACATTAAACTTCGGATAATTAATATGTACAAGTTGATATCACAAGCAACAATTAATGTAAGTGTAAATTGTGATCTTGAAGTATAAATAGGAGCCTGGTTTTGAGAAAACAGGGCTTAATGCAGTCAGCACAGGCTACAGAAATGTACACTTTTTAATCAAATGGTATTTTTCATTAAAGGAAGTCTCTTCTTAGCAAAATTCTGGGACACTTAACACAAAGGCATTAAGCCCCATTTACCAGAACGAGGCTCATATTATAATCATCCATACAGAGCAGGCGTTGTAATGAACTGCTGCCTGAAGGTTGTTATCAAAACATTGAAGACAGCTGAACCGAGTGTTGCTGCTGGTGCTGTTGTTGTTGCGGTGCTGTTGTTGTTGCCGTGCGATTGTGGTCTGGTTGCTAGTATATGGTGGGTTGTTGAACATGAAGCACTGATTTGGCGACGTCTTAAGCTGAGTGCCACCAGACAATGATCTGTGACAGTTGTTGTATTGGGAGGCCCCTTGCTGTGAAAGAAAATAGAGAGAGGATATCAATAAAAGATTGCACAATGTCATAAACGATAATTTCATTTCATTTTTCATGCTGATAACAATGTCATGAACGATAACTCTTTTTGGCACTTGCTTCTGTACATTAACCAACAATACAGCTCTTTCAAGGAATAACAATCTGCAATATCCATTACAAAGCTTCTATTTTTAGTTCCGTGTTCTTTCTTGCTTGATATGCTTTTCTTTTTGCTTGGTAAAGTCACCCCCTCTCCACAAATTATCTAATTAATATAAGATTAATTACCAACATTCATTTTGGATGCCCTGAAAAACAGATTTCCAGCACAAAAAAATTAAACAATAGAAGTCGGCTAAATGTAGTTATTCATACCACAATTGTTTGTTGGGTAAGTATTCATATTTTCATGAGTGGCACAGCATTTTTACATCTTTTTTAGGAGAATAACTTGAAAAATTATTATTTCCAACAGTGACACAGCTTCATGTTTTTTTCATCTGTTTTATACATTGTAATAAATACTTTTTTGTTGAAATTGTGACAAATAAAATATCAATTTTTCATATCACACAGTCCAACACATAGTCTTGCTATATTATTCTATCATAGAATTTCTATGATGAACATGGGTTTAAGAATTTTTTTTTGCGTTGTTAAGTTGGAAATTTCACCATGATATTTGTTTTTCATGGTGATGACAAAGTTGCAGTTTCAATTTAACTGCTTGAGTTCTATTAATTGTTCCACAAACAGATACAATTTTAATCAGACCAACGGACAAACCAACAGACAGTGACTGAGAATGCATTGTGACCCTGTCAGACTTTGGTTGCAAAGTTTTAAAGATGTATTATTTGCTTTAAAAAAATATAAAAAAAAATTAAAAATGTTGAAAAAGTTTTTTGAATATTATAATAACTTAGGTTCAACCTATAGAGTTGGATAGGACAAATAACAAAATGTTCCCTTTTAGTTTAAAAAATATATATATTTGAGACCTATTAGGAAACTTTATATTGGGAATTTTAGGCAGTCAATTAAGAAAAACATGATTAAATACTTTTCAACATTGGGTTTACGGCCGTATACTAGCCAAGTATTAGATGAAACAAACAACCAGCTGATCTGGGCTGCCATGTTGTTCCACTGCTACTGAGAGAAGCCTGGGGAAAGTTGCAAGCCCATGTGCATCATGACCCCTCCCCCTGAGCTCACAAGGCTCAGGCTTGGCGACCGCTGTTGAAGCGACATTGGGCTCCAAGTATACTTGAAGGATCATGTTTGGCGCAATGACACTGCTCATTATCTTGGCGTGTTTTTCTGGGAATGGAGCCACATTCATTGATATGTTGTCCTGTTAAATAAAAACACACAAAAAAACTGTTGAATAAAATATCAACAAAGTAAAGTTCCAGTTGCACAAGCAGGCCATCATTATATTCATCACTACAGGGTCCTTAATTGAAGGAAAGTCACCATTTCAAATAAAATTAGACACAGTACATAGACTATACAAATCATTATACAGTTTTGCAATGTGAGCAGTACACTCAAAAGTGTATGAACTGTTAAGAAAATTATGTCAATTGCATAAATTCTGATGGCATGTATGCTTAGACGAGAACAAATTTTTTAGACAGTTAATACACCAAAGTAACGAAGAACAAGAATGCCAACAAAATACACCCTTATAGAAGACTGGGTTACATTGACAGTCAGTGCAATGTCAGACATGTTAAAAGGTCAATTTCCTCCATTGAACAAGAACATATTTTGGAAGTGCTACAGGCGATATGGCTGGTTACTACACTAGTACAAGATATTATGCCCACAAAAATTGGTAACAACTTTCATGATGATCCGTTTTATATTGGCTTCAAACAGAGAGCCGGAGTAATAAGGGCCATCCACTGCCCAACAGCCCACATGCAGCTGCCCCAGGTTTTCCTACAATACTTGAACCTTGCTGAGAAAACCAGGCTAATCAGATAAGACCTTCTGCTTTTATTTAATTTTTCATTTAAAGGAAGACTTTTCTTAGAACCAGAGTTCCCAGGTCAGAGATATATGACCCCCAAAACAGGGGCGACTTCAGCATCGGGACTTGCTCCATCTCTGTCTATGGCATGGTTGAAGCAGCAGCAGCAACGACAACAACAACAACAAGTATTTGAGCAGTGCTCTGGGCCACGGGGCTTAATGAATGTGCTTAAAGTGTCATCCCAGATTAGCCGTTGCAGAATGCACAGGCTAATCAGGAATGACACCTCTTTTATGGAATTTTTTATTTGAAGACAGCCTTTTCTAAACGACCAACGCAGCATAATCGGTAAAGTTTTGTCCTTGATATATTGCACAGGCTAATCTGGCATGACACTTTATGCACATGCATGAAGTCCTATTTTCCCAGAATGAGGCTAATATAGTTCACTAACATGAGTCATTTTCCTGCCTGATTGAGGAAAAGTTCGTAGCATCAAATGGGAAATGTGTTTTTAAATTGGTCAAATTAGGTGAATAAATAGCTTATAACAGTTGATCAGATAAGTTTTAATCATGCATGGAATACTTTGTCTTTTTTTTTCAGCAGAAATTCAACCACTGAACCAAAAGTTTTTCCTTGCATAAAAGAGATCCGCTTTAATAGAATTGTTGCATTCTTATTAATTTTAGTAAAACAGTTATTTAAATACTATATATAAAATTCTTATTTTTATTTATTTTTAATATTTATTTAAATTGGATTTTGTTTTAAGAGCCAGCTCCTACAGGAACACATGCAATCAAATATCGATATCCAGCTGACCAACAGGCGCTCTGATGATTTATCACTCTAACTCAAACAAGGGCTGTTTGTAAAACATGCATCCCCCCTTATATGGGCTGTCAGTTGTTGTGGCAGCCATTGTGTGAATACGTTGTTTGTCACTGTGACCTTGATCGATACCCAGCTGAACAACAGGCGCTCTGGTGATTTATCACTCTAACTCAAACAAGGGCTGTTTGTAAAACATGCATCCCCCATATGGGCTGTCAGTTGTAGTGGCAGCCATTGCAGGAACCCATGCAATCAAAGATCGATACCAAACTGAACAACAGGCGCTCTGGTGATTTATCACTCTAACTCAAACAAGGGCTGTTTGTAAAACATGCATCCCCCATATGGGCTGTCAGTTGTAGTGGCAGCCATTGCAGGAACCCATGCAATCAAAGATCGATACCAAACTGAACAACAGGCGCTCTGGTGATTTATCACTCTAACTCAAACAAGGGCTGTTTGTAAAACATGCATCCCCCCGATATGGGCTGTCAGTTGTAGTGGCAGCCATTGTGTGAATACGTTGTTTGTCACTGTGACCTTGACCTTTGACCTAGTGACCTGAAAATCAATAGGGGTCATCTGCGAATCATGATCAATGTACCTATGAAGTTCCATTATTCTAGGCGTAAGCGTTCTTGAGATATCATCCGGAAACCATTTTACTGTGTCGAGTCACCCTGACCTTGACCTTTGACCTAGTGACCTGAAAATCATTAGGGGTCATCTGCAAGTCATGATCAATGTACCTATGAAGTTTCATGATCCTAGGCGTAAGCGTTCTTGAGTTATCATCCAGAAACAATTCGGTGGACGGACCGATGGACAGACGGACTGACCGATGGACCGACCGACATGTGCAAAACAATATACCCCCTCTTCTTCGAAGGGGGGCATAAAAGAGCAAATTTTGGTAATAATTGGATTAAAAATTGATGCAGAGTGAAAATTGTGACATTGATAAATCTCTTAAATATTAAGATAATTACCTTAATTTTCTAGGTAGGAAATCATTCAACCTTACATTGTTGACTCTTAAGCTCTTTTTTCACTGTTTTAGGAAAAAGGGCAGAACCCTTCTAATTGGGAAACAAGAGCACCGCCTTGCGGGTGCAGACTGCTCATCTATTTTCTTTTTAAAGGTAAAGGGACTCTCATTTTCAATCACAAAGGAGGGAGGGGTGGAGTGAAGAGGATTGTATAGTGTGGGGGCGTGGACATTTATTACATTATCTTCCAAAAATGCGGTAAAAAAAAAATGGGGGATGGGGTGGGTTGGGGTATAGTGTGAGGGTGTGGTGGTCATTTGTGAGATGATCTTTAAAAAGAAAAAAAAATTAGGGGGGGGGGGAAATTTTGGGGGGGGGGGTTGAGGAGGGGGGTTGGGGGGATATTCTTGGGTGCGATGGTTGGACGGTATTTCAAACATAAAAAAATAAAAATAAATATTTGTTTTTAACCGTTTAAAAAAAAAACAAATTGGGGGTGGGGGGTGGGGGTATAGTATAGTGTGAGGGTGTGGTGGTCATTTGTGAGATGATCTTAAAAAAAAAAAAAAAAAAAAAATAGGGGGGGGGGGGGGGGGGGAATTCGGGGAGGGGGGGAAGGGGACGGGGATGGTTTGGGTGGAGTCTATTGTGGTATGTCAGGTAAGAGTAGTTTTGTCAAAGTATCAATCAAATCTAATCTTAAATAAAGAAGTAATTGCATTTTTAGCAAAATTTAATAATTTGACCTTGAGAGTCAAGGTCATTCAAAGGTCAAGGTAAAATTCAACTTGCCAGGTACAGTAACCTCATCATAGCATGCACGTATTTGAAGTTTGAAAGCAATAGCCTTGATACTTTAGAAGTAAAGTGGATCAAAACACAAAATTTAACCATATATTCAAAGTTACTAAGTCAAAAAAGGGCCATAATTCCGTAAAAATGACAACCCGAGTTATGCAACTTGTCCTTTTACTGTACCCTTATGATAGTTTGCGAGTGTTCCGAGTATGAAAGCAATATCTATGATAGTTTAGGGGTAAAGTGGACCAAAACACAAAACTTAACCAAATTTTCAATTTTCTAAGTATAAAGGGCCCATAATTCCGTCCAAATGCCAGTCAGAGTTACATAACTTTGCCTGCACAGTCCCCTTATGATAGATAATAAGTGTTGCAAGTATGAAAGCAATAGCTTTGATACTGTAGGAATAAAGTGGACCTAAACACAAAACTTAACCAAATTTTCAATTTTCTAAGTATAAAAAGGGCACATAATTCTGTCAAAATGCCAGTCAGAGTTACATTACTTTGCCTGCACAGTCCCCTTATGATAGTTAGTAAGTGTTGCAAATATTAAAGCAATAGCTTTGATACTAAAGGAATAAAATGGACCTAAACACAAAACTTAACCAAAATTTTCAATTTTCTAAGTATAAAAAGGGCACATAATTCTGTCAAAATGCATGCCAGAGTTATCTAACTTTGCCTGCCCAGTCCTCTCATGATAGTAAGTAAGTGTACCAAGTTTGAATGCAATAGCATTGATACTTTCTGAGAAAAGTGGACCTAAATGCAAAACTTAACCGGATGCCAACGCCGACGCCAACGCCAAGGTGATGACAATAGCTCATTTTTTTTCCCAAAAATAGATGAGCTAAAAAAGATCTGACACTCGTTGTCATATCATACCATATTTTATTAAACTCGTCCAGGAAATTGGTTAGAAAGCTCGCCAAAGGCTTGCTTACTAACAAAATTCCTGAACTCGTTTAATAAAATATGGTATGATATGACAACTTGTGCCAGATCCTATATATATTTTGAAACACATATAACTAGTTAATATTAAAATGGTTGAGAACAAATTAAATGTAAATTGACATTTTTGCATTAATACTTATAATAGTTTAATGCATATGCACCAGTGTTGTCGATCCATTGTGTCATATACCATTATGATCTTTACTCAAAAATCCACAAATATCTTCATGAACTCCATTAGGTTTTATTAAAATAATTCATATTATGCTGACATTGTTACAAACTGCTACGCCAAGGTAGCTAAAACATGCAAGACAGCTTACCAAACTGCTGCTGCTGTTGTTTTTTTTTCTGATGTGCTGGTGTGGCTTGGTTGCTAGGATACAGCTGGACACTGACCATTCACAGCTGAAAAACAAGTATATATTGAAAAATTTGGTTCAATGAAACATAATTTATATTTTGCAACACAGTTCCTACATTTAACAAGAAATCGTCGGAGACGGGTGATGCTTCCCAAAGGTTTTTTTGGCACAATATTGCACTATATATTCAGGTAAAAGGAAACGTCTTGAGGGCACAGTAGTTGGAGGGAAAGATTTTTTTTTAGAAAATTTCAAAGGGCCATAATTCTGTGAAAAATCATGCAACCAGAACCCGCTGATAATATGCACATCTCCTCTTGGTAGTGACGCTTTCCATTAAGTTTCATTGAATTCCGGTCATTAGTTGCTGAGAAATAGCCTGGACAAAAATTTTGCATGGACAGACAGACAGACATACACACGGACAAACGAAGCGGCGACTATATGCTCCCCCCAAAATACATTTTGGGGAAGCATAAAAACATAGATCACAAGTGTTTCAAGTGATTTTATGTTTTCTTGAATAATAAAAACATCTATTCACAAACTTCAGGGCAACTGTGGTCACTTTATTATTGTGAATAAAATATAAGTTACACAGCCTCTGAATTCCCATGTATGATGGGATACAGAGACAGTAAATAAATAGTGTGCAAGAGAGTGACTCAGCCAATGATAAGTTAGGGCTTTGTCACAAAATGACCACTAACCCACAAGCAACACTGCATGGGGTTCACAAAATTGAAGTTTGAATGTAATCCCTTGAGAAATGTATGTGTTATTTGTTACAAATCTTTTTACATTATATGAAGCCCCTCAAACTGACCAACTTACAAAATATTGACTCCAACATACCCTCTACAAAACTTGGTTTGTGGGGTTTAATTATCATTTATTCACACCCCCACCTTGCAGTTCATGTTGCTCTACTGTTGCTGTGTTGTTGAGATGTTCAGAGATCATTAAGACCACGGATACATCATGAACCAGTTCCCCACGACTGAGGCTGCTAATGGAGCCTAGATTGCTACCGGTTTGACATTTCTTGGAATCTCATTTCTCTTAAGGGTCACGTTTGGCGCAGTTGAACTGTTCATTAGCTCAGGGAGGTTTTCAGGGTAGGGTGCTTGTTAAGTGACATGCTGTTCTGTGAAATAAAAAAATCAACAATGTGAAACTTGAGTCACCATTTGACATACCATTAGACACAGACATCTACATAGCATTACACAATTTTGCAATGTGAGCAGTACACTTATGAACTGTCATTTTTTTGACAGTTCATACAAAAATGAAAAACAAGAATGCCAACAAAATACAACTGTTTAGAAGACTAGTTTACATTGATTGTGAGTGCAATTGCAGACAAGTCTAAGGGTCAATTTTTCTTCATTAAACAAAGACTTATTTTGGAAGTGCTACAGGCAATCTGGCTGGTTACTAAACTTGGTTGTGATATTATGATCAAAACATTATCAACAACTTTCATAATGATCCGACGTTTTTATATACAGAGCAGACGTAATTGTGGATGCAAAACGCTCGACAGCCCACTTGCAGCCACCACATTTTCACCTATAATACGTCTTTTTTAAAACTAATATTTAGCACTTTTAAGTACAACACAAAGTGAACATTGGCTGTGTAATCAGAAATGAAAAGATAACCATTCTGGCATATAGTGGCATCAAGGGTTTTAAAGGTTTGACCTAGTGACATGATTACCTAGTTTTGGGATGCAAGTGACCTAGATACGAAATCAGCCTAGATTTTGTCCAGATAATCATCATTCTGATCAAGTTTCATCAAGATTGGATAAACAAAGTAAACATCTAGAGTGGTAATGAGCTAAAAGTTGACCACACACACAGCACAATGCATGTCATATAGTTATCACAATTGCTTACCAGATCACTTTATGCTTAAGTTAGCTTTAAAAAGATCTTCAAATATACATCACATATTGCTATAGATACTTCTGGGGGCTATAGCAATAAGGGACATTTCTTATGTAGTCAATACAAAGCTTTTTATACTACTACTACTATCATTTGCATATAATTACAGACATTATTTTTTAATAAAGTTGCTATCCTGATCTCCACAAATATAAAACCCATATAATGCAAAGGCACAAACAATATTGACCCTTTTGTAAAGAAATGGAAGTTCCATTACGATCATTGCATTTGATATGGAACATGACTTTGTCAAGAGTTAAAAAGGCAGTTTTGTTGGTATCTACATATAAAAGGCAGTTTTGTTGGTACTACATATAATTTGTATGTTATTGGCATTTTATATATAAAGCTCTAGATGTTCACTTTAAACCTCAATTTGAGGGTCAACCCTGAAACTGTTGTATCTTCTTCACATTTCTATATGAGATGCAATAGTTTTGCGCTGAACTGTCAAATAAAAATAAGATATACTGGTCAATTAAGGAAAGTGCAGAAAACTGAGTTAGCACTTGGGTATTAACAATTTGTTAAAGCTTAATTGCATCAAAGTCTTAAGGTTATACAAGCCGCTTTCTGGGAACATTGGGCTTAATGCATGTGCAGTCCGCTTATCAGGGACAAAACCTTTGGCCAAGACAGGATTTTCCTGGAGAAGAGACAACCTTAAACAAAATTCCCTAAAAGTGAAAAGTGTTGTCAATTATAAGCCTATGTATACTGCACAGGCTAATCTTGGGCGAGGCTTTAGGCAGCACATGCATTAAGACCAGCTTTCCCAGAACGAGACTTACTATGAAAGGATCGCGGTCACAGCTGTGCAACAGTAATCCCTTTTCCAATGACAAGGGACTACCTCAGTTTTTATATATATATTAAGTTGGGGATGTTCTGCCCCATTCCAAATGTAACAAAGTATACATTTTTCCAAAATGACTGCATGACATTAATAATTAAAGGTTTTCAAAACAAAGAGAAAAAATATTGCAGTATTTCATTCTTTTTCCTATTCAGCTTTACAAGTTCCACAAGAGTAAATATAATACCGAACAAACTTTTATCCTCAATATTAAAGTACGTATTAGCAAAAACAACCGCAACTTCAATTTTATTCATTTTACTCAAAACAACCCAATTTTCCCCAATCCAAATAGCCCTTACCCATTTCCAAAATCAAAGCGCTGAAGGCACTGAATTTGTTCCCTGTTGTATTATCTTAGACGCAACTCAGTTTTCAAAATTATGTTATAGCTTTTTGTAACGCAAGTTTGAAATGATCACAACCCATTCAAATTTATAAAGAGTGTGTCATAAAACAAAGGTCAAGATGTGTGTTTTTTTTTCAAATCATTGATACAGCTTATCAGTGTGCAAAGGCTAATCTTATTTGACATTCAGTAAACACCAGAGAAGAAGTATAAAAGGGCCACAAACTCACAAGATGTCTACTTTTCAGTTGTACACTGGTGTGTCAACAGCAGAAAACAAAAATGATTATTCTCATAATATTTAAGTTGGTATTTAATATTTTCCAATGAAATTTGGCATACATATACTTTAGTATACAAACAACAGTGTGTGAAATTCAGATTTTAAAGTAATAGCCCAAATTCTTATAAACGTATATAAAAAGTAAAATTTCTTACTAGCCCAACTATACAAATTCTTAAATTCCCACCAGCCCGAATGGATTTTCACTAGCCAAAACCCTTCGGGCTAGTGCGAATTTCGCACACTGAAACAATATGTATGTGTAATTTGGTGGTTAAAAGTTATATAGATTATTGACTTACAGAATAAGTTTTTTGTTGTATGCTTGAAATTCAAATTACCCTGTTAATGCTAAGCACCGCCCACTTGAAAGGTTATGAACGCGAATGACTCAAATCAAGTTTACATGTAAATACAGATTCAACAGTATACCAAATGCTGTCTGCTCAAACACGTGTTTCTATTTATAAACACTCTAATGTTAGCAGCAAATCACTGGCAGATAAACCCAGCCTACTAGTTAATGTTGGTTAATATTTTACCATTGCAAAATCAAGCAAGTGAGATTCGGCTTTTAAGCCCCGTTTTCCCTGAAAGCAGCCAATATGTACAGATTTCAATGATAAACACTAGACTGGCCAACGTTGTCTTGCTACAAGTTGTTAAATACACTCTATGCACTGTACCAGTGAGAACAGGTAGATGCAGTTATGAAAGCAGACGCTTAAAGCCTTTTAGCATTATCGTCTGCTAAAGTTCACTGGAGTTATCCACACAGGCAGTCATGGGTTACGGTTCCTGCCGTACCTAACCCCATACTGATCCATACTGATTTGCAAAATTGCGTCTGCATTATTTGTGAGCTTTGCTCACAAATAACTAGTGAAACAAACTATTATTGGGACTCACCTGTTGAGATGTACTGCCTGTGTTGCAGTTGGGAATCATGGTTCTCTGGGTCTGAACTTGTGAGGATAAGGCCCCTAGAACAGATAGATCTTAAAAAATCCCAGAAATGTATTCAATGCAATCAGAAATGGCATCCGTTACATGGACCAAATATGAACCCAATGAACGTTGTTCTTTAGCCCATTTGTTTTAAAGGTTTTACTTGGATCAGTCAATGACCACTAGGGCCAGGTGCATTAATCAAACAAACTATGTAGAGGACCTCTAGATGGTGCTCCATACCAAATATGAAAGTTTCAAACAAAGATTTTTGCTGTCCCTATATATGGATATGTAAAACTAGGAAATCCCAGGGCAAAGCCAGTATTGACCCCAGGGACATAATTTGGTAACACTTTTAGAGGACATACTTTACATTGTAGCAAACCAAACATTAAACCTCTTGGCAATGCAGTTTCAAACAAGAAAAAATTGAACACCCAAGGAACATTTCTGTGAGATTTCATTTAATTCTGTCCAGTACTTCAGGAGGGAATGTCCGTTGACAAAAAGTTGACAGACAAACACAAACATCTCACAAAAGGATGGACAACAGATATCATGGTATCCAAATGCGTCCAATCTTTGAGGCCTCTAGTAGGAAAAAAAGAAGACAAAATCCTTACCTTACCAAAAATTATTTGAACGACTGTGAAACTCTTTGCATAACAATCTTGTAGATGAGGTAATCTCGGCCCCTGAGAAGGGAAGTTGGAGCCTCCTTGAGCTTTGCCCCAAATTCCTGACCCAAGAGCTCACCACCTACACCCAGGAATTGTCGCCGGGCGTCCAGGCCCAGCTGACCAGAGAGCCTCTTGTTGTTCCGCTGTGTACAGATGTGTGATTGCATGGGGTCCTGTAGGAATCGCAAAAACGAGAAAATCCAGGAATTTTATCAATTTTTTATAGACCTCTACACAAATAAAAATGCATTTTAGTCATGAAAGTGTGGTCATTAAGTTAACCTTTTCCTGGATTTACTAAGTGCATATAATAATGCCAGCAACTGACAACTGCCATACTAGAATCATTAAGAGAATGGAGAATGGAAAATAACATCTTCTAATCCATATAAAAATACTTTCAGCTAAAAAAGTGTCATTGCTGTCTAGTCAAACAAGTTTTGTAATAATTGTGACGTAGAATATCCTCCAATGTCACAACTCATAATAATTAATAAATATCTTCAGGGTATATTCTCACTCCAGGGACATATTTGTATATTGAAAATCTAGAAAGGTTGGTAATTTCAATTTATGTAAAAAAAAAAAATTTAGTTAATTTTAATACATATTCTTATTGAAAATAAATGCAGATAATTATTTCATAGAATGTTGACTGCATTTCAATATTTTTTTAATTTAAACTAAACAGCATTTAATAAGTATTTTGTTTAATTAACAAATGGGGAATATTTTAAATACACAAATGAAAACAACAAAAACTTTTGGTTAAGAGGCTGAATTTCTGTACAAAGCAAGGGCTGTTTGTAAAACATGCATGCCCCCCTATATGGGCTATAAGTTGTAGTAGCAGCCATTGTGTGAAAAAGTTTTTTGTCACTGTGAACGTAGGTGGTGGTGGTGGTGGTGGTGGTGGTGGGTGGGGGGGTGGGTGGGTGGGTGGGGGGGTGGGTGGGTGGGTGGGGGGGGGTGGTGGTGGTGGTGGTGGTGGTGGAGGAGGAGGAGGAGGAGAAGGAGTAGTAGTAGTAGTAGTAGTAGTTATAGTAGTAGTAGTAGTGGTAGTAGTAGAAGTAGTAGTAGTAGTAGTAGAAGTAGTAGTAGTAGTAGTAGTAGTAGAAGTAGCAGTAGCAGCAGCATTACAATACCAATACTTAAGAATGATCAAATGGGAAAAGGTAACCTAGCACTGGCAGTAAATATGGGGCTCATTTACAGGTCAGATTTGGAATCTCTGCTGTAAAATGAGATTTTAAATGAATTAAAGGGAGGCAAATGCTGTAATAAAAAGGACATGCATAAACGGTAGTTGTTTCCCTTGTCTGAACCATGCTAAATCCTTAAAATGCCTATTTCCAGTAACTGTGACCTTCACCTGTGACCTTGACCTTTGACCTAGTGACCTCAAAATCAATAGGGGTCATCTGCGAGTCATGATCAATGTACCTATGAAGTTTCATGATCCTAGCCCCAAGCGTTCTTGAGTTATCATCCGGAAACCACCTGGTGGACGGACCGACCGACATGAGCAAAACAATATATTACCCCCTCTTCTTCGAAAGGGGGCATTAAATTTATGGAAATATGCCCTGACCCTTAATGATTAAAGCTGATATTAAATCAACTTTTATTTGTATTTATTTACTAAATTTGACCTGTCGCCTGTCAAAAAAACAAAATTCCTGATTGGTAATTTTCTCTTAATAGATCAGAAAAAGAACTGATTACGTGAACTAAATGTGCAACTCTAAAGTCTTTAAATGGGCTAAATGCATAAGCTTAAAAAGTCGTTCCAGATAAGCCTGTGCATTCTGCGCAAACTCATCAGCCACAACACTTTCCGCTTTGGTGGAATTTTTTATTTAAAGGCATATTCAGAAAGTGTGGTCACTGATAAGAGCGGGCAGACTTAACACGCTTTTGTGGGTAAAACACTTAAGGCACATGCATTAAGCCCTGTTTTTCCAGAGTGCAGCTGAAATACTTCCTGTTTTTGTTGCTGCTGCTGCTTTGACAGGGCCATAGACAGAGACTGGTGAGTCTTGATGCCAAAGTCACCACCCAGAACAGGGAATGTAGGACAACACTGCTCCTCAGGCGTCAGGTTCACATTATTAGAGAGCAACATATGGAGGTCAGTCACGTTAACAGACGAGTCACTCAGCGCCTGCTCCATCTGTAGATCAGATTGTTTCACCTCGAGTGACTCGTCGGGATGAAAGTTGAACTCACCAAGGCTCAGCTGTTGGAAGTGTTGATTTAGCGCCTTGTGAGAAGATGTTAAAAGGTGGCGTGCTGAATTTCCTGAGCAAGTTGTAGTATCAGTGGATTGGGATTGCCTAAACATTCATGATGTTTGTCTTGTTTGCTTATAATGTTTTCTGCAAAGGAAATGGAAAGTAAACTAAAAATAGTGTTTTTAGTGACAAACGAATATGCCTTGACAATGTATGTTGAAACACCTTACTTAACACACCTGCTTTTTAATGCAACACATTGAGTCTATATTTTATATTTAGGATTGCATAATGATTTATTTTTCGCCAGTTAGCCCTCGCAATAGCATTGTAATAATGAATAACGCGCACCAACTTGTTAAATCGAAATTTTGGGGTTTTAAACAGCAAGGAATACATGGTAAAGTACATTATGTAGCAAGTTGCCATATTTATCTGTACATTAAAAAACAGGAATAACTTAAGCACCTTAGACGTGACACTTTACCACTTTAAATATGACGCAATACAACATTTTGCTAACAAATACTTAAAAATTTAGAATCAGTGCTATAAATATAAATTGTACTTATGTTCAACTTATAAAGCTGAATAAGGAAATGAACTCAATGTCACAACCTATTAAAAACAGTATTTGTTTTGGCAAACATTTAATTGGGAATTAAGCCAGTAATTATTGAAATAATATGGAATAGACTTTTTGAGATTAGGAATCCTGCTGAATTGTGGCCCAAACTTTGACCAAATAAATAACACTGTAAGGTCTGACCTGAAGCTCAAGAAGCTGAGACCACATGCTAGCCTCGCTGAAATTGCTAAGGGCCGAGTTTGAGTTCTAACGAACGAACGAACGTCGCGTTCAAAGGTCATACTGGATGACGCATCAAAACTGCTATCTTTCTTCAACACCTTCTCTATCTCCGATTCAATGCCAGGCTGTTTAGGATTGGAGTGGGAAGTTACAAACCCTGATGGGTTCAACTTTAGCACCTTGTTTCAGCTGTTGGTCGGACTTCCCGCCTGAGGCATGGCCATGGTTGCTCTGAGTGTTCACAACGAAGTTGGTGCTGCCTTTCTTTGTTAGCAACTGCGTCAAAAGTTCCTTCTCTTTGGACAGTTTGGACACCTGAGAGGACAAACCGGGATTGTCCAGTATCCCCGCCGGAAAGCGTACGCTTCTGACTTAAACTCTTCAAATATTCCTTGATTTTCTCCTGTTCCTTGCTGTTGTTCTGTTTGTCCCAAAAAGAATGAAACAAGTTATCCAACTTTGTATTATTCGTTGTGATGTTCAACAGCAATAACTGACTGTTAGTGTTACCATAACTGCAGTAATAACTCCTAATGTCTGTAATACTTGTTTCACCTGCAGCTCTCGAGTCTAACAAACCAATCAGGCTCAAGTGTGGATCACTCAACACTGACATTGCAGTTGCTGAGATTAATGTGTGAAAACTCTATGTGCTCATAATTTTTTGCTGGACGGAATTTTTCAATGATGCTGACCCTTTGAGGCCGGAGGTCAAAAGTGGAGGAGCTAGGTGTCAGGGGAGGGGTCGTGCTGGACTGGGGACTGACTGGTGCCATTGCCGTTCCAACTCTATATCAATGCTGGTGCTCTCCTGAAAACATGGGTAATATGAACTAGTAAACAAAGGTTTATATAACAATCAATTACAATCTATAACAAACTATGTATTTTGAAAGGATGTGAAGGCTTTCAATGGAAAAACTTCATTCTCATGAATTTTGAATCTGGAATTACACTGGTTCCTTGTCCAAAATAGAATGACAATTGATTCATTCAAACAATTTCGTACTTAAACATTTAATTTGTTGGTCAATGCTATATTAACATGTCAATTTTTCGAAAGTGTTTTCCAAGATAAGCATGTCCACATAAGCTAATCAGGGGACACAATTTCCGACTAGACTAGATTTTCATAAAAAGGAGACTTCCTTTCAACAAAAAATACCTTTAAAGAGGAGTGTGTTATTCCTGATTATTCTAGGGGGACTGCACAGGCTAATCTGCGACAACAATTTAAGCACATGCATTAAGCCCCATTTTCCCACAGTGTGGCTCATTTCGCTTTTTAGCCAGTTGTTTCCAGCATAACAACAAAATAACAAGAATTCTACTGTTGGAGACATATGCCCCCCAAACACGGCTTTGAAATAGTGACAACTCAGGCAAACCTGAGACGATACTTCCCGCCAAGAAGTTCTCTTAAAATAAAAACTTCCTCAAAAGCAAAAAGTATCATCCCTGATTAGTCTGTGTGTGCACTGCACAGGCTTATCTGTGGATGGCACTTAAAAAGCATTAAACCCCATTTTCTCAGAACAAGGCTCACCATTTATCACCTTGTAAAACTCTTTGACAGACTGTATGCTGACTTACTTTGAGCCTCATTCTAAGAAAACAGGGCTTAATACATGTTGCACTACGTGTCTTCCCAGATAAGCCTGTACAGCCACACAGGCTATTCAGGAACAACACTTTTGGCTAAAACAGAATTATCGTTTAGAAGTGACTTCCTTTATATGAAAAGTTCTATATAAGTGGAAAGTGCCGTCCCTGATTTACCTGTGCAGACTGCCCAGGGTAATCTGTGAGGACACTTTACACACAGGCATTAAGTCCCATTATCCCAGAGCGAGGAACATATTTATTTTGAAAAACATTTAATAACAGACTGGAAGCATATTTACCTTGGGTAGAATGTTGCTTGGTTTCTTACCTTGAGTAAAATGTTGCTGGATTTCTTTGCCTCTGCCTCATTCTTGTCAATCTCAACTGACTGTGACATCTGACTAGACGGGGCGGCCTCTCGTAACTGACTGTGACATCTGACTAGACGGGACGGCCTCTCGTAACTGACTGTGACATCTGACTAGACGGGACGGCCTCTCGTAACTGACTGTGATGTCTGACTAGACGGGACGGCCTCTCGTAACTGACTGTGATGTCTGACTAGACGGGACAGCCTCTCGTAACTGACTGTGGCGTCTGACTAGACAGGACGGCCTCTCGTAACTGACTGTGACGTCTGACTAGACGGGACGGCCTCTCGTAACTGACTGTGACGTCTGACTAGACGGGACGGCCTTTCGTGGTTGGTCAAGCACCTGAAGACCACAAGGCAGAGAGACGGGACTCGTCGGCTTGGGAAATATGAGTAAAACTTAAGTTGTTGGTAAAACAGTGATTGTTTCATTCTAGATCAAAAGCCAATGTTTGTACATGTAATGATTGGATTAAAAATCGTTGCAGAGTGAACATTGGTAGCAATAAGTGACATTATTAAATCTCTAAATTAGAAATTTAGATGGCTTTTATTTTCCAGGCAGGAAAACATTCAACCTTATAGTGTTGCAATTGAATGCATAAAAAAATAATCAACCTTATAGTGTTGCAATTGAATGCATTAAAAAAACTAACACTAAAGCTTTTTTTACTGTTTTGGGAATGAGGCCGGATTCCTTCCAAGAGGGAAAAATTGCATTGTTTTGACCAAAATTGGGGCATTGGTGTTGTTGGTTTTTTGCTCACAAATACTATACAATCAAGAATAAGAGTTTTCAATATTTTAATATTGGTCCAAGTAATAGGGATATTGTGATCATTTTTTTTTCTTTTTCTTCAATTGGAAATTAAAGGCAGACGTTTAAGAAAAATACATAGTTTAAGCATTAGATTTCAGACCCCAAATTTGACAAACAACAGCAACACTGTATACACACCAAAAACATTACAACTCCTCGCAAACAGGCTCTATACGACCAAGGCATTTTATGAAATAGATTCCAATCATATAAGCTTAATTAAATATCTCACAACTTGATAAAAACTCAAGGCCTATATGGGGTTGACAGAAATTCTCAGCAGTTGTGTAACTGAGGTTTCTGTATTGTAAGTTGGAAAGCATTCAGATGAAAAAATGTTTTGAGTTGTTGATCCTCAAGTAAAAGAAGTCGTGCTGTCAACAGGATATACAACAGAAAAGACACCATTTTACCTTCTGTGAAATCATATCATTCTTGTCCTCTTCATCTTTAACATTCTTAATACACAAGTAACACTGTAAAATCATTATTATTTGAGGGACATTATTTTTCTTTGATTTTAAGGGTTGACCAATCCACACATTTTCCCAATTACATGGGAAATTAACTGACACAAATGCCTCATTTATTTTTACAATTTGAGAAACCCACGCATTAACTAATGTGTCCATGAAAGTCATATTTAACCCTGACATTTCATGTGGACAAATATAAATGATTTTACGATATACAAACAATGTAAGAGGATATTTTACTTTATGTAAATTCATACTGTTCATTCCCACTCTTTTTGCATTTTTAATAAACAGGAAATACACAAGTAGGCCTTTTTCTTTTTCCCAAATCAATGGACTTTTTGCGCAAAAAATTCAAATCCCAAAATTGCATCCCCCAAGAACAGGCCTGACAATTAAAGCATCTATTTTACCTTCTGCGTATTCAGGTCATTCTTGTCCACCACATCCTCAGCATCTTTGTCCGGACTCAGCAGCAACTGGAGCAGCAGAATAGCTCGATGTATTTCTTGTATGTATACTTAGGATTCACACACATTTATATAAATGTAATGAAAATTAAAAACAATGTTCAACAGCATAACAAAAGGTAAATAAATAAAGATAAATAAATAAATCTGACATGTGTCAACATTCTGTAAATATTACTCAAAACATCAATATATAATCCTCCAAAGATTTCGACATCTATTTCATATTTTATAAAAAAAAGTATTCATTCATATTCTTTTCTTACATGGCATGGTGTTTAAAGAAATGAAAGTCTAAAAATAGCCTCAGTTGCTATGTACATGTGCATCTATGTACAATTATTAAATTTTCAGTTGAAATGCTTTGTTTTTTTCATGCAAAGTTAACATGACCTTAATTTTAGGACCATAATGACAAAAATGTTATGACAACATAACACAATATGCATAAGATCATCTAATGTTCCAACAAAACCCCTCACATTGTATAAGCGGATAACCATCATTATTTGTATCTTTAACTACACACTTAATGTTGTATTGTAACATAACATACTAAAATGTTCATATGCTTAACAACACATGATAATTTAAATACTAATCACTAATTACAACAACTAATACATACATGTACACACTATTCCACTCTGAACACCAGGATGTTGTCGTCCCCCTGTCCCACAATGATGGATGATGTGGTGCTGCAGTAGCAGACTGACCATGGGCTCCTCACTCCATCCTCCAGTGTAGCAAGAGTAGCCAGCTTACTCTCTCCCTCCCAGCCCACCTGTAGTACAGTGTCGGACAGGAATCCACAGACCAGCAGCTGGCCTGTAGGGGTCACATGTAGACCATCTGGGCGCAGTAGTGCTGGGTCTGTGTATGTAGCCAGGAGTGTGCCATCCCTGGCCAGGGTGTGAAGCTTGTGCTGGGACCAGCTGGTGATGTACAGCCTGTCTCCTGTGGGACTCACAGCACACTTCTGTACTGCAAAACAGAGTAACATCAAGATATTGAATTACTGTCAATGTTAAATAATCTTATTAAACATACTTCAGTGATATTGTATTACGCATATGTTGCTATAAAGAGGCCTTTACACATCTAAAATATATGCATACATTCCAATAAAAAAATAGTTAAGTGCGACAATAAACTTCAGTCTCAGTGTTATTGTGTAGAAGTTTACCATGTTGAAATGTGACTGTGGTGAGTTAGAAATGAAGAGTTGCAAAATTACACAGATGGAAACAATTACACAATAAAAAACAATCGCACAGTTCAATCAACATGTGTACATTATGAATGTTACTATACACAGCAATAATTAATTTCTTACACAGGTACCCATGTGATAACAATGTACTGATACTTCATACATGTGCAATATATACGACTTAATTTGTATTTTTAAAGTGTTTAATTGTCTATATCAAGAAAAATAATACTTCAAACAAGAAATATTGATGCGTTTTTATCTATTTTCTCACAAAACCAATAACAACCGCATAATGCTAAAATTAATTATTAAAATTACACTGTAACTCCAATATAGCGCGGTCAATGGGTTCCAAGCCGCGAAACAGCGTTATAACGGATCCGCGTTATAGGTTTTGAGCTCATTTACTGCAGGGCGCTATAAAAAAAAACAGGTATAGAATAGCCTATAATATAGGTCATGTATATTGCCATGCTGTGTTGACGCAAATACATGCATATAAACCGAATCGTATCGATAACAATATACATACCGCTTTTCTTATGTGCACATTTATCCGATAATCCAATAAATTGCAACAAAAAATAATAATCTTGAACATTAATGACGATATATGTTTAAGAAATTCGTAAACACAACCGAACGCATATATGCCATTTTCAGAAGTGTTAAGAGTACAGTGCATTATGGGGCAGAGCTTTCATTGGACGAGCGACTTTAAATTTAGATTGAATGCAATACGACTCATGTACAAAAAATTGTTTTATTGCGTCATACGCATGCAAAAAACGTGTTTCCCGGGGACTTTCTGATACTGCGCGAAAATGAAAGTGAAACTCTGTTAACAATTACCGGTACACTGCGTTCGCATGTAAATAAATCGTCTGCATTATTAAATTTCTTATACACGGACTGAAAGATTAAATGACATAATACTAGAATGCTAATGAAATGACAGAAAAAGTTGTTTTATACAGTATGCAGTATATTTCACAGCCGCTCATTTAATATAGTCAAACTGCAACCATATCAAAGTAAGAATGTTTCAATCGTTTTGAATTACTTTAATTGTATAACTATCCCGCTTGCACTTAACTTATGGAAATTATCGCACTGAACCGGTCTGATGAGGAATACATGTAATAAACACTGACACGCGAGTTTTTCACACCTTTATTGACATTACACAACAGATTAACACCAATTAGCTGTCGGTGTTGTTCAACCTCGAAGCGATTATAATCGGTTAAACGGACGGTTGAATAAAGCAATCAACATGTGATTGTAGCCATCTTTGAATTGTCTGAAAATACATGAAGTTGCATATAACGGATTTTAATCAGAAATCAAATGGGAGGTTGGAGAAAAAATGGGATCCAAGTACCGTCCGCGTTATATTGGAATCAGCGTTATAATGGAGCGCGTTATATTGGAGTTACAGTGTATTACCTACCTTTGAACACTTTTTACAATCCAACCACTTAAATTTTTAAGAGTACTTATTTATACAATGTTTTGAAATTTCTCAATTAATTGCATACATACGTTTGAAAACTTCTTAAAGGGATCTTTTCACGCTTTGGTAAATTGACAAAATTGAAAAAAGTTGTTTCAGATTCGTAAGTTTTCGTTTTAGTTATGATATTTGTGAGGAAACAGTAATACTGAACGTTAACCATGCTCTAATATAGCCATTATATGCATCTTTTGACGATTTTAAAACCTAAAAATTATAAAGTGTTGCAACGCGAAACGATTGAATAATTTGGAGAGTTCTGTTTTTGTCGTTAAATTTTGTGAAACTACGAAGATTGCTTATATAAGGTATAAAATACGTCATGAACGTGCACTCGGCGGAATAGCTCAGTAGGCTAAAGCGTTTTTACTTCAGGACTCTGGCAGGACTTCAGGGGTCACTGGTTAAAAACCTGCTCCGGGCAATGTTCTTTTCCTTTTTTTTATTTTTTTCTTGATTTTTTACTGGAGCTTTTACGATCCAATGTTTACATTTATCAATATAAAGCATTTAATGAATAAGTTAAAAAAATGTCAAAATCTGTGAAAAGGCCCCTTTAAAATCCAACTATAGCTATTTTAAGAGTATCTATTTTATATAATTTGTTATTTGTTTATTTATAAAATATATTGCACTGTACAGTTATCTGACAACCACACAAATGCAAACAAGGTCAGAAAGTGTCTCTTTCCAAGGAACTCAGTTTCTATTTATAGGCATGCCATGTAGTGACAGTCAAAATACTTTATTACTCATATTTATAAATCAATAATTCTGAAAACATGTATTATCTTGGCTACTGTAGCAATAAAATGGCACATATACATTATTGAACAATTACTTTATATTATATCAGGGAGGGTTCTGCTATGTAAAAAATGCCCTAAAAGGTACTCGATTCCAAACCAATATTGAACAAAAAAAATCCCAATTTCCATTGTTGTATTTTTTTTGTTTTGTTTTTTAAAGAAAGAAATGTCTAATGCTTATTATAGATGAATTTTATTTTATAATAACCTTACAAAGTATATAACTATACATTATATGATTTTTTCCAAACTGGCAAGGTAAAGGCCTGATGTGGGACAATTTGGCATATACTGGTCGTGTACGTAATTCCAGCCACTTTTGGGACTATTTTAACAAAATCTTTTGTTTTAGGCAACTGGTTTAAACTAAACTTCACATATATAATCCTGGGTTCAAAACTCACCTAGCATGAAAATTTCAATAGAATTAGATCAGTGTATGTTACTTTTATGAACAGAAATTAATGACATATAAACTATCAATTTTCGTAGGGCAATTGTACCTAAAAAATCGGCCACTTTTCAGTTTAATCTGCAGGTACAATTACAAAGCAATTTCTTAAGACGAATGTCCTCATTTAAAGAGTATTAATAAAGGTTTACACAAACACAATTTTTGACTAGAATCTTAAAAAATATGCGACATTATTATACCTATTTTAATAAATATTAACAGGCCTGCACGGTTAATGGGGAACTGCAAATTCATAAAAAATATTTATTTTCAATAGTTTTAATCAATTTATACTAACATAACTAAGAAAGTAAAACCATTTTGTTTAAAAAGTTGACTTTAGTGTCGATTTTTAGTAAACGCTTATATTTAATTTTACAACATGTAAACTATTAATATTCAAATCAAGGGAGGTAATTCATATATTAAAAGTTTGTATTTAGGTCCTAATTTATTTGTTTTAAATGTATGTTTTTATACAATTAATAAAAAATACCTTAATTAAAGTTTATCAGATAGAAATAATAATAATTTTATCAAATATATTTGTTTCTTATATGAATATGATTTTTGCAATGTATAATGACGTCACTTTTCCCATGAGAGAAATATCTTGTGTTATGTTTGAGACATTTTAATGCAAACGTTTACAGTAATATGCTTCTTTAATTTGCAAAATATTGAGATTAGGGTTGGTTTTCAAGTTGATTGTTCTAAAAATAATCAAAACATGTGTGTTTAGGTCATGAAAATGATTAAACACAGGTGGCCGATTTTTTACGTACAGGCCGGAATTACGTACACGACCAGTATGGTAAGCATGTAACGCTGCACAAAATGCCTAGAAATCATGCCACGAAAACCGCATGGATTAGAGCTATAAGCAGGCAAGATGCAACGCCAAACGGGTAGGTATCATTATTGTATCGATATCTTATATGTCGATGTACATTAATATCGTATTTGTAGGAGTATTACACCATGTAGATGGCAAGCAGTATTATTATGAACATTTTATTTAGTATTAATCGGTAAAAAAATGAATTTGATTTAATATGGCCTAATGTGTTGACATTTTACACCATGATTTGCTAATCACAAACGTGAATGATTAATTTGAGCAGACTGTCATTGAATATTTATGTTACCAGAACAGACCAGTGTAAATACCAACAATCATTTCTTCTATTCGATGAATGCCCAAAATTGTATTATAATAAAATTAAATGCCATTTATAATGAAAACGTGTTCTTATTTAAACAACATTGAACTATTTTTTCAATCTATATTGCTTGGTACACTTACAGTAGATACAACACCAACACCCTGCCCCACTGTAACATATTAAATTTGTGGCCATGTTACACACAAACTAACATTTTTCATTTATCACTATGGCAAATTTAAGGTGTGCTGGCTGTTAATAAATTTAATTTTTTTTTTTGTATTTATTTAAACCCTTGTGCGTATATTGATGTTGTAGATACACCAGGGTATGCTCTAATTATTGGTGGATAGAAATGGTCCAAACTCCATGAACAGGAACAAGGTGCCAACAAAATACCACGGGAAAAAGATCATTTCTATCTAGAAAGTAAAGACATGTAAATCTCTTAGAAGGTGATGAATTGCCATTTCAGCCTTTCAACCCGTTTTAAATTATTTATGCATCTCATGCTTTTCACAGTATCTGAATATAATATAAACAAGGGCTGTTTGGAAAAAATGCATGCCCCCCATATGGGCTGTCAATTGTAGTGGCAGCCATTGTGTGAATACGTTTTGTGTCACTGTGACCTTGACCTTTGATCTAGTGACCTGAAAATTAATAGGGGTCATCTGCCAGTCATGATCAATGTACCTATAAAGTTTCATGATCCTAGGCCTAATACTTCTTGAGTTATCATCCGGAAACCATTTTACTGAGTCACTGTTACCTTGACCTTTGACCTAGTGACCTGAGAATTAATAGGGGTCATCTGCCAGTCATTATCAATGTACCTATGAAGTGTAATGATCCTAGGCGTAAGTGTTCTTGAGTTATCGTCCGGAAACCATTTTACTTTTTAAGTCACTGTGACCTTGACCTTTGACCTAGTGAGCTGAAAATCAATAGATTTTATCTGCCAGTCATTATCATTTTACCTGTGCAGTTTCATGATCCTAGGCATAAGCATTCTTGAATTATCAGCCTGACACTATTTTACTGTTTGAGTCACTGTGACCGTGACCTTTGACCTAGTGACCTGAAAATCAATAGGGGTCATCTGCCAGTCATGATCAATGTTCCCATGAAGTTTCATGATCCTAGGCATATGCATTCTTGGGTTATCATCCAGAAACCATTTTACTGTTTTAAGTCACTGTGACCTTGACCTTTGACCTAGTGACCTGAAAATCAACAGGGGCCATCTGCCAGTTATGATCAATGTACTTATGACGTTTCATGATCCAAGGCCTAAGCATTCTTGAGTTATCATCCGGAAACCATTTTACTATTTTGAGTAACAGTGACCTTGACCTTTGACCTAGTGACGTGAAAATCAATAGGGGTCATCTGCCAGTCATGATCAATGTACCTATGAAGTTTCATGATCCTAGGCCTAAGCGTTCTTGAGTTATCATCCGGAAACCGGACAGACCGACAGACAATCTTGTGCAAAACAATATACCCCCTCTTCTTCAAAGGGGGGCATAATAATATATGCAATCAAAATTAATTAATTATAGACCATGCATTTTTACTAAAACTTTTCATTACAAAATAGTGCAAAAAACAACAACAGTTAAAAAAAAATTGTTATATGACACTCAGATCATGCATATTCATACATGTATGTAGCAATATTATTCAAGAACATTTCAAAACATCAAACCTTTATTTCTAGCTTATCACTTAGGCACTTGGTTATTTGAATTTGAGTATGAAGTACCTCCTTTAAATTTAAACTGTATTGTTATTTGCATTTAATCAGCATATTTGTTTGGTGTTGTATTTATATAAAAGAAACATGCATTTACATCTTGCTATTACTTTTTTATAGGTGTTTGAAAGTGCTGATCAGTCATGATGATTCTTCAAGTCCACCGAGTTAGAGTAATTCCAGGGATCAGATTGAATGATTTCATGGGTAATGATATCAATATATATCGTCTCCAAAAATGGCTATTTATTCTTTATAGGGTTTGGCATTTATGTATAATATTTATGTAGATATAATTTTAACTCAACAGTAACATGCCTCTAGTTCAAAGATTCTTAAGATTAACAACCACTTTTTTAATATGGACGTGATTTGTTTTTGTGAGAACAAAACATAACATACTTTATGTGGTAGGACTAGGAAATTAATATTAACTTTATTGAAAACCATTCAAATTAACATTAAGATTAATGTATGTATAATAATAAACTTATTCATTTTAGCATCCAGGCTTATTGAGATACTCTCAAGTCTGTTTTCTGGGAAGAACCAGTACAAAGTGTTTTTGTAAAGATCATGAGAACCCTCCCCAAGTAGGGATCAACCCTGTGGCCTCCCAATGGCTAGGCAGGCACCATATCTACAATGCCACAACAAGATTATTAAACGATACAATATATAAATAAATAAATAAATATATATAAGATTTATGTATTTCATTTATGCCAGGTCACATGCTTATGACACCAGTGTGGGTGATCATGCAGCTCTGGAAGTGTCGGTGGGCAGGCATCTCCTGACGAGCATAAAATCTCCACAAATAACAAACAAAAGGGCCCTGATAGCCCTGTATCACTCCACTGCTGAATAAAAGGCTGAAACAAATATTCTTGGCATGTGCAAATACTTAAATATAGGCCCTATTTAAGCACATGTACACTTTTGTGACCCCCTAGGTTGGGTCAAATTTAACCTCAGGGGCATAATTTGAGCAAACTTTGTAGAGGACTACTATATCTCACTACATACAAAATGTGGTAGCTCTAGGTCCTAGAGTTAAGGACAAGAATATTTTAAAAGTTTTTTCAAAATAAGCATGATATGAGCATATATAATGTTCAATGTTGTGACATGTGGGTCAAATTTGACCCAAAGGGTATAATTTGGACAAACTTGGTATAAGAGGACTATAAGAATGATGTTACTGCATACCATATTTGGTAGCAATAGTCAGAATGTTTTTTGACAAGAAGATTTTTTTTAAAGATTTCACAAAATAGGCGCTTTATAAGCGTTTATTCAATTTTGTGACCCCCAGGTGTAGGGTCAAAGTTGACCCAGAGGCATTATTTGAACAAATGTGGTAGAAGTTTATTAGATGTTTATACACACCAAATTTGGTAGCCCTAGGCCCAATGGTTATGGACAAGAAGATTTTTAAAGTTTTCACAAAATAGGCCCCATTAGTGTATGTTCAGTTTTGTGACCCTCGCGCAGGGTCAAATTTGACCCAAGGGGCATAATTTGAACAAACTTGGTAGAGAACTATTAGATGTCACTTCATACCGAATTTGGTAGCCCTATGCCTTGTAACACTTTTGTCCTAGTAAGCTGACTGATTCCAATTCAAACTATCATACATGTAGGGATGCTCTTAAGCCTTGGTAATTTGGCGGTCAGACCGATGTTAAAACAGTCACAAACTGCTTGTTTACTGGGGTTAGGTAAAAATACTCCAATTTGACAGGATGATGGAACGTTTTGTTTACTTGCTGAGATCACGTTTTCTGGAACATGACCGTTTATATAAGCATTTATATAAGCATGAGTATAAAAGTGGGGTATTTTTAAAACAAATCAAGCCATTATTGATAGCAACTCGCACAGTAAACATTATAATTTTACGGCTTTACAGTAAGTGCAGGAGAGACGGACATTTACTTTCTGGACGGATTATATTTGTGTTGGAGTATCTTGTTTCTTTCTTGTTTTGATCTTGTTCAATTTCTTAATAAGAAGTACATACATTTACAATACAAATAAGAATAATATACATTTACCAAACAACATATACAAACATTTTAAACAAGAATAAAAGACTATATATGCTATAAAAAGACTTGTTGCTTTCTTTCGCAAACTGATGAGTAGTTAAACGAACCTGGAACATTTAAGTCAAAACAAAAAATTACACAACGCAACTTAAACGAACCTTTGAACACTAATATATTCACATAAGGTTAAAAGTGCCACAGCCTTATGGTTAAAGGACAAGAAGATTTTTAAAGTGTTCACAAAATAGGCACTATAAAGTATATAATCGATTTTGTGGCCCCCAGGGCAGGGTCAAATTTGACCCCTTGGGCATAATTTCAACAAACTAAATAGAGGACTATAAGATGTCATTACAATACCAAATTGTGTAGCCCTAGGCCTAATGGTTATGGACAATTTTTTTTTTAAGTTTTCACAAAATAGGCATTATATAAGCATAATTATGTTCAATTTTGTGACCCCCGGGGAAGGATCAAATTTGGCCCCAGGGATAAGATTTGAACAGATTTGGTAGAGGACTATTAGATGTCAATACATACCAAATTTGACAGCCCTAGATCGGATGGTTATGGACAAGAAGATTTTTTAAGTTTTCACAAAACAGACATGATATAAGCATATGTTCAACGTTGTGACCCCAGGGCACAGTCAAATTTGACCCAAGGGATAAAATTTGAACAAACTTGGTAGACACTACTATAAGACGTCACTACATACCAAATTTGATAGCCCTAGGCCCGATGTTTATGGACAAGAATATTTTTGAAGTTTTCACAAAATAGGCTCCATATAAGCTTATGCTCAATTTTGTGACCCCCAGGGCAGGGTCAAATTTGACCCGAGGGGCATAATATAAACAAACTTGGTAGAGGACTATTAGATGTCACTACATACCAAATTTGGTAGCCCTATGTCAAATGGTTATGGACAAGCCCTTTATAAGCATATATTCAATTTTGTGACCCCCGGGGCAGTTTTAAATTTGAACCCAGGGGCATATTGAACAAACTAAGAAGAGAACTATTACATGTCACTACATACCAAATTTGGTAGCCCTATGCCATACGGTTATGGACAAGAAGATTTTTTTTTAATCCCACAATAGGCCTTATATAAGCATATGTTCAATTTTGTGACCCTCTGAGCATGGTCAAACTTGATCCCAGGGGCATAATTTAAACAAACTTGGTAGAGTACTATAAGATGCCACTACATACGGAATTTGGTAGTCCTATAGGCCCAATGGTTATGGACGAGAAGATTTGTAAAGTTTTCACAAAATAGACCCTTTATAAGCATATGTTCAATGTTGTGACCCCTGGGGAAGGGTCAAATTCGTCCCCAGTGGCATAATTTGAACAAATTTGATAGAGTACTATTAGATGTCTCTACATACTAAATTTGATAGCCCTAAGCCCAATAGTTATGGACGAGAAGATTTTGAAAGTTTTTACAAAATAGGCCTTATATAATAATTTTTTTTAATTTGTGACCCCCTGGGCAGGGTCAAATTTTACCCCAGGGGCATATTTTGAACAAATTTGAAACAGGTTTACCCCAGGAACATTCCTGAGAAATTTCATCAGAATTGGACTTCCCAACTTTCGTTATTTTTAATTCTTTGTTTTTGACATCAATTGAATTTGCCTACGAGTTATGTTCTGAAAAACTGAAAACTGTTAAGATTGCGAAGGGCGTTAAAAAAAGTTGACCAGTTGATGAGTTTCAATGACATAATAAACAAATTATTTGAATTGTGATGCAACAAAATGAAAAAAACCTCTTCGTTGCAAGTACTGTATTGATAAATAAAACATTTGTTAATTTTGAATGAGTTGTATCTTTTCATTGTATTGTTGTTCTTTGAGTGCTTTGTACAGTCACATGTGACAGTAACATATACTTTCAAATCACATATATCACAGGCCATATCAAGTATACATTGATATATTTATCACAACAGTCCATATTTATTTCCCAATTGATTAAAACTAAACAATTGGCCATGTGTTTATATAATGAACCAACAAAGACTTGTAGAATAATATGAAAATAGTTTTTATTGTTACTGTCCCCATATGAATTTATAAGTGTATTTCTTTGATATCAAAATGAAACACTTCAGGTATCTGTAAAAAAAACTGTTGGAAACTTTTTTGGTTCATAATATAAATGAGCATATATCTAATAACATAATTTTGCAGACATTTCTAAAAATTATGGGATACAGAGATATTGCTCATTTTCAGAATTTTCCACTTTTACCACAATTATTCCATAATTTTTATTGTATCTCTCAGTCAATCTTGTATTAAGAGACCACTCAAGGGAGTAATCAAAAGTGGTCTCTTAATAAAATGGTCTTTAAATAAACAAGAGGGCCATGATGGCCCTGAATCGCTCACCTGACTCATTAAGATCAGATGAAAACTATGACCTCTATTGTCTACACAATGTTATTCTATGATTTGACCTAGTGACCTAGTTCCTGACTCTAGATGACCCAAAATACAATCCCAATCCAGATTTCATCAAGATAAACATTCTGACCACAGTTCATAAATATTGGATGAAAACTGTGACCTCTATTGTCAACACAAGGTTTTTCTATTTATTTGACCTAGATTTTTACCCCAGATGACCCAAATACAATCCCACCCAGATTTCATCAAGAATTCTGACCAAATTTCTTAAAGGTTGGATGAAAACTGTGATACTGTGATCTCTAATGTCTACACAAGGTTTTTCTATTATTTGACCTAGTGACCTAGTTTTTGACCCCAGATGACCCAAATAAAATCCCAACCCAGATTTCATCAAGATAAACATTCTGACTAAATGTCATAAAGATTGGATGAAAACTGTGACCTCTATTGTCTACAGAATGTTGTTCTATTATTTGACCTAGTGACCTTGTTTTTGACCCCAGATTACCCAAATACAATCCCAAACGGGATTTCATCAAGATAAACATTTTGACCAAATTTCATCAAGATTGGATGCGAACTGTGACCTCTACTGTCTACACAAACAAATTGTTGACGGACGGACGCACGGACACACGCAGGCACGCACAACGGACATCACACGATCACATAAGCTCACCGTGTCACTTCATGACAGGTGACCTTAAAATATGTGTCGGAGATAAACATGAACAGTTGTGGTTAAAATCCCATAGAAACAAGGGCTGTTTGTAAAACATGCATGCCCCCCTATATGGGCTATAAGTTGTAGTAGCAGCCATTGTGTGAATACGTTTTTTGTCACTGTGAATGGTGGTGGTGGTGGTGGTGTAGTAGTAGTTGTAGTAGTAGTAGTAGTAGTAGTAGTAGTAGTAGTAGTAGTAGTAGTAGTAGTAGTAGTAGTAATAGTAGTTGTAGTAGTAGCAGTAGTAGTAGTAGTAGTAGTAGTAGTAGAAGTAGTAGTAGTAGTAGTAGTAGAAGTAGTAGTAGTAGTAGTACTAGTAGTAGTAGTACTAGTAGTAGTAGTAGAAGTAGTAGTAGTAGTAGTAGTAGTAGTAGTAGTAGTAGTAGTAGAAGTAGTAGAAGTAGTAGTAGTAGTAGTAGTAGTAGTAGTAGTAGTAGTAGTAGTAGTAGTAGTAGTAGTAGTAGTAGTAGTAGTAGCAGTAGCAGTAGCAGAAGCAGTAGCAGCATTACAAGACCAATACTTAAGAATGATCAAATGGGAAAAGGTAACCAAGCACTGGCAGTAAATATGGGGCTCATTTACAGGTCAGATTTGGAATCTCTGCTGTAAAATGAGATTTTGAATGAATTAAAGGGAGGCAAATCTGTAATAAAAAGAACATGCATAAACTGTAGTTGTTTCCCTTGTTTGAACCATGCTAAATCCTTACAAGTTTGGAAAGAATTGGATGAAAAATTTGGACTTTATTGCATAAACACCATTTTCTCAATTCAAGGGTAGGTAATTCTGTACTTCATGGACCAATAATGCTCATTTTTTGTAGGGTTCGTGTCCTCATTGATATAAAGACACTGTGCAAATTTGGAAAGGATCGGACAAAAAATGTGGAAGATTTTTGAAAGTTTTCACAAAATAGGCAAAAACAAATAAACATGCAAAGTTCAACGAGCTCCTGCGGCCATGTTTTTTGACGAATCAAATTTCTTTGAACAATTTTTTCAGGGGAGCCTTCAAAGATCATCCCTGTGAATTTTTTTGAAAATCTGATGAGCGGTTTCTGACAAGAAGATTTTTTAAGGTTTTTACCATATATGGTCATGGCGGCCATCTTGGTTATGTGATCAAATTTTTTTTAACAATTCTTTTGTCCCATGACCTAGGGATGCTCCACATGAAATCTAGTTGAAATTGGCTCAATGGTTTAGTAGAAGAAGATGTTTACAAATTGTTTACAGACAGACGGACGGACGGACGCCGGACGCTGAGTGATCACAAAAGCTCACCCCGAGCTATCACTCAGGTGAGCTAAAAAGGCCATTCTGGAAGAATGTTTACCCTCAATTTTAATCTATATGAAGGATAATCTCTTTTGTCAACAATGATTTTAACTTTTATAATAAAATGAATATAAACACAATACATAAACAATATTTTAATTATAATGTGTTTTATTTTTTCACTTATTATAAATTATCATATATATTATAAATGAATTGTGTGTTCATATTTATTTGCAAAAACAACATAGACAAGGAAATATTTTTCGCGTTTTTTTCACCTGACACATAATTTTCCACGTCTTCAAGCACCTAGGCTTTACGCTTAAGAAAGTTCTGAATTTGAGTTTTACCGACTCCAAACTCATCTGCAATTTTACGTGCACTTTTACTCAGTATGACAATTCCAAAACCCGAATTTTCTCGTTCAACGTTAACACTTTTCGTTTTGACATTTTAATTTCTGCATGTATGCTTAAGGAAATCTGACTCGATTATGATACATAATGAGCTGAAAAAATTAAAACACGTCAATTGAAAACAAACAAACAGACTTGATTGGAAAATTTATTAAGTAAATAACAATGTGATTGGCTAACAAATATCTACTAATTAGCATAATTACAAATTGGTAATGTACGGATTTCGACAGATGTTGCCGATTAATTGTTTATTTTCTGCACTTCTCAGGAAATGTTTGTTGCGTACAGTGCATTGTTTCTGCACCTGTTATCTATACTCGAGAAAAATTGGCGTTGTCTCTTAACATTCCACATAGTAAACTTTTTAAGCTGTAGACTGTGCGTAAAACGTTCCTCTATTATTGAACTCAATAAATTGATATGCAGTCTACAACAATACCGGTCAGAACCAGTCAACGAGACAAAGCATAATCATAATGGTTGGTGTGAAAACAAAGCAGCGGTGTAACAGTACATCTTATCGGCTTAGATAAACAATTAACACGGATTTGTCCCTGAAAGATCAATACATTAACCACTTTTTCCTCTTAATTCAAGATTTGGACATCAAAATACATAGAAATCAGCGGTCACTGGTCGCGTAAGACAAAAGTCGCTGAATACAATATCATTATATAGCGAAAAAGCTCCGTGGGATTTCAAAATGGTCGCATAAGACAAAGGTCGCTTAATACAAGTGGTCGCATCCACAAGATTGACTGTATGAAGAACAAAAATAAAGGAGACACTCATCGAAACTTTTCATAATCCAAGCAATTTAATTTCACGTGATTAAATCATTATCAGTAAAAAGCATTTATATTAACTGACTGGAAATGAAATAAGAATCTTAAAGCAAGCAGACGAATAAGGCACTTACTTAATAAATTAACTCTTTTTGGGAGGCACAAAACATTTGATCTAGAAAGACATTCTCCTAGCACAGTTGTTGTTCATGCCTCAACATACAACATCTCTGCCGCGGGCTCAATAAATTCCAGAAATCTTGGCGAAACACATCGAAGTAATTTTACGCTCTTTCATGGAAATATCTAGGACACCAAGCATTATATTTTCAGTAGTTACCTTTAAAAACTGCATTTATTGTTAATTTATCGAGATATTTAATAACAATTATGAGAACAAATTTCATGCCCATTTACGCAGATAGCATCACTCCGCTAAAATGTAAACAAAGGCCGAAATTGTGATGAAAAGCAAGTGTTAATCTACAAACACATTGAAAGTTTCGTGTATGTTTATATAAATGTGTAATCAAATGAATTAGCTAATTATGGGAACATATCGTAAGTTTGCAATTTGAATAGATAGATAATAATTATTTTTGATAATTAATAGTGTATCATTGTATGAAGATAGTGATCAATGTTTTTGTTTTGTTTTGTTCTGCTTATTTGGCTAGGCTGGTCTTGGTTATTGCTCTGTCATATATTTGTATACTACCATGTGCTTAATAACCATTTGCAATGCTTATTTTGTGTCTTTAATTGTCTTCATTAATTTGTAAGCTTACTGTTTAGATTAGCGCAAATCTCTCTGTTATTATTTACTTCTATTAGTTGCTTATCATTTTGCTTTATCTTTTGCTTTGTGTTGCTTATTTGGCAAGGCTGGTCTTGGTTATTCCTCTACCTCATATATATATATATATATATATATATATATATATATATATATATATATATATATATATATATATATATATATATACTACTATGTGCTGCTAAGGCCAGCATTTTTTTAAATATTGGTTTTAAGGGAGTGCCTGACCCTATTTTTCGACAAATAAAAATAAAAATAAAAGTCACTTCGTTTTATTTATTTACATTTCACCCGCCTACCTGGCATTTTATCCAAAACTAGAAAAGAAATTGCGGAGATTGCCAAAAGTGTTGTTCAAAATTTGTTTACAATACGGGTTGTTTCGTTGTGCCAAGTCGACTTGTAAAGTGTCAGCGATTTTCATTGGCTATTGCAGCCAATACCACACGCTATTAGCCAATCAGTGAGTATTTAACAAATGATTTTCATATTGCATTTCTGAAATGACGGACATTAACAACAACTAGACAAATGTAGCATATTTTAAAATCAAATTAATAAAAAACGGAGCAGAAACAAGTCAAGTTGTGTTTTCCTTTTTATTTTTTTACCTTTGACCTTGAAGGATGACCTTGACCTTGAACTTCCACCACTCAAAATGTGCAGCTTCATGAAAACGCTGCTTTGAAATATATTTTGTTTACCTTTGATCTTGAAGGATGACCTTAAAGGATGATCTTGATCTTGAACTTCCACCACTCAAAATGTGCAGCTTCATAATAACGCTTCTTTGAATTAAAAAAAAATGACATTTGACCTTGAAGGATGACCTTGGCCTTGAAGGATGACCTTGGCCTTGAACTTCCACCACTCGAAATGTGCAGCTTCATGATAACGCCGCTTTGAATTTGTGTTTGACCTAGAAGGATGACCTTGACCTTGAAGGATGACCTTGACCTTGAACTTCCACCACTAAAAATGTGCAGCTTCATGAGATACACATGCATGCCAAATATCAAGTTGCTATCTTCAATATTAAAAAAGTAATCCCCAATGCTAAAGTTTTCGGACGGACACACACCATATATTTGACATTTTACTTTGAAGGATGACCTTCAAATTCACCTTTCACCGCTAAAAATGTTCAGCTCCATGAGATACACATGCATGCCAAATATCTAGTTGCTATCTTCAATATTGAACAAGGGCTGTTTCTAAAACATGCATGCCCCCCATAAGGGCTCTCCGTTGTAGTGACAGCCATTGAGTGAATATGTTTTTTGTCACTGTGACCTTGACCTTTGACCTAGTGACCTAAAAATCTATAGGGGTCATCTGCAAGTCATGATCAATGTACCTATTAAGTTTCATGATCCTTGCCATAAGCGTTCTTGAGTTATAATCCGAAAACCATTTTACTTTTTCAGGTCACCGTGACCTTGACCTTTGACCTAGTGACCTGAAAATCAATAGGGGTCATCTGCAAGTCATGATCAATCTACCTATCAAGTTCCATGATCCAAGGAATAAGCGTTCTTCAGTTATCATCCGGAAACCATTTTACTATTTCGGGTCACTGTGAACTTGACCTTTGACCTAGATACCTCAAAATCGATAGGGGTCATCTGCAAGTCATGATCAATGTACCTATGAAGTTTCATGATCCTAGGCATAAGCATGCTTGAGTTATCATCCGGAAACCATTTTACTATTTCAGGTCACCGTGACCTTGACCTTTGATATAGTGACCTGAAAATCAATTGGGGTCAACTGCAAGTCATGATCAATGTACCTATGAAGTTTCATAATCCTAGGCATAAGCGTTCTTGAGTTATCATCTGGAAACCATTTTACCATTTCGGGTCACCATGACCTTGACCTTTGACCTAGTGACCTGAAAATCATTAGGGGTCATCTGCGAGTCAATATCAATATACCTATAAAGTTTCATGATCCTAGGCATAAGCGTGCTTGAGTTATCATCCGGAAACCATTTTACTATTTCGGGTCACCGTGACCTTGACCTTTGACCTAGTGACCTGAAAATCAATTACTGGTCATCTGTCAGCCATTATCAATCTACCTACGAAGTTTCATGATCCTAGGCATAAGCGTTCCTGAGTTATCATCCGGAAACCATTTTACTATTTCGGGTCACCATGACCTTGACCTTTAACCTAGTGACCTGAAAATAAATAGGGGTCATCAGCGAGTCATGATCAATCTACCTATCAAGTTTCATGTTCCTAGGCATAAGGGTTCTTGAGTTATCATCCGGAAACCATTTTACTATTTAGGGTCACTGTGACTTTGACCTTTGACCTAGTGACCTCAAAATCAACAGGGGTCATCTGCGAGTCATGATCAATGTACCTACGAAGTTTCATGATCCTAGGCCCAAGCGTTCTTGAGTTATCATCCGGAAACCACCTGGTGGATGGACCGACAGACCGACCGACATGTGAAAAGCAATATACCCCCTCTTCTTCAAAGGGGGGCATAAAAAGTTATGACCAATGGTAAAGTTTTCGGACGGACAGACGCCATAAATTTGACATTTGACCTTGAAGGATGACCTTGACCTTTCATCACTAAAAATGTGCAGCTCCATGAGATACACATGCATGCCAAATATCAAGTTGCTATCTTCAATAGTGAACAAGATGTGTTTGTGTGAAACACAATGTCTGCCTATATGACGTTTGACCTTGAAGGATGACCTTGACCGTTTGAAGGATGACCTTGACCATTCACCACTCAAAATGTGCAGCTCCATGAGATACACATGAATGCCAAATATCAAGTTGCTATCTTCAATATTGCAAAAGTGTTCATAAAATAAACGATTTGGGCCACATATATTTGACCTCTGACCTTAAAGGATGACCTTGACCTTTCACCACTCAAAATGTGCAGCTCCATGAGATACACATGCATGCCAAATATCAAGTTGCTATCTTCAATATTGCAAAAGTATTCATAAAATGAGCGATTTTGGCCACATATATTTGACCTCTGACCTTGAAGGATGAACTTGACCTTTCACCACTCAAAATGTGCAGCTTTATGAGATACACATGCATGCCAAATATGAAGTTGCTATCTTCAATATAGCAAAAGTTATTGCAAAATGTGTAAGTTGGCGCAAACAAACCAACAGACCAACAGACAGGGCAAAAACAATATGTCCCCCACTACTAAAGTGGGTGACATAAAAAGTTTTTAATTTTTTACCTTTGACCTTGAAGGATGACCTTGACCTTTTATCACTCAAAATGTGCAGCTCCATGAGATACACATGCATGCCAAATATCAAGTTGCTATGTTCTATATTTCAAGTTATTGCAAAACTTAACCATATTAAAGTTTTAAATTTTTGACCTTTGACCTTGAAGGATGACCTTGACCTTTCACCACTCAAAATGTGCAGCTTCACGAGATACGCATACATGCCAAATATCAAGTTGCTATGTTCAATATTTCAAAAGTTATTGCAAAACTTTACTGTAAGGTTAAAGTTTTGGGACAGAATGACAGACAGAAAGACAGAAAGACAGGCCAAAAACAATATACCCCCGATCATTCGATACAGGGGCATAAAAAGTATTAATTAAGGACATTCGAATTTACACCCCACTGTCCCTTTTTCTCGTATTGCTTTCTATTAATCAACTCATCCTCTACACTTTTGAAGAATGCCTAAAAAATCCTGTTATATGTAATCTTGTTTGTTTAAATGTGTGTACTTTGATGCATTGCTGAAACTTCTGAATATCCTGAATAATGATATTGACATTGAACAAAACAAGGACATGCACTACTGTATCAGCATTGCAGGTCTTTCTCCAGAAATTTGCACAGGTGAAAATATGTGGGATTTACAGGGTACTGGGTTACTCCTTTGAATTTATTTAATGTTAGGCACTTAACCAAATGTTACTGTACTTAAGAAAGTGCAATAATGGAACAAATTTATATTTAAACTAATCAGCCTTTTAAAACCTGATAAATCTTTAATGTCTTTCATGATATTGAATAATTACAGCAACACATATTGGTGAGATACAGTAATAAATTAAAGATTCAGGCACTAAGGTGCTTAAAGAGCCTGGGAAAAGGCATGAGTATTACAAGTATTGCAATTTATTATTTATTTAAAACATACATGCCATACGTCCCGCATTGTCCGGGACATTCCGGAAATGAAGAACTTGTCCCGCTGTCCCGGTAATCTGTCAAATGTCCCAGAATTTACAAAATCCATATATAACATGTACCTTATCTTAGGCTTAACTGCACCTCGAATCTGTGTATATCTGCAGCGTCTCCATTAGAGCTGCAACGATTCGATCCGATTCATCGAAAATCGATTCAAAATGCTTCGATTCGATTACGATACTAAACCTACCAAATTCGATTTGATTCTTTAACATATATACATAAATATACATAGATACACATGTACGTAAAGCACGCTGTATTCTGACTATTGATAAGGGAAGGTGAAGGTTTTATGTTTACCTGTAATTACGACCCGCGCGATTGGTTGCTTATTACTTAAGTCATCCAATCAATAAGCGGGTTACGGTCTACTTTCGGAAAAAGCGTCAAAATGGCTGAACAAGTTGTTGCCGACAAATTGAAATTATCAGATGCGCCTAAGAAGCTAAAATCAAAAGTGTGGCAGTATTTTGGGTTTCGGGATGGTAGCCCTACGGATAAAGCAAAGTGTAAACTGTGCTTCACGGATGTCGCGTACACAAAGTCCCGCTCAACCACTAATCTAATGCAACATGTCAAACGCAAACATAACGTTGATTTAGCAAGACTAAGAGGTCGCACAAGTTCAACTACTGAAGTCGCGAGCCAGAAAAGTAGTTCTATTTCTGTTGAAATTTTGTTAAGTTTATTAGAGAATATGATTTGTCCAACAGGTAACAGGTGATGCTGTCATGTCACAATGGTAGACATGCTTATTGCGGTTTTGGATAAAAGTCGTATGTGATAGTACTACACTGTAACTCCAATATAACGCGGATGACGGGGTCCAAGCCACGCAACCGCGTTATAAACGGACAGCGTTATAAGTTTTGAGCTAATTTATTGCAGGGGGATATAAAAACAGGAAAAGTATAGCCTATATTATAGGTCCTGTGTATTGCCATGCTCTGTTGTCATCCGAAAATACTTGCATATAAACCGAATCGAACGATAACGTAATACATACCGCTTTTCTAATGTGCACATGCATCCGATAATCCAATATAATTACAACATCAATTACAAAAAAAATAATCTTTAACATTTATGACGAGAAATAGGAGATTCATAAGCACATCCATATGCCGACGCCAATTTTCAGAAAAAGAGTACAGTGCATTATGGGACAGAGCTTTAATTGGGCGAGCGACTTTAAATTTAGATTGAATGCAATACGACACATGTACAAAGAAATGTTATATTCCGTCATCTTTCTCTGCTTGCACGAGTCTCTGGCTGCGCAGTATACTAGTTGTACGCAGTATAATTCACAGCCGCTCCTTTCATATGGACAAACTGCAATCAAATCAAAGTAAAAATGTTTTAATCGTTTTGAATAACTTTAATTTGATAATTATTCCACTTGCACTTACCTTATTGAAAATAGCGCACTGAGCCGCTCTGATAGAGAATACATGTAATAAACACTGACTCGCAAGTTTTCACACCTTTATTGACCTTTATTGACATTACACAAGAGATTAACACCAGTTAGCTTTCTCGTGTCGTTTAACTTCTAATCGATTAAAATCGATTAAAATCGGTTAAACGGACGGATAAAGCAAGCAGGCTGTGATCGCCGCCATCTTTGAATTTTCTGAAAATACATGAAGATGCATAACATTGGTTTGAATCAGAAATGGAAGGTTGGAGAAAAAACGGGATCCAAGGACCCCCCGCGTTATATTGGACACAGCGTTATAACGGACCGCACTATATTGGAGTTACAGTGTACCATTCAACTGATTCCAGATACGTTCTTATGATTATTTATTTATTTTTTATATTATTGTGTAATCAACACAATCTTCTAGTCAGAAGTTTTTATATTAAAATTCCTAATTTGCTTTTCTTTTTTATGTTTTTTATTGAAATCACATTTGATCAGAAATGTTAATTTGGAGGCATAAGAGTGAATATATGATAAAACTAGGTTTGAAGATGAATCGAATCGAAAAAATCGGTATCGGAGTGTCTGAAATCGAAATTGAATCGAGCTGTTGGTGAATCGTTGCAGCTCTAGTCTCCATGACAATGCCTACCCGAATAGGCAGACCACGCTTCGTGTCAAAATCGATCAATTAACAGGGGTCCTGTTATCATATCGATTGTCTCACGTTCGCGGTCAAACCAAAAAGGCGGCATTGTTTAATGTGGTTGTTAATTGACTTTAATCAACTACGTCATTATTTCCCGCTGCGTGAGGGCAAAGGATAGTTGTTCACACATCTGAAGTCCAACAGCGCTGAGTAAAAAATTAAAAGCAGTGTGACTGTCCGGATTTTAAGTTGACGATCTACCGGTACTGTTTTGTTGTATTTTTTTTTTGTGATTGGTTGTATGTATTGTGAATTGATTTGAGTTGACGATCTAACGGTACTGTATTGTTGTATTTTTTATTATATAAATGTTATAAATGAATAAAGGCGTATCAACAACTACGCGTTACACACCGGTCTTAATAACAATAACGCAGTGACGTCACCATCTATGTTTAGAACGCTTACACTGAAAACACGTGGCTTGTATCTAGTAACGGAAGTAGTAATGCTTAATTTGACCTTAATAGATCAAGTGTATTTCGGATAGGCTTTCGAACTTTTGCAATTAACGATGCGAAACAAAAAAAAACGTACCAAAATGCAAATGTCTATAAATATCGCTACATTTTATACATGTCCCGGAAAATCGGCAAAAGTCCCGGACAATTTAACTCAATGTCCCGGAATTGGTCTGAAAAATTATGGCATGTATGTTTAAAAGATCATGTAAAGGTTAATTTGATTCTGTGCAGTTTTGATTCTGTACTCTTTTGACAGATAGTCATATTTCTCTTATATAATTTTGTATTTTTAAACATTATTCCTGAATGAACTTGTAAGTGTATGATAGATGCTTCCAGTTGTCCCCTGTCAGGAAAAGCATGGGACAATGAAATGTATATTGTTAAAACAACAATAACAAAACAACTGTACTGATGTTGGCCTGCAATTTATTTTAAGATGTGTATTTTACCATAGAATTAGTTTGAGTAAACATCTTCAGGGTCTATGTGTACAAAACTGGCATTGCATTGGTAAAACATTAACAGACTGTTTACTTTGGTCAATATTTATATTTAACATCTAATTCACTCAATATCTTGTCAAAGCAGCAACTAATTATTGATGCTTCTGTATAGTTTTATATTATTTTCTAATACAGATATACAGCTTTGACTCATTGTTAATATTGCAAAATGTTCATTTAGTTAATAAGTGTGCATGAAATAAAATTTAATAGCACGCGCCCAGTTGTAAACGTCAAATACTATCAGATAAAGCAAAGCCAATGGGCGCGGCCATTTTGAATATGCGACTATGATCATGTGACTAAAAGTCACGTGTGGTAGAAAGTAGTCCGTGAGCCCACGACAGAGGTGAATGTAATACACCGTAGTGCAAGAGAGTGCTAGAAGGAGTGCTGTATTCGAAGAAGAACCTGGTCAATTAATTTTGTCAGTGGACATTCAAAATAAACAACACAACACTGAACTATGACCAATCACAACACTCTCACACAGTATTATCAAGAAGATATTTAAACAAAAAAATCAGTTGAAAAACATCATAATGTATTTATTGTAAAATCAAGAAAATAATGTACTTAGTTAACTGGTATGAAATTACTGTTAAAACAATTTTTCTTTCAGAAACTGATAGTCAAGTGTGACAGTGACAGAAGAATATCAATCAATATTTAAAATAAACCCACATTACTGAGGTGAATGAATCAATGAAATACTTGACAGGAACGTAATAAATGTTGGGAATCAATTGTATAATGCAACAGGCACAGTTTTAAGAGCATAAAGCTTAATTATCAGTGGTGCTTAACTTTTACTGATGAAGAGCTTTTGGTTGCAAAGTTATATGGCAATACAGCATTAAAATACTAATGTACACAAACTAGTATATAAGTATATCAATCAATAAAGAAATAACTGTATACGTAGATTGAAATGAACAGTAAATATTATGATTTCAGAGATCTGAGAAGCATATGATAACTTGTTTTCTTTTGGTTCGTTTACTTGTTACCCGATACCTACCTGAATGCGAGACAACTCTTGTTTGCCCTTAGTTTCAAAAAGACCGAATATTTGTTGTTAAGAAAAAATCGGTCCATTAAGTCGATAACGAAATTCCCCAATGTGCCATTTTATCGATTTTAAAAATATCAATTTGACAAGACTCTTTTTCTTAAAATGGCTAGAAAATCTCTGTACATATCACACATGTTATTAGGATGAATCCACCATGATTCTTACCTGTGAAATCAGCTGATGAATCTTCATAAAGTCTGCAGACCAGTTCGCCACTCAATGTGAACTTGTACAGAGCAGTACCAGAGCAGATATATAGGTCACCATGGTTGTGGGCAATACCTGTACAATAATGTTGTAACTTAAGCTTCCTGCCTTTGGCAAGCTGGCTCTGGCTTACTGTGATAAACTGGACCTCATTAAACATAGCCACTGCAGCCTCAGTGGGTGTGATAAGACACATGTCCCATGGCCCATTCCACACATCCAAGTGGCTCACCACCTGGTACTGCTGGCTCAGAAGCTTGACTCTCTTATTATAGTAGTCTGCAACCAGGACCTGTCCATTTGGGAGAGCACATACTGCTGTGATCCGACATGTGCCTGATTCACTTGGCATGTTTACATTGTGCACAGACTTCCCATTCACAGTGAAAACATGGTTTGGAAAGTTCTCTTTTATAAATATATTAGACTGTTGTATATTTTCCAGACATTTTTTACTGGCAATAAAAGAGAGTTCTTTACCCAGTACTTTCGGTATGGCTACATGGAGATGGAACAATTCATAGTGAAGTCTAATGCAGCTGTTTCTCACAACCTTGAGAGGAGCTTGTTTCAGGTTTAGCTCTTCTTTCTTCTCCTTAATAGTGCTTTTCTCAAAATCTGCTAATAAATATTTGATTTCCTCACGCATTTCACTGATTGGGTATTGCATATATTCATGTGTTGTATTAACTGTGCTGGTTTCACATTCGCGTAAATACGATACTATATTCACACGCAAACCATCCACAATAAGCCTCTCATGTTCTTTGTATGAAACCTTAAGAGACTTCATTCTGTCCTCCTGATATGTCTGACATTGTTTCATTTGTGAAAGAGTATTTTCCGTTCTGACAGACAGGTTCTTGAAGTTGGTTAACTTCCCTCTGGCAGCCTGAGGTAATGGAGTTACTTGGCATAGTCTGAAAAACAACCACACAGGAGACATAAAGTGATTGAATAGTAATCAACTGACCAATAACCAATTGTTTACCCCGAAACGATATTAATTATAATACAAATTTAAAGGGGCATTTTAACAAAAAAAATAATTTAGGCACATACAATAACAATGCATGTTACATGTACATCAATTCACATGTGACTTTTCTAGAGGCAATAATATATTGATTATTATTAAAATAAAAATATATAAATAAATATGTATCTATCTACTGTGCGTTTGAGAAATAATGCAAACCGCAATGAACAACAAATTGTGCATTTATTAATTATATTGCTATTACCACTCTTTAGTAATGTCATTACTAGAATGCATGTGTATAACATAATTTATGTATATTTAACTCATCATTATTATACTGATTAAAGTGCCACAGGACAAAGTGTGTTTTTATTAAGACATTCAGTGTTTTCAGTGTTTCAAATTGAAATAATTCTTATGAAATGGCAATCTAAGTATAAAATAAAATCTGTTTGTGCATAAGCCGTTAATATGTCTCTTTTACTATAATATTTTTCTTTTTTAATGTTATAAATTATGAGAACTTAATTCCTCTTTACTAATTGCTTTCTTGCATTAATTGGCATTAGCTTCATTAATAAATAGATAGAGAATGTTGTGATAATTCATACTTATTGTTAAATACTGTACAAATTAACAATGGACAAGCACATACACACATACACTCAACCATTTCAACACAAATCACAAGTATATTGACAAATATTGAAACTCCATAATTTTTAATCAAGAGATAAATTCTTGTTACCGTCCAATGTAAAGCAATGGACGAATTTCAAGTGATTTTTCAAAAGTATAATTTGCCCCCTTGGTGCAAAAAGGTATCATATCACATTGAAATGAGAAGGCACATAGCAATTTTTGCACCAACATGGCGAATTGATCTTGCATTTAAACATGTTATCATTTATGAAACCATTTCTTTGAATATAATAGTTTCAAAATGTTTAGCTCCCATCATAATTTGTTGCATAATAGCCCACACTTGACTTTCTTCTGAGTATTAAGAATGTAGCCATCATGTCATATTATAATTAAACAAAAAACATAGTATGAATAAAGAAGGCCATCATGGCCCTTAAAGGGACTGTCAACCACGACGACAAAGAAAACAAAAGTTGTATAATACCGCATTTTTTTACAATTATTAGTTTATATTGATTAAAAAATCACGACTGGTATATTGCATAACTTGAAAAAAGTTCATATTTTCAGTATATTAGGTAATACAATTTCGCGATGGGATATCAAAAGTACATCGCGAAAATATGTGACATAATGGTATACACACTATAAATAACGCAAGTATATTGATCATTTTATATATAAAATGTATACAATTCACTACGCATGCACAATTTGCATTCCTGAGTTTACCACGTGACGATGATGTTCAATCTACTGGCGTTATTTATATTTTTGCCTAGTAGTTACCTGGTAGACATACCCAGTGTGCGAAATTCGCACTAACCCGAAGGGTTTTGGCTAGTGAAAATCCATTCGGGCTAGTGGGTATTAAAAAATTATATAGTCGGGCTAGTAAGAAATTTTACTTTTTATATATGTGTATAAGAATTTGGGCTATTACTTTAAAATCTGAATTTCACACACTGCATACCCAGTAAAATTTATTACCGAATATACCGAAAATATGAAAACTTAACAACTTTTTTCAAGTAATGTAATATACCAGTCTTGCTATTTTAATCAATATAAACTTATAATTGGTAAAAACATACGGTATTTTACAACTTTTCTTTTCTTCGTCGTCGTGGTTGACAGTCCCTTTAAGGGCTAATCGTGAGTTCCTGGACATGAATTGTGGAAGGCTTCAACTGGCGGTCTATTTTTTGATCCCACTAGAGTGTTAAGAATTTAGTTTAAGATTTGACTTGGTGACATTGTTTCTAGACGCATGTTATCCACTTTCAGACTTGGCCTAGATATTGTCAAGATACCGGTACACATTCTGAGTTGTTTCCAGAATGAGTCATGAAATATGGTCTCTGTAGTTGCACAAAGGATTTTCTTATTGTTCATCTGGTATACTACTTTCAACACACAAATGACACAAAATTTGAACTCGGCCTTGAGCTAAAAAGTGGAGGGGGGCGGAGGGGGGTATGGGGGTTAGAGGGGGTATAATGTGGGGTGTGGTAATTTATTCGATGTTAAAAAAAAAATTGGGGGGGGCAGAGGGGGGGTATGGGGGTTAGAGGGGGGTCTAATGTGGGGTGTGGTAATTTATTAGATGTTTAAAAAAAAAATTGGGGGGAAGGGTGGGGAGGTAGGGGGATGGGGGTGAGAGAGGGGTATAATGTGGGGTGTGGTAATTTATTAGATGTTAAAAAATGGGGGGGGGGGGGTTGGGGGAGTAGGGGGGAGTGAGAGGGGGGTAAAATGTGGAGTGTGGTAATTGATAAGATTTAAAAAAAGAAAAAAAAAATTTTTGGGGGGAAGGTGGGTAGGGAGGGTGGGGGTGGGAGGGGGTAATAATGTGGGGTGTGGCAATTTAGATGTTTAAAAAAAAATTTGGTGGGGGGGGGTTGGGGGGGGGGTAGGGGGAGTGGGGGGTGAGAGGAGGGTATAATGTGGGGTGTGGTAATTTATACGATGTTTAATCCCAAAAAAATTGAAGGGATGGTAGGGGAGTGGGGGGTTAGAGGGGTCAAAATGTGGGGTGTGGTAATTTATTAGATGTTTAAAAAAAAAATTGGGGGGGGGTAGGGGGGTCGGCGCGTGAGAGGGGGGTATAATGTGGGGTGTGGTAATTTCTTAGATGTTTAAAAGAAAAATTATTATTTTGTTTGGGGTGGGGGGTGGGGGTGGCCGGGTAGGGGGGGCGGGGGGGCGGGGGGTCTCCTGTGGGGTGGGGTAATTTCTCCGATGTTCCCCCCCTATCTCTATTTTGTTTGGGGGCTGGGGGTGGGGGTTAGGGGGTGAGAGGGGTAATTATGTGGGGTGTGGTAATTTATTAGATGTTTAAAAAAATGTTTTCTTTTTCTTTTGGGGGGGGTGGGGAGTAGGGGGTGAGAGTGGGGTATAATGTGGGGTGTGGTAATTTATTAGATGTTTAAAAAAATGGGTGGGGGGGGGTAGAAGGGTGGGGGGTAGGGGTTTGGGGGTGAGAGGGGGGTCTAAATGTGGGGTGTGGTAATTTATAAGATGTTTCCCCCTAAATTTGGGGGGGGTGGGGGTCGGGGATGGGTGAGAGGGGGTATCCTGTGGGGTGTGGTAATTTCTAAGATGTTTCCCCCCCTGGGGGTGGGGGTCTGGGGGGTCGGGGGGTGCGCGGGGGGTCCCGTGGTGTGTGGTCCTTTCTTAGCTGTTTCCCCCCTTGGGGGAGAGTGGGGGTGGGGGGCCGGGGGTGGGCGGGGGGTCTCCTGTGGGGGTGGGGTCCTTTCTCCGCTGTTTAAAAAAATTGGGGGGTGGGGGGTCGGGCGGGTGGGTGAGCGGGGGTCCTAATGTGGGGTGGGGTAATTTATTAGATGTTTAAAAAAATGTTTTTTTTGGGGGAAGGGCGTGGGGGTGGGGGGGGTAGGGGGTGAAGTGAGTGGAGGGTATAATGTGGACTGTGGTAATTTATAAGATTAAAAAAACAATTGGGGGGGGGGGGGGTAGGGGAGTGGGGGGTAGGGGGAGTGAGAGGGGGGGAATAATGTGGGGTGGGGTAATTTATTAGATGTTTAAAAACAAGATGCGTTTGTGAAACACAATGTCCCCCTATATGACGTTTGACCTTGAAGGATGACCTTGACCTTGACCCTTCACCACTCAAAATGTGCAGCTCTATGAGATACACATGCATTTCAAATATAAAATTGCTAGCTTCAATATTGCAGAAGTGAAATTACGTGAGCAATTTTAACCCATATATTTGACCTTGAAGGATGACCTTGAACTTGACCTTTCACCACTCAAAATGTGCAGTTCCATGAGATACACATGCATGCCAAATATCAAGTTGCTATCTTCAATATTGCAAAAGTATTAATAAAATAAGCGATTTGGGCCACATATATTTGACCTCTGACCTTGAAGAATGACCTTGACCTTGACCTTTCACCACTCAAAATGTGCAGCTCCATGAGATACACATGCATGCCAAATATCAAGTTGCTATCTTCAATATTGCAAAAGTACTCATAAAATGAGCGATTTTGGCCATATATTTGACCTCTGAAATTGAATGATGACCTTGACCTTGACCTTTCACCACTCAAATTGTGCAGCTCCATGAGATACACATGCATGCCAAATATCAAGTTGCTATCTTGAATATTGAAATACTGCAAAAGTGTACATTAAATTAGCGATTTTGACCCATATATTTGACCTTTGACCTTGAAGGATGACCTTGACCTTAAGCTTTTACCACTCAAAATGTGCAGCTCAATGAGATACATATGCATGCCAAATATCAAGTTGCTATATTCAATATTGCAAAAGTTATTGCAAATGTTAAAGTTGGCGCAAACAGACCAACATACCAACCAACCAACCAACAGACAGGGCAAAAACAATATGTCCCCCACTATTATAGTGGGGGACATAAAAAATTTTTTTTTTGGGGGGGGGGGGGGGCGGGGGGTAGGGGGGTGTTTGGGGGCGTAGGGGGGTGGAAGTGAGAGGGGGTAATAATGTGGGGTGAGGTCATTTATTAGATGTTTAAAAAAAATGTTTTTTTTTGGGGGGTGGGGGGTGGGGGGGGTAGGGGTAAGTGATAGGGGGGTATAATGTGGGGTGTGGTAATTTATTAGATGTTTAAAAAAATTGGGGGGGGTGGTGGGGGGTAGGGGGGAGTGAGAGGGGTTACAATGTGTGGTGGGTTTATTTATTGGATGTTTAAAAAAAAATTGGGGGGGATGGGGGTAGGGGGGTGGGGGGCGTAGGGGGGATGAGAGGGGGGTATAATGTGGGGTGTGGTAATTTTAAGATGATGTTTGAAAAAAAATTTGGGGGTGAGGTTATGGGGGAGGGATTCTGGTAGGAACGTGAGGTACTGTTTGGGTGGAATCCATTGTGGTATTCAGGTAAGTGTTGTTTTGTCAAAGTAATAATAAAATGTGATCATAAAAAGTAACAAATGATCTCACACTGACATGATCAATATCCTCTATTCATTAAACATAAATTCAAACTTATTGAATTTGTTTCCCCTGTATATAAGAAAGATATAATAGTGTATTACCTCCCCTGTCCTGCTTGTATTTATATTAATCAACAAAATTAAACATTTAATATTTAATATACAAAATATACAAAAAATTTCATATTCTGATAATATTTTTACTGATCCACTTTATTTTACTCAAAAGATGATGTTTCATTGGACTGATAATTATAGATTTAGGATAACATACCACAGACCAGTTGCTTCAGTTATATTTTTCAGAGTTCGCCCTGTTGGTCGCGTATGCATTCTTGAGTTTTCATCCGAAAACCATTTTACTATTTCGGGTCACCGTGACCTTGACCTTTGACCTAGTGACCTCAAAATCAATAGGGGTCATCTGCGAGTCATGATCAATGAAGTTTCATGATCCTAGGCCCAAGCTTTCTTGAGTTATCATGCGGAAACCACCTGGTGGACGGACCGACAGACCGACCGACCGACAGACCGACATGAGCAAAGCAATATACCCCCTCTTCTTCGAAGGGGGTCATAATAAGCCTTTGTTATTGGCCAAACATATGATGTGTAATGAATTCATATACACGGTTGTGCTGCATGCAACGTGAAATCTTGGCACCAATTTCAGGCGTATTCAATAATGAAGTATTGTATGCGCCGGCCGCGCACATGAATCAGATTCATATTTGGCCTTAATACTGTCTATATAAACATTTAAACAAAGTTTAAAGTTTTATTGATAATATATTATAATGTGAATCTAAAGTGGTAACAAAGACGGTACAAAACGGACACCTAACACTACAGCCACACACCGAACTACACCGAAAAGGGTGATTACAATTATAGCACTTCCTGGTCTGGTGATTAAAACAGCCCCAACATCTGGTGTACATTTAAAAAAAAAAGTTTAATGTTTATGCAGAACAGATATTATGACAGCACACTTTATCAATGTTTTGAGCAAGTTTCATTAGAAGCGGGTCACACATGCGACTTCTTGTGTGAAAAAAAAAACATGTAATTTTAGCAAAACTACCGGCCGCATTGAAGACTTGTTTATTAATTGACTTAAATCATATCTTATTTTGTGGAGAAATAACTCAAATAAATGTTCAGTAAGTTTCTAGGATATTGAGGAAACATATAAAACTTCTACTGTTTGTTCATAATATTTTCTTTAAATATGACCTAGTGATCTAGCTTTGAACTCAACCTTAAAATCATTTGGACAAATGTCATTACTTCAAAAGTTTTAAAATGGCCGAGATATCATTGAAACAAATGCTTTTACCAGCATTATAAAATCAATTTGGCCTCTAGAGTTCACCCTACAGCACCCACTTATCATTTATGATCTAGTCTGAGATATGATTGGGACAAATGTTCTTACCAAAGGTCATGAAAAAAATATGCAATAAATGTTATCTACAAGTATGTCAACAAACCTTTTCTTCAATTTTACCTAGTGATCTAGTTTTACAGCCAACATCAGTTTTGAACTCCACTGCCATCATTTGAACAAAATTTAATGTTATTACCAAGTTCCATAAAGATGGACTATACAAGTGTGTAATGTACTTCGTTCGAATGAATGATTTGTTTTTTACCAAGAACATGCATAATTATTGTCAGTTTGTATTTATTTGTATAAAATATTTGTATAATTTTATGTCGCTGGATATGGACTTATATATTATATTATATTATATGGATATAAACAAGAGGCCCATGAAGGCCTGAATCGCTCTACTGCTAAAACACTGTGCAAGTTTGGAAAGAATAAGATTGAAACTATGAACTTAATCACGCAAACAAGGAGAATTTTCTCAAGGGCAGATTATTGTGTACTTATTTCTCCGATACTGCTCATATTCAATAGGGTTCAAGTCCTCATTGATATAAAGATACTGTGCAAATTTGGAAATAATTGGATGAATTAACTGTGGAATTAATTACGTAAACAAGCGGGCTTTCAAAAACATTTCATATTCAAGGGGAAGTCATTCTGGACTTATTGCTTCGATATTGCTCTTTATAAACAAGGGATGTTTGTAAAACATGCCCCATATGGGCTGTCAGTTGTAGTGGCAGCATTGTGTGAATACTTTTTTGTCACTGTGACCTTGACCTTTGACCTAGTGACCTGCAAATCAACAGGGGTCATATGCCAGTCATGATCAATGTACCTATAAAGTTTCATGATCCTAGGCCTTATTATTCTTGAGTTATCATCCGGAAACCATTTTACTGTTTTGAGTCACTGTGACCTTGGCCTTTGACCTGAACATTAATAGGGGTCATCTGCCAGTCATGATCAATGTAACTAAGAAGTATTATGATCCTAGGCCTAAGCATTCTTGAGTTATTATCCGGAAACCATTTTACTATTTCGAGTCACTGTGACCTTGACCTTTGACCCAGTGACCTGAAAATCAATAGGGTTTGATTCCTCATTAATATAAAGACACTGAACAAGTTTGAAAGGAATCGGATGAAAACTGTGGGCTTTATCTGATAAACAAGAAAAAGTAACCAATTTATTATTTCGAGTCACTGTGACCTTGACCTTTGACCTAGGGACCTGAAAATAAAAAGGTGTCATCAGCCAGTCATGATCAATGTACCTATGAAGTTTCATGATCCTAGGCCTAAGCATTGTTGAGTTATTATCCGGAAACCATTTAACTATTTCGAGTCACTGTGACCTTGACCTTTGACCCAGTGACCTGAAAATCAATAGGGTTCGAGTCCTCATTAATATAAAGACACTGGACAAGTTAGAAAAAAAATCGGATGAAAACTGTGGACTTTATCGGATAAACAATAAAAGTCTAACGCACGCACGCACACACACACACACAGACAGACAGACAGACACAATGCCATCCCATAAGTATGTTTGCTGTGATAGACCATGAATATGTTTAAGCGATTACATATTTATATTGTATTGGTCTGCAAAATATGGTTGCTGGGCTTAATGTCAGATACTCTTCTTGAGCTTTCAGGAAGATTGCAATCTGGCTAAGATTTTAATTGGATTATGGTACTAAGTTTCATTAGACAATAAATGTGGTCTTTTAGTGTCCACATGCTTTTTTATTTTATTTACCAAACTAATTGTTTAAACCATACGCAACCCATTTTAAATGCATCGGGTATATCATTCTGACAAAAAGTTTCATAAAAAAAACAGGGCAATTTTTTTGTCCTCTAGAGTGTTTACAAGATTGTTCTTTCATGTAACCTAGTTTTTACCTCACATGACCAGACTTGAAACGTGGCTGACATATCATTAGGACAAAATGTTCTGAATGAATTGTATGAAGATTTTCCACTGAATTCCGTCCTTGGGTGTTCAAAAGGCAAATGTTGATGATGGACAAAGGACGTCAAAATTTCATCAAAATAGTTCACCATAGTAATGTTGTGCTCAGGTGAGCTTTTAATGTGACATATAGAGTATTTGCAAGGTATCACCATCGGCATGTAAGAAACATGTCCCTCTGTCCGGCATGTATTTAAAAAGCTGAAACTAGTTTTCAACCTAGTGGCTATATGAATAGAAATAAACTCTGAAAAAGTTTAATGAAGATCGGACAAACCAGACATTCCCAAAAGTATTTTAAGGTCACAGGATATTGGGTCAAAGACATATATTTCCCAGTCTGGAAATTTAACATGAAATCTCAGATTTAAACTACAAATGTCAACAAACCGGCCACAAAATTATAATCAAAGCGCTGGAGGCACTGAAGTTGTTCGCTGTTGTCTTCCTTGATTAGCTTGTGCGCATTGCACAGGCTAATCAGTGTGCACAGGCTAATCGGTGTGCACAGGATAATCTTATTTGACATGCATTAAGCCCTGTTTTCCCTGAAAGCAGCCAATATGTACAGATTTAAATGATAAACACTAGACAGGCCAATGTCGTCTTACAACCTGGTAAAAACACTCACTGAGTAGTAGAGCAGACGCTCCTAAGTATTCGTCGTCTGCAGTGCAGACAGGGAGCGGTAATCGTTCCTAGCATAGTGAGTTACGGTTCTTAGCATAGCTAAGGCTTCTAAGCACATACTGATTTGCAAAACAAGGTCTGTAAATTTACTCGACCAATCTAACGCGACCAACTAAAAATCGATGAAAAGGCACTATTGAGCGTATATTTAAACTACACGAACTGTTAATACAAAGTTCCATGAATATTGGACAAGACATGTGGCGCCTCTATAGTGATCATATGCAAATTGTTGATGACAGACAACAAACAACCAACATAAAGAAACAAAACTGAGAAAAGGTCACGATGAGAAGGTTAAAAATGCAGGCTCAAACAAGCAAACATCACGTGTGAACTATCCTCCATAAATAGAGTAAAGGAACATATACATGAGACATTATACAGGCAGGTTGATTAAAGCCTTAAGGTATTGCTATACTATATACTACAATTGTTGCTGAAATGTTGCCAATGTCTTGTAATCCATATGCTTGAACTTTGAAATGTTATTTCAAACAAACACAAATTAACAAAATAAAGCTCAAGAAAAAATTGCACACAAGAAATGATTTTGAAAACCTTATATAACTTAATAGAATAATCCAAGCAAATTAACATGGATGATGGTAATTGCACAGAAGCGTCGGAGCTGGGGCGGCAGCATATTTCAGCAAAAATGAAATTTCGGAAAAGACCTTTAAAGGGGCCTTTTCACAGATTTTGGCATTTTTTAACTTATTCATTAAATGCTTTATATCGATAAATGTAAACATTGGATCGTAAAAGCGCCAGTAAAAAATCAAGAATAAAATTAAAAAAAGGAAAAGAACATAGCCCGGACCAGGTTTCGAACCAGTGACCCCTGGAGTCCTGTCAGAGTCCTGAAGTAAAAACGCTTTAGCCTACTGAGCTATTCCGCCGAGTACACATATTGGACGTATTTTATACCTTATATAAGCAATCTTCGTAGTTTTACAAAATTTAACGACAAAAACAGAACTCTCCAAATTATTCAATCGTTTCGCGTTGCAACGCTTTATAATTTTTAGGTTTTAAAATCGTCAAAAGATGCATATAATGGCTATATTAGACCATGGTAAATGTTCAGTATTACTGTTTCCTCCCTAATATCATAACTAAAACGAAAATTTGCGAATCTGAAACAACTTTTTTCAATTTTGTCAATTTACCAAAGCGTGAAAAGATCCCTTTAAAAAAAATCATTTCAATACACGTATATTTGAAAAAATCTTTACCACGAAGCAAGGTAATCACCCTTTCGCGGTTTTGACACGTGTATTGTTGATTGTCATCACCCGCCTGCGGAAATGTACGTGTCAATTATGTTGTTACCGGGGGTAATTAATCGGTCTCTTTTATAACGATAATCCCTTAATTATTAAGTAATTAAACCTGGGAATCTTTAATTGTCAGTATGATCTAAGCCTTTAATTGCTTCTTTCTATTAATAAAAAGGAAAGTATGACATGAAACAAATGTGCCGACATCCAATAGTCCTTAATTACCACAGAATTAAAGATACCTCAAGATACCTGAATTAATTGTAATAACTCGAAGTAATTCTATAATTTTTAAAACTTATTTAATGTTTTTTACCACTTTTTGTGTCATTTCAATATGTGTACTCCAAACCTGCAACCAACAAATTTCTAATTTATAAAATGGAATTTCGGCACAAACAAATCCTGAAGAAGGTTCATTCAACCTAAGATCCCTATTGTTGTGTCGCCTGCTACAAAGTACAAAGTGCGACATATAGTGATCACTTCTCCATCGTGTGTCTGTCTGTGACAACTTTTGTCATTCAGAAAATGCCTGCAATAGACGTGTATAAGGTCAGGTATCAGGCATAGCAACGCACCAAAATGCGCCATTTGATGCTAAAATTTGAAAAAAATTCCAGGGTACGCCGGACCCCCACCAATGAGAGGAGGATACCCTCTCCATACCCACCCCATCCGCCGCCCAAAATTGTAAATGTGCTTCCGACGCCCCTGTTGCATACAGGTAATACAATGCAATAATGTATACTGATATAAAATAAGTAATAATAAGCTACCTGTGATTAAGCTCAACACATTTAGAGCAGCAGAGCTGACTGTGGTCCGGGCAGTACATTGTTAACTTTTCACCCTTGTGTTTGACGCATGTTAAAAGAGAAGTCTCCATCTTCTTAGAAAGTGGCCACTTCATTATTTTATCCTTTCCATAAGGAGATTTTTTGAAAAACAACCAACCATGCTGTCTGTGGAAGTTTATACATCTTCTGAAGAAGTATTTAAGACATGTTTTACAGTAAAAATCTGCATCTATTTCTACAGACCGTTCTTTCTCGCAGATTGTACAACAATAATATTTAACCAAATCAAAATTTCTAGAAAATGCAGATGTCGCCATTTTGATAATTCACTTTCAACAAACAAGATTATACAATCTAAAATCAATTGAAATATTTATGTCCAAGTATATGTTTACAATAAATATCCCAGAAAACACACACAATTATTATTTAACACAGGCAAGTAATATGAAATTTTGAACTGAACTGAACAGCAACCAAGTTTACTGTCAAATGGCGCTTGTATGATAGGAGCAAACAGTGTAACTATGTATACTGTCACCTGACTATTGGGTACTGAGTGTATTGATTACTTTAAACTGCACAAAGAAGCTGTGTAGATAAAAACTTTATCCCAAAGTGTTTAACACACCACATTTTTAATTGCTCTAATAAATGCCATGTTATGAACATAGAATTAAAATGACAATAAAGTAGGTTCTTACATAAACCAATTTTAGTATAATATATCTGATCATTTTCCTCAAACAGAATTTAAAACTGACAGTTAATATAATGATGTACATATATGGAAGGGAATATCGGCCAGTACATGCATGCTGTTAGTTGATATTCTTATTTTAACTACATATGGCATATGCTTTCTGATACATGGCAGTTGCATTTTTCCTAGTTATCCACACGCTTTTTGAAAATCTCCGCCGTCTGTCTGTCCGTCTGTCCGTCCTGGCCACCTGCTCCTCCTACACTATAGGCACTAGAACCTTGAAACTTACACACATGGTAGCTATGAGCATATGTGCGACCCTGCACTATTTGGAATTTTGATCTGACCCCTTGGTCAAAAGTTATGGGGGTTGGGGTGGGACCGGGTCAGAGATTTTCATTCATTTTTGTTAGGTTATTTTACATCAACTTCTTCATTTCTACACCGATTTACTTCAAATTGATACTGAACCTCTCTTATGACAATAGGGTCAATCTCAACAATGCATGGCCCCCATTACCAGCCCTGGAGCGCTCCACCCACATAGACCTGACCCACCCAAAATTGCCTTTTACTATAACTTCTTCATTTCTACACCGATTCGCTTCAAATTGATACTGAACCTCTCTTATGACAATACGGTCAATCTCAACTATGCATGGCCCCATTACCAACCCTGCGGCGCTCCGCCAACATAGACCACACCCACCCAAAGTTGCCTTTTACTATAACTTCTTCTTTTCTACACCGATTTTCTTCAAATTGATACTGAACCTCTCTTTTATGACAATACTGTCAATCTCAACTATGCATGGCCCCATTATCCACCCTGGGGCACCCCGCCCACTTAGACCACACCCACCCAAAATTGCCTTTTACTAAAATTTCTACATTTCTACACCGAATCACTTCAAATTAATACTGAACCTCTCTTATGACAATACGGTCAATCTCAACTATACATGGCCCCATTACCAACCATGGGGCGCACCGCCCACATAGACTACACCCACCCAAAATTGCCTTTTACTATAACTTCTTCATTTCTACACTGATTCACTTCAAATTGATACTGAAGTTCTCTTATGACAATACGTCCATCTCAACTATGCATGGCCCATTACCAACCCTGGGGCGCCCCTCCCACCTAGGCCACACCCACCCAAAATTGCCTTTTACTAAAACTTCTTCATTTCTACACTGATTCACTTCTAATTGATACTGAACCTCTCTTATGACAATACGGTCAATCTCAACTATGCATGGCCCCATTATCCATCCTGGGGCACCCTGCCCACTTAGACCACAACCACCCATAATTGCTTTTTGCTATAACTTCTTCATTTCTACACAACTTATTGACAACTGAAGTTAAACTTTCGAAATTTGTATTAATGCTATTTCTAAAGATGTTCTTTGTTCTTTGTTTTACTATGTGCATTTGGCTATGCTGCTACTGAATTGAACTAGCTGTTAACATCTTTGTGGATCTATAGTACTTCTTAAGTCGATTGCTATTGCGTCTCTGATTCAGAATTAGTCTTCTTTTCTGCATACACAGTCATTAAATATTATTTCATGTTACAAAAAAAGGAACCAGTATTAAAACCCTAAAATTCCAGCACAAATTACTATTGATGGGTGATCACTCTTAACATCAAAATCAAACCTCCGATATCAACCGTGATACAGCGACTATATCCGAAATCCTCCGGAATGCGGTGAGCTAGTAAAAAACGTCCCTGTCTACATAGTGTCTATTGTTTTGACCAAAGTGATTTAAATCCCACTCTCAACACCTTATTATTGTCAAATTGATTTGATACTTTTGATAATTGTACTTAGGTACACTTATGTAATTAATATTATATGGCTATTTTATATCTTTGTTTTGAGCAATTATCGATGTTAAGATAATGGGTAACTCGTCTTCTCTAAAATTTGCATTAGCAAAGGAAAAGACAGTTACACATTCAGCCTCGTTATGAAATCCTATATAGCAGAATTACTAATAAATCATTATTATTTGAACTTGATTTTAAATAGGACATCAAAATCCATTGAAGCTATAGCTTGTGAACTGATATTATTATCTGATAAAGAGTATTCCATTTCATAAACAGTTATTCAGGTGGTATATCAAAATGCTGAACCTACATTTTTTTGACATATCGTGATTTTTGCACTGTGTAGGGCAGGAAATCAGTGCGCACATGCCCAGAAAACGGTGAACCACCTAACCAATCAAAACACGCCAAACTGGCCATATGATAAAATGCTGAACTGTGATTGTGGAAATAAAATTATGAAAACATTCGAAGCTGATACTAAAAAATGGGAAGCTGAATATTATTGTAAAATGCGAAGCCGAATAATTTTTAACTGCTGCTTTTTTAATATAGTTATGAAAATGAAAAAATAGCCCTCCTGGAAAGTTGTGTTTTTGTAAGTTCGGCATTTGAAATGGGGACCTGATTGATATGCAAATGTGAAGTTTACAGTACATATCAAACTAAAAATAGTATAAATTATTTTTAAATAAGCAAATTTACTTTCATACATTTAATAATTCAGTTTGTACAGCAAATTATACATTAAAAAAACGTTACCGTTAGACAACAACTAATATTATGATATATTATGTTCAAGATGTTTACCATCAGTGTTCTAGTTTTTCATACAAATTTTATCGCCCACCAATGGCAGAGGGATATAGTATTGACGTTGTCAGTCTGTCAGTCCCTCCATCCGTGTGTCACAAACCTTTTAGTTATAGCCGTGGATATCAATTCAACGAATTCACTTGTTATCCCTCGCAAAAGGCAGAAGGATATAATTTTGGCACTGTTTGTCCATCCATCAGTCCGTCCGTCTGCTGTCAGCCCATTTGTCAGCCGGTCAAACACTTTTTAGTTATGGTGGAGGATATCAAATCAACAAATTTGCTTGTTTCAAATTGCTCTCAGTGTATCAAATACCTATCGCAATACCGGTTAACATTATTCAAATATATTACAATATGGATTTGCTGAATTTTTTTGCCCGTTCAAATTATAAATCAGTAAATTTTAAAAACACGAACTACGTTTGTGAAACACAATGCCTTCTACTGCACTTTGAAACTGCGCAGCAGCTAGATCTATTATAGAGAAAAGTTTCAAGTCCAAGTCATGTTACTTCGTCAAAAATCTATGTTCAAGAAGGAAACTCAAAGTTGATATGTAAGTCAATTATGGGTTTTCCTGCTATGAAAAATAGGCCGTAAAACAGACCCGATCCCAAAGCAAACGGACCCAATCCAAACCCGATATTTAAAAAAAAATCCCAATTCCCCACTCCCCCCCTTAGACACTTAGAAATATGTGTCTTATGATTATTAGACTCTATATCTCAATTTAATTTTTTAAACATCCTACATGATATATAAATAAAATTTATAAAATGTTGTCCCACAATGGCCCCGGGAAATAAATGTTGTGTCAATATTTGATGATGAAAAAATCCCGAAATGGTCATTTTTGTTGATACAAAAAATCCCCAAATTTGCCACTTTTCTCGATAAAAACAAAACTCTATTTAACCAGATTTCTTTTGCAAAAACGGCTAGAAAACTCCATGGTAAGTAAATAGGTAGACTAGTACACCAAAACTTAGGTCAGTGTCTGAAATAGTTTAAAACCGATTCCAGACAGACAGACTGACAGACAGACGGACTGACGGTGAACAGTGAGACTGCCACATGCCACTCTATTGGGGGCATCATACACACAATTGACCATTCGCCAGCTGTCAATCAAACTCAAGCAATACTCAATCAGATTTCGTTTATTGCGGCCACAGTGTACAACAAACAAAGACTGTCGGAGTAATGGATAAAGCGTTTTATGAAAACACAACTCAGTGGGCGGTGCAATCGCGTGTTTGGCGACTGGTCAATTATTTTTCATTTGAAATTTATTTTCATTTTAGTAACCTTTTAATAGGTATAATATATCTTATATTGAGCTTGCATGGCCATTTATCTGAACGGAATTCGCTGGGGAGAGATATCATGTTTAAAATATTCAAGGCTCTCAACAAGTACGTTTCTTTAATTCTCAATGACAGGATCAAAAAAGCACCGATGCTTTGTATGAAAGACCTAATGAAGAACTATACATGCACTTAAACACTAATGGCTGCTTTTTGTATGATATAATATCTTTTTAAATTTCAATTTAAAGTTGCAAAGTCATTTGAAAGTGACATAAATTCAATTAATTTGAAAAGCAACTTAGTAAAACAATAGTTAATTAGTTACACTAATTACGATAACAATTAAGGACCAATAATGGATTAATAGTTCATGTTATCAATATAATTTTAAAAACTAATCATTATCGGTCACATACTTCTTATTTAAAATACTCAAACATATTGAAAATCCACAGATTATAACAAACAAGATGGTCTGAAAAGCCCAAATTCGCTCACCTCAGATACAAAGAAACTGACATGTTCTGTCCAGCCCAATTTCATGAAGAGTGAACTATAAATGTAACTTTAATAGTGCTAACAAGATTTTAATATAGCCATATAAGGATAAATTGCAAGCCCCCCTTGTGGCCATGTTTTTCAACAGACCAGAACCATTTTCAAACTCATCCAAGATATCATTAAAACAAATCTGACCAAGTTTCATGAAGATTGGACAATAAATGTGACTTTCAGAGTGTAAACAAGTTTTTACCAAAACCATAATTATAAGGAAAAATGTGCTGCCCACTGGCAGCCATGTTTTTTAACAAACCGGAACCATTTTGGAACTTGACCAAGATATAATTGCGAAAAAAATTCTGACAAAGTTTCATGAAGATCAGACAATAAATGTGGCCTTTACAGTGTTAACAAGGTTTTACGAAAGAAATATATAGCCACATTAGGAAAAATGCCAACCAAAACCATCTTTCTAACTCATCCAGGATATCAAATATTCTGATAAGTTTCATGAAGATTGGACAATAAATGTGACGTTTGGAGTGTTAACAAGTTTTTACTACGGCCATACATGTATTATGAAAAATGCCCCAACCCTCAGGGTTCGACATAAACTTTTTTTTACAGCCAGACCATCGGACCAGCTCCTCTTAAAATGTACTAGCCCGAATCTGATGTCTACTAGACCATTAATGACATAGCAAATAAACAGAATTGTGTCGTGTAACTGTTTAATCAGGTTTCATCAGAAAATTAATAGTGAACACAAGAAAGTTATTTGATGCACAGAGTAAAAAATAATATAAAACTATTTAACAACATAAATTGTTTGTTATAATTTCACTGTTTATCACCAGTTAAACAAATGATGTCTGTACAGCAGGTGACATTTATTAAACGTTATCAAATTCTAGCCTCCTTGACCGCTGTGCTCCATGCTACCACAGCTCCAAGGCCCTCTTCCATCATAATCTGTGTCAGTTTTACCGTCTGATTCTTCTTTATTAACTTATTTGTCGGACGAAAATCCAACCTTGAACAAAGCCATTCTTTAAATTACATTCTCTCGTCTGCTACGCGGTCACCAAAATGTTTAAATCGACGATAGCGATTTTGGATAGAAGTCGTAAAAACATGATGTAAAGTTCTATGACACTGTAGAAAATCATTAACTCTTTCAGTGCTGGAACGGAATTTTGAAGGTCTTTGCAAACAGTTTGGATCCAGATGAGACGCCACAGAACGTGGCGTCTCATCTGGATCCAAACTGTTTGCTATTCTGATAGTATTCTTTGAAAAAAATTGAAAATGCTAATTTTAAAAATTCAGCAGACAACATTTTAGCAGACTACAAATTTCCCAGCATGCAAAGGGTTAATATTCATGACAACCAATGGAAACAAGCTATTTCTGCGGGAAGCTCTCCTTCGCGTCTATAAATAGCGATGAATCATGTGAATGCTCCGCGTTTATTTATATACGCTAGTTTTGTTCTGATGTAAATAATGGATACAATAGTTATTTTACACATCAAGAGAAAAAGGTTTTCGGTTAGTTATAGTTATATGAATCAGTATAGATTTTGTATGTACGACCAGTCGGACAAGCTAGCCCACAGTTTTACTAGCCCGACCACCGATCTTACTAGACAATGTCTGTCGGACGTGCCTTAGTGTCGAACCCTGACCCTGGTGGCCATATTTTTCAACCAACCAGAACCATTTTCTAACTCGTCCAAGATATGATTGGGACTATTCTTCTGACCAAGATTCATAAAGATAGGACAATTAATGTGGCCTCCAGAGTGTTACCAAGCTTTTAATAAAGCCATTTAAGGTCAAATGCCCAGCCCAATGGCTGCCATGTTTTTCAACCAACCAGAAACATTATCGAATTCGCCCAAGTTATCATTAGGACAAATCTTCTTACCAAATTTCATGGAGATCGGACAATAAATGTAACCTCTAGAGTGTAAACAAGGCAAATATTTACGCCCCACGACGCCAAACACACAACAGACAAGGCAATCACAAGGTGAGCTTGTGCTCAGGTGAGCTAAACATGTACTTGAGAACCTCATTATTATCAAAGATGGACCACGTTTGACCAACTCTTTGCCAAACACTTTTTAAATAACTTAAGTGTTCCTTAATATTGAAATTATGACACTTCATTTGAACTTGCATATTCAATAAAATCACTATTTCACACCAATAACTCTAGCCCCTTCTTCAGTTATATGCAAGTAAAAATCTATTAGTAATATTGATTTTTTTTTACTATCTGTAAACATGCAATTAGTTCAAAAGCTATTATTATCACTATGACGACATTACCAAAATGTTGATCTTAAATGGATTGTACAGATTGCACATGATTTAAGTTATTTAGAGGAACAAATATTTCTACATCAGTAAAATTGACTTGAGCTAAATTGGCCAGACCAACACCAAGTGCAATCCACAGTGCCACTATAAAAGCATACATCGATCTAAATTTATAGAAAGAAAATCATTTGCATATTAAGAGTAATACTCTTTAAATTTACCATGAATTCAGCCAACAACCCAACATGAATTTATAAGCAGGATCATAATATAAGGTTTCTAAATTTCAATGAATACAGTTGCTTAATTTGTTGCAATTGAGTAATTCCGGATTTTCATAATTCCGTCTTGACATAGTTGTCGTTCGTGTGGGACAGTATACCTACTTCTGGTTTCAATATAAACACTAGGAAAATACTACTGCTGCATCTTTGAATGCCACAATTTTATAAGCAGAGTCAGTACATTTTCTAAAAAAAAAATTTTACCAAGGGACTAATATAGTAATTATACAAAAACAGACTGGGAAAGAGCAAATAGCCAGACGAATTATATTCCAATGTTTTATAGACAGGTTTTTTTCAGACCACTTCCCAGACGGTATCATGCCAAACTTTGTCGACCTAAAGAATCTTCAAAATGAGAATTTACCTCAACAAAGAGTTTTACTACAGCATGAACAAATCAGCGTTAATTTCTACAACCCCATCCAGAACTTTAAAACATTGTTTGTCTTAGATCAGGATGAATTATAACACAAATTGGGACATACAATTATGATTTCAACAAATAAGCATCTTGGTTGGAACACAGTTTGAATGAAAAATAACAAAATTATAACAATATATATATTTGATAGTGACGTATTATTTTCAGAGAAGTTGACATTTCGTTATAATTTGATTTTTGTTTTTTCAAAATGATGTTGTCACTAATTAATATCATTAATTCACACGCCACCTGTGATTTGGAATGAGTATATACCAATGTGTATGTACCGGTAATTTCTTTTGGTCATATTTTCATTCACTTTCGAGATACACTTTAACCGTCAACAATGATGAAATTAGTAAAGGAGTGAAATAAAGTGTTGTAAAATATATATCTTATATTGTACTTAAATTAAGCAATTTCCAACAGCCTTACTGTTTAGCTAGCTGCTTAGCGACGCAGCTAGAGTTTCTGGTTACCACTTAGAAGACCGTGGTTCAATCCCCAGTTGGAGCTCAGGAATTTTCACTTTACTATTATTAACATTCTACATTTGAATCACAATAATGGAGTTTATTTTGCAACAAGATGAACATGAAAGTTATTTTTAATGTTTTGAGGGGGGGGGGGGTGAGGGGGTAGGGGGGGTGAGGGGGGGTAGGGGGGTGAGAGGGGGGTATAATGTGGGGTTGTGGTAATTTATAAGATGTTTAAAAAGAATTAAATTGGGGGGGGGGTGAGGGGGGGGGTAGGAGGGTGGGGGGTGAGAGGGGGGGGTAATAATGTGGGTGTGGTAATTTATTAGATGTTTAAAAAATAATTTTTTTGGGGGGGGGTGGGGGGTAGGGGGGGTTGAGAGGGGGTAATAATGTGGGTTGGGTAATTTATTAGATGTGTAACAAAAAATTGGGGGGGGGGGGTGGGGGTGTTGGGTAGGGGGGAGTGAGAGGGGGGTATAATGTGGGGTGTGGTAATTTATTAGATGTTTACAAAAAAATGGGGGGTGGGGGGTGGTAGGGAGGTAGGGGGAGTGAGAGGGGGGTATAATGTGGGGTGGGGTTATTTATTAAATGTTTAAAAAAAAGTGGGGGGGTGGTGGGTAGTGGGGGTGGGGGGGTAGGGGGAGTGGGGGGTAGGGGGGTGGGGGTGAGAGGGGGGTTTTATGTGGGGTGTGGTAATTTATTACATGATGTTTAAAAAACAAGGGAGGCAACTGCTGTAACAAAAAGAACATGCATAAACGGTAGTTGTTTCCCTTGTTTGAACCATGCTAAATCCTTAAAATGCCTATTTCCAGTAACTGTGACCTTCACCTGTGACCTTGACCTTTGACCTAGTGACCTCAAAATCGATAGGGGTCATCTGCGAGTCATGATCAATGTACCTATGAAGTTTCATGATCCTATGCCCAAGCGTTCTTGAGTTATCATCTGACAACCACCTGGTGGACGGACCGACAGACAGACAGACCAACAGACCGACATGAGCAAAGCAATATACCCCCTCTTCTTCAAAGGGGGGCATAAAAATATCATGGGCATATACATGTATTTATTTCTGGCTACAATTTGTAACAGAACATTAACTGTACACGATGCGCGCACACCACATTATGTTATTTACGCTAGTTTGAATACCATAATGTCCCGATTGGACACCTATTTCATCAAATCTTTAAATAGAAACATATGCTGAAATTTATTTGATACTTAAGAAAAATGACGGACGTTTGTGTTTATGAGTTTTCTTGAGCACTTTTGTCGTCAATATCAATCAGAATTTGCATTTGAAAATGGACATTGGGAATATACGGGATTATCGGGTAATGGATAGAGACAGAAAAATTCACATGTATGCAGTAATTGATTAAGACGGTAATAAACACATGTATAGGGGAATCGATGGACTCGGGATTCTATCAGGGAAAGGGTTATGATCTGTCACAGTTAAGGAAAATTAAACATATACGTCCACCTGATCATATGTTTAAATGTTTTAAATTTATTAAAACAACTGTCAACGAGAGGGACTTATTTCCCAGTGTCAAGTTTGACATAATTAAAACATTGTGGAAAGTTTTGTATTTGGATCAGATTATTTGCCATAAGTGTTGGTAAACTACAAAAAACTACATTACTTTGTAGACACGAATTGGTTTTCGTGCAACACAGCAAAACAATGATCCTGTCATGAGCATAGCTGTTATTTTTTGCTGTTAAACTCTTGAGGTGATCCGAAAATGGTTGTTCGAGGATATAACAAAAAGACAACGCAGTCTGTCGAAAATGATGTTCACACTGTGTAATTGTTATAAATCATGGTATAATGCATAATTATTAACCAGTAACTCGACATTAGTCCGAAGAGAAGAGCTGCTTCCATCGAGTATTCTCTTCCTCTAGCAGGGTATGTGAGAGTAAGTCATCCTCATATGCCTCCCCCAGTTCCATGATGGCATAACGATAGGCCGACTCGAAAACGGACGGAACCAAGACTAGTAATTTAGAAGCGGTCGCTGCATGTGTTAGCTGTTTTACACAGATCCAACAAAGCTTTTCGTTTCGTTGGAGATTGAACCCCTTGTTTCATTAGTTGGGTGCAACTTGCAGTACAAACTTTATTTACTCGTCAAAAAATGTTGAGTGCGAACGCACCCAACGCAGCCCCCTTGGCTACGGGTATGGACCACCAGCTGACCTGGTCTTGTGGTATTCTGCAGCCGCAATTGACATCTCCCCTGGACGTTGATAGCTCCTCCCACTTAGTCACGTGGCTTAGCGGTTAGAAAACCTAGATAAGCTAACATCAAAGTGGGTTCTTTGTCTACAGATTGCCTATTGATTACGAGATTTTCCGGATGATTTTATGGACTTTTCTCACACCCTATAACACTTGTAAAAGAGGTTTGTGTAACATATTTATAATGCAAATGCAAAATATATTTACTTATAAGAACATTAGCTATCAACCCCCGGTATTTCTGTACTTAAAACATGCTTCCAAACGCTTGCGCCCTGACCGAAATCTAACCTGTTACTACGTGTAATGGTGGTTTTAGTAATAAATTAATACCTCTAAACTGGAATTTACCCATGTTTTTTACGAAAATACTAAAGAAACATTTTGTCCACATGTATTTGACACGAATAACGTTTTATAACTGGAATTTCGTTTTACACGCTTTCTGACGCCCAGCGGGAACCGAAATACCCCATGGTACATGTATTATGTATAAAAAAAAGTGCAGACCAACAAAACGGTGGCATTGATACGTTTTTATTGAAATAATAACATAAAATAGTTTTCGCTTGTTTCTGAATTAAAACCGATTTATAACGTTGATTTCGTTAAGTTACACAAATACCAATATTCCCTATTACTTTACAATACACACATGATATAATTCATACTTAATATGGCTTATATGACCTTTCCAGTTTCTGAAATAAATTATTTTCTATATGGGGGATTTTGGTAATTTTGGTAATTCTACGTATTGAAGCTTCCATTCGGACTTGTCAAGACCACATTTCCCGCATTGGAAATTGTAGAAATTATATTCCTCTAATTTATCTATCTGGAGTAACATGTACCACTAAGCTAGAAATACACATATTTGCAATGAAAAGCTTTAGAAAAGCTTTATAATTATCTATTTTTATTGATGATAAATCCATAACTGAAGCCTTAACACCGGTTACATTTATTTTTTCAGAAGTCGTTATTTTTTGGCTTTAAGAGAAAGATGATAACCTACATGTTGTGTATTTAAAGGAGCAGTTCATCTTTTTAGTTTTTTTTCTAATTGTTCATATATTGTAACTTCATATTCAATAATTGAAACCAAAAACTGCCCATGAATTGATTCTTTTGCAGTAAAATTGTCACATATATGTATAATAGAACAGACCTGTATAATTATGTACCATTAATACGGACATAGCCCAGGGGCAATTAAACAACCATCGTTGTTTGTTACAGTTCACTGATTTCACCTTCAATGTGGCATATTTAATCACCACTGTGGTAAAGGGTCTAATTTGACATTGAAACCTTCACCACTGACATACGTATTTTGACATGTGTGTAGTCCCTTAGAAAGTTACATTTAATTAAATACCTTTCTAACTTAATTCAAGTGTGTAAGGCTTCATTTTAAACACTTAGATACTAATGAGCAGCAAACAGCATATTACCTGAACAGACTGCCAGTTAATCGAAGGCTGTTATGGATTTATGCTGTTTACACTTAGCCATTTTCACTTTGCTTCTGATTGTGGTATAGGGTCGAAGTTGACATTTAAGCTCCTCAGATCATAAATTAATTGAACAGTTGCAGCTTGAAACGACATCACATACTAAGTTGACCTATTATTGGTTTATACTTTTGTAGTAAAATTAGCAAATGGTGACATAGTCTGATTGATTTCACATGTATATAAACAGATAGGTTGACTAAAGTATGTGAACTTGTATCAACTTTAAATTCAACCGTTACTTGATTTAGAACTGTATGCATATTAAGATATAGTAATAGTAATATTTCAATTTGTTGATTCAAAATTCACCAAAAATTAAAATTTAATACTAAATGTATTGTGATGTGACTTCAAATTTTGCAACAGAGTATAAGAATGGCAAAAGTTGTCAACACAGTTTTTCACTTGATTATAATGCTTTAAAATTTTGAACAATCATGTTCGACAAAAAAACTAGAGGAAGATATCAATAAGAAAGTAAGGAATGTAATTCCACTTGATAAAAGTGCAAAGTCATTTTTACTAACTTGTGTCATTTTATAGTCTTATTATTCATAAGCACCTGACAAGGAAAGTATGTTTCATTGTAAAGTCCAATTATTAATAAGCACCTGACAAGGAAAGTATATTTCATTGTATAGTCCAATTATTCATAAGCACCTGACAAGGAAAGTATATTTACAACAACAATGAACACCACTCCCATTGGGTGCACTACGTTTTTTTTTACTGGTCATGCAATTGGCCGGTACAATAAAACTGGGAGAAACAATGCAATATTATATTTTGCTGCAGCAATACTGTATGGTGTCTAATAACTAATACTATTTACAAGGAATATAAAGGGTGTAAAATTCCTTTCACCGACTCGTCTGAAGCGGGTAATTTAACCATTGTACAAGTCACAATTTCATGTCAACCAGTCTGCAGACAAATGCAATATTGATCTAATAAAACGATCAAAATGTTTTGATGACAGAGATGTGAAAGTAGATTACCACAAATCAATCCTATGCAGAGTGACCGACCAAGTGACGCCAATAAACAATTGCAGATTTGGAAACCTGAACACTGACCTCAAGTTCAAGGTCAGAGGGGTAAAAAAATTGTATGCGCACGGAAAGGTGTTGTCAAGATAGACATGCATACCAAATATGAAATCAATATCTGATGGGAAACAGAAGTTATGTCAGCCTTTTTGGAATCGCAGTCGCAGATTTTGAAACCTGAACACTGACCTAAAGTTCAAGGCCAAGGTCACAGGGGTTAAAATTGTATGTGCATGGAAAGGTGATGTCCAGATACACATGCATACCAAATATGAAAGCAATATCTGAAGGGACACAGAAGTTGTGAGCCTTTTTCGAAAAGTGTGACGCCGCAGATGCAGACAACGCAATTAACACATATATGTCCCCGCCCCATAGTCAGGCGACACAAAAACCTAAGTAACAATAGGGCTGTTTGTAAAACATGCATGCCCCCCATATGGGCTGTCCATTGTAGTGGCAGCCATTGTGTGAATACGATTTTTGTCACTGTGACCTTGACCTTTGACCTAGTGACCTGAAAATCAATAGGGGTCATCTGCGGGTCACGATCAATGTACCTATGAAATGTCATGATCCTAGGCAAAAGCGTTCTTGAGTTATCATCCGAAAATCATTTTACTATTTCAGGTCACCGTGACCTTGACCTTTGACCTAGTGACCTCAAAATCAATAGGGGTCATCTGCGAGTCATGATCAATCTACCCATGAAGTTTCATGATCCTAGGCGTATGCGTTCTTGAGTTATCATCCGGAAACCATTTTACTATTTTGGGTCACCGTGACCTTAACCTTTGACCTAGTGACCTCAAAATCAATAGGTGTCATCTGCAAGTCATGATCAATCTACCCATGAAGTTTCATGGTCCTAGGCGTATGCGTTCTTGAGTTATCATTCAAAAACCATTTTACTATTTCTGGTCAACGTGACCTTGACCTTTGACCTAGTGACCTCAAAATCAATAGGGGTCATCTGCGAGTCATGATCAATGTACCTATGAAGTTTCATGATCCTAGGCCCAAGCGTTCTTGAGTTATCGTCTGACAACCACCTGGTGGATGGACCGACAGACCGACCGACAATATACCCCCTCTTCTTCGAAGGGGGGCATAAAAATTGATCCAACCATGCGACCAGAATCAATTTACTGTAACCAAGAATCTACAGGGCGAATCAAGGATGTTTGACAGGAATGATTTTGGCGGAAACCAGATTGGTAACTGTGGAGTAGTTCATGCTTTTCAAGATATGATTTTAGATGATTTGTGATGTGTCTCTCAAATATCTTCGAAATTGTTGGGAGAATAGAAATTGGTCTATAATTGTTAAGATCACTTTTATCTGCACCTTTATGTATTGGCAAAACATATGCATTTTTAAGCTGGTCAGGAAAAATTCCAGCATTTATACAGGTATTAATAATAGAAGTAATCGGACCTACAATGGTATCCCCACAATATTTGAGAATTTTAGCGCCAATATTGTCTATTCCGGCAGCTTTAGATATTTTGAGAGAGTCTATTATTTTCCGAACGTCAAATATCGTAATCTGAGGAATGTCAAATACATGAATTCCTATTTTTTTGTCTAAAAATGTTTTGAAAGTTTGATAAATGTTTGGGTCATATTGTCTTTTCGAAACAATATGGGAAATGTTGATGAAATGATTGTTAAACTCTTCTCAAATATCTTCAACATTTTCAATATCTTTATTATTTATCCTTATCTTTGTTGGGAGAGTTAGTGAAGTTTGTGGTTTTGTTAAAGCATTAAGAGTATTCCATAGATACTGAACTGATGCATTTTCCTTCACCGATTGGTTATAAAACTGCCTTTTACTTGTTCTTATTAGGAATGTTACACGATTTCGCTGTTTCTTGTAGTCATCTATTTTATGTTGCTTTTTTAACCAATCGCAAATTTTGATTTCTTGTCTTATTTCTGCTGTAAACCAACTGGGTAGACGATCAGATTTTATTCGTTTTGTTTTTAATGGTGCGTGAACGTTTAGCGCTTCATTAATTTTCTTTAGTAAATAACTATATAAGTGAAGTATTTGGATCTGCTATTGTTTCAACATGTTCTACATTTGACATTAACAAATAATTTTGAAAGTTTGATTCATTGAAATTTTTGAATTGCCTATATTCCTTTGTTAAATGCGTGTTTTTAGATAGTTTATAACGTGTCTTTCGAGTGAAACACACTGGAAAGTGGTCACTTATACTATAGGACGATACAAACATTTCCATGATTCGAACCGGACGATTAGTATACAAATGATCAATTATAGTGTTTGATGTTTTTGTTATTCGTGTTGTTTGTTGGAGTCCATTTGTCATCACAAAAGAAGACCATTTATTATTACTGAACACATCTTTGTCAGAAAGAAATTTTTTTGTTAAAATCTCCTAATATATAAAATTCTGTATCCATTAAGTTATTAGCGTTTTTAAAATTAGATTCATATGTCGATATCCATTCAATTGTAGAATCCGGTGGTCTGTATACAAAGTTTTTTAAGAATGATTTTGTTTGAGGAAACATTATTTCAATCCAAACTGATTCTAAAAAATTTACGTTTAAGTCCAATCTATGTTGGAAAGGTATGTTAATTCTTTAATATAAATTAATATGCCTCCACCCTTTCGATTGTTTCTGTCACGGCGAATAATATTATAATTTGAAATTTGTATATCATTATCTAATATTTCAGCATTTAAAAATGTTTCAATAAGTCCTAATATGTGAATATCCGAATTATAAAGTACATATTTGATTTCGTCAATCTTTGGTAATATGTGATGAATGTTTAAACAAACAGCATGTAATCCTCTATTAGTGAAATTAAAATCCAAAGTTGATTCTGTAATTATACTACACTTTTCATTAGAAAAACAATTATCTTGTTCAATGGTAGTGCTTCTTTCTAATAGAGAATTTTTATCATTAATATTTGATACTAAGTAGACAGCTTCATTTGATACAAACGTATTTAAAGTTCTAGTGTCAGAATCACATTTGCATACACAATTATTACATTCTATACATAAGTTATTCAAAACATCAAATCAATTAAATCATGTTAAATCATCGTTATAGTAAATGGGTTCAGAATATTATCATATTATAACTAGTGATGTCACGATGATCGAATACAATCGATTCATCGTTGTTGGATAAGAAAGTCACCAATAATCAAGTCTCTACCAGCACAATCAATGCAACTGACAGGGCCCTCAATCTATTAAATCTGCCGCCGAAATATGGCGGCAGTCCCCCACCTGAAAAGTATTCTTTTTCCCCCTTTTGGGGGGAAAAATTCCCCCTAAAAAAAAAAAAAATAAATAATTTTTTTTTTTAATAGAAAGATGTGTCTCATCTCATGATTCTTATATCTCAATTCTATTTCAATTTAATCTTTGCAAACATACTAAATTATGAAAAATGCAATGAATATAGTGCAAACATGTACAAATGTTATAATGAGAGAGTAAGTAAAAAAATCCCCCTAAAAGGGAAACGCCGTGAAAATTCCCCCTCCTAAGGGCTGCGGACCCCTTCCCCCAAAGTAGTGTGAGGGCGCTGACTGATTAAACAGCGAATAATTGGAAATACTCTGTCGGCAGTCAGTGGTTACCATCTCTGTCCATTTATTACACAGTTTAAAATACGTCCCTTTGATTATATTGTTTACATGTACATATAGCCTGTTAATTGTGATATGAATATCATTTTCCGCAGGGTGACCTAAGTTTTGAATACCTATGACTTAGATTTGATCTTTGTTATGATATTATCATTATAAAACTTTTGACCAAGTCATAAAGTGGTACAAGTTCTGTGTTACCTTTAAGCTGCTGACCTGGTTTTTGACCCCATTTGACCCAAATTTACATTGACCTAATTATTGTGCAGAAAACTACTTTGACTTCTAAAGTGGTAAGTATGTGCTTTATACTATTTTGAATCTAACATTATTGTTAACATATTATAAGGCTTTTTTCAACAAAACGATACATAAATGTGTTTTAATGATGTCAACACACCAACACAATCATAAATTATGATGATTCATTAACATTATTTCAGATAAATACATTTAATACAAATATAAAACTAATAATGCAAATTTGCCATGTTACCAAGTGAACAATTCAAAAACATGTTTGGGACCTTATTTATGAAAATTGTACTACTTATGTGGTTTTACTGTGCCGAATACAACAAGAGCACCACCTTGCGGGTGCAGACCGCTCATCTATTTTTCTTTTTAAAGGTGAAGGGACTTATCTCTATACTTGAATCAAAAAAGATGGAGGGGTGGGGTGGAGAGGGGTGTATAGTGTGAGGGTGTGGTCATTTATTACATTATCTTCCAAAAATAAGAAATAAAAATGAAAAAAAAAAATGAGCGGGGAAGATTCTTTGGTGGGATAGTTGGATGGTCTTTCAAAAATAAAATATTTTTAAAATACCACAGTTTTTGATGGCTGACAATCAAATACCATGGTCAACCATCAAAAACCATGATGGTCATCATTTTGCCTGAGATGTTTGGACGCGGTCAAATTTAATCTAATAAATATTATAACCAAACAAATCTTCTTAATATACTTAATACTTGAGCAAAATACTACAAAGTGTCATAATTTTGTGAAGCACATATATATGTCTTAACACATGAAAAATGACAAACAAACATAATTTGCAAAAATTTATCATCACCATCTTTGTACCGGATTGCAGAATTTAGAATTTTAGATGTTCAGTTTGCAGAGTCATTTTTTGCCAATTCCCAATTGGCCCAATATTTATTATTACATTTATTTACAATGTAGTTTGCGGAATGCATATTCTCGATTTCCATGGTGCCGACTTATTTTCATCGTGAAAAAAGGTGAATTATGGCGGTTCGCGGTGATTCGCGCTGATTGCCTCACAGCGAAATACATCACGCGACAGTCACCATGAATCACCGAGACATCACCCAACTTTTCTTGTCGCTCTGAATCACTGCCATTCGTTACTTTGCAGCGATCATGGTGATGCGAGAATCGCGGCAAAACACACTGGTCGCGTAGTGTAATTGTAGGGCGTACAGTTAAAAATTATAACTGTATGCACATATTAATGTGTCTATATGCCTTCTCATCTGTTATTATAATGTACACATTCTATTCTGTCTATACACACTAAATGTTTTTTTCCTTCTTTATGTTTTTTGTATATGTACTTTTCAACACATAACTACTTCATGTAATTCTGATGTTTACAAGATACTTCACTAACATCAGGGATCATATTTTCCTGCAACATCAATCGGTCTGGATATAAATGGAGAAAAAGTATCCCAAAATGTATGTCCGAAATTCTGACAAATTACGTGAAAATATATACCATTGATTTTGCCATTCATGAAGGTGGTATAATAAATGTACCAGTAAAATTCCCTTAGTCATTTTTTTAACGGAACAAACTATAAAGTACACGAATTATTTCGATTCTATAATGCGGTTTTTACTAAAGATTTATACAATGTATATTATTTTTCTTGTGTACTGTCTTATGTGAAGTTCCGCCCATAAACATAACTTTCGGCTGTTCTGTCGATCAGATCCGCGACTTTCATTCATAATAATATTACCGGATTATTACGCTGGTGGAAAATGTATCGGCATGTTTTGTTTAGTTACAGCGCGTGCTTTCAGTGTATAAGGTGCACAATTTTCGACCACCCTCGTTAATTTCGGACGCGTCTTTAATCCGCTGTTCACAAATTTTTTATTCTTCGTCTGACGTGCAATAAACCGGTCCTGACTGGTTTAGAGACTTCAGCGAATGGTTTATCACACCTAATCGAGATAAGAATGTCATGAGGGGGGTGTTAGTATGTGCACTGTTTAATTGATTTTCACTGGAATTTTAGCAAACAGAATCAGACCGACTGTTTAGGATTTTCAATCGGTCTTTCATGACCGCAATCAGTCTAGGACCGACAAAACCGAAAAAAATATGATCCCTGACTAACATATATGCTATGTTATTGATGACTACTATAACAAATAACTTTACATGTAGATACGTGTTGGATGCATAACATGTATTTTTGTTGCTGTTTTTTATGTCTGATTGCAAAACATTATTGTAAGTATTCAAATTGTATGAAGATGCAATTGCGAAACAAACTATGTTAAACATAAAATAATAAAAAACAAGAGATGTGTTTGTCAGAAACACAATGCCCCCTACTGCGCCGCTTTGATACATGTTTTTTTGTACCTTTGACATTGAAGGATGACCATGACCTTTCACCACTCAAAATGTGCAGCTCAATGAGATACATATGCATGCCAAATATTAAGTTGCTTATTGTGAAGGGACATAGAAGTTATGAGCATTTTTCGAAACCTAAACGCGAAACCACAACGCAAAGTTTGACGGAAAGACGGACAGACGAACGGACGGTCCGATCACTATATGCTCTCCTTCGGGGGCATAAAAATAAACAAGAGGGCCATGATGGCCCTGAATCGCTCACCTGACTAACCTTGCTTCATGAACTTAAATTTTATTAGACCCATATACAATCCCAAGCCAAATTTTATTAATTAATACATTCTGACAAAATTTCATTAAGACATGATGAAAACTGTGACCTCTTTCATCTACACAAGGTTTTACTAGAATTTGCCCGGTTACCTAATTTTTGACCCCAGATGACCCATATACGATCCAAAATCAGATATTATCAAGATAAACATTCTGACAATATTTCATTAAGATCATATGAAAACCAGGGGGGCACGCGTATACGGGAGCTTACCGCGTTTAAGTGAGAAAGTTGTTGCAAAACTTCAAAGTTGGCGTCGTTTGTTGGATTTTCTTAAAGGAAGGGAGGATATTTTCACCCGGTAAGCCCCTTTGTATTTATAATTATTTTAAATGAATACGCCGTTTCGGCTCTCCGGTGTTTGTGCTTCCCTTGGTTTTTTGTTTCAAGATCGTAGATGTCGGGATAAAAAAGTTATTGAAGGAAAACCGTCCACAAATATGTTGTCTACTTACGGGACGTTCAAGAAATGGGATGTACAAATATCAATTTTTCTTATAATACACAGTATTGATACACGTGAACAGTAAAATATAAATAAAATCATGATTATTTCATTCTACCGACGCCGTTTTATCTCTGATAATTAATTTATTGGCAAACATTATTGGTTTAACCCCCTTATTTGGAACTGACTTCCTTTTAAGCACATTTTGGGACCTGACTTCCAAATGACAAACAGCTCTTTCATATGTAAAAGAGACATGATATACCTACACATCTTAAATAAAGTGTATATGTGTACTTCAATATTATAGTTTTATAGCATGTTACGTGGTGCAATATAAGTGTTTTCTTAATCACGTCACCGTGCCGACCAATTGAATCAATTCACCTATTTTCAAGAAGATGGTTTGTGTGATGACTGATGTACGAGATAATAGAACGTTTATCAGCCCTTTCAGTAATATTATAATTAATTTTATGTATTTTATGACGCGTCGACCTTATTCTGCTATGAACTTTTTTTTAACCATTCTTTTACTGTCTTTTCAGATGATACAGGTTAAAGGGCGAAATAAGTGCATCTTTCGGTGCAGTATATGTAATGAGGAATTTTACATCAGGGGAGGATTGTGATACCATGCCCCATTCATGGACCACATGAGTTTAAATGTAGAATATGCAAGAAAGAATCCTTCAACAGAGCCGGACTAAAACAGCAAATAAAAAACACGAACCAAACAAAAGATGTACAGCTGATGTTTGTAGTGTTTTTGTTTTATTTATAAAGTCTACATAGACACGTCTGACATATAATTGCTATGAGTGCTACTTACTTACACTTTTTATTCCGTATATGTCATGGTGCTAGTTTCTCGCTTTGTTATGAAAATAAACCATTATCTGTGTTACGTCATTTCTTCCTTTGATGTCTCTGCATAAATTTTCAATTGTATTCAGCACTTACATACATGATAAACAAAGATTTGGGTCGGATTTAATTCGCTATGCATTTGACATATTAACATTACTTACGATTAGAAGGCAATGTGACGAACAAACGAAATAATCTTTCTAAGTGAACCAATACTTTATTCCCTCAATACAACAGTCTTAAATAATATGTATTCACATAGGTATAAAAGAGAAAAAACATACATGTATAGCAATTATATTGATCACTTCTACTGAAATCATATCGGGTATTGCATTTGCACAAATCTTTCTATCCACTACAAATTCACTTTTTGCGATTATAATATAGTGACCAACTCAGAACTGGTTTAAAAGAAGGGCGTCCAAAATGTGTCACATCAAAGTCACATACATGTATCAGTATCGTTATGGTAAAACGCGTCAAATGTCATTGTATTAAATAAACAATTAATATTAAAGTTTTCATTAAAAAAATATCCACCGATATGCATCGTCTAAGCAGATGTCAGGTATTCCAAATTGCTTCATGTATTCCGAACCGCAACAATGGCAGTAATTGGTTACATCAACCTTATACTAGTATCAAACCGGCTTAACCCTCTTCTGTTTTTCATTACACTTTTATTGCACGTATATGTGATTGTTTGGCAAGGTACTTCGACGTAATCTTTTTTGTTTGATTGGTGGGTTTTCATGTACCTATCGCATTCTAGAGCGGTACACACTTCGTTACGCCGTCTTTTTTAATCTTGGCATCCTCAACATATATAACTGGCGTCTTGATATCTGAAAATAGTAAGCATAGTATTCCGTTGGATGCATATTCAAACATAAGTATGCCCATGTGTTAAAATAAACAGGTAAGAATTACACTGTGTTAATAATACCATCGAATGTCTTATGTTACACACACTAAATGTTAGCGTTAAGTACGCGATAAAACATATAATAATAAAAATTAATAATATAACAATTAATAGAAAAAAAGATAACTCTTGATTTCTTGAAGTGAAAATGTATTCCAAGACATTCGCACCAATGCGGAATTCATTCACGAAAGTTATTTCGCATAAAACCTTCTAACATAGAAAAGAACTGTTTATCATTTGGAAGTCAGGTCCCAAAATGTGCTTAAAAGGAAGTTTAGTTCCAAAAATGGGGGTTAACCCGCTATAATTCGGCATTAAATGAATTAATAGACATAACAACGCGTCGAGATAATAAAATATTCGTGATTTATGTTATATTTTACTGTACACATGCACAAATACTGTTTATTATGAGAGAAAATGATATTCGAACATCCAACATCTCGAAGGTCAAGAAATTAAACAACAAATTTGTCGACGGTTTTGCTTCAATAACTTTTTTATTCCGACGTCTACGGTATTGAAACAAAAAACCGAGGGGAGCACAAACACCGTAGAGCCGAAAGGGCTAATTCATTTAAAAGAAATATAAATATAAACTGGCTTACCGGGTGAAAATATCCGCTACTCCTTCATGAAAAACACTTAAACGACGCCATCTTTGAAGTTTTGCAACAACTTTCTCACTTAAACGCGGTAAGCTCCCGTATACGCGTGCCCCCCTTGAAAACTATGACCTCTATTGTCTTCACAAAGTTTTACTATGATTTGACCTAGTTTTTGACCCCAGATGACCCTAATACAATCCCAACCCAGATTTCATCAAGATTAATATTCTGGCCAAATTTCATAAAGATTTAATGAAAACTGTGACCTCTACTGTCTACAAAAGTTTGTTTTTTTAATCTGACCTAGTTTTTGACCCTAGATGACCCAAAGTCAATCCCAATCCAGATTTTAACAAGACAAACATTCTGACTATATTTCAATAAAATCTGATGAAAACTGTGAACTCTATAGTCTACACAAGGTTTTTCTATTATTTGACCTAGTGCCTAGTTGCTGACCCCAGATGACCCAAATACAATCCAAACAGGGCTCCTCTTGCCCAAATATTTCTGTAGCCAACATTTTAGCCAAATGGAATTTGTGTAGCCAAATTTTAGAAACTGAAGCCAAAGTTTTAGCAAAGCATTTGCAGGGGTCAAAGTTGGATATTTTGAAAATCCTGAACTTAAAGCTGGGGGCCAGGGGGCCGCAGGGCCCTCGGTGGGTCCAGGGGACAAGGGGGCCAGAGGCCCCCAAAAGCTCCTGGATTCGACACATTTAAAGGGTGCCTGTACCTGTTCTGGTGATTCTATTTTCTTAAAAAAACAACATACACATATATTTAAAAATCTTCATGTATTTGATAAGGAACACACAAAACTTAGTCAAAAGGCAATTCATTCACATGCACCCTCTGTCTGGCATGGACTCGACTGCAGGTGTTGCTTTTGAAGAACCAGATAAAACCTGTAACAGTGGTTACAAATTATATTTTTCACACATACTTTAAAAACGTCAATAATATATGTTTAATTAATGCAGAATCAAATGTCACCATTTATATTCACAGAATCATGCTGCCAGAAGCCTCCACATACACCTAAGAAAATTGGGTATGGTGGCTTCTGCTAAACAGTTAAAATTGAAAATTTCAGCATGGGTTCACCTAGTTTTTATCCCAATCGTTGTTTCAATGCTCAATAATTGTATCCTGGTGTGACCCAAATTTGACGATGTAACGGTAACATGAAGCAATATTTAGCAAATAATTTAAGAAATAATGAATGTTTAATAGCACAAAATAATAATTTTAAACTCGACTGTATTACTTTGAAATGATTCCAAGACAATAATCATCCATCTAATCGATAAAAATAGAACATCGTCGAATTAAGGTGTCGGCGAATTTGGATTACGGTAGGTTGCCCATATTTGTTTTACAAAAAGTAAAAAAAAAACATTTCTTGCCTCTGGGCTCTTATGTTGGGGACAATAAAACATTTTATTTAACTAAAAAAGACCTGTCCCAGTCAGCAAAAATGGCGTATTTGATCGTATTTTCAATTACTGTTAAAATTCTTTTCCTGATTTATGCTTTATTCAAAGGTAAAAATGTTTTAAAAGCTCACAATCAATGAATCATACGTTATTAATAAAAAAAAATTGGCAAATTTGCTAGATCTATCTTGCCGATTTTTGATGCAAAACAACCTAAACAGTAAACTTTAGCAACAGAAAATACAACCAAATTCGGGGTGTTAGTTTAAAAAAATAAAAACCCTACCTGGTTGGTCTTGATGGTTCTTATATTCTTTATGTGATAAGGGCCCTCTGCGTGGAGACACAATGCCTTCTTCCCACAAGACTGATAATTCAGGGTTTTCTTACAAACTTCTCAAACCGCTTTTCCACAAGCTTCCACTTTTCTCAACCAGTTCACTACCCGCCCGTAGACTACAGCTGGGAATGGCCACCCATTATAAACTGTACGCTGAAGTTTCTTTAGCTACCAACAGGCAAGTATCTCGTTGCCATTTTTCTCAACTTAAGTCTAAACACAGCTTCCCATTCGGCATCAAATATACGCAAAAAGTACTCAAATTGATTTAAATCGGCAGCAATCTTTAATCTTTAATCAGATGTAATTGTTTATTTAATCCTCTACGATGTACGATTTGTTTTCACATCAGTAATTTGTCTCGATGATCGGTGTTAATGCCGACTGCGTATGAATTTTTCAGGTCAATAACACAGCGATGTATTGATGCAGTCTACAGCTGAAAGAGGTTAATATCTGGGACGGCATGTCAGGAAAAAAATCAATACCGATAATTCGCATTGTTCATTAATTAAGCAACGATTAATAACACTTATCCTTTATGGATTTTCATGAAAGAAAAACCATAATAAAGAAAATTTTATTCTCTTTAATCTGATATATAAACAAGTTTGGAAAGAATTGGATGAAAAATTTGGACTTTATTGCATAAACACCATTTTCTCAATTCAAGGGGAGGTAGTTCTGTACTTCATGGACCAATAATGCTCATTTTTTGTAGGGTTCGTGTCCTCATTGATATAAAGACACTGTGCAAATTTGGAAAGGATCGGACAAAAAATGTGGAAGATTTTTGAAAGTTTTCACAAAATAGGCAAAAACGAATAAACATGCAAAGTTCAACGAGCTCCTGCGGCCATGTTTTTTGACGAATCAAATTTCTTTGAACAATTTTTTCAGGGGAGCCTTCAAAGGTCATCCCTGTGAAATTTTTTGAAAATCTGATGAGCAGTTTCTGACAAGAAGATTTTTTAAGGTTTTTACCATATATGGTCATGGCGGCCATCTTGGTTATGTGATCAAATTTTTTTTAACAATTCTTTTGTCCCATGACCTAGGGATGCTCCACATGAAATTTAGTTGAAATTGGCTCAATGGTTTAGTAGAAGAAGATGTTTACAAATTGTTTTCAGACAGACAGACAGACAGACGGACGGACGCCGGATGCTGAGTGATCACAATAGCTCACCCCGAGCTATCGCTCAGGTGAGCTAAAAATAAAACAATGGCTGTTTGTAAAACATGCATGCCCCCCATATGGGCTCTCCGTTGTAGTGAGAGCCATTGTGTGAATATGTTTTTTGTCACTGTGACCTTGACCTTTGACCTAGTGACCTGAAAATCAATAGGGGTCATCTGCCAGTCATGATCAATGTACCTATGAAGTTTCATGATCCTAGCCATAAGCATTCTTGAGTTATCATCCGGACACCATTTTACTATTTCGGGTCACCGTGACCTTGACCTTTGACGTAGTGACCTGAAAATCAATAGGGGTCATCTGCGAGTCATGACCATTCTACCTATCAAGTTTCATGATCCTAGGAATAAGCGTTCTTCAGTTATCATCCGGAAACCATTTTACTATTTCGGGTCACCATGACCTTGACCTTTGACCTAGTAACCTGAAAATCAGTAGGGGTCATCTGCGAGTCATGATCAATCTACCTATCAAGTTTCATGATCCTAGGCCTAAGCGTTCTTGAGTTATCATCCTGAAACCATTTTACTATTTCTGGTCACTGTGACCTTGACCTTTGACCTAGTGACCTCAAAATCAATAGGGGTCATCTGCCAGTCATGATCAATCTACCTATCAAGTTTCATTATCCTAGGCCTAAGCGTTCTTGAGTTATCATCCGGAAACCATTTAACTATTTCGGGTCACTGTGACCTTGACCTTTGACCTAGTGACCTGAAAATCAATAGGGGTCATCTGCGAGTCATGATCAATCTACCTATCAAGTTTCATGATCCTAGGCCTAAGCGTTCTTGAGTTATCATCCGGAAACCATTTTACTATTTCGGGTCACCGTGACCTTGACCTTTGACCTAGTGACCTCAAAATCAATAGGGGTCATCTGCGAGTCATGATCAATGTACCTATGAAGTTTCATGATCCTAGGCCTAAGCGTTCTTGAGTTATCGTCTGACAACCACCTGGTGGACGGGACCGACAGACCGACCGACAGACCGACCGACAGACCGACATGAGCAAAGCAATATACCCCTCTTCTTCGAAGGTGGGCATAAAAAAGTAATTGAATGCTGATGGGGCAAATTTCCTGTAATAAGTCTTGTTCCAGCATAATCTCAGCACTCCATAGCAAACATATAACTGCGTCTAAATACTGCCATACTTCCATTACTTAAATACTTTAAATAGTCATAGCTACGCAAACATCCATAAATTATACTAATTATGAACTTAACATTATGGGCCAGGAGGTTATCGTGGAATGTTTGTGTAATATCTACTAATGTTGACAATTGGAAGGAAGTTGCAAAAAACATGAACATGCAGAAAAACATTAACATGTTCGCACGTATATCTGCAATCAATTTTCTCTCTGCATACAATTATTGTAAAAAATCTAAGTCAAAAACCCATGGATAAGACAGCTACAGTAAAACACAAGGGTCATCACACATCCTTGTTGACTTCGAGCACTTAAAGTGGATTGTCGGGAATAGCAGTTAATTAACATTGCATCCGTTTTCTGAATTAGTGGCTCTTGACTGACTTCATAGAAATAAATGTAAAATGTTATTTAGTACAAATCATTCCCCATCACTGCCATGTCATGATATAGATACATAATTATGTATATTGTGCACCTATTATACAAATTACCGAGTGAGCTGGAAGGATGTTGGTAGTGAAGCAGGACGTTTAACAAAAATGATGAGACAGCATACTTGCACAAGAAACAAGACACAAGGGCGATAAAGGTCCTTAGGCGCTTATCTAAGACTTTATGGAACTAAAGAATTATGAGCAGGGGTTTTTCGCAAGGTTTTACCAAAAAGTGTTTACCGTAGGTTTCCACGTATAGCGCGCACCCGTGTATAGCGCGCAGGCTGTTTTTTAAATGCAAAAATGGAGAAAAAAAAATTTTCAAGACAATAAAACCACCAAATTGGACCGAAAATGGCCGCCATTTTATTATTACACAGTCCAATAATCCGGGGCATTGGAAAGCTTAATTAAGCATTTAAAATAGGAAGCGTCATTATGATTAGGAGCAAGGGTTGCATAGCACTATACTTTTCTGACAATTTTGTAATTTTCTAGCAAAAGATTAACAGTCCACGTGCATTTCGTGAAAAACGTGCGAAAATAAGAATTAGTGTACATCGTGTGATATTTCCTCGGGGAAAGCGTGGGCATTACCGGTAAATTTGAATTACGCATAGAAGACAGGGATACAATTGTTGAGGTATGCGGGCGAAGGACTATATTTTTTTACAATTGTTAAGACTATTCTCTCGAGAATATGGGTGGCCCTAAGAAGGGCCGTTGTTGTCTTTGTCGTTCTTCCGCGGTCGTCTAGAGCGGTCTTCCGTCGATGTCAGATGCGTCGAAACCTTCAAATTCTTCTTCGTCGCTGTCGCTCTCAAATAACTTCTCTATCTGTTTGTCTGTCATTCCGGTCAGTGTTTCCTCGTAGTAGTCTTGTAGTTCGTGGTGGTCTTCTTCATCCACCCCTTGTCCTGTGTTCTCACGATGATCCCGGTGGGAAGTGTCTTCCGCTTGAAGACAACATACGGGGGGAGCTTTCCACCGTCTGCTGTGCATGCAAGCATGACGGTGAAGCGATTCTTTTCATTTACCGTAGTGTTGATGGTCACGGTCTTTGACCCCTTTGCTGCAATGGTCGTATGAGCACGAAGATCAAAAGTCAGCGGGGTCTGATCAGCGTTGCCAATCTGTGCCATGTCAAATTCAAAAGTCGTCCTCTTCTTTATAATATAGCGCTGAAACTCGATTAACTTGTCCTCGAAGTCGCTCGGTAGCTTCTGCGCTATATGCGTTCATCTTCTTATAGAGAGGTGGTGGCGTCTCAAAAAGCTGTGGGCCCATCGAACTGACACTTTGAAGTCTTTTGTGGACTCGCTCAGACTAGCGAGCCGACAAGCCTCCATACGTAGCTCAACAGTGGAAACCGCGATTCCAATGTCGCGCCTCTTTTCTACCCAGGCGAGCAGCTGTTTTTCGACATCTGGGTAGTGAGCAGACGACCCTCGCTGAGCCTGCTTTGAACACGGAAGTTTCAGCAGACTGGACTTGTTCTTACGCCACTCCCGCACCGATGACTTGCCGACATTGAACTCACGCCCAGCAGCTCGATTACCGTGAGTCTCGGCGTACTTGACAACATCAAGCTTTTCTTTGGCGGTATACGACTGACGTACACGACCCATTTTGACAATCAAGATAAATCTTGTGTTTATGGACAATTTCAAGACGATTTCAAGATAAATCTTGTGATGGTAGACAATTTCAATTGGATGATGTTCTGTATGACGATGTCAATATCTCTCTGTGTTGTAGTTCAGGCGATTGCTAACAAATGTTTGAAACACCACAGTTGAACGTTGAATATTTATACACACAAAATGCAATTGCATATTGTCACAAGTCGTGGCACATATTACTCAATATCATCTGCCAATTACGAAGTGCAAAATGACCCCCTTTCACACCTACCGTTACCCGTAAAAAGACCTCGTTCGCACCTACCTTTGCCTGCTCTCGACAACAATCCCCATCGGAATCCATCGATAAGAAAGTGTTAAAACACAAACAAAGAAATGTCCGCAAGTTTATTCAAACAAATTTATTTTGACAAAACTTCTTCTACCGGGTTCATAACTACCAGTAGCGACTTCTTGGTGTTTCGACGATGGCCCCTCAGTCAGTACATTTATAGGGTGGTGGTTTTCTGTAAAAAAAACATGGCGGCCATTTTGATTATTTACGATTACACAACATATTTTTACCAATTTAGCAGCCAGGATAGCGTTATATCAATGTATAACGCGCATCAGCTCTTTAATTTGATTTTTGGAGGTAAAAAACTTCGCTATACATGGAAACCTACGGTAAAGAAAACTGCCCCATCATCTGGCAGCCATTTTTTGAAACCAAAAATCATGCCAAGAAATATTAATAGCATGTTCATGTGTTTATAAACTTTCAAAATGAGTGTGTTATGTTAAACAAATGTGACTGCTAGAGTCGTTATATTGTATTTCACACCCATGCCCATGACAGTGTTTTCTGTCATTTTTAACGCAACGTATAAAAGAAAACCGTGTTCGCACCTAGCTGTAGGATACCGCACCTGCCATGGAGGAGTGTTAATTGAGTGTTTGATTATTCAATGAACAGTTTGAAGCCATGGAGAACTCATAACTGATTGTAGTAATCGTATTATCCCGTGTCTTTGGATTCCCCGATACATACGTGTCAACTGTCTCAATCGCATACATGCCACTTCTCCCATCTTTATCCATTACTCAAAAATCCCATATATGCCTGATTTCCATTTTTAAAATCAAATTATGGGTGGGTAATATACACGATAAGAGTCATAAACACAAACGTTTGCAATTTTGAAAGTATCAAACGAATTTCAGCATATGGTTCTATTTAAAGATTTAATGAAATAATCGCCCAATCAGGACAGTTATATTGCAACATGCGTACATCATCTGACACGGTTTGCACGCGTCGTGTACAGCTATTTAAGGTTACAATTTCTACATGAAATAAATGAATTTCTTTGTACAGAAAAAGCGCGCGAAAATTGGCGTGGGTGTATTCATTTGTAAATAAAAATTTTGTAGCGGGTACAACATTGAGATAATTTAATTTCCATGAAAAGTTTCGTTGTGAATTTCAACTAAAGTACCGGGATATCTCGCGAATATTTTGGTATTGACATTTCCTCTTAATAAAATATAATACCGCATTATTACCGTTACGCTGTATTCATTATTGAAACAATTATTGTATTGTATACTGACTGCACACAAGTGTCGTAACATACTGATGCAATACGTAAATTCGGACAGTACTTAATTCGGAAACAAGTAAATAAATGATTTAATACTCTCTCGATTTCTTTGAAACTCGATATTTGTTGTTAAAAAGTGTGATTGCATTGATTTACACCATAAGAGTTAATAGTATTGATCTTATAACCGCTTTATTTACGTTTTCGACTTTACGTACTGTCCGAATGCATGTGCACAAATTACGTGTAATATCTACATGTAGTATATGATTTTCTTTTGTACATTTACATTTAAAACGCGTGAATGACTCTCGTAGACAGGTGTTTACGATGGCTGCGCAGCATCGCGGTGATCACGGGTGTTCCCGTTAACGATAGCGTGTAATCGGGGCGATTTCGGGTGTTCACCGCGGTCAGTAGCATGTCCGCCCCCGAGAAATGTCACCCATCGAGAAAAGTGAACACCGCGGTCAGGCGTTTTTATTTAAGTACACGGTGTCTGAACTGTATTGTGTGACACAACGAAGATTGCTTATATTAAGCATAAAATACTTCAGTCAATATATCAACTCGGATGGCCAAGTGATCTAAGTGTTAGACTTTTACTCCTGGGGTCAGTGGTTTGAGCCCAGTTAAGGGTCACTCTTTTACTGGAACTTTCAAGATCTAATGTTTGCACTTATCAATATAAAACTTTTAATGACAAACTACAATATCTGCCAAAATCTGTGAAAAGTCCCCTATAAAGATCTACATGTATATGCTTAATCTGATAAACAAATAATTCTACATTTAATAAGCGATAAACATTATTTTGTGTTTTTTTTATACAATGCTGTATTGAATAAGAGCGTTGCGTTTCTCACAGATCTGGTAATGAATGTAAAAGTAACAAGAGCTGTCACCATAGGATGACATATGCCCCCTATAAACGCTTTGATAGAAGTTATAGCATTTTTCGAAACCTAAACGCAGATTTCGAAACCTAAATGTGGAGGCCTTGTCCATATAAACATGCATACCAAATATGAAGGTTATATCTCAAGGGACATAGAAGTTATGAGCATTTTTCAAAACCTAAACGCAGATTTCGAAACCTTAACGCAGACCCTAAGTTCAAGGTCATGGTCACTGGGGTAAATAATAGTGTGCGTATGTAAAGGCCTTGTCCATAGACACATGCATACCAAATATGAAGGTTATATCTCAAGGGACATAAAAGTTATGAGCATTTTTCAAAACCTAAACGCAAAGTGTGAAGGAAAGACAGACGCACGGACAGACAGACTGACAGTCCGATCACTACATGCCCCCTTTTCTTTGAAAGGGGGCATAAAAATGAAGGTGTGGAGGTGTCCTAGCAATTGTCCAAAGACAAACACCCTTGCATGAAACAAAGCTCATAAACAATAATAATTGATGCAGGATAAAATATATCATTGATGGTTACTCTCAAACAGACAGACAATGAATGGGCAGTGAATGGAAATAAAACATACATGTAAGGCAATGCCAGGAGCATGGATATTGACAACTATAATTAAAAAGAAAATGGCCTGAGTGAACAATTTAAATACAACATGAGGTAAATCTCAAGGGGAAAATAAAGATGGATAAATTTGGTGTGACAATAATTTAAACCTTCTGACTGAGTTCAAGTCCCAAAGTTGGTCAATGTCATAGTCAAAATGAGGCAGGTGATTTTCGTGCATTGAGAGTGTTCATAATATCCATGTAAGTATTTAAGCATTGCAGGAAGCGTAAATGATGGAATTCATGAAATTTAGCTAACCCTTTCCCATTCTAAGAATTAGCAAATGGCTATGCACCAGGGGTTTTTTTGGCCCGATTTTATAGCCGAAATTCGACTATGTTCCCAATCCCAAAAAGTATACTTTTTTCCCAAAATGTGGCAAAAAATTCCCAATTTCCAAAAAAAAAAAAAAAAAAAAAAATTTTTTTTTTTTTTAGAAAGAAGTCTAATGCATATTTTATCTCAATTTCAATTCAATTACATCTAACAAAGTATTATATGATTTTGTTCTTTTAATTTGAATGATTATAAAGAGTTATATCAAATTTAGTATTTCCCTAATCAGTGGATTTTTCATGTGGAAAAAAGGCTAATGAATTTATTTTCCCAATTTCATGAAAATGCCGATAAAATTCCCAATTCCAAAGCCATGGGCTATCTTCCCAAAAAGTGGAAAAAAAAACCTGTGCACAAACAGCATAAAACCAGAACAGCCTGCGAGTAACTGCGATTAAGAGGTTTTTTTATGCTGGTTGCTGCTAAATCAGTATCTAAGGGCTGGAAATGAGGCCTTTAAAACTTGCATCTAGTTAGATAGGTATTTAATTTAATATTATTTTCAAATGTGTCAACATATGTATATAAGTGGTAAAGAGTTAAAGAAAAGATTGGACTCTGCATTAGACTGAGCTAAATGTAGGTCAGTGTCAACAGCATCATGAGGTAAGGTTGATGTGTGTGTGTTGATAGTGTTCAATGACAACATCTATGTATGTATGAAAGCTTTGTAGGAAACATGGTAACATAATGTGGGGTGTGGTAATTTATTACATGTTAAAAAAAAATCGGGGGGGGGGTGGGGTGTGGGGGGTAGGGGGGGGGTGGGGGTGAGAGGGGGGGTATAATGTGGGGTATGGTAATTTATAAGATGTTTAAAAAAAATTGGGGGGGTGTAGGGGGGGGGTGGGAGTGAGAGGGGGGTATAATGTGGGGTGTGGTAATTTATAAGATAGTTAAAACAATAAAAATACTTTTTTTTTTGGGGGGGGGGTTGGAGGAGTGGGAGTTAGGGGGGGGGGGTGAGAGGGTAGTATAATGTGGGGTGTGGTAATTTATTAGGTGTTTAAACAAAATATTGTTGGGGGGTGGGGGGTAGGGGGGGTGGGGGTGAGAGGGGAATATAATGTGGGGTGTGGTAATTTATTACATGTTAAAAAAAATTGGGGGGGGGGGGGGGGTAGGGGGAGTGTGGGTGAGAGGGGGTATAATGTGGGTGTGGTAATTTATCAGATGTTTTAAAAAAAAAATTGGGGGGGAGGGGGGTATAATGTGGGGTGTGGTAATTTATAAGATGTTAAAAAAAATTGGGGGGGGGGGGGTGGGGGTGAGGGGTAGGGTAAGGGGGTGGGGTGGGGGTGAGGGGGTAGGGGGGTGGGGTAGGGGGTAGGGGGGTGGGGGTAGGGGGGATGTGATGAGAGGCATATAATGTGGGGTGTGGTAAGTTATTAGATGTTCAAAACAAGATGCGTTTGTGAAACACAATGTCCCCCTATATGACGTTTGACTTTGAAGGATGACCTTGACATTGTGAAGGATGACCTTGACCTTGACCTTTCACCACTCAAAATGTGTCATGAGATACACATGCATGCCAAATATCAAGTTGCTATATTCAATATTGCAAAAGTATTCATAAAATAAAGTGATTTGGGCCACATATATTTGACCTCTGACCTTGAAGGATGACCTTGACCTTGACCTTTCACCACTCAAAATGTGCAGCTCCATGAGATACACATGCATGCCAAATATCAAGTTGCTATCTTCAATATTGCAAAAGTATTCATAAAATGAGCGATTTTGGCCATTATATTTGACCTCTGACCTTGAAGGATGACCTTGACCTTGACCTTTCACCACTCAAAATGTGCAGCTTCATGAGATACACATGCATGCCAAATATCAAGTTGCTATCTTCAATATTGCAAAAGTATTCATAAAATGAGCGATTTTGGCCACATATATTTGACCTCTGACCTTGAAGAATGACCTTGACCTTGACATTTCCCCATTCAAAATGTGCAGCTCCATGAGATACACATGCATGCCAAATATCAAGTTGCTATATTCAATATAGCAAAAGTTATTGCAAAATGTTAAAGTTGGCGCAAACAGACCAACCAACCAACAGATCAACCAACCAACCAACAGACAGGGCAAAAACAATATGTCCCCCACTACTATAGTTGGGGACATAAAAAAATTGGGGGGCTGGGGTGGGGGGGTAGGGGGGGGGGGTAGGGAGGAGTGATGGGGGTTATCATGTGGGATGTTTAAAAAAAAAAAATTGGGGGGGTGAGGATGGTGGGGGGGGGGATGGATTCTGGTAGGGGTGTGGGGTATTGTTTGGGTGGAATCCATTGTGGTATTCAGGTAAGTGTTGTTTTGTCAAAGTAATAATAAATGTGATCATAAAAAACAACAAATTATCTTACACTGACATGAACAAATTTCCTCTATTTATAAAACATGAAGTTTAAACTTATTGCATTTGTTTTCCCTGTATATAAGAAAGATATACTAGTGTATTACCTCCCCTGTCCTGCTCATATAAATATATTAATCAACATTAACACAATACTTAATATACAAAATATACAAAAAATCTCATATTCTGATAAATTTTTACTGATCCACTGTATTTTACTCAAAGGATGATGTTTCATTGGACTGATAATTATAGATTTAGGATTACAGACCAGTTGCTTCAGTAATATTGTTCAGAGTTTGCCCTGTTGGCCGCGTATGCATTCTTGAGCAATCATTCAAAAACTATTTTACTATTTCGAGTCACCGTGACCTTGACCTTTGACCTATATCATGAAACTTCATAGGTACATTGCATGACTCGCAGATGACTCCTATTGATTTTGAGGTCACTATAGTGACCTCAAAATCAATAGGAGTCATCTGCGAGTCATGATCAATGTACCTATGAAGTTTCATGATCCTAGGCCCAAGCGTTCTTGAGTTATCATCTGACAACCACCTTGTGGACGGACCGATAGACCGACAGACCGACATACCGACATGAGCAAAGCAATATACCTCCTCTTCTTCGAAGGGGGGCATAAATATATTAATGTTAGTACTAGACAAAAGTTGCTGTTACCATTGAGATCAACGGAAATAATCACTGGTGAAGAGCGTCAAGCAGATCTGGTAAACAGAAGGGCTGATGAGAATGGCTGATTTTCCATGATAAAAATATAGAGTAAGTGGGTGCACCATGGCTGTCCATGTATTTTTTGGAAGACATTCCCCAAACAATACTGAAGATATGTTTAAATTTGTATGATTTCAGGTGTAAACGTTGTGTCAGCAGTGAGGACGGACAGTGCCCCTACCCCGCCAGCCATTAGCCGATTTGTGAAAAACTGTAGTGTGCCCCCTAACTTTGCACTCTGGACCCAACCAACTTTTTATTGCACAAAGGAGACTCCGCAGATGGACGAAGTGTGACGATTGTTAAACGTTGCTATCCACACATCTCTCTCTATATTGTGGAGGATACCGACGATAGTCAATGTATCCAATTGAGAAGGCCTGTTTTTACACAAGTCAGAGATGGCAGACGAGAAATTTGCGATGAGTGGCGGAAATGATCAATAACATTCAAATTAACAACGAATATCATATGTCATTTAACACAAAATACTATGTTTAAGATAAAAAACAACAAGGGCTGTTTGTAAAACATGCATGCCCCCCTATATGGGCTATAAGTTGTAGTAGCAGCCATTGTGTGAATATGTTTTTTGGTGGTGGTGGTGGTGGTGGTGGTGGTGGTGGTGGTGGTGGTAGAAGTAGTAGTAGTGGTAGTAGTAGTAGTAGTAGTGGTAGTAGTAGTAGTAGTAGTAGTAGTAGTAGTAGTTCCCGTCTGTAGATCTGCCATAGTCATTAGCACTTTTCTATGGAATTCCATAGAAAATATTATGGAATTCTACGGAAATCCATGGAATTTGATGGAATTCCATCCACTTGCCAATTTTCCATCTGAAGCTGTTATGAAATTCCACGGAATCTCGACTAAAATTCCATGCATTTCCACGGAATGTATGGAAAACACCATGGAAAGTTGGACTTAGCCATTTTTTTCAACGGAAATCGTTATGGAAAATAACTTATACATTTTCTTGGATGGAAATCAATGGAAAATAACTTAGAAAATTTTCGCTGGTTGTCTGAAATGTATTTGTAGTTTAATACATGTATGAATTTATTTGCATCATGTATTTTGTATTTAAAAGAAAATGCAATAAAGGTAATTATAAATTTGTTCTAGAAATTGGAACAGTTCTGGAACTGTTCCATATTTGTGTTCTAAAACGTATGTTCTGGAATTGTTCCAAAACATTTTTTTTAAGAATAAATCCAGAGCATTTGTGGAAAATGGCTTAGGACTGAAACTGTTCCAATAATTTCAAGAACCTTTTTAGAACATTTCAAGGACAAAATATGGTCAAGAAATTTCTAAAAATGTTTTAAAATGTAGTTCTAGAACACATCTAGAACGCTTTAAGAACCAGTAAGTTCTACAAAAGTTCTAATGGGGAATAAGAACACATATAGAACACCTTACACTTACAAATAGCCAAATAGACTTCATAGTAGCGACAGCAGCAGCAGCAGTAGTAGTAGTTGTTGTAGATGTAGTAGCTGTATTAGTAGTAGTAGTTGTTGTTGTTGTAGTAGGTGTTGTTGTTGTAGTAATTGATGTAGTAGCAGTAGTGTTTTTTATATCAGTAGAGGTTGTGGTGGTAGTAGTAGTAGTAGTAGTAGTAGAAGTAGTAGCATTGACAGTTTCTGTAGCAATAGTAGTAGCAATAGAAGTAGCAGTAGTAGCAGTTGTTGCAATAGTAGCAGTTGTTGCTGCTGCTGTTGCTGCTGTTGTTGTTGCTGCTGTTGCTGTTGTTGTTGCTGCTGTTATTGTTGCTGTTGTTGGTGGTGTTGTTGATGCTGTAGTAATTAAAGTAGTAGTTCTGCAGAAGTAGGAGTAGTTGTTACTTTCGAAGCAATTTCTACAAGTTTAAATTCCTTAACCCTGTCCAAGTGGTATACACACTGTTTTTTCTCAATATCAAACTCAGCCAGTCCAGGTTGTCAAATAACAATCTATCTGATAACCCCAGCGTGTGCTTTGCATCAGATGTTGGGTATGTTTGCTGCAAATCTATTGGTTATAAGATATAACAGCCTTTTCTAATTGGCTGAATTCAAACAGAAAGTTTACCTGTTAGATTGAAACATGAAACATGGTGGACAATGTACTGGTTTAACTTGTTAAAATAAAGTTAAAAACATTTAACAAACAGAAGAGATCAAGAGTTTTTCCATTAAAAACACTTTCTTAAAATACTTATGTATTTATATCATTTGGAAAGTGACATGAAATATTGCTAAAGAGTGATGCATACAGTATTTGAGCAGTCTGTCTAGGAATAGAACAACAACCGAAGGTTTGTGATTTTTATTATTTCTAAATATTCCTTTAAATTTAATCTTCTTATGACATTATTGTAGACCTTTTTATGTGATATTTGAGGTTTTAGTATGGCAAATATTAGTATAAAAGCAGCTGTCACCCAAATTTTCACCAAATTTTCACTTAGTGGAGTTTGCAGGTTGAAAAAGGAAGTAATAAGACCTATGTGGAGAAATTAATAACGTTGAATGTAGTATCGGAATTTTATCATGCAAGGTTATGGAACTGAGGCTAAGGAAGTTTTGTACTGTGCATGGTGAGCACTCAATGCTCATTAATGGTGTTAATGTTTATTATTATCCCCCGCCATAGGCGGAGGGATATTGATTGGTGTTGTCTGTCCGTCCTTCCATCCTTCCGTCTGTCCGTCTTTCCATCCGTCCGTAGCCATATCCTGGAAGTGCTTTGGCGGATTTCATTGAAACCTGGTTCGAGTATATATATAAGAGGATGATGCACGCCAAATGGAATTGTACACCATCTGTTAAAAACGGGGTTATGGCCCTTTGTATCTTTAAAAAATGCTTGTTTGAGTGTCAAATATAATACTTATGTGTCCAGAAGCATATTGGCGGGGGATATCAATTCAACGTATTTGCTTGTAAATAAAAAATTAAACCAATGGAATTGGTTTTTAGGTATCTGAGTGTGCATTTTCATACCAATAGAATTACACATCATTCTAATTATAGCAATAATAAATTTGTACTAATCATACCAACAAATTAAGTTATGCTTAGTGCTTTGCGATGTATTCACTTTGTTTTTAGTTCTCTTTCTAAAGACCATTTAACAACTTTATATTTAAAACAATTCATGAATTACGTTCCCTATACATTTTCATTATGTGCTTTAATTACCATTGACCAGTTGATGGAAGATACTGCAGAGTTTGGCAGGGAAATAATCCAACAGCAAAGCGTCTCTTAAAGCGCATTTACCTAGAGGACTTACAGGGCCACAAATTCATGGTAAATATTGTCATGCCCTGGGCTAGATAAGTTATTTAATGTTAACCACCTGAAAGTATTTTGTCTTTTTGGAATTCAATATATTGGTCTACGTCAGATACACTTTTCTGGATCCTGGGATAACTTAAAAAGTTCTAAGTATTTTTTCATGAAACTTGAAACATGAACAGATGACAATAAGGACATTTTGCACGTCATTTCATGTTGTTTATAATGCAAGAATTCTGGTTGCTATGGCAACAAATATATTTAACAAACTTAAAATAGTGAAGTTTAACAGGTAGGGGACCATATTGCTTTGCAATCTCTTGTTATAGTTTGAATGTAAATAACTCTTTGCTTTAGACATTTTTATGATTTTTTATTCTGTAGAGCACATGTGAGCAGTATACAATGTACCTCATATCAAAAAGGACCCGGAGGCAGTTACTGGTGTTCAATATTCTCAGAAGAAAAGGAAAATGGCAGTGGAAGACTTGGACAAACATTTTTAAAAACTAGCCTCTGTGTTAAGCCTGGCAGTCTGTGGCTGGTGACATGTTTTATTTTGGTTACTTCTTGTATGAAAAAGACCAGTTATTTATTTTGTGAATTGTATTTTGTGTTTGTTTTTTGTCTTAATTTATTTTTATTTTTTTTTAATTTAGGAATTTGAAACTTGGATAATTGAATAAAGTCCGTGTTCAACAGTACTAAGCATAGTATAATAAATAACAAATTTACAACAGTTGTTAATTTGTTATGTATTATTATTAACTATGCTCAGTACTTGAATACTGGCTGTCTGCATGGGAATTTGTTTTCTAGAAAGTTGGTTTCAATCTTAAATATTTGAAGTTAACCTTCGGAACTGTTCTAGAATTGTACTGGAACACATCAACTAGAACTGAACTTCTGTTATCATACTGAAAGTGTTCTAGAATTAATAAGGAACAGTTGTTGAACGTTAAAACTAATGAGAAAAAACTCTAGAACAATTGTACGTGATGTGTGTGTGCATGTAATTGTGTGTGTTTATGAACATATGTGAGAAAGGAAGTATACTTGTCATAAGAGAAATGTAAAATTCTACTTCTATGTTTTATATTGTGCCTTTTATAAGTTTTTCTTTTCTCACCTGTATATGCGGGCATGTTTATGGATGTGTTTTTGAATGTGTGCATGCATGCCTGTGGTTAAGAGAGTTGGTACTTTATGAAAATGTAAAACCACTCATTTTTGGATTATTGACGCAAAGCGGCAATAATACACAGTAGCCAATCTTCAGCCTAATTTGCATATTACTGCAAACTTCGGAGCACTTCTGTCTACGCCGCAGAACTAACTCTCTGTTAACGCAACGCAATTTGATTGGGTGTTGTGAAAATGTTAGTACATGCGCATTGCTAGTATTCTCTATATAACGATAAAAGCCGTTACCGAGAAAAAGTATCCGAATGTACAATACTCGATTCACACAGGCGATATTTTAGATTGTATGTTTCCCTTTAACTCTTTCCTATTGAAGCTGGTCCGAGACTAGTAACACACTAAACATCGCAGTGGCGAAGACAGGGTTCAGAAACTTGAATGTTTTTCTAAATGAACTTAGTTTCCTTTTGAATCAGGGCCACGTTGTGAGATTTCATGTCAATAATCCACCAGTACTTTCAGTGCTTTGATTGAATATGTACTGTGACTGCATGTGTGTGGTTAATGATTGATGCCAGATGATCTTGTTCTTGTTTAACTTTTATGATGAAACCTTTAGTTACATTCACATTTGTTTTTCAAAATCAATAAAATGCCTTTGATCTATAATCTGTTTTTTTTTCTATTTTATTCCAGCTTTTTATTAAATTTCATAGCTTTTCACGGAATTCCACGGCATTCTATGGAATTCCACCGCATTCTATGGAATTCCACGGCATTCTATGGAATTCCACGGCATTCTATGGAATTCCACAGCGTTTTATGGAATTCCACGGCGTTCTATGGATTTCCACGGCATTCTATGGAATTCCACGGCATTATATGGAATGCCACGGAATTCTATGGAATTCCACGGCATTTTATAAAATTCCATCCCATATCAAGTCCCCCTTGTGTTATTTTTTCACTTTTCCATTGATTGCATGGAATTGGATGGAAAGTTAGTGCCAATACTCCACGGAATTCCATCTAACGATTTCCATAGAATTCCATATGATTCCATGGCAGATCTACAGACAGGTTGATGAGTTCTTCACGCAACACCCATTTTTGGGTCACTAGGTCAAAGGTCAAGGTCACTGTGACCTCTAATATCAAACTTTAACATAGGCTCTAAAGTCAAAGTGCTACCACGTACAACTTTGAAACTTCATATGTAGTTGCACCTTGATGAGTTCTACATGCCTCACCCATTTTTGGGTCACTAGATCAAAGGTCAAGGTCACTGTGACCTCTAAAAAAAAAATTCTAACAAGCTTTCGCAGCTGAGCGTGGCACCCGGAATGCGGTGCTCTTGTTGATATCTTGAACGAGTTCAAAAATTGTCCAGATGGGTGAAAAAACATGGCGGCCAGTGGGCAGGGAATTTTTCTCTATATGTATATAGTGAAAAAATGTGATCACAACCTCTACTGATATAAAAAACACTACTGCTACTACATCAATTACTACAACAACACCTACTATAACAACAACAACTACTACTACTAATACACCTACTACATCTACAACTACTACTACTACTGCTGCTGCTGCTGTCGCTACTATGAAGTCTATTTGGCTATTTGTAAGTGTAAGGTGTTCTATATGTGTTCTTATTCCCCATTAGAACTTTTGTAGAACTTACTGGTTCTTAAAGCGTTCTAGATGTGTTCTAGAACTACATTTTAAAACATTTTTAGAAATTTTTGACCATATTTTGTCCTTGAAATGTTCTAAAAAGGTTCTTGAAATTATTGGAACAGTTTCAGTCCTAAGCCATTTTCCACAAATGTTCTGGATTTATTCTAAAAAAACTGTTTTGGAACAGTTCCAGAACATACGTTTTAGAACACAAATATGGCACAGTTCCAGAACTGTTCCAATTTCTAGAACAAATTTATAATTATCTTTATTGCATTTTCTTTTAAATACAAAATACATTATGCAAATAAATTCATACATGTATTAAATTACATATACATTTCAGACAACCAGTGAAAATTTTCTAAGTTTTTTTCCATTGATTTCCATTCAAGAAAATGTATAAGTTATTTTCCATAACAATTTCCGTTGAAAAAAATGGCTAAGTCCAACTTTCCATGGTGTTTTCCATACATTCTGTGGAAATGCATGGAATTTTAGTCGAGATTCCGTGGAATTCCATAACAGCTTCAGATGGAAAATTGGCAAGTGGATGGAATTCCATCAAATTCCATGGATTTCCATCGATTTCCGTAGAATTCCATAATATTTTCTATGGAATTCCATAGAAAAGTGCTAATGACTATGGTAGATCTACAGACGGGAAGGTGCATCTGCATATGAAGTTTCAAAGTTAAATGGTGGAAGCAATTTGATTTTAAAGCCAATGTTAGGGTTTTAGCAAGACGCCTAAGGCGGACGACGGACGAGCTGGCTATGACAAAAGCTCGGGTTTTCTCCGAAAACAGCCTCGCTAATAAAACCACTGTTCTGACCAACTTTCATGATGATTGGGAAAAAATTGTGACTTTTAGAGTGTTTACAAGGTTTCTCTATAGCCAAATAAGGAAAACTGCCATGCCCTCTGGCGGCCATGTTTTTCAACGGACCGGAACCACTTTTGAACTCAACCAACATATCATTACGACAACAGTTTTGACAAAGTTACATGGAGATTGGGCATTAAATGTGACTTCTACAGTGTTTACAAGGTTTTTCTTTTTTTTGACCTAGTGACCTATTTTTTGACCCAGCATGACCCAGTTTTGAACTTGATCAAGATATCATTGGGACAAATCTTCTGACTAAGTTTCATGAAGATCGGATAATAAATGCTTCCTCTAGAGTGTTTACGAACAAATGTGGACGGACGGACAGACGACGGGCAAAGACCGGTCACAAAAGCTCACCTGAGCAATCATGTGAGCTAAAAAATAGTGGCATCATTTAGGTGTTTCCTTATGTTAAGCTGCATTATTAAATTGTCAGCTCATTTCTTAAATATAATGCCTCTTTTTTATTGAAAAACAAGGGACAAAATTGTCACAAAACCAGGTTTTCATTGTGAAAAAAAATCTGATAAAGGGAGAAAACTCAAACTGAACTTTTGAACTGAACAAAATGAACAAACAAAATTAACCCCCTTTGTAAGTTGTTTTTTTTTTTTAATCTATTTTTAGTCGTGGTGACCTTGACATTGGAGGATATTGACGTGATTCTTTCGTTCGACACACCGTCCCATGATGGTGAACAAATGTGCCAAATGATTTTAAAATCTCACAATGAATGACATAGTTATGGCCAGGACAAGCTCATTTATGGCCATTTTTGACCTTTGAACTCAAAGTGTGACCTTGACCTTGGAGATATCGACGTAATGATTTCGCGTGACACACCGTCCAATGATGGTGAACAAATGTGCCAAATGATTTTAAAATCTGACAATGAACGACATAGTTATGGCCCGGACAAGCTTGTTCCGCCCGCCCGCCAGCCAGCCCGCCAGCCAGCCAGCCAGCCCGCCAGCCAGCCAGCCAGCCAGCCAGCCCGCCAGCCCGCCCGCATTCGCCAATCTAATAACCAGATTTTTCCTTCGGAAAACCTGGTTAATGATTTTTTATTTGCAGAACAATGATGAAAATTGAAACAATAACAAGTGCTGATAAGGTCCATTAGGTTCACATTTTCCATATAAGGAAAACTGCATCCCCAAGAGTCATGTTTTTAAACTGACTCGAACTGTTTCCACACTTTCTCAAGACATAATTGAAATGAATGCTCTGAGCAAGTTTCATGAAGATTAAACGAAAAAAGTGACTTAAATAGAGTGTTAACAAGGCTTCACTGTAGACACAAAAGGCAAATTGCCCCTCCCCTCAATAAATTTCGATGAAGATTGCGCCAAATAATTAAACTTCAGGTGTAAACAAATTTTCACAATAGCTATTTAAGGAAAACAGACCTGCACCACATGTGGCAACATTTATGTTTTTCAACATAACAGAACAAATACGCAAAGAAAGTTTCATGATGATTGGACATAAAATTTGACTTTTGAGTATAACAAGGTATCAATACAGCTCTTGAAGACAAACTTCCATGCACACGTGTTTTTTAAGACCATTACTGTCTTTTCTCACCAAGTTCCAAGTCTAATGGACCAACAATGTAACTTCCACAGTATGTACAAGGTTTTATTATTGCAATATTAGGAAAACTGCCCCGACCCCTGGAGGGCGTACTTTTCAAATGGGCCACTATCATTTTCGAACAAGGCCAAAAATTTTGTATAACAAAATGTTATGACTTTATCATGTTTTATAAAGCTTGAACAGAAAGTGACTTTTTGCTTTAATTTGACCAAGTGTCAGCTAGTTGTTTACTTCACATGACTCACCAATGACCAAGCAGATATAAATGGGACAAATGTTCTGATGATGTTTCATAAATAATAAATGTTGCTCGAAGATTGTAAACTACCTAAATGTGGACAATGCACGACTCACACTGCACAAGGTACAGACAAAAGGCATTCCCCAAAGCTCATCTGAGCAACAACAAAAAGCAGTTAGCTAAAAAAAAACACAAAACCACAAAACATGGCCTGTATGTACCTTTCAAGAACACAAACAGAATACATAAATATGAAAACTTCAGGCAATATACTACAATAGGAAGGAATAAGATGTCAACGTATTATGTTATGCTTCTGATTAAATCAAAATTATTTCCCATGTAAAGCTAAATAACCACAAACACAATCATTCTTTGACAACTCCATAACAACTTTCTGTACTGGCAAAAATAATTACCTAAATCATGGGACAACAGAAACTCTGGAGGCATTCCAGATCTAATAAATCAGAAAAAAAATATTGCCAATATTATTCTTTCCAATTTTCTATCAAATGCATTTATTAGAACAGATTATTTTTTGCATTTGATCAATCTGCTGAAATAGAAATCAAAATGTTGGAGAAACAATAATTTACACATATGATAGAAAATTGTTTTTTTGACTGCCTGGTGAAGTTTCATATGTTTAAGAAGCATGTATGGCAAACAAATTGACATGAGCTCTGATTTTATGGACATGGATCAAAGGAAAATGAGATTTATGTACAAGATTTGATTTATGTGATCATTTGCAAAGCAGAAATTGTTAGAAATCATCATAAATAAGAGATGTCATAGGAAGAGAACGATATGCATACGTTATATACCTAACAATTTAAGCCTTATTCTTGGGAACTGCTTGATGCATGTGTGTAAAGTGCACACGGCCAGTTGTCCAAGAGTAGCATGTGCAGTTGGTATTAGGCATAATAAGCCCAGTTTTTACAGAATGAGCGAACTGCACAAGCTAACCTGGGCAGACAATTTACGCACATGCATTAAACCCCCTTTTCACAGAGCATGGCTCAATTATATATTTAATGGATGAAAAAAGTTATACTTTGTTTGCAGATCATTACCTACACACAGTCCGGCAAAAGTTAAGATTGCATCATGCTGAATCTTAGCTTAGTGCATAAAATAACATTATAAGCTGGATTTAAAACTCTTACGCCCTTCAAGAAAGAAGATGGACGAGGTCTGCCGTATTATTTAATTGCAGACATCTAAATCAGAGGGGGTAATCACGTGACAAACAAGATGGCGACGTCCATGCCCAGGTAGGTATTTTTCGTCGTTGTATACCATTACCAATTGTATTATTATTTTTTTTATTCCGCTCACTTTCCAGCCATATTAGAAAGAAAGTTACTGGTTTTTATTTCGAAGTAATATTCGCTCTATATCTCGACTTTACTCGGTGCAAAATTTCTTAGCGGGATGACCTAATTAGGGCTCCACTAAGAAAATTTGCACTGAGTAAAGTCGAGATATAAAGCGAATTTAAATACGAAGTAAACGCTAATCACCTTTTTACTGATATGGCTGGAAAGTGAGCGTCATTTAAAAAATAAACACAAGTTATAAAGGGTATAAAACGGCGAAATATAACTGTCTCGGTATGGACGTCGCCATCTTGTCTATCACGTGATTACCCCCTCTGTAAATGGCTGTCTAAAGAAGAAACCCGATTAATTTAATTAAGTACGCAGCAACACTTTGCATCACATCATTCAGCATGATTAAATTCTGGCAACACATGTTTCTGTCAACAATGCAGACACAAACATTAGTTGATGGCACAAAACATCTGTCACTGTCTGCAAATTACAATCTAACTGTAACAAATCTGTTGAGTCAGTTTGCCACAGTCTTCAATCTTAGACAAATGATCATTACAAGAACAAATATTGTGGAATCATTATAACAAATTAGGAATGTTTGATACAAACATGCACTAATTACTGTAAATTTGCAGCCATAAGTCGACCTAAAAACGCTGCCAAAATTGACTTTATAAGTCAACTCGAAATATGGATGAGGTACTAAATAAAAAAAATAGAAAAACATATTTCTGTACCGTTTTTTTAAAGTAATAAATCTCTGAAGCGGAGGAATGATGACCGTTTACGGTAAGGCCGACTCGTCTTTTACTTATATGTCCGCCGATAACAAAATATTCATGTTTACATTGGTTTTTAATTCATTAATCTTCGTAATAAGTCCAAATAAAAACATGTAAAAATAACTTCGAAAATATCAAACATTTGTGGCATACGGTAAAGTGGTGAAAATTATACATGGCAATTTGTCTATTGATACATCGCCCGCTGTCTGCTAAGAACAATAGTAAATCGACTGCTGACACTTGTACCCATTTAAAGTTAATCCGTGTAAATACAAACTGTCAACAGTTGCAGGTGTCTTCATGCCACCAATTATCGCTTCTCGGCCTTTGACTAAGATCAAAGTGTAAAGTATAGTGTTAGCATCCTTTCGATCATTTGTCTTTATTGCGTCACGCCTAAAATAGTTATCCGTTAATGATATGCACAACGGTTCTGCTACAAACTACTTCTGACCAATCAAAAATAATTACTTGATCGTTGGATACGCCTTTAACCAATCGCTATTGTTCAACTTCACATGGTATATTTTTTGATTGGATGAAGGTGTGGTTTCGTTGATTTATTCACAACTGTCCCACAATTTATGCATAATCGTTTCGTAAATAAATAGATCTTATCTGAGTGAAGATTTCATTCATTGAATGATTATAATAAAACGCATTCACCCTGAATTATTAAAAAGTGTAATTGGACATATCAAATACACAATTACTTTGGATCATCTGCTTAGTATTATCAGAAAAGACGTTTTTCCAGAATGCAAAAAATATTCCTCGGGTATCTCGTGATTTACGAATATGTATATAACAGTCGAATAGCGAGCGATGCGAGTGTTGGTAAATTCACGTGTTTCACGCATAATGGCGAAAGCGTTGTTGATTATTTGAGAGCAAGTTACAATTATTTTGACCATATAATGAATTTCTGCGTTCAAGATTTTACCGAATTTTCACATCAATAGCACTAACATTTGAATACAAAAATATCTGCTCATAATATAAACACTGAAAGTTATTACGTTAAATGGGATACTAATTTTGATTTGTGAAATATATATTAAGTTCGAAATAATCAATGATATGTTATTATGATTTTGAACAATAAAATATATTTTTCGTGATAATAAATCATTGAAACGTTGAATGTTTCGTTTTAAATATATTCTAATTATTAATATTCCAAAAAATGTCAACTGCCGGTACAAAAGACCTCAGAACCATGACTAAAACGTCACTTAAACATGTCCGAGATAAAGGAAATTTACCCCCCGACTTATGGCAGAGTCAAGGCAAAAAACCAAGTTTTTCTAGCCACATTATACCCCTCGACTTATGGCCGAGGTAGACTTATGGCCGCAAATGTACGGTACCCAATGATGTATTTATTGTTATTGCAATCAGAATATTAATGACACAACATGCGTATACAAATACTGGCTGATGCTTGCAATTAATAAGTAAGAATCATTTTATGTGCATAATTTATAATATTGTGTTGTCTTTTAAAAGAATTTAGCACAGTCATAATGACACAAAGGACTTAAGTATTGCTTTGTTGTTCATGGTTAGAATTGTGGTGATTAATTGTGGTCGGTGGCTCTGCCGCATAAGGTTTCTATTGTTGTTAGTTGTGTCGATTACATTTTGCTTCAAACAACATCTCCTACTGAACTGCTAGGTGGATTGTCACCAAAAATCACAGGAATGAGGTATAATATTTGGTGTGTAACATCATCTGATGGTCATACACTATTGTACTACTATACTCCTCTACTGTTCAAATCATGCCACTGGCTGACTCAGGGGTCAAACCTGGCAGCGTACCATTATTTAATCAAAGCGCTGAAGGCACTGAAGATGTTTGCTATTGCATAATTTAACACGCAATTCATTTTTCAAAATCAATTGCAAGTTTGAAATGAACACACGCCATTCAACTTTATAAAGTGTGTGTCATAGCGCACGGGTCGAGTTTTATAATGTGTGCACTTTTTATCATCCTTATTATTTCCTGTACGAAAATTCTATGCAAATTCTATATAGAGTCTGTACAAAATCTGCCCAGAATCAAGACAGAATTCATTTTTTCTGTACAAAGAGGACACAGACACCGAATATACCTTGCAATCTGTACAGATTTTCTAAGCAGAATTACAATGAAGCAGAATTTTATCTGTAAAGATTATTACACAAGAAAGAATTTTAACACTTATAATTTTTACAAGACAGATTTTTAGCACTTTGCATTTTAGCCAGGCAGAATTTCTGTACTTGGTAGAAAAATGAGGCAGAATGTTGGACTTAGAAAAAATTTAGATTCAACATTTCAAAATGGGACTTGTAAAATTTAAGAAACGGACTACTGATTTCATTTTCTTATTGTTTATTGCAGGAAACATTTCTCTATTCACCGAAAACTAACAGTTATGTTCAATTCATACAATAGTTAAAATGACCAAAAAATACAGCATATTATTAGCAAAAAAAAAACAAACAGCAGTACCTATTGTTCATACCATAAGGAACATAGAAAGTTACAATTTAATCCAACAGGCTTCAAGAAAAATCTACAATGGAGTGAAATAAGGTTTAATTTTTTTACAAAGTTTTTATTCTTTGCTTATTGCTGGATAAATTGTCCCAAAATACTGAAAATTGCTTGGACATTTTGTCTGCTGTTTGTCAGCAGTGACATTTTCAATGATTTCCAAGATAGAGAGAGATCCAATTACCCAAGTTTACCCAAACACCAGCGTCAGGTGTGATAAATTTACTCCTATTTCAGCACATTTGCTTTACTTGGCTCTCGTTTTATGAAAATATTCATTTGAATGCCAGTGCTTTAACATAACAAATTTTGTGACAAAAAATAAAAATACCATTATAAATAGGAACAATTAAGAAATTAAGACATAACATTATTAAAGTGTTGTAATATATATGGTTTTAAAGATGTTTGGTTTAGTCTACTTTAAAAATGTGGTTTAGTCTACTTTGAAAAGGATAGTACACTTGTAAGTGTGCGACAAAATCTCAGAGACTTGACATTCGAAGTTTTCAAGCGAAAATCAAAATGTTCCATGAAATGGGGCGCAGAAGACAATGAGGAAAGAATTATTATTACCAGAGGTATGTTAAAATTTGCTTTTTCTTTCATCAAAATATGTATTTAATCTGTTGACAGTATTTGGCTTTGTTTGTAAATTTGTTTAAAATTGAAACTTTGGTTGTGCATTTTCAACTTATAATGCATAAATCATAGTTTCCTAGTTTTTGTAACAATGACCTTGACCTTGAAACGACTGGTCCCCAAATGAATTCCTACGCTAGGTCTGTATGTAAGCAATGAATCTGCATACAAATTATATATGCAGTATCGCCATCCAAACTCAAGTTATTGAGCAGAACTTTTTTTTTAAGTCACCTTAGCACTAAATGCTCATGGTGAGCTATATCATGTCAGTCTATGTATGTATATATAAGATCTTTTAAGGAGGCTTTTAGATCACCTAAGCACAAGGTTGTTCTTATTGTAAGCTTTTGTGATTGCCTTTTATCCAGTGTGCCTCAAACATTTACCATGTAAACACTGTTGTGGAAATATTTAATGTCAAATCTTTATGAAACTTGTTCTTAACATGTTTTCAAATAATAGCACTTTTGCTCATCTTAAAAAAACAACAACATTTGTTTTAATGGTAATACTCCAAGTTAGGAAATGGTTCCTATACATACAAAACATAGACACCAAGGTAATTCTTCCTTATATTGCTATAATGAAATCTTCTGAACACAAGTGACAACCTGCACAAATCAATTGAGTTACTTTGGGTCTTAGGTACTGGTACATTTTGTAAGCTCAATATTTTCCTTTGACCCTCATTTTATTTGCATTAGCAGGCAAGTTAATAAAGATAAATGATTATAATGGTTCAACTGATGGAACATTATCCAACCACAATAAAAAGATTTGGATTGCGCAAGTTTTGCAGTGCTGCCTTTTACCTGATGGTGAAACTTAGTTCCGGGTATGTAAGGTATTAATGTAAAAGTTTTTTTCATAAAAGTCTTTTTTTATTAGTCTTTTCGAGAAATAAACATTGATTGTATCATCATAAAGCATACATAACTTTGACAAATGCTTCAATTAAACATTTGATTAGCAATGTTCACAGATTTTGATTTAGATCAACTTCTGTCTTAAAATATATTTTTTAGTTAAGTGGAATGAAGTGCTTTCATTTATTTTTAAACAGCCATAAATCCGAGGGAGACACAAGAACGGTCAAGAGGTCAGGTTCTGGCGGGGAACAAGCATGACATAAAGCCTGTGCTTGATGCCGTCATCATTTCTGCCTGCAAAGGTACATTTTGTCTTGGTTTTTTTTGCTAGGTATTTAACATAATGAAACAGTGGTAGGAATTTTATTTAAATTCATGACCAGGTTTTCAAAGAAGATAAAAAATGAGATTATTAAATGTGGGTAGGGCGTATCTGGTCAATAACTTAAGTTTGCCTAGACTCAATTGATGACCTTGCATTGAGGCCAAGATAGGGATTTCATACAGAGCCCAAATGTGTCACTAAAAATAAACAAGAAACCGTCGGAGACGGGTGATGCTCCCCAAAGGTTTTTTTTGTCACAATATTGCACTATATATTCAGATAAAAGGAAACGTCTTAAGGGCACAGTAGTTAGGGGGACAAAAAAATATTTATAGAAAATTTCAAAAGGCCATAACTCTTTAAAAAATCATCCAGCCAGAACCTGCTGATAATATACACATCTCCTCTTGGTAGTGAAACTTCCCATAAAGTTTCATTGAATTCCGTCATTAGTTGCTGAGAAATAGCCCGGACAAGAATTGCACTATATGTACAGTTAATGGAAATTTTCAAAGGGCCATAACTCTGTGAAAAATCATCCGACCAGAACCCGCTGATAATATGCACATCTCCTCTTGGTAATGAAGCTTCCCATAAAGTTTCATTGAATTCTGGTCATTAGTTGCTGAGAAATAGCCCGGAAAAGAATTGCACTATATGTACAGTTAATGGAAAATTTCAAAGGGCCATAACTCTGTGAAAAATTATCCGACCAGAACCCACTGATAATATACACATCTCCTCTTGGTAGTGAAGCTTCTCATAAAGTTTCATTGAATTCCGGTCATTAGTTGCTGAGAACTAGCCCGGACAAAAATTGTGCACGGACGGACACACGGACGGACAGACGAAGCGGCGACTATATGCTCCTACCAAAATAAATTTGGGGGGAGCATAAAAAGGTTAACTTGAGCTTGGATGGAGGTATTGGACACAAATTGTGTGTTAGCTTTATCCTTTTTACAGCCATTCTCACCCTTCCTCTGAATGAAGTAGTGCAGTTGTCTGTTACTCAACTTACTGACATTAGTTTCACTGTTTGGTATAAGCACTTGGTCCTGGTAAACCAGCTATTCCAGGATACTTTGAGTTGGTTAACTTAATGATATGACAGGCATATTGTTGATATGCTGTTGATAACAGCCAATAATCCAACAAAATCAAACAATAATGCAAACGTAGAAAATTTAGTTGTTTGCAGTTTAAGTCGGATCAAGGTCAAAGTAAAATTTACTAAATACCAAAAAACTATTGGGATCGCATTTTAACTTTGGGTCTAATTAATACTAGAATCAAACAATGGTTTGAAATTCAATTTGATGTTTGTGCTATAAGTGAATTTTGTTGGGCTGGCACTTGATGTATGATGTCTTTAATACAGGTATGGCATTACTGTTTGAAACTGAGTAGTTAGAATAAATTGGTTTCACCATGTATCAGTTTTTTAGCTCGGCCGTTTTCGGAGAAAACCCGAGGTATTGTCATAGCCAGCTTGCCGTCCGGTGTCAGCCTTTCCGACGTGCTTAAACCATGACATTTTGCTCTAAAATCAAAGTGCTTCCACCTACAACTTTGAAACTTCATATGTAGATGCACCTTGATGAGTTCTACACGCACACTCATTTTTGGGTCACTAGGTCAAATGTCAAGGTCACTGTGGCCTCTAAAAAAAAAAAAATATCTGACAAGCTTTTATTTATTCAAAACTGCACCCGCAGCCGCGCGTTGGCACCTGTTATGCGGTGCCCTTGTTGAGGAATGATAAAAATGTGTAAATGTGTAAACATTTATTTTTTTCCGATAGGTTATGTCTGGATGTGGTGCAAAGACCACAGCAAAACAGTGCCAGATGACACCTCCTTCAACAAGGCCGTGACACTCCAAATAGACTACTCCAGGAAATAAATGAAATCATCTTGGAATTTAGACTAAAAATAGGGGGTGTTAGATTGTTTAATTTTTACCCTGTCATAATGTGATCAATTCAACAACAACAAAAATATTGGTACTGTCAGTATATTTCATTGTGTACATTTTATTGTTTACATTTTATAATCTCATTAAAAAAATGTTATTTATTGATGGTCTATTTATTTTGCTTTTTCTTCCTGCATACATTTTTTGTACAGAAAATTTTCTGTACAGAATTTAATATTAAACAGATTTTATTCTGCACAGAATTCTATTCTCACATTTTGGTTCTCCCCAGATTTAATTCTACCAGATTTTTTTCTGCCTCGAACAAATTCTGCTTAATTTAAATAATTCGTAAAATCTGTACAGAATTCGTTCTTTGTTTATATTGAAAAAATCTATAAATAGAAATCTGGTTCAACTCATTTAAAATGGACACCAAATATTTTCTGCACATATTCTACACAGATTTTGTGTATTTTATTCTGCACATAATCTGGTTGCAGTCTGCCCAAACATTTTCGTACAGGTACATAGAAATAACTTAGACAAAATAAAAACAACATGCTTTTTGGACGTTCTGAAAGCATAGAAAGTAGGATGAAAATGGTAATGAGAACTATATAAAGAAAATTTGCAGTCACCATCATATTAAAGGAATATTTTTTTCTAATATCAAATAACTATCTCACAAAGAATATAAATTCATAATGAAAGTTCCGTGTACAAAACTTTTGATTTTTGACACCATATACAAATTCAAAATATACAATAATCTTCGTATCTTGTATATGGAGGAATAAAAGTATATAAACATTGCTGTTTATGCTTTACTTGTTACCTGAGCAGTTCACACTGACATAAACATAGATATAGAGCACTAATGCGCTTTTAGGCGTAGCTGTTTTACTCAGTTTTCATCTTAGTGACTTTTACATAACGCCAACAGACACCCATGAATATTTGCTAATAATAAGCTGATTCGAGATACAACCTCTGAATTTTTGCTACATCACTGCGTATGTGCTCAATTCAAAGGATGTAGCACTGTTCAGTGTAAGGAATTCCGGACTACTCTCTGTATGCTCAAACGACACAAATTGTGGCCCTGTTACAATTATGCGTTACAATCCATCTCGTAGAATTCGCCTCCAAGATGAGAAAACAATCATAAGCGAAATAGTATAGTGTCACGATAAGACAAAATCATTTAATTATCATACCACAATGTTTGCCGCACTTGGTCAGCACGTCTGGAAATCATTCCTTAATGTGTGGATAGGCTGCAATTATTAAATAGTTTTCTATTTTGAAATCAATTTTGTATCAAAAAGCATTGTTCTTAATTGTGGCATTTTTAATTCGCAATGAGATTTGTAATGACCCTTGTCATGCAAAAATGGGTCTTATTCCATATGCGCCCATCATATAAATAGCCCACTCAGCTATCTCTCCTTCTGGTAAGGAGAAACATAGCATATTGAGTGATTTTATAGCGAACAGCATCGCCCATGGCCTGACTGCGCAAAAGAACATGTTGGGTTTAACAAACGCTTGCCGAAACGCATAAGACCCATTTAGCATGACGGCGCTATTGACGTGTGATTTAAATGTGTCGAAAGAAAACTGCGTTTAAATCAAATATCACCATAAGATATATTTTGATAGTGAAGAAAGATACTCATAACAAGGCATATGAGGACACATATGAAGTGCTCTCCCGTAGTATATTTTTTATCTACTCACACTAATGTGTGGTTTGACAATTCGAACACACATTTCATGCCGTGAATATGCAACTAACAAGTGAAAAACACAACACAATAGTTTAACTTTTGTTTAATTGTATTTATTTAGAAAAGTAAATTGCAAACTTTATTTCAAAGTCAGCGTATATGCCGACTACATTTTAAAAAGATATTTATTGTTATAAAAATATTTAATATAATATATTTAGTTGTTTTCGGTTTTAGCGATTATAAAGCATTCTCGAGGTTGCCTATAGTATGCCTGTAGTAATTGATGAACTCATATCCAACTGTCTATGTATTGAGAACTGTGAATATAAACAAGCGTAACCTTCTACTAACCTTCTACTATTGCGTTGCTAGCACCCATAAATACAAAAGATCGCAGCTATCTGTTGAGAACCAAAGACAATCTCCTCCGCGACACGTACAATACGATCATTGTTTATTGATTCTTTTCTATAAAGCACCGTTCGAAACTATTGCATTTAACATGATATTAATTTCATGTTTCCATTTGTGAATGAATATAATTGGAGAACTCAAACCTCTTGCATAAATTATACAACTCTTTCTCGCGCGGATACGTGTAGTAAGCGGGTATTGGGCTCCTAGTGGCTAAGGTGTATCGACCTGAATTTTAGACTAACCACCTTAGACGGTCGCTTAGCGACCATCTAAAAATTATTCATCTTTATAACCGCAAGCATAAGAGGTTAAATATTTGTTAAAAACTGTCCAGTTATCGTCTACAAAGATTGCATTTATCATCTCCCTGGGGTGAAAACTCAAAACATGCCTGGCATCACATGATTTATGCAGATTATTCTAAATAACTTATAAACTCTTCTTCTCTGAAACCGTAAGACACATAGCTTTGAAATTTAGTGTAAATAGATCAGAGAGGCGCTGAACAAAGTTGGTTAAAATCAAAGCCCTGGGCTGAAAACTGGCAATGCCCCAGGTGTCAGATTATTTATATAGACTTATATAATATATAACTTACAAAAAATATATAAAACTGGGAGGTTCAAAGTTTAAATATTAAGATGTTACATTGGTCCTCTTCAAGACTTTAGCAATTATGCAACTGGAGTCAAAACTGACACTGCAACAGTTGTCACCAGATTTCTATGGTCTTAAATGGTAAATAACTTTAAAAATCTCTGAAACCACAGGGTATGAACTGAAATATTTTATGCATGATATTGTGATGCTCTACAAAGTTTGTTGAAATCATGCTCCTGTGGTAGATATTGACCATACCCAAAAGGTCATCTGATTTATTAAGACTTAAACATATATTTAAATATCTTCTTAAATATCAGGGATTAAATATTCAATACGCACCATTATGTAGTGGTCTTTTACAAAGTTTGGTTGAACCATGCGCCTTGGGTCGAAACTAGCCACAACCCAGGGGAAGCATGATTTATATAAAGCTATATAAAAATAACTTTTTTAAATTCTTCTTGGACATCACATTTCCCAGCCCTTTGATATGTGTTATAAGATTGTACTTGTACTGTCAGATCGAGGTTGTGCATAAAGTTGGTTCAATTCATGTCTTACAGTGGTCACATGATTTATATCCACTTATACATCATGCATCATCATACTTAAAATATCTCTGCAACTGCAATGGTCAGAGGTTTAATTTTTGTGGTCCTCTACAAAGATTGTTCCGATCATAATACCAGAAGTTCACCCCAGGGTCACAAAATTAACACAGACTTCAGGGCCGTACCTAGGATTTTTTTTACTGGGGGGGCCCAACCGGGGAGGGTTTGGGAGGGGTCCCCCCTTCATATATATATACTTTTGTTTATTTGGCACTTTGCAAGGTTAATTTTAATGCTTATAAAAAACGTATTTTGTGATATGAATTAATGGAAAATAACAAGTAAATCAGCACATTTCGGAAGTCTTAAGCTTTAAACATTGGTGTGAATTCACAACAATATTAAAAGCTTTAGATTTCCGAAACTTACAGGTTTAAACTGACGATTACCAACATCAACTCTCGTATTGCTTCCATATTTTTTTTCACAAATCAATTACGTCACAGGTTTTTTTTAATCTGATTTTTTGGGAAAGACCTTGCCATTTTTGAGGAAAAAATTGCGCGAAACGCCGAATTTTTGGGTGAAATAATGAAAGTCTTTAATAATCAATTTAACATATTTTACTGTTATCAAACAAATTCAAGGAAAGAGATAATTTAATTATACAATATTTTTCTACACTGGATCAGGTTAACTTATATAATGAGATCAATTTGTTGTTTCAATTTTCATTTTTTTACCAATGAGCCATTAATAAGTTGATATTACTCAATTCTCGGTACTCAATTATTTTAAATACTGAATTCTGCCAAATTTTATCTGTTGCTCGGCAAATTTATGAATCTGTTTTTCTTTTAAACAAACATGTTAACTATCTCATCGTAGTCTTTTTCAGTGATTTCCTTTCAAAAATTATAAATACCTTTGTCAGTGTTTTTGTTCCGGTTCAAATTCAGGGCTCTATTCTCAATGCAAAAAGTATATATTGGGACTTAAAAATTCCCAATAAAATGTTAAAAAAAAAACAATTAAACTTTTAGAAGGGACAAACATGTCTAGGGCCTTTTCACAGAATGAAAAAAACTTGCGTCGGCAATTATCAGACCATAGTAGCAGTTGCTTCCATTCGCTGCAAGTATCAAAATACATGTTACATCAACCATCGATAGATGAAGCATTCATGATCACAATGGAGGGCCTGATCGGGGATGTGTACAAGGCGATAAGAAAACATTGCCTAGAGGCTTATCTCGATTGGCGAGCGTTTATCCCCTTGTTTATCAGGGACAATAAAACATAGATGCTCTTTTGTTTTGAGGGAAAGCGTACTGTGGACCCTTGCACGAGAAAAAAAATTGCAGTGGGCCGATTATTTAAAAAAAAATCATAGTTCGACAGCCAGCTGGGAGGGCCCGGGCCCCTGGGCCCATGGCCTGGGTACGGGCTTGGACTTTAAATGTCATCTTTGAATAGGCCATGAGGTGTAATATTAAGCATTTAACGTCAGTGACATTATTATACAGTACAGCCAAGGCGGAACAAACATTATCCGCGGCTTCGCCACGGCAAGATTATTAGTACGCGGCGGCCGAATCGTGTGTTCACGCGGCGAATCGCCGCGGCTGTCGGCATCGTTCCGCGCAACAACACTGAGCCTGTATCAACCTCGCGTACTTTCGCGGAGTGAATTCACCGCATACGTACGCGGTGGATCAAGTGAATAGATATACATCTACATGTTCATTTGTGTAGCATAGAAACCTAGATTTACGCCACTTTCATAGTTATTAGTTTCATGTTATAAAGTGATATCATGGGCATCATACAGTTTATAGGTGCCTATCGCAACCGTTGTTTATTGTTTGTGTTTTCACTTATATAAACTTATATTTGTTAATGCAGCATCAACATACTAAAACAATATCACGGAAAGAGGAAAATAATGCATTTGAATACAGTACAGGCAACGTGTACTTTGACAAACGCCACTCGTCGCGGTGTTCATTTTACGGTGTTCGCTTACCAAACGACCCCCGCGATGGGTGTTCAGATCAAATATTCGCGGGGGCCGTTTTCAATAAGGTGGACACCGCGAATCACCGCGGACCCATTATATCTACTGCGGTGTTCATCGTGTTCGCTAAAAATAAAATAATTAAATATAAACGTAAATTATTGATCCCTTTCATTTAAAGCGGGAATATACGTTGTTGTCAAATATTTATGAATTTATATAAAATGTGTAATAAACTTATTATATATATATTTAAATATAAATTAAAATAAAAGTTTAGAAGAACGTGTCGAAAATGCGAAATAAGCCAGATATTTAATTCTGAAATTGAAAACGGCTGTACAGCCGAATTCGCTAGCATGTAAACCATACATGTACGATGTGAATCTAAACTTAAGTCGTAAGTTGTCAAAACGAAAGTACGGTTGATATTCAAATGGATTATTTTTCTTTTCGGGATATTGTTTAATTATGTTGATGCTGCATTAACAAATGCAAGTGTATATCGAGCGAAAACACAAAAAATAAACATCGGTTACGAAACACACCTACATTGTATATTGTAAATACTGTTAGTTGCCCATAATATCACTTTAAGTACGCATACATTTGCACATACATGTAGTTTATTATGTTCATTTGTACATTGTACATGTAAATTTAAAACTCTTGAATGACCATCGCAGACAAGTATTATCAATGGCCGCGCGGCATTGCGGTGATCACGGATGTTCCAGTTAATGAAAGCGTGCAATCGCGGCGATTTCGGGTGTTCGCCGAACACCGCGGTCAGTAGCGTGTCCGCCCCCCGCGAAATGTCACCCATCGGGAAAATTGAACACCGCGGACACGCGTTTTTGTCAAAGTACACGTTGCCTGTACTGTATCAACCGTACTTTGACAACTGACGACAGAAATTATTCGATATACGATGTAAATCATGGTTTAGTGCAGATTCGTACATACGGCACAAAAACACTATTTTGTTTTACGGATCCTTTTTTCTTAGAGGACTGGATGAGTCATGTAAAATATGGACTATAAATTTATTTTTTTTAATAAACAACTGGTAGCAAGATGTGTTGCAGATAATTGGTCAGTAACCACATTTCAACAAACTATTTTGTACAAAATTACGTGACCTTGTTAATGTGTGAAATACATTTTTACGGGCAGGAAACTTACTTACTTGCTAGCCAATCTAAATATGCTTATATGATAATACCAGTGTAAAATAAAACCAAAAACAAATATGTTTGTTGATCATTTTAAGTTTTCTAATGGTCAACTCATCTAACAGTTAATAGGTGTCTATCGCAACCGTTATTTATTGTTTTTGTTTTCACTTAAGATACACTTATATTTGTGAATGCAGCATCAACATACTAAAACAATATCCAGGAAAGAGAAAGTAATGCATTTGTATATCAGCCGTACTTTCGTTGTTCCCAACTTATGACAGAAAGTATTCGATTTACAATGTGAATTTAGTTTTAGTGCAGATTCGTTCAAACGACACAAAGACACTATTTTGTTTTACGAATCATTTCGGCTTACAAGAATGTCCAGTCATAAAAAATATCTAATTTTATAAACACCCGGTAGCAAGATGAGTTGCAGCTAATTGTCAGTAACCACATTTTTACTAACTCTTTTGACCTGTTTATTCTTTTCAGTTCAATTCAACAGTGAAAAATGCCCATAATATCACTTCAATATAAAATAATAATGAAACGGTGCAGGTACATGTAATAGACGCACACAAAGTAACTTAAACTACTTAAGCCGATTCTAAAAATGACAAAGATAAATTATTATTGAAATTGAATTAATACATGCCCTTGATTATCGTGTTTTGTTTTGATGACTTCGATTTTTGTTAAATTTTCAGGATTACAACAATTTGTATAAAAGGGAATGCACTCACTAAAAACACAACAGCACGCTTTTTTATTAACTATGTTATCTATTTTATTTTGAATCCGCGCACATTAAATAATAGGATTTGACATATTATTATAAATGTTCTTTAAATTGTTTTTAACAACTAATCATTCAAAAAAGATTGTTTATTTTATGATACATGTACGCATCGACTCGGCGTCATGTCGCGGATCGAGGCTTGACTCGGCATGCCGCGGTGGACAGATGCGAAGCTTCGCGACGAAATTCAACTTGCCGCCGCATACTTACGCGGCTTCAACAGCTGACGCGGCATCGACTCGTTTCGACTTGCCGCCGCGGATCGCGAAATATGTTTGTTCCGCCTTGGCTGTACTGTAAGTGCCCCTATACTAAGATTTTAAAATCTTTACCATAAGGTCAATAAAGGCCCTGCCTGGGGACAAATTTTTTTCTATTGAAATCTATTTTATGTTACTTTTTATTGAAATTTATTTGATGTTACATCATCTCCAGGCCTCGACACTAACGGTGGTCCGGGGACCCGAGGCCCCCAGATTTTGGCGAGGACCACCAGGTCTTTCAAGCTGGGTGGTCCTCCGGGAACCCTAAATTTATAGAACCACTTTGTCTTGATTGACCATTTGAATTTTTAAAAGTGCCTCCAATTTTTAAAGAGCGGCGTATTTAAAAAAAATCTGTAAAATCTTATCCGAAAATGTACTGCGAATCGAAAGCACGCGACTGAGCATTAGCGGCCAGCGTCTGTCAGTTGTAAATATTGATTTTCGACCATGTAAGCGACCTACAGGCAGAGAGTATATTGAAATCACTGAAGCGTGTAAGTGTTACAAACGGTGTTTTTACTGCTATTGTCAAGTTTTATGGGGGTTATTATCGGATTATCGGATTATTAATGGCTCCTTTATGATATTGAGCCCCCCAAAAAGTAACATTGGGACAAACTGTCACGACGATCAGTAATTATAATAATTATAAGGGCCGCTATTTCTTTAATCAAAGCCATAGGCGATCGGGCTGGCAAAAGCATTTAATTTCTCCACAAAAACACATGCCGGTATACACTTTTTTCTACAGGTATTTGTGAGCATTTCTGTTTAATAGTTCCATTATTATTATGACCTTGGAAGGATATAATTTGATTAAGATACCAACAATTTCTGAAATAAAAGTATATCGTTCACTTGGTGTACTATATTTCGGATTTGTTAAAATTCGGACATTTAAAGATAGTGACATGTAGGTGTTTGTTTGTTGTTGATAGTTTGTAAAAAAAATATGCTTTATGTTATTTCAGGCAACTAGAATAGATGGTGGTAATTATCTGGGCCTTTCTGTCAGGAAATAGGCGTGATCAACTATAATTTAATTGATCCTGGAAATCATCCACCACTAACAGAAAACGTTTTAACAACAGAAGCTGATGTATGACATGTCCAAATGACCATATATAACTGTTAAACAAATTAAGTGAGATGATTTATTTTCTGATGTTTTATATTTCTTTTTCCCTTTCAAATGATGTAAATTGGTGTGATTTTATGTTTAAATAATTAATTTTGAAACATTTAGGCAGCATACTGTTTAATACATTGAAGTTAACAGTGTTATATTATTTTGGTTATCTGTGTTGTTTATCAAGTTGAAAAAAATGGTATTTATATACAAATAAAGCTTATTAAGACTTATGAAGGTATGACTTATGAAGGTACTTATTGTTTTTTATGTAATAATATACTTTTTAAAGTGATAATATAGGCAATGACATTAATGTAGTAAGGTTTCTTTAAATGATTGTTCTTATTAATAAGGTTGGCATAATCGACAGTTTTCACGGCGCGAAAAAGTTGCAACAAGTTTTGTTGAGCCAGTGAAACCCCTGAATGCGCGTAATTACCTTTTATTTCTTAAAAGTTTATAATAAGAACTTCCGAAACGCTAAGTTCTAACGGCGAAGGGCAATGCTGAAGATGATAATGCTGAAGATGATTATGACATGGATGACGATGCTGATGATATTGATGAAATACATGATATCAAAAGTTTACAAGACAAGGTTATGAGCTTTTAATGGGTCTGCTTTAAATGGCAACAGAATTGAATATAGGAAATAAAAATGTGTACTAGTATGCTTCTTGTACTTATTTGCCCTTACGTCGAGAGTAGCTGTGTGTTGAAACAAGAGGACTCCCTAGTTTGGGTGAGGGCCACCAAAAGTTGAAAGTAGGGTCCCCTCCGGGTACCCTGTCAAAAAAAGTTAGTGTCAAGGCCTGATCTCTTACAAATCATACCGCTTGCCAACCGGGTGTACATTGTCCAGGGTAATCATGGAACTTAGGCTGGAAATCCATGGTATAACATGGAATTCCATGGAAATCCCTGGAATTTTAAACAGTTTCCAGGGTTTTCCAGTGTTTTGTTCTAGAAATGTCCATGAAACGTGGACTTTTTTCCCCAAGCATTTTCCAGCCTTGGATGGAAAAGCATGGAAAAGGAATGGAAAACGCTGGATTTAGGCTGGATAACCATGGAAAATATTTTCAGATAGCATGGAAAGTGGAACATAGAATTTTTTAAGCATGGAAAAGACTCTAACATTTTCAGCTGACCCTGGAAAAAACTTAGACTTTATAAGAGGAGAAAATAACTTATAAAAATGCAACACATTTTATTCAAAGTAAATCAGAGTTCAACAATTTACACAACATATGAATAAAACATAAAACAATGTGCATAGTTTGGGCAGAAATAGTAGTAGTTATAGTAGTAGTAGTAGTGGTAGAAGTAGTAATGCTGAGGCTGGCAGTAGAATATGTTGTAGGAGTAGAAGTAAAAGTGGTTGTTGTATAAGTTGTACAATCAGTTAAACTACTGATAATTATACTATTGGTGCAAATTAAAGTGACAGTAGCAGTAGTAGCAGTTATTATTGTGTTGTTGTTTTAGCATTTACAGGAATAGTAGCATTAATGGTAGCAATAGTAGAATAAATAATAATAACACTACTAGTAGCAGCAGCAGTAGTAGTAGTTAAGGAAGTAGCATTAGCAGCAGCAGCAGTAGTAGTAGTAGAAGTAGTAGTAGTAGAAGTAGTAGTAGTAGAAGTAGCAGCAGCAGCAGTAGTAGCAGTAGCAGCAGCATCAGTAGGTAGTAGTAGCAGTAGTAGTAGCAATAGTAGTTGAAGTACTAGTAGTAGTAGTAGTAGTAGTAGTAGTAGTAGTAGTGTAGTAGTAGTAGTAGTAGTAGTAGTAGTAGTAGTAGTAGTAGTAGTAGTAGTAGTAGTAGTAGTGGTAGTAGTAGTAGTAGTAGTAGTAGTAGTAGTAACAGCAGCAGCAGTAGTAGTAGTAGTAGTCACTGCAGCAGGAGTTGTAGTAGTAGCAGCAGCAGCAGCAGTAGCAGTAGTAGTAGTAGCAGCAGCAGCAGCAACAGGAGTAGTAGCAGCAGCAGTAGCAGCAGCAGTAGTAGTAGTAGTAGTTGAAGCAGTAGTAGTAGTTGAAGCAGTAGTAGTAGTAGTAGCAGCAGTAGCAGCAGTTTTAGTAGAAGTAATAGTAGTAGTAGTAGAAGTAGTAGTAATAGTAGTAGTAGTATAAGTAGAAGTAGCAGTAGTAGTAGAAGTAGTAGTAGTAGTAGTAGTAGTAGTAGTAGTAGTAGTAGTAGTAGTAGTAGTAGTAGTAGTTGTTGTTGTTGTGGCTGTTGTAATAGTAGTAGTAGTTTTGCAGAAGTAGTAGTAGTAGTAGTAGTAGTAGTACTAGTAGTAGAAGTAATAGTAGTAACTTTCAAAGCAATGTCTACAAGTTTAAATTCCTTAACCCTGTTCAAGGTGTATACACACTCAATATTTAACTACAGTCCAGGTTTGCAATTAACTAACTATCTGATAAACCTGTGTGTGAGTCAGATATGTCTGCTGCTAATCTATTGGTTATAAAATATCACAGCCTTTTCTGATTTGCTGAGTTCAAATACAGAAAGTTTACCTGTTAGATTGAAATTCTGGAGCAGGCCTATTGTAAAATATGCAGGTTAAACTTGTTGTTAAAATGAAGTTAATGTAATGTTCACAAACAGTAGAGTTTTTCCATTAACAAGAATTTCTTAAAATAATAATGTATGGATATCATTTGGAAAGTGACATGAAATGTTGTTAAAAAGTGATGCATACAAGTGTTTCAGAAGTCTGTCTAGGAATAGAACAACAACTGAAGGTTTGTGCTTTTCATTATTTCTAAATATTCCTTTAAATTTATTCTTCTTATGTCATCATTGTAGACCTTTTTTATGTGACATTTTAGGCAAATGTATGGCAAATATAGAAGTTTAAAAGCAGCTGTCACACACATTTTCACTAAGTGCAGTTTGCAGCTTGATAAAGGAAGTCCTATGTGGAGATTTTAATAAGCTTGAATGTAGTATCGGAAGTTTATAATGCATGGCTAGGGAACTGAGGCTAAGGGAGTTATGTGCTGTGCATGATGAGAACTCAATGCTCATTAATGCTGTTAATGTTTATAAATAAATTAATTAGACCAATAGCATTGTTTTTTAGGTTTCACTGTGCATTTTCATACCAATAGAATTACACATCATTCTAATTATAGCAATAATAAATTTGTACTAATCATACCTACAAATTTTGTTATGCTATGCTTTGTGATGTATTAACTTCATTGTAAGTTATTATTTAAAGACCATTTTACTAAATATTTAAAACAATACTTGAATTATTTTCTATATACATTTTCATTATGTGCTTTAACTATAGCTGACCAGTTGATGAAAGATACTGCAGAGTTTGGCAGGGAAATAACCCAAGACAGCAAAGTGGCTCTTTTGGCGCATTTACTAAGAGGACTAACATGGCCACAAATTCATGGTAAAAATTGTTATGCCCCGGGCTCATATAAGTAGTTTAGTGTTAACCACCTGAAAGTATTTTGTCTTTTTGGTATCCAATATTTTGGTCTAGTTTCAATTACAGGTTATTTTTATATGAATTAGCAAATTAGCATAACTTTCATATAGCAATATCTGAATATAAAATTCCTATATACATGTATGTTTGAGTTTCCAGATACATGCTAGTTTACCCCGTTTTGGGGCATTTAACAATATAAATTTCAAAATAAAAGAGAGTCATATAAAAATATAAGTTAAATCACCAATTTATTCACTTTAAAGTCAAAGTTTTCCTGTGTGGTTGCCTGTTTGCAGGTAGATTAAAGCCCGCTTGCAAACTTTAAGAGAATAAATTTCAGTAAATGGAAAAGAAATAATTGCTAACTACTTAGGATCGTAAATGTTCGCTCAAATACAAAAAAGCCACATGTACCGAATTGAGCAGTGATATGAAATATCTAGAATAGATTAAAATATGAATGAGCATTGAAGTATAGATATTCAATCATATGATTGCTGCACATTTACTTTTACAGATGAATGTAAAAAACTTATGACTTTCTTGTAATATTGTTTGCTTTGTTTTTCTTTCAGAGATCATGCAGGAGCCGTACAGTATAACAGCAGTACAAGTTCTATAAAAGATCCACGACCTACTGAAGCCCAGCTAATTAACAAAAAAGTTTTTAAAAACTGTAATTTTATCCCACCTGGGTACTTATAATTGACTAAGCTGCCTACACAAGTTTTAGACTTGCAATTATATTTTAAACTGTCACTTGGAAAGTATTTTAATGAAATTGAGCACCAAAATTGCATTAAAGTGAAAGTAGCTGAGAAAAATAGTATCCTTGTGCTCATGGGCAGCTACATATATTGTGACAAACATGAATTAGCTAAAATAACTTAAATTTTTCATTTTGTTTCTTGTATATCGTTTGTACAGGGTTCGTGAATTGTTACTGTATATTACTTGACTTGCTTGTATTTTGTTACTTTGAATACATGTTGTGAAGGTTGCATTATACTTTTTAACTTTTAAAGTAGCGCCTGTTCTGTTATGTAAGGGCCTGATTTATGATAATGGACATAGAGGCTTTGTAAGCATGTATTAAACAACACTTGTTTGATCTGAATAATTTGTTAAATAAATGTAACACAATTTGTAATCTGATGTTATATTTTGATGAATTGTGAACAAAAAAATACATCGAAGAAACTAAGGCATTATGTTGATTTTTTGTTTTGTTTTAATCTAACCTTAAATTATGATTTATTTAAGCTGTGAGTATTGTATTCATTTAATACATGAATATTGTTTTTAGACCAGAAATTTCTTTTTCTATTCAGTGACCATGGTAAACCAGTGATTTTTTTTGATTTTTTTTCTTACAGCCTGTGCCTTTTGGATTGGGAAAATTAGCGCGATAAACCATGAAATTGGGAAAAATAGCGCGATAAACCATGAAATTGGGAAACATTATAAATATGATTATAAGAACAGAATTAAAATTATTAAAGTATGTTTGACAGCATTTTTATATTATAAAGTGCTAATTTAATGTGTTCTTACAATGAAGACAATGTTAAGTTAATATCCTTCCACATTCATATTGAACTTGCAATAATCTATATAGATTCTTAAATATACCATTTAATCATAACCTCTTTAACAGTAAGAATTTAATTCAGTATTCTTTTAAATTAAATATCATATGGTGAAAACATTAACAAATATTTATTTAAAAAACGCTTTAGTGGTCTTGCTATGTCAATGATGTATTAAATAGAGTTAAAATTGTTTATTTCATTTCTTTACCTTTCAACATCTTCATGATCTTGCACTTCAATGCTATTTCAGTAAACTGTAAAGCGTGACAAACATAATAAAGCAGAATATGCATATGAATCTGATTTTACACAGATCCACTAACATATAAATCATATCATGTTTGTCTCTTTCCATTTTCGAACGATACTCATTTTAAATGCATTAACTTTGTGAGTAACGGTAGACTAACTCCAATTTCCCAACACTGATTTCCGTGATGCACATTCACTGAAGATTTGTAATAAATATTTGTTGTTTTTATCTCAAACGTTGTATTTTGCGTTAATTGACACACGCATTAAATTATTCCGTAATAACCATATGATATCCGTTGTTAATTTGAATGTTATTTATCATTTTCGCCGCTCATCGTAAATTTCTCGTCTGCTTGCCGCCATCTTGGGCGTGTGTACAAACAGGCGTTTACAATCGGGATACATCGACTATCGTCGGTATCCTCCGCAATATAGAGAGAGATGTGGATAGCAACGTAAAATCGTATTCGGCTAAATTCGCGAAAAATACGTAAGTCAGTTGTTGTTCGGCGACGACTCGGCAACTCGATAGGCACTCGTTCGAAATTATCGCTAAATTACATGTACATTGTAATCTTATTGGCTTTACTGGGAAAATTTTGTCTTTTTTTGGGAAATTTTAATCAAATTTTTGGGAAAAAAACGTCATTTTTTGCAATTGGGAAGCAGCCGAATATCGGCTGTAATTTCTGGCAAAAAAAATCACTGTAAACGCTGGACAATTTTCCATGTTATACCAGGCATCCATGGACTATTAAACAAGGAAAAACCCTGGAACATTTTCCAGGGTTTTCCAGCCAGCATGGAAAAAATACCGTCCGAATACTCCATGTAATCTGGAAAACCCTGGAAAAAAATCCATGGTTTTCCATGGTTTTCCAGATTACACTACGCATCCCGCGATTTTTGCCTAGATCACCCATCACTGCGTTTGGGCCAACGTGGCAAATCCCGGTGATTCACAGCGAAAACACTCATACGGGTGATTCGCGTTGATTTCACTGCGACCATCTTGCGATAAAGATCAGCTGTAGAAACACTGCGAAACACCGCGATATCGCCGTGATTCGCAGTGACTACTAGATTAAAATTCCAACTTACAAAAATGTACATGTTCATGTATCAACATTATTGACGATCGCGAAAATGTATGACATTTAATAAACACTTTCTGATTGTCGAAATCCTTATACCCACCCAAACAGGATTTTTAATTGTTGAAATAACAATTGTCTGTCTTTTGGGCAGCATATAAGTAACCATAAAAATCCAGAATGCCGTCATGTTAAGGACAATAAATGTAATTTTGCATGTCCCCTAAGCTTTACACATTCGTTTGCAGATACATGTAGATGAAAGTTGCATAAGAATGGCAAGTATATGCGCACAGATCAGCATTTTCGCCAGCTTATATTAATTGATGAGTTAATCTAACAATTGTCATGCTTTGTTCGCTGCTTTTTATAAGGACTTTGACATGTTCGGATATTTCATGCCGACTGCCGAAATTGTTCTTTATGCGTATCGCAATTAGTTCTGCTTGTTAAACTAGGAATATTTCTGCATGCATTTTTGCACTGTTTGTTTATTGTTTGTGTACAGGTTCAATAAAGATTTGAATCTGTATTTATTAAATGTGCATTATTAGTAGTGGTTATATAAAGATTATGAGTTATTATGCAGCATGTTTATATTATAATCATTAACACATTCCTTTTGAAAGTAACATATGTGCATGAACGTTTGTAATATAAATAATAAATATAAATATATATTTATTGGTTGCGTGTAATAATTTTGATGAAATTGCTGTTTCAGGGTACAAAGGTGACCATTATACAAAGTTTCCATCCGACGATGGTAGTAATACAATTCTGTGGATAATAAAGTATATGTTGTTTTAGTAATGATGCATGGGCACAAAAAGAATTGTAATATCAATAACGTCTGCATGTCATATAATCTCTGATTGAAATGCATAAACTGTATAAAATTATGTATTAAAGTTACAAGATGATAATAATTGTCTTTGTAGATATATTGTCCTATATGTAATTATGTTGTATACTATGGTGATTATAAAACTTTTGTTATGTTCGATTACTCAAGTTAATGTCAAACAGTGATGATAATTAACTGTTCACGAGAATTTCATACCTGAACAGTTATAATCTCAACATTTTACTAGTGTGTTTTTAATTGATGTTGGGTCCAATTACATATGGCGGTTTTATTGTAAATTAAAAAACTGCGAAAAAAAGTTATATAATGTTAGCATGCTTTGTTTACACTAGAATAGATCAAAAGACATCATAGAGAAGAGAATAACCAATGCAATTTATTGAGTTTATTTTTTTCGATTACTCAGTCGGTGACAAGAAATATAAGCTACACACAAATATCACACCTTAAACAATTATAATCTCAACACCTTTTACACTAGAATAAATCAAAGTACATCAAACAGATCATAATTAACAAATAATTACCATCGTTTCATTAACTCAGTTCGTACGAAAAATGGACGCTATATAACTCGAGGGTTATCCAGGCCAAACCATCAGTTTATCTTCTGTTTTATTAGCTATATGGAGTATAATAGTGTTTAGTGTTCATATTGGATTTTATATAGTTTCACCGCGTGAATATTGGATTTTTAAGTTATTGTGAATAAAATGGCGTTGAGGACACTAACCCGTCAAGTGACTCATTTCTTAGTGAAGTTTCATTGCGATGGGACCTTCATGATACGAAATCGTGGACACGTGAAGACCGACGACATTAGGAGCGAAGTAAGTACTACGTTGTTTTGCAACTTGTATCGTAGAACTGATAATCCCATGTGTCTCAATTATGATAATGTAATTACTGCTGAACATATTGTTTTATATATGCGTTATGTTGTTAAAAACAATCATGTACATCTATATATAATTATATATTTGATGTGCCGTTATGGTTATTTTGTATAATAACTACTATTTAAACACAGAGTAGTCACCGAATACATCCCTCATTATTTGTTTGTTTCATCAGTATATCATTGTACTAAATATGTATGTTGTAAAGTATCGAATACTGCCGATGACAATTTTTATCAATCCTTTGCGCTTAAAAAAAGTTGTTCTGTCTTGCTAACAAGCACACCTTGACGTAAAACTTTGTGATTCGTTATAGTCACTATTAAGAATTTTACCAATCCTTTAGTAATACTTAAACCACTAATACGATATCCTATACAAAAACAGCTAAAACTTGGACCCTAAACGAATTATATTATGCAATCAAAGAGGCATGAACAGTATTACACCCTCATTTATTTGTCCGTTTCACATTTATGTACTTAAATATCTATATATTATATAAATTAAAATGTCGCAAAACAGGGGTTCATAATAAGACTCATTAAATAAATAATTGTTTTGATGTATCTTAACAATATGTGAGCCTGTGCTGTATCCCGGTGTTTAATTGCTCATTTCAAAACTGATTATCTCTGAGTTAATAATTGTATTTCACAATTTATGAGAAATGTACGCAAACAAGTTTTCGGTTGATTAAAACAACGTAATCCGTAAAAAAAGTTGTAATGCTACTATAGGACACGAACGGCATCGTAAAAGAAAATACGTTTGACAACAATGGGGGTAATTGATATTACGAAAAAATTTCATCTAACTTAAACAGCCATTTAATATCCGCCATGCACTTCGTTTGTATCAGGGCTTTGTTACCATTGTCACTTTAATTTTATAATTAGATGTATTATTTCATTACTGTAACTCGTGCTTTGCCAACCGGTAAATCTTAACAGTTTTATGTCGCTGTTTTTTAAACTACATTTAGGCTTGTCAATTTTCGTTGCATTTCGTCTGTACTTAACAGATTTGCGAAGTGGTGGAAACTTTTCCCCCTTGACCGCTCACTAAACAATCTGCTAGGAATGTCCCCTGTCGCCTTGCCCTTCATTGCGACGCAAACTGGAGCCACTTTAAAACAGTGGTCGATGTATCTGTTGCATTGTTCGACCGTCATTTCTTTTTCCCAGAAGTTATTGAGACTCGCTTGCAGTTCATCTTTTGTTCGCGGACCTTCCTTTGCCACGAATCGTTTCATCTGATTCCAAACGAACTCGATTGGATTAAGATCAGGACTTTCTGGAGCCAAAAAAAACATACTTAATGAAATTCTTCGTTGGTGGTAAACTTTCACGAAATTGTAAGCAAATATCGAAAATATTGTTTTCAATCCTACTATGCGGAGTCATAAAGTATATACTGTTTATTGGAATAAAGCGGGAGTTCACTATGATTGCGCTGTAATCTGCCAAATTCTTCAGTCACGTGATAGCCAATATGGCGGGGATTTATCGATTATGTGATTGTCTATTGTGAATGGATTAATTGAAACATCCGTTACATGTATATGATACCAAAATAAGAGCGTGTGTAGATAAAAAGGGGCAGCGTAGGAGTTAGTGCGACATCCTAGTCTGATAGCGATCAATGTTTATTACTCAAAGTTGATTTAATTGCAGGAGGTCTAAGTTATTATCTGATACCACACTGTGACTCTCATTAGCCAGTTAAGATATATCCGCTGATAAGCACCCACCCAAATAACAATAAACTACATGACGCAATATGGAATAAACCACAGCGCTGGTAGCTTGTTAATTCGAGATTCGCTCATAATTGATATTTGCGAAAGTTAAGAGAAATCATTCTATGTGTGACATTACATTTAATCCAGATAATTCAAAACACTGAAAAGTATTTAGTGAACATTGAATATAAAATAATTACCATAAATTAATTAAGTATGGTCCATGCACAAAACTATTAGCATATTATATAGTGTTGTGAATATTTCAATATATTGTACCAGCAAACAATATTACTCGCATTCACATTCTAATTTCCTTATACAAAAAATAGCATGTATCGAGTCTGTGTAGAAAACAATTAATTATGTGTGGTAAATATCCGCAGTTGAGAAAATAAATTGACAATTCAAGTTATGGTCTTTGTCGTCATAAAAACTAAGTGTTTAAAACAATACGTGTGTGTTTATAAGTTGAATGGTAAGTGTCATTTTTTATAGCTGCTGTTTAGATTCACATATTATTAGCGGTGTTAATAAAAAAATAGTAGCATAAATAATCCGTGTATATGATCTAGTCAAAAAGGCATAACAAAAATGCGTTTCATTTAATATGAATAAATTTAGAATAAGGTGTCGCAATTTCAGAAAAAACTAAAGCATATTAATTTAGAATCCGTACAATGAGTGGTGTATTTCATACTTGATATATGCAATCCTTGTAGAATCATAAAAATAACGATAATATATTATAAATAAGATATTTATAACAAACATGATTAAAGAAGGAAAATTTATCGGATAAAATTATTATTATTTTTATCTGATACACTTTAACCCATTTATGCCCAGTGGACTCTCCCATGCTTGTAAATTGGATCAATTTATTTCCAAAATTAGGGATGTCTAGTATATTTATTTCTATATTTAGAATAATACTTACTGAAATTCCTTTAAGCATACAGAGAAGACCCAGATGAGACGCCGCATCATGCGGCGTCTCATCTGGGTCTACGCTGTTTGCAGTGTCCTTTTTTTCAGGACGCTAGGCATGAATGGGTTAATTAAGGTTTTTCCAACTAATTGTATACAAACATATATTAAAAACAAAAAATCATGACCTAAAGATAATCTTTTTATATATTAATTACCTCCCTTGATTAGAAAATTAAAATGTTGCAAGCCTTGACATTTAATATTAGTGCCAAACAACTCAATTAATGTACACGCTTATCGACTAAAGGTGCGATATTTCCTATGTATACCGATTTACCGAAACCTCCACGGCATTTACTACATGTATATAAATCAAATTTACCGAACTTGTCATTTACCAAAACCACAATAACTCATTTGAACAGCAAAAATTGCTAGGCGTTGTTTTTAACAAATCAAGCTTAATAAAAGTCTAATGGCGTGATAAAATTTCAATTGCATTCCCCAAGGTTCATTATTAGACACGACCTTATTAACAAACAAGCAGAATTTTTATGTAGAGACAAAGTCACGCAAATAATTTAAAGTATTTCATTTGGATCAACGACATTAAAGCATCTAACTGTTTTATGCATCAATAGTATTTAGGACAAAACTAAAAACAGTTTTGCTAATAACATAACATTTAGCACTGAAAGTAAATTGAACTGACGATCTAGGAAATACTGAAAGATGGATTATGGTTTGGTAGTATTTGCCATAAAACAATTAGTCGCGAAAGCATGGTTTTAAAATTAATCGATTAAGCATTAACGTTCCCTTTGCTCGATATAATGTAATTTGTATCTACCATCACTTGTATTAAATAGAGATAATAAACGAGTCGCGCACTCGGGAACAGGGTTTAAAGCACGTGCGGAAAGTGTTGTCCTAGACTAGCCAGTGCAGTACGCAGAGGCTAATCAGGGTCGACACTTTCAACCTAAACTTGATTTTCTCTAAAGTGGGACATTCTTTAAATACCATATAAGCGTAAAGTTCGTTATGATGAATAAGGATGATATTGAACGCAATAACATTAAGCTCCATTTTCACAGAGCCGCGCTCAAATTCAACTGTAATGTTTTTTCTGGATCCCCAATGAGTCTAGACACGATTATATTTTCCAATCAATATCTGAGCTCAACTTAATGTTGCACAAGACGCACTTTCGAAAATTCAAGAATAATCTCTAGTAAAGCGTGCACATTTAAACCAGTTTAATTAGGACTAATTAGCCACATTTGAGACGAAATTCAGAAACTTAAAACAAAGTAGCACCTGCATGTAAGTATAGCTCTAGATCGTGTTGAAAAAGTTAATGTGTGTATCTAACTACAACATATAAACGCATATTATTCTTACTGGACGACCACACGTTCCACCAATTAATACCATTCTCTTCCATGAATCGTTTTGACAAGTTCGATCTGTGCTTCGGATCGTTGTCTTGCTGAAACCTATGTCCATCTGGGTAAGTTGTCCTAACAAACGGAAGCAATGTTTTTTCAAGAATTTGTTCAGTGAAGAACTTGCTGTCCATGATTCCGTCGAAAATTAATATAGATGTGGTACCTCTCCGGCTTATCCCTGCCCACACATGCACTTTTAACGGGTGTTTGGGTTTGGGAATGGACGTGCGGGCAGATCCCTCAGGTCTATAGCTTGTCGTTCTGTTGTTGTGAAGCTGAACAGAGCTTTCATCAGTAAAAATGATGTTATCTAAACTATCGTTTGATTCGATCAAAGTCTGACAAAAGTCTATCCTCGGTTGAAGGTTCCGCGTATTGACCATCTGCGAATATCTCGGATTACTATTAGTAAATCCAGCTGCCTTAATTAATCTCCGAGTAGTACTAAGGGAAAAAGTAGCACCATCTTTCTTTAATTCCCTGTGAATATCCGTGCTGGATTGATGGCAGTTGCGCTGCAATGAACTTTTCACTATTTCCAAATCGCAATATGACACTGACCGAAATGCCTTAGGTTTAGGGATAACCTCATCCGGATTAAACTGTCCGTGAACATATTGCTTTATCCAATATGACACAATTTGTCGCGATACAACAACACCCGTGAGTTCCAACTCTTTCACAATGACTTTTACTTTAACACCGGACTTGAACAAAGCAATTATCTTTAATTTGGCATCATGCGTCACTTTTCCCATTTTAAACAGAAGGAATAATTGAATAAGTCGCTATAAAATCGTAATGAATGAGTTGATACTATATCGTTTAACACTTGCAAGAAGTCTGAGACCGCAAGAACTGAGAACCAACATAAATAGCAATAGCAAATTTGACACTTAACTTGTATATTGTATTGCCCGTGGTTTGGGGTCGTTCGTTCAGAAGAGCACTTCTGATAATGCCTTGCAGATAACGTAAATAACATCATTTTGACACTTCACTTGTATATTTTATTGCTGGTGATTGTGGGTCGTCTCTACCCCGTTCAGTTGGGGTATTTCGCACAATAATGTGTGGCAGATTACCTTTATAAATTTTGACACTTCCCAGCATGTTTTATTACAGGTGATAGTGGGTCGTTCGTACCAAGTCCAGTGGGGTAGGACCAAATCGACGGCAGATGAAGCCGTGATTATCGCGGAAGGTATAGAAGCCGAAATGAAAGAAAAACTGTCAGAATGCCTTCAACAGTTTGAAAACAACAACAAAAGAAAAGAACCTTCGACAAATGACATTTCTAAACCTCAAAAGAGACAAAAGGTAATTATTAACCTCACATTTACCTATCAAATAGCCAGCCGATTTGTCCACTTTTTATTAAAAACAAAATGCATCGAAATCATTGTAACGATGTCGGTTTCCGTAACAGTATTACTGACTAAATTTTTTAAAGGGGCATTTTCACAGATTTTGGCATAACTATATAAAAGTTTGTCAATTAATGCTTTATATTTATATATATAGTATCACACGATATAACTACACCTATTGAACTTAAAAATCTCTAGTAAAAAAAAACAATAACACACACAAGCAATTGTGTGAATATGAAAGAACTTTTTTTAATTTTGTCCCAAAACGTGAAAAGGCCCCTCTCGTAAGGCGTCGTTCGCCACGCGCCACACAATACACACGTAAGGCCCATCATACCATACATAAGATAAACAAGAGGATAGTATTATAAAAAAGCAATTATAATCACGATTTATTTTCAAATACATATCACATACAAACAAGTCGCATACAGTTGAAATAAAACGCAAAACAATGTACTTGCGCATGTTAATGTCATAGGATGCGCACATATAACAAATATATTTGTATCATTGTTGTTCAAGAAATCGGTATACTAATCATCATTCTTGTTTTTAGACTGCCGCCGGCAAGCCTGTGGCACAAGTTCTGAGTCGGAGACCTCATACCAACGTTATCTCGGTAACCCAGGAACCAGCGCAAGAAGCCTCCTCAGCGGCAACGGAGTCAGTTCAACTTGCAGCGATTTCTGTGCCACCTGGTACAGGTTCTCGCGTATCCGAAACGCCGGAACCATTGTTAGAGGCGACGTCATCTTCAACTGGAGGCACGTTCGTTCCACCTTCAGTGGGACCGACCTCAGAGCATGTTGTTCCTCCACCACTCCCTGTTGGAGCAACATATGTGCCGCCTCCCGTTGACAAGACTGTTGTGGGAGAGGTTCATAGGCCGTGGATGTCTGGAGGCACGTTCATTCATTCAATGGGACCGACTTCAGAGCAGGTTGTTCCTCCACCACTCCCTGTTGGAGCGACATATGTGCCGCCTCCCGTTGAAGAGACTGTTGTGGGAGAGGTTCTAGGGCCGTGGATGAGTCTGTTAGCAGAGCCACTATCTGTCACTCCCACGGGAGCAGCAGTATCGTTGGATCTGTCAACGACACCAACTCCAACCCGGACATCATTCCTGGCAACGCGGCCGACCCAAACCGGATCAATGATGTCGATCCTGAATCAGATGATTGAAATGCAAAAGACCGATTTGCGAGATCAGGAAAAGCTCCGGCGGCAGGTCGAGTTCTTGACCAGAGGTTACGCGACGCTGCTGCAGGAAATGGCCTCAATGAAAGACCTGATGTCGTCCATTGTCATGGGCTTGTACAATTATTCAGTTACTTCAACAACACAGCCTACAGTAGCGCAGCCAACGATAGTGCAGCCCACGGTGGCACAGCCCATCGCTGCACAGGCCACAAATGCGCAGCCCACATATGTGCACCCCACATATGCACAACCCACAGCTTCGCAGCCCACATATCCTCCTCGTCCTGAAAGTGAGGCTATTGCCTGTCATGCCTTACTTTCAGACGAGGAGGTAAGGATGATTCGACAAGCTTCCCATGGCCCGGGTAATTTCGCTGCTCGCCTGACAAAACGGCTGTATCCTGAACTGTTCACTGCCGCCAACGTGAGGCTCCACTACAACTACCATGGTGGCGGCAGGGACAAAAAACAGGCACTGAGCCCTCGGAGGAAGGTCGCCATAAGAACGTATGTAATTCGTCACTTCCCAAGCATGAGCGACGAACAGAATTGGGGACACGAAGGCATCGTCAAAATGAATGAACTACTACGTCGCCCAGCAAGGGAACCTGCTGCAATGACGAATGAGATAGACATGTGAAAACAACTGTTCATTTTGTTTAATGTATAAATGTGTACATAATCTCGTTCCATAACAACCTATATTACTGGTAATGTTGCTAAGTTGATATACCTGTAAATAATAATTTATATATATATATATATTGTATCACCTCTAAATGTTAGTAGTGTTCTTTCCAATAACAAAGATGCCACTAATACAGGTTGTGGAACAGACAACTGTAAATACATGTATATAATGCTTGCATTTTTTTAGTTTATTAATGCATTAAAAATGTGCATCTGAACTGAAAACTGTGTTACCAATTAAATTTATGCTTCAAATGCGTCATGTGCATACATATACATATATACACATCTCTTGTATGTAATTTATCAAGAACAGAAAAAGTATTTGTTTATGTTCTACATGAACAAAATAATAAGCCGAATAAAAATTACCACACGTTTTATAATTGATTTATTATTCGTCACTCGGCATGAAATATCCGGGAAGTTTTAACGAGTGCATACGAAGCAAACATCAAACAAACATTTAAAATAAAACATAACGATTGTTAGAATAACTCAGTTCATATAAACTGGCGAACAAGCAAAACTGTGCCATTTTCATACGCAACTTACATGTACTACTATCTGCAAAAGAATGTAAGGCAAAATGTGCAGAAAATTATATCGCATGTGTAAACAATTCGACGTATGTATATTATTATTCAGTTCTGATTATTTATTAATTCAGAAATAAATGTTTCTTGCGATCAATTAATAATTATAATATGTGTATTTGCATATACATTTCTGTCGTTTGGCTAGAATAACCGACGTTCTTACATTGTAGTAATCCAAAAGCAAAAATTAATACAGAGTTTAGCCGAATTGAATACTCTTCCTTTGGAGATGGAAACATGTTGCAAAGTAGTAGACTATGTAAATAGCATTTGAATCGACCCATCCTTTTGTAAATTATTTCATAACGTATTAAAAACTGCGGTGAATCGCGGTGAATCACCGCGGAGATCATTTTGATAACATTCACGATGATCAAGCCCGATTGCGGGTGACACTGGGTGATATTCCGCGCGAAATCGCAGTGAATTTTCACCCAAAATAAATAATGTCCACCGCGTGTCAGTGATTTAGGCAAAAATCGCGGGATGCGTAGTGTACATGGAGTATTCGGACGGTATTTATTCCATGCTGGCTGGAACACCCTGGAAATTGTTCCATGGTAATTATTCCAGGGAGCCTGGAAAACCATGGAAACTATTCCAGGCTATTTCCACATGCCATGGACAATTTTCCACCCTTTTTTTAAAATATTGACGCTGGAAAAGGCTGGAAACTTAGTCCGAATACTCCAGCCTCATATTTTCCATGGATTTCCATGGAAAACCCTGGACAAAGTACACCCGGGTACTCTCAATTTCAAGAGCGAATGATCTATGGCCATCTTGTCCCTCTTGTTTTCATTTTTCATTTACAAGGAAAATAGTGTAATCATACTGGTGAGTAATTTATGGCATGGAAGCAATAACTTTGAGAAAATAACTGGGATTTTTTCTCTAAAAAATGTTAAAAGGCATCTGTAATAAAATTGCTATAACCACTTTGTAACAATTTCCAAGGCCTTCAAACTAATTGCCTGTAGGAAAAACTTCTGACATTTTGAATTTTCCTGCAACAAAAATTATGATGTAAAAATAAAATGTATGCCCATTTTTACAAGATGTTTTGAGCAATTTTCAAACACAAACCCCAGATGACAAATTTTGTTCCACCAGTCGTGATGTTGTTCATTAGACATAATGAGCCATTTGTGGTGATTTCTTATTAAGGGCAGGCAATTAAAAAAGGTAAATTGTCTTTAAATTTACATTCACGGTTTAAAGCCATGAAGTATAGCATACTAAATATTTTCTCTTTTCTTATTCAGCAATATAGTAACATTAAAGAAGCAACTCTCATAATTTTATCTGCTACACATTTAAGAACAAATTAACAAAACAAGAATAAAGACAAATCTATCTTAAGATTATTTTTTAGGCTGTTGGCTCAAGCTATAAATATTCAGTCTCATTCAGGAACTTAGGCTACAACTCAGTAAATTAATGTATTCATGAGCTGTGCTTTTGTTAAAGTGAGGAGTACATTTATTGTGATGGATATTTGTTAGTAATAATATATGCAAAGATATACATCATTATAACACATCACATGGGAATTATATTCCATGTTTTCCACAACTTTATGCATAACAATTTCCTGCATAATAATTCATATACTCATGGTACTTCTGTATCGGTCAGTTACCTGTTAAATGCGTAGTATATATTACATTATCAATGCTTCATAACAGTGCATTGACTTAGTACAGTTCATGGAACTATTGTATGAGCCTCTTGCAGGGAATTGTTGACAAGCCTTGATTCTCCTCAAGAAACCTTTAAATTTGATCAAATTTAGCAAATCTGCAACAATTAATTAAAACCATTACTTTCAACTAGTAAAGCCAGTGTACACTCTTTTTATTCTTTGGTTTAGATGTGTTCAAAATCCAGTTATTTTGATTAAGTTTATATAGATGATACATAAACATGTGACTTCATTTAAAAAAATTAATTAAGGTTAATTACAATTTAATCAAAGGTCTGACAGCCCTTCACTTAATCACTATTTCATAACTTTGGTTACAGCTCACTCTTTACTCTCAACATTTAATTTTAATAGTTAAAAAAAACAGCTTCATAATCACCACCATCATAATATCATCAGTGTCAACACCTTGAAGCATTGCCATCATCACTGTATCATTGTAATCATCATTGCAAGTGTGACAATTACAGGATGAATAACAAGAGCTGTCAGAGGACAGCGTGCTCAATTATTTGAGTGCTTGACAGTGTAATGTAAGCCATCATGGAGAGGGGGTATAATGTGGGCGTGTGGTCATTTAATAGCTATAGATGATCTTTCAAAAAAAAGAAAAAAAAGATTTATTTTTTTTTGGTGGTGGGGGATGGTTTGGGTGGAGTCCATTGTTGTAAGTCAGGTAAGTGTTGTTTTGTCAAGGTATGAATCAAATCTGATCATAAATAAAGAAGTTATGGAATTTAAGCAAAATTTATTAATTTGACATTGAGAGTCAAGGTCATTCAAAGGTCAAGGTCAAATTCAACTTGCCAGGTACAGTAACATCATGATAGTAAGAAAGTATTTGAAGTTTGAAAGCAATAGCCTTGATACTTTAGAAGTAAAGTGGATCTCAACACAAAATTTAACAAAATATTCAAAGTTACATAGACAAAAAAGGGCCATAATTCCGTTAAAAAGCCAACGAGAGTTATGCAACTTGCCCTGTACAGTCCTCTTACGATAGTTAGCGAGTTTTCTAAGTCTATAAAGCAATAGCTTATAATGATACTTTAGGCGTAAAATGGACCAAAACACAAAACTGAACCAAATGTTCAATTATCTAAGTATAAAAGGGGCCATAATTCTGTCAAAATGCTTGATACATTTGTCTGCTCCTGTTTATACACTTCAACACCGTTATTTCGAACACCCATAATCGGAAGTCACCGTTATTTCGAAGCATTTTTCGGGTCCCGATATTGGTTCTTCTTTGTTTAATGTAAAATTTTATTGTTAATCCGAACTTCGTTAAACCGAAGAAATCGTTAATTCGAAGTGATTCAGTCGGTCCCAACACTATAATTCGCACCTTATTAACAATCTTTAATCCGAAGTCAAAACTGCAAAATACTGAGCGTAATTTCACATCTTTGTCGTGGCTTGTCAAAAGCCGATAATTACACCTTTGTCGTCTGCGCGAACGCCGGTGTTCAAAGAGACATCGCGTATTAGTTAAAAAATGTTAATTAATTTCCGAAAATGTATTAATATGTATGTATGTCTGATAATTTGTGCTATTCATTATATTTTATATTTTCTGTAATAAGACCAAAAAAAACAACAAGAAAAATAATCGTTTTATTCCTCCGTTTGTTACAAGTGGAAATCTGTTGCTATCTGACTAGTTTACGCTTTTCAGTAAGCGTGTAACCGAACCATGTGAATTCCACAACATTTCATTTTTTACAGAATCAAAGAAGTCTTCTGTCAAATGTTTATTTCGAATTATCATTAATCCGAAGTTTTTTTTAACAGTCCCGACGACTTCGAAATAACGGTGTTGAAGTGTAGATTGGGGTCATATGTTGGTAAAGAAGTATGCAAAATATGAAAGCAATATGTCAAAGGACATAGAAAATATTTGAGGTGGTACGCAAACTTTAATGCTTGATACAGTTGTCTGCTCCTGTTTATAGATTGGGGTCATGTTGGTAAAGAAGTATGCAAACTATGAAAGCAATATGTCAAAGGACATAGAAAATATAATAACATAGATTTATCAATAATATGCATATTGTTAGTGAAAAAAAGGGCCATAATTCCTTAAAAATGCTTGATACAGCTGTCTGCTCTTGTTAATAGGTTGGGGTCATGTTGGCAAAGAAGTATGCAAAATATAAAAGCAATATGTCAAGGGACATAGAAAATATTTGAGCTGGTACGCAAACTTTATCATAGATTTATCAATAATATGCATATTGTAAGTGAAAAAAGGGCCATAATTCCTACAAAATGCTTGATACAGTTGTCTGCTCTTGTTTATAGGTTGGGGTCATGTTGTTAAAGAAGTACCGGTATGCAAAATATCAAAGCAATATGTCAAGGGACATTGAAAATATTTGAGGTGGTACGCAAACTTTAACATAGAAAATCAAACTGAAACCAGGGCTGTTTGTAAAACATGCATAAACCCCATATGGGCTGTCAGTTGTAGTGGCAGCCATTGTAAGAATGTTTTTTGTCACAGTGACCTTGACCTTTGACCTAGTGACCTGAAAATTATTAGGGGTCATCTGCCAGTCATGATCAATGTACCTATGAAGTTTCATGATTCTAGGTGTAAGCATTCTTGAGTTATCATCCGGAAACCATTTTACTATTTCTAGTCACTGTCACCTTGACCTTTGACCTAGTGACCTGAAAATCAATAGGGGACATCTGCCAGTCATGATCAATGTGCCCATGAAGTTTCATGATCCTAGGCGTAAGCATTCTTGAGTTATCAGCCGGAAACGATTTTACTGTTTCGAGTCATTGTGACCTTGACCTTTGACCTAGTGACCTGAAAATCTATAGGGGTCATCTGCCAGTCATGATCAATGTTCCTATGAAGTTTCATGATCCTAGCCGTAGGCATTCTTGAGTTATCATCCAGAAACCATTTTACTGTTTCAAGTCACTGTGACCTTGACCTATGACCTAGTGACCTGAAAATCAATAGGGGTCATCTGCCAGTCATGATCAATGTACCTATGAAGTTTCATGATCCTAGGCATAAGCATTCTTGAGTTATCATCCGTAAACCATTTTACTATTTCGAGTCACTGTGACCATGACCTTTGACCTAGGAACCTGAAAATCAATAGGGGTCATCTGCCAGTCATGATCAATTTACCTATGAAGTTTCATGATCCTAGGCCTAAGCGTTCTTGAGTTATCATCCGGAAACCATTTTACTATTTTGAGTCACTGTGACCTTGACCTTTGACCTAGTGACCTGAAAAATCAATAGGGGACATCTGACATTCATGATCAATGTACCTATGAAGTTTCATGATCCTAGGCCTAAGCCTTCTTGAGTTATCATCCAGAAACCATCTGGTGGACGGACAGACCGATGGACCGACAGACTGCCGGACCGACAGACTGACGGACCGACATGTGCAAAACAATATAAAACAATATATAACAAAATATAATAACAATATAAAAAATGTTGGTCTAAGGTCACATTTCTGTTATAAAAGTATCTACAAAATAGCATGTCTGAGTATTTCAATACAATTACCTTATGGATGTTTTTTCTTGGTTGTTTATACACTACGCGACCCGTGATTTTTGCCGCGATTCTCGCATCACCGCAATCGATGCAACGTGACAAATTGCGGTGATTCCGAGGGACAAAAAAATTTGGGTGATGTCTCGGCGACCGTAGCGCGATGTATCTCGCTGTTACGCAATCAGCGCGAATCACCGCAAATCACCGCGAACCGCCGTGGTTCACCTTTAAGAGATTTACATTAAGGGTTACACTACATTACATGTACATGTAACATATATGTATACACTTACATTATACATTGCAATAATAAAGCTTTTGTTGTTGTTGTATGCAATGGGCGTATTAGCTAAAATACTCCCGTTCCGACATGAACGTGATGAAGTAATGTCGGAAGCTTTAACGGCTCCAAATTATTTTACGTAGATCATGTTTGAGGGGTTAAACAATGAATGATCATCAGCATGTTTCTAAGTATATAACATTCCTGCCAATCCCTCTTCGAGTAATATTTACGTCTACCTTTTAATTCGATTAACATCACAGGCATCAGGGTGTTAAAGTTTACTACACATGTACCACATAGGCGTTTTATATTCAAATGAAGCACATGATCACAAAAGCCAATAAGAAACATACAAATATTATTTAACACAAATAATGCTACATTTATGAATATAATCAGTTAACATGTTAGGCTCGAATGGTATAGCAAGACGGTAAACGCTCTTATTTCCTTTGTAAAAATTATAGTTTACTTAAGTTCAAATACTACTTCAGACAGTGATTTAAAAAGAAGAAAGGGAGAACACACATACGTTGCTCCCCTGCCAGTTTATAATGCACAAATTATATGAAATTATTCTCGGTTTGATAAATACGGTATAGTATGGTTTATTACGTGTTATTTAGAAGAGAGATTATGGTAATGGTTTAGCGCGAATAATGCACGGGTTTTGTGTGCATGTTTTAGCGCGAAAGCGCACGAATTTTTCGTTTTGGGGTATATATGATTTGCACATCTATTGAGTCGCCATTCGAGGGTGTATTTGACAGGCAAACGTTATGGAACAAGAAAATGAAAGGGTGATAAAGTAGTTTAGGCGTTCATTTGCGAAATACATAGTATTCGGAAGGAGATTTTGGATGAGAGGACTGACTCTCTGCTAGAAGCGGAATGGTGAGCTGGAACTTCAAACAAAGGTCAGACTTGTTGGTTCTGTTTATTGTAATAACACTGGCAACAACATTCAGATGGAAATTAACACAGGTTGTGTTCCTTGTTAACTTTTATGATAAGTATATTCAATAACATGCTCCATATCTTTATTTGTGCTGTTGTTTTTGTTAAGTTCCAACTATTCAGATACATCAATTGATTTGATTATTGGGTAAAAATGAAACTATTTAAGTTCAAAAAGAGGTTGCCAATGTAATGGTCTGGTAGGATTATATATAGGTAAGGCCACATAGTGTGTCACTCCAGGTTGTTTTGATAGCAGAGTTAGATCACTCTCCCTCATGTTTTTACGAACAACTTGCTTTATTTTTATTGTTTTTAAGATATAACTCCTTATATGGTAATACATGTGTTACAAGTTTGTGTATTAGTTCCAAACGTATAATTCAACAAACGATTAATATCGATTAACTGCCGTTTTCCTTATAATTCAGCACGATGGTTGTGTGCGATATATGACGTGGTATGATAATGAGCGGATGAAAATTTATGCGAACATAATCTTTAAACTATTCAGGTATTCCAATTGTGAATTAAGAATGTAACATCAAAAATCGATACATTACGGAAATATATATTCTATTCATCTATGAAACAGCTATAGAGACTTGTCTTGTAAACTTTTTTCGAAACATGTTTGTGTTTTGCATATATTACATCTCGTTCGCTGGATATTGAATAAACAGTTTATATGTTATTGATGTATACAATTAAATTTTTTCTCTAAATTGAATTAAAACATTAAGAGTTATTATATTTTTCATAATAATTTAAGACGTTAAGTTAAGTTTTCCCTGCAAGGTTGGTGTCAATAATGGTGCATGCATATGTGCTAATTAATTAACGATATTTTGGATAAACTGTGGTATAAATTTGGTTTGAAAAGAGCGTTGACAATAAGACTGTTGTTTTAAACTTAGATGAAAGGCATTTATCGGTTTTGTTAAATTTAGTTTCGTCATAGTTAAATGCATTTTTAAAGATTAGGTACTGTAATGATAACAAAAGTAGACCGTATTTATTTGCAATATAAGTCATTTTGTTTTCGTGATAGTTTTTGTTCTTGTTTGGTGGCCTGTTGGCTTGATGTGTAAAGACATTTTGCTTTTATGGTGTTTGGCCGTTTTTTGAATGCCAGTTAACATGTGTAATTTGCTTATTGTTTTGGTAAAAGCCAGCTGACCAGATGTGGATAAACCCAGTTAGCGCGTGTAGTTTGTTAACCAAACTTGTTAAAACGTGCGTTTACATTTACATTTTTGTTTTTATTTAATGTTAAGATTGTACTGTTCGAAGGATATTATATATATTGGAGAACATTAAATGTATGTTATTAAGGGCCAGATTGGCTTATGTAAATTAACCGGTTGGCTCAGGTTGTCTGTTGACAGTTTGTTGAAAGCAGATTTTTTCAGATGCGTATAAGCCAGTTTGCTTGTGTGTAAGTTCACTAAAATGTCTCAAAACACATGTTGAAATTGCATTTACACATGTTTGCGAAGTTTATTTTTTCAGAAGCTGGACAGTTCGAAGAATAAATAATGAATAGTGTAACATTATAGTAAGAGGGCCGCTCGAAAGGTATAATTTGTTTTGTTTTTTGTGTAATTATGTGTTAGAAAATAACTTGTTAAGATTAATAATGATGATTTTATTGATGATGATGTTATAAATGTTGATGATGATGCTAACGTTATTGATGATGAGGAGGAATAGTTGACAGTATTTTGTGAATGGATAATACTACATTAACGAATTTTGAGTGAATGAAATTATTTTAGGTTTGATAAATACCGAATGATGTTGGTCTATACATATTATTTAGAAGAAAAAGAGAGTATGGTTATGGTTTAGCACGTAAAAATGAATGAGTTTCTGGGTTTTGCGTTTAATTGAACAAAAACAAGTAACGGCTCAGCAACAGGGATTATTCTCAGATGGTACATGTATTCCTTTTAGAGTCACAGAAATTCAACTTTGCATCAATACCGGTTTTCTTTGAGATTTGTTTGATGGGTTAAAATTCCAAAAATTGACGGAGTTTTGCAGCCGACCAAGTACCTATAGCTTTGTATTTGAGTGTGTTAAGCATTTTGTTGTTTTCAAATAAGTAAATCAAAATTAATACGGTGTTCTAGTATATCAATTGAGCTTATGCTATTGCCATGGAAATTTGAGCCAGGGTTCGATCAGTAGCTTAAAGTATGTCTGTGTTGGTGAATTGAACCTAAAAACAAATGTCAAGTCGGTAGTTTTAATTTTAAGAGCAGAACATACGTATTGATTGTGAGAACATTAGTAAAATGTGTTTGGTATTTGTGCATGTCTCTTGTGGTCATTGGACCAAGTTGTTTTAAGGCCAATTGGCCTGATTTTGAAAGCCAGTTGGCTTATATGGTCAGTTGACCGTTTTTAAAGCCAGTCTATATGATGTGTGAAAGCCTGTTGGCTTGTGTTGTCAGGTTACCGAACTTTCTTAGAATGAAAGTCTCATAGAATTAACAATATTTGCAAGTTTATTGTTTGCAATGCAGTAACTAGACAGTTCGAATATTATATTAAGTATTGAAGAACATAAAGGTATGGTTTATGTAGTATGTTATTATTATTACTAGGATTATTATGATGTATTTTATTTGGGTGCATTCGGAGAATTGCAAAGCCGGTAGTTAAAAAAGAGCCTATTACATCAGATATATTAAAGGGATCTTTTCACGCTTTGGTAAATTGACAAAATTGAAAAAAGTTGCAGCGCTATAGATAACAAGCGTATTTGCGTTAGTACGCAATTAAAATAACCAAAAACGTAATTAAATTCAAAATAAAGCGTACAAAAACGCAAATACAAATTTAATAACGTAATTCCCGTAAAAAACCTTGCGTCACGAAACGCAATTCTTACGAACACCAAGCGTATTTTTTAGACTGGTTATATTCCGTACAGAAATGTACTGGATAGTTTATATGCCGTCCTAAGAAGAAAAGAAGGCAGTCTTTCCAGCAGTTATCTATCTTTGGGGTATTATTGTGATTAGTCGTAGACCCGTCAGATTTCTACTTTCGTTTTCTGAAATAATCAAAATGGCCACTCGTGGACGAAAAAAACGAGTCCCGACACAAACTAATACTTTACACAGGTATTTGCCCCAGAATATTCGGGAAAACTATAGCTTTTGTGCGACCTTGCTGAATGATCTGTTAGACGATGTTATAATTTCTCCAGAGAATGTTGTTTGCCCGATATTATCGGAGATTATAAACGAGGTTGTTAAACATAAGAAACACGATATGGGGAGTGTTAGCGAAAAAACTTTGTTAGAGTGGCGAAACAAACACCCGTGGCTGGTGATAGAAAGTGGAGTAATGAAATGTAAAGTATGCACAGACATGAAAAGTAAATTAAAACTAATAACTGTATGGGCAGACGAAGGTTCTCCAAACTTTCAGTACTCCGGTATTACGAGGCACACTGCTAGTGCAGAACACAACAATGCGGTTATTGCTTGTGAGCAAGATAAACAATTACAGACAATAAGCAGCCAAGAAGTAATTGCTGATGTCAGTGATGTCTGTGAACTTGTTGATGATGTTGACAAAAAATTGTTCAATACGGTTTATTATGCTGCAAAAATGGAGATACCCTCAAGCACCATAAACTCCCTTCTGGATTTACAAACCAAAAATGGACTTAACATCAAATACACTAATTTGAGCCCCGACACGGTTTCAGAAATCCAGACTTCTATTGAGCATGTACTACGTGAGGGACTTGTGAATGATATAAAGTCATCTCCTGTTTTCGCCATGATGTTGGATGAAAGTACAGATCTGACTGTAGACAAGAGACTTAGTATATGTGTTCGGTAATATTTTGAACATTATATAATTAATTTGAAATTTCCAACAGACAGCTATTGAATTAAAGCATTAGAAAAGAGAAATCAGTTGTAGCAATTAAAAAAATATTTTCACATAGAGGCTAATTCTATTTTTTTTAGTTACATCACAGGATTATGATAAAAATAAACAATAAAAGTGAATAAGTAAGTTATTTTTATGAACATAAAATAAATTAAATATTATCTCAGATAAAAATATATTTTAAAACAATTATTGTATAATTAAATATTAAATAGAATAAATATTATCATGGATAAAAATATATTTTTAAACAATACATCATAAACATTATCTACATGATCTAGAATATCCTTATTTTTTTTTTTAAATATTTCACAACACGGGCGTCACTGAAACTCAAATGTGTCAGTACACTTTGTGATGCCCCCCCCCCCTCGAGAAAAATATTATTAACAAAATATCAAACTACACACCCACCCCTAAAATTGCTGGTCATATTACATCTGACCCAGCTGATATGACCAACAATTTTAGGGTTGGGTATGTAGTTTGATTATTTTTTTAAAATAAAAGTTTTGTTAAATAATTTTATTCAATTAAAAGTATAATAGTGTATTGATCTTATTTTTCAGATATATCAAGGCAGGAGAACCCGTCACAAATATGCTGGTTAATGTTCATCTAGAAGATGGTACTGCACACACTATCATGAACTGTGTAGCACATGAATTTGAAAGGCATGGTATAGACCTTGCAAACTGTACATCATTAGCCACGGATGGGGCTGCTGTTATGCTAGGTAAACATAAGGGAGTAGGACAGCAATTGGTCAGCAAGTACTCTCCATTATGTATCCAGACACATTGTATGGCTCATAGGCTAAACCTGGCATGTACAGATTCTATCAAGAAAAATGACTTTATGATAAAATTCAGAGAGAAATTCAGTTCTTTGTACTCGTTTATAAGTGGATCAAGTAACAGAACATTGGCACTTAAGAAGATTCAGGAAATACTCGAAGAACCTGAGATAAAGATCAAAGAGCCTTATTCTATTCGCTGGTTGGGTTTGAAAAATGCAGTTTCAGCTGTGTTCGAGTCGTTTGGGTCTGTTTTGGCAACATTGTCAAAATTCGCTGCAGAGAAGAATTCTGTGGCCAAGGGACTCCTGAAGTATTTCAGCTCATACAAGGTTGCCCTAGCAATTGCCTTCATATTGGATGTTCATAATGAGCTAGCAGTACTAAGCTGTGAGTTACAGAAGAAAAATCTTCTATTCAGTGAAATCAAACCAGTGATGGATGCAACTGTGTCCAAATCGTCTTCTATGGAAGCCACAGATGGAAAGTGTTTGACATCAATGAAGACTGATATAGAGATAACAGATGATGGAGCTTTCTTTTCTGGAGAAAAGCTGAAGTACCATGATAACATGGGAAGTGAATTTGCTACCGTGAGGAAAGACTACATCAAAAGGATGAAAAAGAACATCAGTGACAGGTTTAGGAAAACAGACAGTGATCACTATAATGACTTTTGTACTTTGTTTGAACCCCAGCAGATAAACATTTCCACACAGGAGGAATGTAATGAAGCACTCGAGTCTTTGTCCACCTTCTTTGGCTACGAGAAAACAGTGAAAGTGATTGACGGCAACCTCATTGAGGGACTACAAGAAACAGTGAGAGTAGTTCAGCCTCTAGTAGACCCAGCCAAGGTCCAGGAGGAATGGCCGAGATTTCAGGGTATGGTAAAGGGAGCTTATGCTGATATGCCCACTAATAAACTTTGTAAGAGGGTAATACTACTGCACAATGACATTATACCCAATATAGCCAAGCTGGCAGCAATAGCCATCTGCCTGCAACCTACCAGTGTTGAGTGCGAAAGAACATTTAGCACACAGAACAGACTCAAATGCAAACAAAGAGCTTCCCTAGGAAATGAAGCATTAAACACTCTCATGACAATTTGTATGCTGGGGCCAGACATATCAAAATATGATCCCTCACCAGCTGTCATTTACTGGCTTAGGCAAAAAAGGAGAAGGAAGCCTAGACTGCAGAGTGCATACAAGCCAAGAGCTAAGAAACAAAAAACTTGCTGACTTGGCTTGAATTTACTCTGGAGTTTGCATCCTATAAGAGTTGCATAATTTTGTTAAGAACTAGGTAAAGCTGACAGATATGAGCTAAATGTTATATTGAAAAAAAAACAACAAAAAAACAAGACAGTTGCTACAAATGTTGATTTATTTTTCGCATATATGATCAGGCAGATCTTGAAGTGTACAATTTAAGTTTGTTTGTTGTTATGTACATGTACCTTTTTTTAATTCCATTTGAATAAATAATGTAGTAACCTTAGTTGATTTTAATTATATTATATATGTCATTCCTTCAATTACCCAATTGAGTTAAAAAACCGGGGGTGAAAAACCCAATTAAGCTCAAAAGTAGGGGGTGACAATTTTTGCTAAAACTCTATTGAATTTACAAAAACCCTATTGTTGTCAAAAACAGGGGGTTAATTACCCTATATACCCCAAAAGTTATCTAAAGCGCTGAAGTTGTTTCAGATTCGTAAGTTTTCGTTTTAGTTATGATATTTGTGAGGAAACAGTAATACTGAACATTAACCATGCTCTAATATAGCCATTATATGCATCTTTTGACGATTTTAAAACTTAAAAATTATAAAGCGTTGCAACGCGAAACGATTGAATAATTTGGAGAGTTCTGTTTTTGTCGTTAAATTTTGTGAAACTACGAATATTGCTTATATAAGGTATAAAATACGTCAAGAATGTATACCCGGCGGAATAGCTCAGTAGGCTAAAGCGTTTTTACTTCAGGACTCTGGCAGGACTCCAGGGGTCACTGCTGGTTCGAAACCTGCTCCGGGCAATGTTCTTTTCCTTTTTTAAATTTTTTTCTTGATTTTTTACTGGAGCTTTTACGATCCAATGTTTACATTTATCAATATAAAGCATTTAATGAATAAGTTAAAAAAAATGCCAAAATCTGTGAAAAGGCCCCTTTAAAGAAATTTTATCACACTTTTGTTTCTGAGAGCGATTGTTCTTTGGGGTATCTTATGCTGGTTTTTTAGGATAAGTGAAATTTTGTCTGTTAAAAGATCAGATGTTGTATTTTTAGATACGCATTGTGATATTAAAGTTGAAAAGTCAAAAACGGACATTTTAAGAGAAGGTAATACTATTCTGATTGCAAAAACTAATACAGACACATGTCCTGTGAAATTGTTTGAAAAGTATTTGTGTGTTGCAGATATTGCATGTTCATCTACTGATTATGTGTTTAGACCAGTTTATTTGTGTAATGTTAAACACTGTTTCAAATTGATTTCCAATAATAAGCATATAAGTTATTCTATTATAAATGATAGTTTTAAGAAGAAGTTAAGTCTATTGGGTTATGTTTCTTCTAAATATGGACTTCATTCTTTTCGTGCTGGTGGAGCATTTATAAGTGCCAATAATAAGACTGTGGATAGACTTTGGCAAAGACATGGTAGATGAAAAAGTGTTTCCACTAAGGACGGATATGTTAAAGATTATTTGAAAGACAGATTATCGGTGTCGCTAAATTTAGATTTGTGAAAAGTCATTATTAATGTATGTGTGATTTGAAATGTATGATGTGTTGTTCGTAGCACATTTAAAGACACTATAATATATTATTATTATATAAATGGTTTGGAAATGCTTTTGAGTATTATTAAGTTCTGTGTTTGTGTTGTGTGTATGTTCCTTGTGGTCATTGGACCAATTTGTTTACGTCCATTTGGCCTCATTTGGTAAGCCAGTTGGCTTGTATGGTCAGTTGACCGTTTTTAAAAGCAAGTTGATCTGATGTGTGAAAGCCGGTTGGCTTTTGTGAGTTGACCTTATTTTCTTAAAAAGCATGTTCACATGGAATTAACAATCTTTGCAAGTTTATTTTTTGCAGTGCAGTAACTGGACAGTACGAATGGTATATTAAGTATTGGAGAACATAAAGGTATCGTTTATGTAGTATGTTATTATTATTATAAGGATTATGATTATGATATTTTTTATTTCCGTTTTAATGTTTTTCATTAATTTTGTAAATATTGTTTTATTATATCTGTTTAATTTTCTTGTGCATTATTTGATTGGTCATTTGACCGATTGTGAAGGCCAGAGTGTGCCTGATGTTGATTAGCCGTTTGGCTTGTGTGGTCATTTGACCGTTTGTGAAGGCCAGAGTGTGCCTGATGTTGATAAGCCGTTTGGCTTGTGTGGTCATTTGACCGTTTGTGAAGGCCAGAGTGTGCCTGATGTTGATTAGCCAGTTGGCTTGTGTGGTCATTTGACCGTTTGTGAAGGCCAGAGTGTGCCTGATGTTGATTAGCCAGTTGGCTTGTGTGGTCATTTGACCGTTTGTAAAGGCCAGAGTGTGCCTGATGTTGATAAGCCAGTTGGCTTGTGTGGTCAGTTGACCGTTGTTGAAGGCCATAGTGTGCCTATTTTGATTGAATTATTGTTATTGCTTTAACAAATGTTTGTTATTGTATCTTTTCAGTTAAAACACAGTTCGAGAGGTATATAACGTGGTGGAGAATATTTGGGTATTCATTTTATGTTTCATATTATTTGTATTCTCTCTTTGTTTTATACGAAAGTCCTGTCAAATACAAGCACTCACTCCTATTTTGTCTTTGGTTTATTATTTGTATGATAATGATAATGATGATGATATGGGTTATAAAGATGATGAGATTTTAATAGTATTTTGAGAATAGAGAATAATAAATTTACTCATAACTATGAGTAAATGAAATTATTCTCGGTTTGATAAATACGGTATAGTATGGTTTATTACGTGTTATTTAGAAGAGAGATTATGGTAATGGTTTAGCGCGAATAATGCACGGGTTTTGTGTGCATGTTTTAGCGCGAAAGCGCACGAGTTTTTCGTTTTGGGGTATATATGATTTGCACATCTATTGAGTCGCCATTCGAGGGTGTATTTGACAGGCAAACGTTATGGAACAAGAAAATGAAAGGGTGATAACCCCGCCCGCCCTTAATGAGCAAATGTATGGTTAAATAATTGGTTACATTGCTTTTATGTTTATAATTTTGCAATTATAAAGTCTATATTTAGTATATTTTCAGTTCAGTTTTTAGTCCATGTGAGATGGGATCTTAACACAAACCGATTCCTTTACTGAGAAAGACGATGGGTGTATTTTCATTTAAGTCTGAAGCAGCTGAGTTTTCTTGATTATTTTGACTCATTTTTTACTTAATATTGTGTTTGAATGAGGTTTTTTAAGTTATTGTTGTCATGTTTTTCGAGACTCTCACTTCCTGGAGATAGTACCTCCAGCATATTTATTGAAATATTAGAATGTTTAAATTTCAGTGTTATTTTTTATTGTCTTTCGTAATGAACGTTTAATTTTAAAGACATTCTTATTGTACGATTACTTCATATTTTCATTTTGGTGTGACTGGTAAGATGTTGAAGTCGGTTTAATATAGCTGTTCGTCATATGCATTTATATATATCTCGGAATACTTATTATTTATCAACATTCTTTTTAGGTGCATTATGGATTTTATGGTTTGAGTGATTTGTTTGTTTTTATGTTGATGTCCGGGGTGTGTGCGGGATGCTTTTGATGTTTGTTTGTTATTTTAATTTGCGCAATGAAATCGATAATGTTTTAATTACATTTTATACTAAATAATACTTAATGTTTACAGTATAATAATAGCTGCTTATTTGTAGATTTCTCTAAAATTAGAGGTTTCGGGAGGTGATGAAGGCACCTAGACACCGGTCTTGAGCCATGGGTCCTCATACGTCCCCCTGCCATTAAAAAAAAAAATAAGAAAACAAAAATGGCAGTAGGGTTGCGTATCCCGCTCGCGGTTTTACCTGAATCGTTTATTACTACTGATTATTGTATGGGGTGTACGTGAAGTCATGTACACTTCTCTTGATTGGTGGTGATGAATGAATCTTGCAGATATTAGCAGCTTCTTTGAACAAATTAATGTTTCACAATTGTTAATTTATAATATTTAAGTTAGCGTGATTGATGGGCATTGGGGGCGTCCTGTGTGCACTTTGGGCATCGGCCGGGATCAGTTTATTCAAACAGTAACTCTTTATTTGAGATATATACATGACGTCTTATTGTTATGAATAAATTTGCATTTTTTCACATGACACACATGTGCATGTGAAGAATTCATAACTACATGCCCTACAGCATTTAAATAGTATCGTTTCAGTTCTTTATACACATGAACAAAGATGTTACACCGTTTCCAGTCGTCTTGAGGCTCATCAATTGAGCGGTGCCGTTGAGGTCTATATCCATTGCACATACAACCCATACGGGCGTCAGAAGAATTGTTTTTTGCATTTATATGTTGAAAGTCCTGTCAAATACAAGCACTCACTCCTATTTTGTCTTTGGTTTATTATTTGTATGATAATGATAATGATGATGATATGGGTTATAAAGATGATGAGATTTTAATAGTATTTTGAGAATAGAGAATAATAAATTTACTCATAACTATGAGTAAAATAAGTTTAACCAAAGCAAGCATATTCATATTATGCACGAGGAATTTGAGTTGTAAGCTATGTTATTATTTTTTATAACAAACAATTGGTATATTTAATATTCTAGTCTGATCGGGATATATGCTTATCCAACCTCATGGCATATTCACATTATTCAGGGATGGGTTGCAATATTCTACAATTGGTAGAATGAACCAATAATTTTGTACAACATAAGTAATTGATGACAAATGATATCAGGAATACTATTAAGGGTTTCAGAAAGCATTTTCTGTTTGCTGCGGGGTTCAAACTATTTTATGCGCTAAATGTGAGGCATCTTTTTTAAGCAAATGTATAAAGAGTTCCTGACCAAAATCAAAGTAATATTACTTTTAAATCATCAACGTATTGGCATACACCAAGAAAGTTGTAGAATATTTGCGGGAAACATAAGAATTTCGAGGAAAACTTGTGATGTGAAATTTCCGAATGGTAACAGAAATTACCGATCGTCGTTTTTCCGAAAAACAGCATGTCGCGGTTTTCAAAAAACAAATGACTGCACCCAAATATTTTAATGTTACTGACTATAACGGGTTGATACATGTATGATTGTGTTTCTCTTTTAATAAAGTGAAGTGACAATTTCAAGGTCAATTCATTTGAAATATGAAGGATATTCTGTCCTTTATCCTTTGGCTATAAATATATCAGTACAATTTGAAATTTCCAAAACCAATCCAAAAATATTGGCAGACACAAAATTTAATAAAAATTCTTATGTTTTCCTTAAATATTCTACCACTTTTCTGTTGTATACCAATAAATGGATGTTTTTCAAGCAATAGCAAATTGATTTCAATCAGAAACACTGCATATAACCGCAAAAACAAATATTCCAATCTTTTTGGTTTACAATTTTTGTGATGCAAATAGCTTGCATGTAGCATGGAATTGAATGTTCTGTCAGATTAGTGTTTCAACTTTTTGGAGTGGGGAATTTCGGACTGTTTTATCCAACAAGAAAAGAGCTCTTAAACGTTACTTAGACTCATGCAAAGTGAAGTAATAAAGAACCACTTTTTGTAAACAACCCAAATGTGACCTCCCTTGTTGGATCATGCTACATTTGAAAATGGAAGTGACATATACGAGTAATGCCAGTCCAAGGGAGATAACTCAAAATTAAAATTTCTACCAAACTTCTCTGTTTGTCCAGGAATTATTACTTAATTCACTTCATGGAATTGTAGAAGTTCTTAATGTCTTTATTAAACTGAAATACATATTGCATATACTTTTAGACATGCACTAAAGTCATAAACAATCATGATGTAATGTTTGAGATAAATATATGGAATTTATGGAATACTCAAAATAATACTGGTGATAAATAACGGGCTTGATAATGATATGATAATTGCTTTGAACAACTTGCTATTATCTGCGATTAATAAATAATTGTCTTAAACTTCAATGTTCAACACAAATTTCCAACAAAACGTATCAAATATGGATTTCTACTCTATTGGGTGAAGACTGCAAAGACATGTACACATTTTCCTGTGGATTAAAGATGTCAAGAGCAAAGTGGTACTTAAAATGACAGGCAACACACTTTTGACAGCAGACAATGACTTATCACAATACCCCATACTTTAGAACTTAAACCACAGTTCAGCACCCAATCTGTGATTGGGCTGCATGCCACTGAGGCTGTGGCTGTTATTGATATCAAGTTTATCTTACCTGACAATTCTTGGCTTGTAATTATTGACTTGACAACTATCCCAGCCGCAGTCACTTCCACCTCAACACGTTGGAGGTCAGTACAGGCCCAGTGGCTGACTTAAGTTCAATTCCTGCTGCTCACTTGACAACTATTCCAACTTAAGTCACTTCCACCAAGACATGATGGAGGTCCGAACATGTCTAGTGTCTTGATTTAGTTCTGGTACCACTACTCACTAGACTACTATTCCAAGCAGTCAATGTCACCTAGACACTTTGGATCATGTCAGTACATTGCCAGTGTCTGATTTGAGTTCCATTATGCTGCTCAATTGGCAACTATTACAACTACTGTACAGTCACTTCCATATAGACAGGAAAGGAGGTTAGTAGTATAGTATATGTCCTGTATCCGGCTAGAGTTCCATTTATTCTAAATACGCACAGAATATGTTTCACTGGCTGACCAATCTGCCTTTGGTACATCAACTGTGAATATACAAAAACAAAAATGAATGAGATAATTAATCTGATTTTTGTAAGTAAAATTATTTGTAAAGAAATCCATTTTGTTCTCTACATACATGTACTAAGTAGACCACGTGTTAGGGCAAAAAGTGCACATAAAAGATAAGCAGGTTTAAAAAAAAATCATACCTGTATCGACATTGTATTTTTAATCTTTATTAAATACCAAACACTACTTTGAAATCATGAATCATAGAATAAAAAATGTTCCAAATGTTATTGTGTTAAGTGTTGTTGTTTTTTAAAATGTTTGTATAGCTTGATTAAATAAGATTTGAAAAATTGGTTACCAATTGTTGAAGACATTACTAGGTTTTCTAGTTTTTGACCACAATTGACTTTAAATTCTGACATAGCCTTTATAATGACAAGATGAACATTCTGACCAAGTTTCAATAAGATTTAATCAGCAATTTAATAATGATTAATAAAACAGTACAGTTGGATTTCATTTTGTAAGGATTATTTGCTTTATATTGTTATGATTTACATAATAATGCAATAAAGTACCAATATCTTCAAATTGTTAATTATGATGCAGTAAAATGTAATATTTTATTATGTTTGAGTTTTAAATTATGCATATTCTCTTATACACCAAGCTCCAGATAAGGGCCATACAACTGTAAATACGCCTTTTTCATGAAGATTTACGCATTTATTTTTATAAACTGGACGTACAATTATGACATTAATATCCATTTTACGCATTTACGACAAAAATCTGGCCGTACCGATACGTCTGCGTCAGCGCGGTGTGATTTGTTGGTCTCTAACCTAAGGGCGCTTTTCATTAATTTAAATTACCGAAAAGTTGTAGACTGGGTTCATATATTATTGTCTATTCTGTCATGTGATTTCCTGTAACTTATAAATCCGTCAAAAACGATATGTCTGCGCGCAATTGAATGCCGGCTTAACCGATTGCGGCTCAAAACAACACTTTGTTGTCATATAATGACTTCATACGGTGTCTTCTAACCATCCTGACATTAAATCTGTAAACCCAGAAAAAGACATTGTCGCCCCGATATTTAACGATTTGATTGCATCGGTGGCGTAAAACGTTAGAAAACACCATGGGAAACGGATGAGACAGTGAAATAAGTGTTCATTTACTTAGCTTATTAGTTGGCTTGTGTTTTCTTGTCAAGAAAAATGAAGAAATAGTATTAGTCATGAGTTTTAATGTGTAGTTGTATTAGCATCATAATTCAGAATGGAAAACCTTATACAGTAAATGTTTATAAGAAGCTACATATATTTATTATAATTACTGCAAATGTTTCTGTAAAGTCAGTTATACACCCTTCAATATCCAAGAAACCGGGTAGTACAGTACTACCTGTATTTTTGGATATGGTAGTACAGGTACTAATTGATTTTCAGCGTTAGTCCTTTTCTTTCTGTCAGTGGCAGTACCGTTACTAATTTCACAAATCCTTATCTGGAGCTCTGTATACATGGTGTTGATCTAATATGTTCTTTTAATTGTTTGTTCCCTTAACATTCTTGCAAAAATGTTTGTTGTAAGATATAATAATAAATAAAAGTTTAAGAAATCGCTGCTCTTAATCTTTATTTTATTATCCACCGCGATAGGTGGACGAATATAGTTTTAGCATTGTCCGTCCAGAACACTTTTGTGTCAAGAGCATTGAACCGATTTCATGGAAACTTGATATAAGTGTATATATCATAATAGAATGATGTGTGTAAAATGCTGTAGCAATTCATTTGCAAATAACCGAGTTATGGCCTTTTTAACTTAAAAATAATCATACTATTTTGTCTGAAGCGAAATCTTGGAACTGCTTGTGCAGATTTCATTCAAACTTTGAATAAGTGTACATATTGATAAGAGGATGGTAAAGGTCAAATTGTCACTCAAACAATTGGCCAATAATGGAGTTATGGCCACTTTTTACATAAAAATACATGTTTATATTGGTATTTTAACTGCTTTTTAGATTTCATTAAACCGTTATTTAAGTGTATCAATGTATGAATCTAAAGCAGTAGTTGTTTACAGAATTTGGCGTTGCAAGCATTTGGCGGGTGATATCAATGTAACAAATGTGCTTGCTTATTTATATTTTTATCCAAGAATAACAGCAAAATCAATAACATAATGAACACAAATTATACTACTCTATATTCATGAAACAAAAATATGATTGATTCAAGTTAGAATCAAAGTTGACTTTTTTCAACAATTTGCCACATCAACATTCAATTATTTTCTTATTCCATCTATTACATGTATTTAGCTATGAATAAGCAACATTTTATCATCAGTATTCAAGACTATTAATCACTAAAACTAAAATCCTCACTTTTAAATAATATGATGTGTGCCTATAATAATATGCTGTGTGCTTGCCATAGTATGCTGTTTGTTTGTTTTGGTATGCTGTGTGTTTGTGATGGTATGCTGTGTGTTTGTTTTGGTATGCTGTGTGTTTGTGATATGCTGTGTGTTTGTTTTGGTATGCTGTGTGTTTGTGATGATATGCTGTGTGTTTGTTTTTGGTATGCTGTGAGTTTGTGATTGTATGCAGTGTGTTTGTGATGGCATGCTGTGTGTTTGTGATGGTATGTTGTGTGTTTGTGATGGTATGCTGTGTGTCTGTGATGGTAATGCTGTGTGTTTGTGATGGTATGCTTTGTGTTTTTGATGGTATGCTATGCGTTTGAGATTTTCATCTTGAAACAAGCAAAACAACAGTCCTTGCTAAAAGAAATGTAAACAATATTGGTCCTGACTAAAAGAAATGTAAACAATATTGGTTCTGACGTAAAGAAATGTAAACTAGAAATGGCGCGGCAGAGGCTGACGCGTATCCCCACGCCGCATGTTTGACCCAGGGGCGCCCCAGGGATGGTAATGGGGGCCATGCATAGTTGAGATTGACCGTATTGTCATAAGAGCTGTTCAGTATCAATTTGAAGTAAAATGGTGTAGAAATGAAGAAGTAAATGTAAAATAACCTAAAACAAGAGATGTGTTTGTCAGAAACACAATGCCCCCTAATACGCCGCTTTTAATTTTTTATTTAATTATTTTTTTGACCTTTGACCTTGAAGGATGACCTTAAAGGATGACCATTCAAAATGTAAAGCTCCATGAGATACACATGCATGCCAAATATCAAGTTGCTATCATCAATACTGCAAAAGTTATGACCAAGGTTAAAGGTAGACAGGCAGGCAGGCAGGCAGGCATGGGCAGGCAGGCATGGGCAGGCAGGCAGGTAGGAAGGCAGGCAGGCAGGCATGAAGGCAGGCAGGCAGGCAGGCAGGCAGGCAGAACAAAAAAATCCCCCGATCATTTGATACGGCATAAAAATGAGTGAAAATCTCGGACCCAGCCCCACCCCAACCCCAATAACTTTTTACCCAGGGGTCAGATCAAAATTCCAAATAGTGCACTGTGGCACATATGCTCATAGCTACCATGTGTGTACGTGTCACGATTCTAGTGCTCATAGTGTAGGTGGATATAGTGGCCAGCAGTGCCTTCCCCCGGAATGTGTTCAGGCGCCCCGGGGCCGACCGGGGTTGGGTTCGGGAGGCGTGTCCCCTCCCGTCGTTGATTTTTTTTTTATTTAACATGTCAATTCACGTTCTGTGGTGCGTTATAAATCAAAGATTAACAGCGTCAAAAGACGTCATTTGGTGTGCTATGACTCTTCAAAAAATCCCCCAGTCATTTAAAAATATTTTTTTTTTTTATTGTTTAATTGTTATAAAACTTTTCCGCACAGATAGTAAAATCCCGACTCGAACGATTCCCCAATACATCCGTTTCAACCCGACTCTAATACTGTATACTTACTATTTTTCAAGTTTCTATTTATTACCCGATAATCCCGTTTATTCCGTTTTTATCAATCTCTTTCTCGTAAATATTTTACGATAAAAGCTTTCAGTTATTTCTTTAACACAAACCTTGCCATTTTTTAAGTGACTATTTATAGATTTGATGAAATATTGCCTCTGAATATGCGTCAATCCCCTGACCTGTTGTGTGCTTGTTAAAACGCTCAATACACGCCATTTGTATGCAATAGACGCGACGTTGAATATGTTGCATAATTTTCGCGCTCTTTTTAATTGAGAAAAAGATTCGACACAAAATAAATTTGCACTCCTAATTTGAAGCAAAAATATTTAACGTTGCGGTAACATTTACATTCGGAAGTGTGTTGCGGAATAAAAACGCGTTAACATCGACTTAAGGTAATGGGTTTCGGATAACAAATTTAATTATTCCCATTTGAGATTTCAACAAATATTAACTGTTGCGTTATAAATTAATCGATAATTTGTTTACACACTTTACGTGTCGAATAAATGTTTTGACGGAATTATGCATGAAATTCACGTTGTCCACGAGGATCACTGCCGGTTGCCATCATCAGTCTTCTAACTATCGATTTTCGGACGAAACATTTACAAGTGTGCGTAATTAATTCAACGAAAATTTGTTAAAGCGCATTACGTGTCGAATAAATGTCAGAAAAACAAGGTGAATCAGTTCTATAAATGGACATGTTGAAATATACATGTACTGGAAGTAAATAAATTGTTATCACATAATTGTAACCGGGAGTCATTTGCACAACTTACTCGCTATAATAATTAATTGTTTACCACTTGTAATTAATTTCTCGTATTAATTATGAGTCATAGGTAACACTTGTTTACAGTAAAAAGGTGTGATGATGATGCCCGAAACCGTCTTTAATGTTCTGTACTGTACTAATTACCGGTTTTATACTACTCAAATGGAACAACTTCTTGCTAATCAAGCTGCGATAAACTCTTACTCCATGCCCAACGTCAATCAAAAATAATGGTCGCTATTGGACGATGAACTTCACAGTTTGACGACTGGAAAGTTACCAGATACATCCTTGTCAGCATTTAAATGACCGTGTAATGTGGCTAGAATAATCGATACGCGCGTCATGCTATTCTCTTATCAGTGGATTATCCATTACCCCATGTGGTGTTTATGGCGATTACATGTGAAAGTAGGTACCGAGTGCTCTTTTAAAACAGGGAATATTGATACACTGATAGGGAAACCTTGATTTTTTTTGACAATCTCCAGTTTCTTTTACTGAAGAATACACTGATCGGAAAATTTCAATGGCCGCGGGGACTCTGATTTCGAAATTCCAGCGCCCCAGCAAGGGGCGCTTAAATGGCCTGGGGAAGACCCTGGTGGCCAGGACAGATGGACGGACGGACAGACGGCGGAGATAACCACATAATAGATTTCAAAATCTAAACGCGGACCCTAGGTTCAAGGTCGAGGTCAAAGGGGTCAAAATTTGTATGTGCATCATGGAAAGGTCCAGATACACATGCGTACCAGCTATGAAACCAATATCTGAAGGGACACAGACGTTATGAGCTTTTTTTGAATCCCGGTCGTAGATTTCGAAACCTGATCGCGGACCCCAAGTTAATAAATTTCATGCGCATGGAAAGGTGTTGTTCAGATAACATGCGTACCAAATATGAAAGCAATATCTGAAGGGATACAGTAGGCATGAGCCTTTTTTGAATCGTGGACGCAGATTTCGGAACCTGAACGCTGACCTCAAGTTTAAAGTCAAGGTCACAGGGGTCAAAAATTGAATGCGCATGGAAAGGTGTTTTCCAGATACACATGCATATCAAATATGCAAGCAATATCTAAAGGGACACAGTAGTTATGAGCCTTTTTCAAATTGCGGTTGCAGATTTCGAAACCTGAACGCTGACTTCAAGTTCAAAGTCCGCCAGGGTAAGACCAAAATGCAAAATACCTCACCGTCGCACATATGCTCATAGCTACTACGTGTGTAAGTTTCAAGGTTCTAAGGCTAATAGTGTAGGAGGAGAAAGTGGCCAGGATGGACGGACAGACGGTGGAGATAACCATATAATCCCCACTTTTTCTCCGAAAAGTGTGGGGATAACAATATTGGATAACCATATGATATTGATAAAATAAATAAACATTTGTTAAATTTTGTAATTAATTTCCTCAACAATCTGGAAAATATGTTGAGCACCGTTTATATTTTGCCTTTAAATACTTAAGTCTGCATGGCTCCGTGGTAGCGCATAAGCTTTGGCTTCAAGAGGTCCCTGCTTCAAATTCATGGTATTTTTAATCAACTGTATTTTCTTGCTATAATAATTAGTTAAGAATATTTAAAACATTATTATAGATTTGTTGATCAACAATGACATGTTTCAACAAGAGCTGTCACCATAGGATGACAAATGCCCCTTATAAACGCTTGATAGAAGTTATGAGCATTTGACCATGCTAAATCCTTGAAATGCACTAAGTGACCCCGTGACCTAGTTTGTGACCCAGCATGACCCATATTCGAACTTGACCTAGATAATGTATAGATACAACTTCTGACAAAGCTTGGTAAAGATCGGATGAAAAGTATTTGAAATAGATAGCGGAGACAAAAAGTGTGACAGACAGACTTACAGACGGACAGTGCAAAAACTATATACCCCCTTTTCTTCGAAAGGGGGCATAAAAATACAAAACGTGAAATTCAATGTGAACTGTGAACAATTCCCTTTAAGTAATGAAAATAGGACATAAAATCACCCATTAAAAAATTGTGGTCGCAGTAAAAGGGGCTTGTGTCTTCCATGGCCAAGTATTATTAACGTCAATATCAGTGATTTTTTTTTTTTTTTGTTACAGCCTGTGTCATTTGGATTGGGAAAATTAGCGCGATAAACCATGAAATTGGGAAAAATAGCGCGATAAACCACGAAATTGGGAAACATTATGAATATGATTATAAGAACAGAATTAAAGTTGCTAAGTTCATGTTTGACAGCATTTTTATATTTTAAAGTGTTGCTTTAATGTCTTCTTACAATGAATACAAGTTAGTTAATATGCTTCAACATGCATATTAAACTTGCAATAATCTATAAATTCTTAAATATACCATTTAATCATAATCTCTTTAAGAGTATGAATTTAATTCAGCATGTTTTTTTAAATAAATATCATATAATGGTCAAAACATTTGCAAATACTAACGAACACGCTTTAGTGTTCTTGCTGTGTAATTGATGTATTAAATAGAGTTACAATAATATATTCTCAGCGTTTTTTTTCCCCAAAGGGGAAAGGTACCTGTACCCCTACAATTGGGAATTTTTCGAGTCGTGAAATCTTCAAATTGGGAAAAAAACGAGTCGCGAAATCAATGAATTGGGAAAAATTCGAGTCGCAAAATTGATGAATTGGGAACCTTTAAAATGCATGTAATCTATCATTAGGGGCTATATTCTGCATCACAAAGCATTTTAAACTCTAGGTTTTGACAGAAAAACTACAGTACGGTTATGCTATTTTGACTATCGTATCATGTCATGTGAAAATTGTGTTATTGCCACTTCAGTTAGGATGTGCCCGTCAATTGGAAAAAAATATCTTCCAGTGATAGGCATAAGAACTGAGGTTCCATAAAAAATAATATTAATAATTTTGTTTTAGCCCTTAAAAGTCTTACAAGCCCTGCAATGTTTCATGTGAGTTAAATTAAAAACTTAAAAACTAAACAAAAACAACAACAATGGATCTTGTACTGGTTTGACATCTTTTAACAATAGACTGAGAATAGTCACACGTAACCAAAATGAGTTTTTAGAGTGGAATGCTTTAACAATAATTTTCAAAGGTAAGTCTTATATTTTGTTTTGATTTTTTTTCATATCATCAAATAAGATATTAAGATCATCTGCCATTAAATGCTTATGTATATGTTGTAAATAACTATAGGATTTTACACCCATGTCTCATTATTTTTAATTTTATGTTAAACTTTTATTTGTTTATATCCGTATCCGAATAGTTACTGTCCGGATTTAACACTTAAAATACTATACATAGAAGTAATATGCGCATTTAACTCAATACGGTTACGTTTTTTTTAATGTCAACGAAAAATTAGTGTTGAGAAAGTTTATTGATGTAAGGAAGACTGGTCTTAGCGATGGAATTCTTTCACGGGAAATATCGATCACTCGTCGCGGTTATGTAATCCATTCACATTTTACACAGCGGTTAGAGTTGCGCCCCATTTGAAAAGTTTTGTTTACTTTCTACGCAACAATGTCCGGCGAAAATAAATGGCCGAAAATGAAAGGCTCGACAATATCAAAAGATATTTCCAGCGAAAATAAAAGGCACTAGCTATTGGGAACGGCACCTAAAATCGTTCGGAACGGTAGATATCGAGATTGGGAAAGGTCCGGTGCTAAAATTGGGAAGCCTCCGGTAGGCTTTGGGAAAGGTACCGTTCCCCGGTACTAGTTAAAGAAGGAAAAAAAACGCTGATTCTATTTGTTTACCTTTCAATATCTTGCACTTGACATCCTCAGTTCCATTGTACAGCTTGAAAAACATAATAAAGCAGAATATGCATATGAATCTGATTATACAAAGATCCAATAACACATCAATCAAATCATGTTTGTCTCTTTTCCTTTTCGAACACTACTCATCTTAAATGCTTTAACTTTGTGAGTAGACTAACTCCAATTTCCCAACACTGATTTCCACACATTCACTGTGAAGATTTCTTAAATTCTAATAAATATTTGTTGTTTTTTATCTCAAACCTCGTATGTTGTGTTAAATGAGACACGCATGAAATTATTCCCTAATAACCATATGATATCCGTAGGTTATTTGAATGTTATTTATCATTTTCGCTTCTCATTGCAAATTTCTCTTCTGCTTGCCGCCATCTTGAACGTGTGCAGAAACAGGCGTTAACAATCGGGATACATCGACTATCGTCGGTATCCTCCACAATAAAGAGAGAGATGTGTGGATAGCAACGTAAAATCGTATTCGGCTACATTTCGCGAACAATACGTAAGTCAGTTGTCGTTCGGCGACAACTAGTCAAGCTCGATCGGCACTTGTGGTACGAAATTAACGCAAAATGACATTGTTATCTTATTGGCTTTATTGGGAAAATTTTGTCATTTTTGGGGAAATTTGGTCAGATTTTTGGGAAAAAACGTCATTTTTTGCAATTTGGAAGCAGCCGAATATCGGCGGTAATTTTGGGCAAAAAAAATCACTGGTAATAAATGTTATTTTATTTGAAAATCAGGAAGTCAAACAAAGTTAAATTGAACGTTATCTCGTAAAACACAGAGGGCACCCGCGTCAACTTATCAATTTTGCCGATTGTTTAAGGCGGCGTCCCAAATCATGCAAACGCTGCGTATCGCGGAATTTTCATAATCTTCCTCGGCGTAACTGCACGCGGCGTATGGAGGGAAATTGGGGAAAACACGTGGAGTGTACTGTAGTATACTTATTATTAAATGTAGAAGAGTCTCAACAACAGCCACAAGTCAGGACCACCCATATATGTGATATACCTAGTCTTTACAGCCCCATATATCATAACCAAATCAACCAGCATAAGACCCAAACAACAAAACAAGGGCTGTTTGTTAAACATGCCCCCCTATATGGGCTATAAGTTGTAGTAGCAGCCATTGTGGGAATACGTTTTTTGTCACTGTGAACAACGGTGGTGGTGGTGGTGGTGGTGGTGGTGGTGGTGGGTGGGTGGGTGGGTGGGTGGGTGGTGGTGGTGGTGGTGGATATAATGCATTACAAAAATGCAGTTAGCCTTACATTTGGTAAAATTTTAATATATTACAAGGAGGGGCAAATGCTGTAACAAAAAGAACATGCATAAACGGTAGTTGTTTCTCTTGTTTAAACCATGCTAAATCCTAAAAATGCCTATTTCCAGTAACTGTGACCTTCACCTGTGACCTTGACCTTTGACCTAGTGACCTCAAAATCAATAGGGGTCATCTGCGAGTCATGATCAATGTATCTATGAAGTTTCATGATCCTAGGCCCAAGCGTTATTGAGTTATCATCTGACAACCACCTGGTGGACGGACCGACCGACAGACAGACATACCGACATGAGCAAAGCAATATACCCCCTCTTCTTCGAAGGGGGGCATAATAACGTAAGAAAAGAACATGTTGGTAAACTTTGTTCAACCTGCTAATAAATTCATGCGATTGTTGAAATATGTGTAAAAACAGCTAGCTTAAGGGAATAAAGTGTGTACACATTCTGACATTCATTTTTAAATATGAAATGTTTCCAATAGGATCAGATTGACTTGGGGCTGCTAACTTGTTCACATTCATGTTTATCTCTCTTTGAAATAGGTGGCAAAATTTAAAAAATGAAAGGTTACAATCTATTTCTGAAATGACAGGTTGCGATGTATAATGGAGATGTTTAGTGTTAAGTCAATTTTTTACTTGCAATGGTTTGTAAGAAGCATCATACAGTTTTTGCAAAACTGATTTTGTTAATATGGCATTTTGCAAGTGTGCAAGTTTCAATTAAGAGCCCAGGCTAATAACTTCCTAAACACACACTGTAATTGTTAAATTGTTATATATGCATTATTTATTGTAAGAAAAAGTCGCTGCACATTCTTAACAACTTGTTTTGATACATTCTATGCTCGGATGTGTACCAGTACACATGTACATGTAGCAAAAGGATTTTTATTATATTGACGCATGTGCGCAGCGGGTAATCGGATTATCACCTTCAATCAGAGCAGTGTTTTTTTTCAGCGTATTGGGAAGATAGCCCATGGCTTTGAGATTGGGAATTTTATCTGCATTTTCAATAAATTGGGAAAATAAAATGGGATTTAAAACCACATGAATGAGTTCAACATCTTTAATCACAAACACCACAAAAACATCATGATCAACAGTTTTCCACATAATAAGTTCACACAAAGTCTTCAGTCACATCAGGCTCCATTTTATTAGGAGGCGCATCATCTTTTCCTGAAGAACGAATGCTTTCAAAATGTTGAATATCAGTCAGCACTTTGCTTTCGGAAATCAATGATGACGATGCAAACAAGTCACTTGTTATTAAATTACTATCATTAACAATGGAAGGAGTTTCAATGGGAGGACTTTAATTTTTTGACGATGTTTGTTTATTTAATGACGCTTGCTTAAAAAAGTCAACAGTTTTCGTTAAGCCGCCAGGTTTTTGATTAGGAATCTTTTTCACGTAATATTTCGAATTGTGCAACATCTTTGTTTTTAATTCAGCCGAATCACAAAACGCTTGAATTTCATCGCAAATATAATAAGCGCCTTAGCAACACGGAGAATAGCGTGCACACGAATAATGCCAAATTGAGGTATAGTATAAAACCCGTACGAAACAGGATCGGACTACGCTTAGTTAAAAAGCAAAATTGTTGATGTCATACGCGTTTTTTTTTCCAATTGGGAATTGTTTGGCAAATTTTGGGAAAAAAGTATTCTTTTTGCGATTGGGAATATAGCCGAATTTCGGCTGTAAAATCTGGCCCAAACAGGGCTTTTTTTCCTTCTTTTGGACCCGCCGAAAAACGGCCCTTTCCCCTCGGATTTTTTTTCCCCTCAGCAGGTAAATTTCCCCCCAGACTTCATTTTTTTCCCCTAAAAAAAATTTAACAAAAAAAAAAAAAAATTTTTTTTTTTTAACTTTAAATACATAAGTTAACCTGATCCAGTGTAGAAATATAACATATTGCATAATTAAATTATCTGTTGCCTTGAATTTGTTTTAAAAACAGCAAAATAAGTTAAATTGATTATTTAAGACTTTCCTTATTTTTCCCAAAATCCGGCGGTTCGCGTGTTTTTTTCCCCCAAAATCCGGCATTTCGCGCGATTTTTTTTGCCCTCAAAAAAGGCCAGGCCCTTTCCCCAAAGTCAGATAAAAACCCCTGCCAAAAAAAACCCTGCGGAGGCAATTTTACCCCGCTGATAAGATAACAGCAATAACACCTTCAATCAGTTGTGGTGTAAGTAAAACTCCGCTGATAGTTTATCTGTGCATTCTGTTGATATTTCTATCATGAAATAAATGAAACACTAGTTAAATGCCCCATCTTGTATATTTCTTTATAAATTTTAATGGTAATCATACCTGGTTTTTAGTTTCTTTTTATCATTGTTCACATTTATTATTATAATCATAATCTTGAATTATGTAACTTTACTACCTTCTTTGCATATGTTTATGTTACAAGAGGTTGCCTCCACGTGGCAAGAGCTGGGCAACATTTCATTATGTTGGAAAACCACCTCATATATAGAGAAAGAAATTGAGTGCTTTTAGGTGATTCTGTGCTGACTAGGGAGTGCTTTTCGGTGGCCATAAAATACAGGGCTTTTCATCTGGAAATTGGGAAGAAGCCCTAGCCTTGCAAATTGGGAAATTTAAGCGCGATAAATGGCCATTTTGGGAAAAAACCTTTAAAGCATTTCATCACAGGTATATCATTTAATCAATTTTAAACAGTCACAATAATGGTTTGAACTTTATTTTTGTTATGAATTAATGACCTGGAAATGTTCTTTTCAAAGATTGGCCAGCTATATTTTCAAACAGATAAACTTTTCAACAGGTAACAGCAGTTTTTGAACAGTAAACTAAACGTTATCTCTTTTTTCGTTATGACAGACTCTGTCACAGTCACACAATTCAGAACTTCACAAAGCCATTTCCCTTTGTTTTGCATTTTTAAACTTGTCAACTAGAGCTTTCGTTTCTTAACTGATTTTAGGTAATATTTACCATTATGTGACATTTTCAAACTGAAAATTCAGCGATGACACTGGTGACCTCCCTTGCGGCCCTCGTGCAAAAACCGACAATAAAACCCGTACTACGCAATATTCTGTTCTAGACTGGTACACAAATACAATTAAAATTCGGCTTAGCGGTAGTGGGGAAATACCTGAACTGAACTGGTAGCGAAAAAATCGATACCAGACAACAATTACGCAAAATAAACCTTCATCTTTGTTTATCGCTCGTGGAAGCTTTCAATGAAATTACAATCATCTACAAGACCAGTAAAACTATACCGAATAGTAACTTGGCTACAAAACACTATCCGCTGTGTTTATTTTTTTGATTTTCAGGGGAATTTCAATCGTTTTTTTTGGGAAGTCTTTCAGCCAGAGTTGGGAAAAAATAAGGCTTTTTAGAATTGGGAAGGAGCCGAATATCGGCCTCTGTTATATAAGGATGAAAAGCCCTGAAATACTATTGTGCTTTATATTTAAACGTAAATCAATATTTAATGGAAGTCATTATTGACAAAATACATACATCTTTGCAATCCATTAAAAACGGCCCTTATAGCTTACTTTCATGTATATATAGAGAAATTGAATGTTTTTTGGTGTTTTTTGGTGATTGTATGGACCCAATTAGCTGAAATAATTCGCGTTCAGAATAAATCTGAACGCTAAAACTCCGGTCTACAAAAACCATAACGAAAAATAAATACAATACTATTATATCAATATGCTTAAAATTGCAAAATAACATTACCAACTCATAAAGTTTTAGTTAATTTGTCCATTTTTACCTCAAATAGCGTCGATTTGAAGTTAAAAGGCATAATTTGTTTCAGTTAAACTTCTGCTTAAATCGCAATACAATCACTGACCTCTCGCCATGTTATAAAATATTTAAATATCAACCAATCAGAAGAAGGCATTACGGTGTAATAGGCTGCGTTATCCATTAAAATCTACCTGCCGTATACAGCGGGCACAGCGATTGGAATTGAAAATGTGAGTAGTGTGTTGATTTAAATTGGTCAGGCGTGCAAAATTGAAAGAGTCATTACATAATTCTTACGGAACATTATTGAGAAATGAATTATCTACAAAGGTATGTAAATATTATTGCAATCCGTTGATATTAACTGTCTGATATCGGGGCTTGAATGTTGCGCACCAAATTCCTTGCGCATCAATATAGACAAAGAAGGAAAACTCTCGCTATTAAAAGTCTGCCAAAGCAAAAATCATCAAAAGGCTCTTAGGCGGCAATTTATATTGACTAGGACCCAATATAATCGCCCCGGGCTCATGAGCTAACACTTATTGTTTTCCGCTAACAGGTCTAATGAAGTTTCCGGAGAAAGAGTAATTGAACTAAAACGTTATTACAGAAACCATAAGTTGAGTTAATAAATCTCAGCAGGGGGTCAATAAAATATACAACCTGTAAACTAAAGTTTTGTACATGTAGATCAGGCTCTGCAATCGGGATAGAAATAACCATGGGGCGAATCACCACATTGTCATACTGTAGTAAAATGTAATGATTTATAAATAAAAACACGGACAACAAATAATATAAGCTTATGTAAAGAAGGGCCTACCTCAGTTTATATCGTGTTGGTTACAGAAAGGACATTTTTGTAAGTTAGACGCAATATTCCCTCGTTGTGATGTCACGCTCTTAAGATTTAAGTATCAATATTTTTATGTTGTCGTGAAAGTAGCAGTTTTTATCAATTCGTGCCCCCCACATTTCGTTCCAATATCATTGAGGTAATTTTCTTTTTATATAAGTTGCTCAATAACAGCGTAATTGCAACGCCCTTGCAAATAATAGTGAAATGCTTAGAAAACATTTTCAAAAAAAACAATATAATTTGCCGTATAAGTACTGAAATGTACACAATAATTGTCACGTCTTCTCCTTTTACAACCCTATTTTTTTACTGCTACCATAGGCATATAAATAATCTTCTAATGTCTAGGACTTCTATCACTATCGTACTTTCAAACGTAGGTATTAAGAGTGGAACTATAACTTGTGAAATGTTCTTCAAATCATTATGGAAAATTTAGCTCGACGTGTTACTTTTTTCTATACATTATATTACTATAGAAGCATACACTCAGAGTAAAAAACTACATTCTTAACATTAATGCTCCATAACCACGTTCTATGCGCTTGACGTCGATATATGGCTTGTTAAAATAAATTAGGAGAAAACAATTTATACCACGACCCCACCTGACCCTTTGTTATGCCTACTCTAAAATTGATTGTGCTATTTCAGTTTAAGTTTTCGAACAAGAGGGCGACTTTCGATCATATTTACTAAGCGTTCACAAATATAGAGAGAATTATAGAAAAACATATTTTTACGATTTCTGTTGTTTTTTTTACATATTTTATTTAATCAGGAAATACCTCGCGTATACTATTCTTATTGTCGATTACTCAAAGATCTGGCATACGCAGGACACAATCATACAACAATCTATTGTTGCCATAATTGGAGTAGAAAGCGTTGCACCATCGTTATGTGGACTTTGGCCCCGTGCATCCGTTGTGAGCTGTTGTTTATTTTTCATATTGTTCTTGTCGTCTGAGACAAACCAGCTAATGCTTTAGCGCGTCTCCCGTCCTTGGTTTTCCGATCTGATTGACCTATTGGCCTCGAGCAGAGGTGGGTGATACAAGTATGACCACTACTCTCCAACTTGTCAAGCTTGGGAAGCCCACTCAGAAGTTTAGACTCCCGCTGGTATAGCTCTAGAGGCACTCAAATCACCACACCACAATAAGGAATCAGCCATGCGTATAGACTCGCGTATAATAAAACCAGTTTACGAAATAAAGCTAGGAAAACCTGCGAACACGATATTTGGGGGATATTAGTGGAACTTTCACTTAACTGATTTTATTTGATTAATCGGTCTTACGGCGCAATATGAAGAAACACCGATGTCTTAGATAAACGCAATGAACGTTGAACGGAGTAGTGGTTATGCTTTATAGTCAGAAAACTTAGACAAACGTCTACAAAAAGGCTGCAACCGCATAAGCCAGCTAAAGGCACGTCAGTTTACCCAATCGACGGAGTGCGTTAGGGTTTACGTTTAGTCTCAAGCGATCAACGAACCATTTCTGTGCGGCTCCACGGAAACTCTCGAGGGTATGCTTACCGTCGGTGTAGTGTTGCACTATATTGCATTGTAGTTACCAAGATGTCACCAGTAAGAGAACCTTGGGTTTTAGTACAAAGTATATCCCGCGACATGGAGCGCTCTTGGTGCTCTACTAAAACGGCTGTTCGGTTAGCGCAGTGGTGTGAACAACAGCATCTCACATGAGCGAACCTTAGTCAATCCCCGCTACTGACGCATGTGTTGGTTGCAATGTGTTGAATCTGGTTGTTGTTTTAGTTGAGGAGCCAGCATATTGTACACACATGGTATTTGTTTGGTTTCGTTTATTTCCGTGAATATTTTTACAAACAACTTTGATTACCATTATATTTTTTCAAATAAATATATAATCTAAATACACTTGAAATAGAATTGTTATTTTATGATTTTGATATAGATGATTATAATATTTCTTTCTTACATATATATACTACTTCTCAGACATCGGTTTTACAAACGACACTATTTAAAACGGTCCCAAGCTATGTCCATTCAGAGCAGTTTATTCATTTGCAGTGACGATAGTGTAATCATAGAATTCAAGAATTCCTTTGTGGTATTTAACTAACTATTATATTTTGCTAATTAAAAAAACTGTTCACAGTACTCGGTATGGATTGTAGTAATATTTTCATTTAATGATCTAGATTGTATGATTGGACATATTATGCAGTTTTGTGGTATGTTAAATAGCAGTTTAAGCGATAATATAATTTATTTACTAACAATTCGCTCATTGTTTTAATGCCGCATGAAATACATCATATAACTGATGCCTTCGTTTCATTTGAACGTAATTAATACGTATGTCGTCATTGCGTTAAATCACATCGAACTATATGGTTCGGAATACTCTAATTTATGAAAATTGTTCTTCCGTCAACAATGGAAACAGTTTGTTTTTAAGAAAGCAGATTAACAGCAATGTGAACTATTCTATAAATTAAACTTATTGACGAAATCGCTCTTAATATTGATCTAGTAAATCATATTTAATATAAATAATCATTGAATGTATTATATTATTATAGCTCATATGATTCATGCATCTTCCAATGCCTAGACTGTTGATGATTTTTCTAGCAACATCCGCTTAAACATAGTTTTCGCTCTTCAAAATACATGTACATACTTGTATCAGCATAAATGTTACAAGAAATGTGTAAACATTTTAGACCGGTATATGCATTCGTTAATTCCTCTTTTGGGCGTGTGCATTTCAACGGACTGGAAAAACGTTGTTAAATAAGAATTAAAAATTTAAAATTTAAATTAAAAAAAATAATAATTTGGAGTAATTTAATATGACGGAGTAGTGTTATATGATTTAAGTATATCAGCACCGATCATAAAATTGTTATTGAGGAGCTCTACTGAAAACATAAACATCAAATAATACACTTTACATCCATGTAAAACTTCAATATTTTGCATGTATCTGCTTTTCAGTGAACATCGTACTTACCAGGATCTCATGCGAATTCGAAATTAGAGATTGTGTTACACTGCTTCTTTCACGTTTCACAATGACCTGTGCTAATATCAACAAGAAAGGCAACCCAATCATACTTTTGGTAAAAATGCACTGTGATTACAACCCTTGCTATATTACATATACTTTCGTACATTTGCAATCTTCAAGATGAAAACATGCAATTTTTCATCGCTTCTTGTTTGGTCATTTATTAATCAAAACTAAATGTTTTCGCCTTAGCAGTGCAACCATAGTAAAGTCATGAAGAACAACAAGAAGTCTGCAAAAACGTGTCAATATTAATAATAATATAAATTAAATAATGTGAAATGACTCGTTACGTTTTAAACACATCAATACAAATATCTTCACAATACAGAATGTCTAATGACCATGCATAATTGTTCGATTTTCTATGACACTTCGACCATGTGTTGTTGGCGAAGTCTGAAATAGTCTTATTGTTGTGCCATGCCATATCTGAAAAAAGTGCTTAGATAGCACAAATACCATCCTCCTACGTATCACCAACATCAGCATCCCCACGTATCACCAACATCATCATCCGCACGCGATCACCGCCATCATCAGCATAAACATAATTGACGTCATCATCATAGCCCTCATCGTCGTTTTTGTCCTTATTATCATCATACATGTACATCATCTTGTATATCATCATCATGTTCCCGAGATTATAATAATCCGTTTGTGTCGGTACCGAGTAGAGCTAGTCGGTGTAGAGCTCATATTGATGTCTTCATTCGGTCATCTGACTTGCTCATGATGAAAAGATTGGTTGTGGTCCATAAAGAGAATTTCTGCAGATGAAACCTAAAGTACAGATGTCATGGTGTTTTTTTATTCGTTGATATTGGGGTCTTCATGTAAATCAGGATAGAAACATATCAATATTAACATGATACATATGTAAGTGTAAAGCATGTAAACTACGTTATGAAACATAGGCGATGCAATACATGTCATGCAGACATTTCACGGCTAGTTTAGTTCGTGAGGATAAATTGTGAAATAACGAATGCGTTACAACTTTCACATTAAAACATCTTAACTTTCATATTACTTAAACTTTTTCTTTACTTGTATTTTTGATTCCATATATACAAACTGGTTTTGCGATTGGCAAAGTCGGTGGTTTTCAAAGCCGCAAGTCATGCATTCACTCCAATCAACAGAAAAATAACCGTGTCTGCCACATTGCTTGTATAACATTTCGTCAATGTTGGTTCGATCAGTGAAATTCATAAAATTTCCCCTGCATATGCGTCAGCGCCCTTTCGTCTGTACGAAATGCCAGACAACGGAACAAACAGCTCACGCTACAAACATGTGACGAACACAATTCTATTTTGCCTATATTGTATATACATGTACAATTTTAGCGAACAACTTAAAATTTCAGTGGTGTAGTTGATCGGAGATCGTTCTTATTACTTTCCTAACAATACGTCTCTACACAGAAGTGTTACAATAACGTGGGGATTTCTTCACAGTTTACTAAACGGGTTCAAGTAAAAAATAATCATCATCTGTCATCTATTATAATGTGCTATCGTTTAATCTGTATATGTTGTATTTCATCCGTTTTTTTTTTCTCTTTCGTCTTGATCATAACCTTAAACTACTGCACTGGTTCAATATATAAATAAAACTATTTATAAAATTATTTTATATCTTTAAAGTATCTTTACGCTAATATTATTAACTAACAAATAATGGATATTGCTCTTGACATGTTTCCTCATTTGAAGAGCGAGCTAAGGTGTCATTGTTTTATAATTATTAATAATTAAATGCCACGACGTTTTGAAAATGTGTTAAAAACTTTTGCGACATCAAGTGGTTTAGTTGATGTGGTGTCTGCCTAGGGGTCAAGATGTTTTGAGTTCAACCCCTACCAATTTACATGTTTGCGGTGAGATAAAATTTCTCAAAAAGACGACTAGTTCTGGTTATTCTTGAACTTGAATGCGTCTCAATACACGCGCGCTTTTGACGCAGTCAATATTTAATAAATATTTTTATACTTTATTCTGCATGGCCTAGGCTTGAGAATTCCCAGTTATAAACACTCCCTTTTCCCGATGAGAGATAAGAGTAGAAAAAGCTCTAATTGTATAAAACATAATTCTGTTGTCCAATTAATACAGAACGTATTTTATCCACAACATATTTTCGAGCCTTAGCTAATATATGCGAAACTAATAATTATTTATTTAATTTTCATTTATCAGGATTCTGAGATGTCGCAGTGGTGTAATGGTGTCATCCATACGATATTGAGGTCGTGAGTTCGATCCATACGAAATTAAGCACTTGAAGGGTCTTTGTCAACACTTAGTTATTGTTTCACACAGAAAAGAAACCTCTTTCTTTTGGCTCAATCTATCGGTAGTCAGTGCGTTTACTCTTAAACTTACGGTTAATACTTGAGACGCTAGAAAGGACGTCATACTTTGGAAGTAAGCATAGATATAAAATCTTGAAAAAATTTATGTGGCACTTCAATAACGAAAAAAGTGTGTTCCAAATTTACCGGTATCCAGTAGCAATTGGCCTTGTTTCCGCAGCAATCGATTTTAAAGACGTACGCCGGCGAAGCGAGATACAGTCTGCACGAGATCCACTAGAACGGTCATATTGGCGACCAAAAATCTCAAAACGGACAAAAATGTCGATAGGAGACGGATCAAGTTTCTATTTTTAGATAGCTTCATTCATACATTTGGGGTTAAATAACAGATACATCAACAAGAACAGCATGTATCTGTATTTGCTCACTGTTAAACACACATATCTTTAAACACCGATATGCGGTCATACAATTTGTGAATGCCTGTGAAATAGAATCAGCTATATCAATTAGATCAAATATCGCGGATGATTGCTTTCCCTGCGCAGTTTTTAACTGCATAAAACCCATATCGAAGAGTCCTAAATAAAATGGTGAAGTTGATGGAATAATTGTAATTTAATCAATACCAAACGTTATCGCTCATTGCAGGGACTTTGTTTGTATAGGTCCCTGTTCATTGTAAACACATTAAGACTGTATTATGTAAAACGCCATGTTATTGGATACGACAAATATCTTTTTACAATAGATATATGGTCAAGAAATATTTAAAGTTTCGCCTTAACACGAAAGCGTTCAAATGACGATTTCCTAACAAGCTACCCCGCGCATTGATAGTGATTTCGTGCGTGATGCAATGCAATGCATTTAAAAAGAGATCATGATGGTATTGCTGAAATCACGGCTCATGTAAAACTCAATTCGTTACAGGAACTTATTCACAGAGCAGTGAGTGTTTTACGTGTTAGTCAATTCGCTCAATTGCTGACTTTTAAACACAGGACTGTAGAGCTACGTTTAAACGACACGAACATAATTTAAGAACAAAAAGACAGAATAAGATTGACCGTGGTGGGAACGAGAACATAATCAGTCACACTTATTACTCGTAACTATGGTTTCAAGTTTGTAAGGCTTTATAACTTTATCAATATTTATTGATTTATATTCATTAACGATGTTGTCGATGAGGCCTACCGACATTTGCCAGTTTGCTAAAAATAACACAGTATGACCTCAATTTTCTACCTAAAAGTATCGTTGTTTGATGTACAATTTACAAGACGCAATTATATTTTTAAAGACCTGCGTTTTGCAAACATGGGTCTTATGCACTATGCTGCATGCGTTGCTCCAGTTCAGCCTGTGCATAAGCACGGTCTTGTCAGGACATGCATACTGAATAGGCTACTCCAGAGATACCACGAAAACTTGTGTGTTTTATAGCGGAAAGCGTAGCCCCTGACCAGAATGCACAAGTAAACATGCTTGACTTGAGCTACGTTGGCTGCTCGTGCCTTATGACCAATATACGCATGACGCTGATGTAACAGTGTTATTTGAATGTATGGAAAAAAAACGATGTCTTAATCAATCATAAACATGTTTTGATTACAAAGGAATATATTTATAATTAACCGTGTGAGGACACATATGATGTGATCTCCTGTAGTACAATCTCTATCAACGAACACTGTTTTCTGATGTAATATACCTGCACTTCAAACATTTCATGCGGTGGATATGCAACTTTAAAGTGAATAGAAAACAAAAAAATACATAAACCTTTGTTTTTAATTAAATAACACACACACGTCAATTTTCTACCTGTATTTCAAAGTTAGGAAATATGCCGAATTTCTTTTCAAATGATGTCTTGTTTATCGATATAGTCTGAATGTACTTTTAAGTTTTGTTATAGACGTTTATTAAGCTTAAATTCCTATGCATACAACTACGTCATCCAATAAATGGTGTTGGCTGTTTAAGAGAAAAGAAATTGCAAAACTAAAATATTTATTATACTGTAACTTCTACGGACAAAACACTGGTTATAAAAATAGTGAACCAAAACAAACATGAGTAGTGGAAAGTGCTTTGTTTTTATCAAAACAACCACAATGCGACAATTTGCACAATATTTAATTTAATAAGCCGGACAATATAAACACATCTCAATAAATTAAACAGACACCCGGTTACAGTTTAACTATAAACATACCATTAACAATAATGTTACATATTGAATATATTTACAAAAGCAATTAAAATTCATTGGGGGCAGTTTCAATAGAGTTTATACAACCAATATCTGCTAATGAAAAATGTTTACTTAAAGTAGATGAACAAATCAATACGTGATTTAAACATTTCATCTTACAGTATCATATAGTCCAATACTCATATGCTTGTATGATAACATTTTTTGGGCTAAACATGCATACCAATTATTGCACATTTTGTATTTTGTTTTCTATGTATCAATTTGATATATCTAAAAATTAAACACAATGTACACATTTAAAGCTATCTTCAGTTGTTCAACAACAGAACAAACATGTTTTATGCATTCAATACAAATTCAAGATAAACAACCACACTGTTATGTAAATCTGGATTTAAGACATACGTGTATGCTGCAGTTTTAAATCAGAAGATTTACAGAAACTAGCCCCAGTGAATTCACTCCACTGACAGCTTATGTTGAACGGTCAACGTTACACAACTGGAATAAGACTAGTACAATTACACAATTATGTATCAGCAATACATCAAAACTATTCAAGTACTTTGCATACAAGTATACCATTATTATTGAAATATACACATTTCGTATAGAGGTATTTTTTGCAGAATATTCACTTATAATCGTCACAATTACAAAACTCAAAGCACTGAGTAGTCATGTAAATTTAAGGAATTTTAATAAATGTCATTACTGATGCATTTTGTTATTACACATTGTGTTTGTGTAACAATTAGTACCACATTTTACCTTAACTTTTACTTCATGAAACAAGCAAATAATTTGCAAATTGTTTATTCCACAAAATCCTTTTAGACTTTCACTTATTGCCGAGTATATTTTGCGAAATAATTTGGAATTCTGTATGTATTTACTCGTTATATCGAGTTGTAAACACAATTATTATCTAACAAAAAAGACATCTTAATTTGTATTGTTTAAGCAAATAATATTGCCTCCAATAGAGGCAATTGCTATGCCTGACAATTGTAAACATATGACATCACTCTCCCTTATTTTGTAATTGACTCATTTCTTATCTCAAGGTACTATCGTTGTATTTAGTAAAAATTAAAGAAGAAATAAATTCATTTTAATAGTTGCTCAAATTCATTCGATGAAAAGCATAGCATATTACAAGGTGTTTCTATTGCCGTAAATATCCTTTTCTCTTCAGAATATTGAATGCTGCATTATTTAACAGTTTTTATACATATATGTGCATTTACACAAGCAATGTTGTTTTATAACAATGGTGTGTACGAATAAATGTAAACAGTGAGTTTATGTTAAACAATAGCAACACTAAATGAATGATTTACATCGAAAATACAATCGCTTTGCAGTTGCTCTATGTATAAATGGCAAAATATACCTATAAACAGTTATCAAGAAATCTGGGTTAAATTACTCACTGATTTAAGAAGGTACAATCTGGTTGTGTAAATCTACATATGCATATATAAAGCATTATAAACTTTAACGTCCAAAATCGAATGTTAACACTTATGAGCATGTAAGTCTATGATCTTACAACACAAATTAACAAACATAAAATGTGCCATTTTTCATAAAACTTATCTATTTTTTTAAATATTGTTTTCAATTCCGAGTTTTATTAAAAGCTTTCCAAATAAAACAACAGTCATGCTTTAATTATTTAGCAAACCATAGCAATTGGAAATCAACAAAGTACTGGCGGTTAACAAAGAATCAATTCATTTAAGTAGATACAACACTTTTGCCCAGAATTAATTTATATTCCCTTGAAATAGTATGCAAGTTAACAAGATTTTGGATCAAATACCGACCCGAATGAGCAAATTGACAAGTATTGTGTTCAGAAAGATTGATATACAGAAAAGCTGAAGTTTCATAACTCTCAACCTCTTTGAAGAATTATTTTAATGAGCACATCTATATTACTGGTAAAACAGAAAACTGAAACATGGACAATACGCCAATATATTTTCAATTGTGTCCAAGTTACCATAAACGTTTAAACAGCTTTGACAATCTTAAAATAACTTTGTTATGATTGTATTTCCCTTAAATTTACCATATCCGGATCAAAATCTGAAGTGAAAGGTTCATAATACAGACACAGACATTGGATATACCTGCAATATGTGTGCTTCAAATAATACATTTTGTAACATACTATATTTAACTAAAACGTCCAACATAACATGACTGACAGCATCATAATTCCCATAAAAACATAAACTATTGCTTTTCATTAAATACAACATGGTTGGTCACAAGAAAATATAAAGTAAACTATTGTGTCTCTTTGAATACAACTTTGCTGGTCACATAACAAATGTGGCTGTTGATATGACTTTTTGGCATTTGAAATATGAATTGTTATTCTGAAAATTCGACTTGAACAAGGTCATTTATTTTCCACCAGTCAAACAATTATAAGATGAAACCTGTCAGAGTACGTGCTCAACATACCACAAGGTATGTAGAGAATAGAACACCATAAACAGTATTTATCTCTGAGCTTCTTTTGTTTGACTGGGGTCAATATGGTAATAACTGCTGCAACAGGATGTGTTTCTGATTGGATGGTTTGATTTCGTCATTGGCGTCTGAAAAACAAGAAAAATGCATACGAGTAAATTTTGGTTTTTCATATTATTTTTGATACCAATGACAAAAAGAACATGAACCGCACTGTCATAGAGTGTTACAACTTCTCTGATTTGAATCCACAGAGGAAATAATGGTCCTGAAACTATTGATGAAATAAGCATCGATAATACATATTAAAGGTGAAATATAACCTCTTTACCTACTAATACGTTTGGATTGGATTTAATAAAGATTCGTTTTTGGCATTGGAAAAGTAGTACCTAATGATTAATGAAAATAGGCAATGGTCGACTAGCTGATGGCCCGTTAAACATTCATTGGGCAAGAGTTTTTCTGAGAAAACTCATATCTCTTTGGTGAAGTAGGAAAATGTTGGTGACCATGGTCATGGATGCACCCACATTTTTCTTGTGTCACAAAACTCGACTGACGTCAAACAAAAATGAACCAAAATACACAGCAAGGCAAGTTCATATGATGGTACATATGTTTGGTTTCATCACACAAGAAGCAATAATTTTCGAGTTTACAGTAGACAAAACATACGAGAGTTGCAGCGAACAACATAAGGACGGACAAGGGTAAATCTATATTTACCCACCTAACACTCAAATTGGGGCCATGCAAAAAGCATGCGCATGACTCGTTAACTCACCGAAGGTTCCCTGTGTTCACAGACTGAGGGTCCTGCACCATAGAGATGATATAATCTGAAGACGATGACTGCAGCGGGTTCATGTGCTGTGTCTTCAAATGCTTCTGGAGCAGACTCTGCATATTGCAATCAGGGTTTTCTGGAAATAAAGTCAGTCATGTGTCAAACGAGACACATTTTTTAAGACAATTCTGGCTTGATTTTGACATTCTTCAAGACTCCCAGGAATGGTTCAACTTTTTCAACCAGTCACACGTGTGAGTCCCTTAATAAGTCATACACATAAAATAATCAGGCTTATCTAAAGCCTTTTGTCCACGATGTTCTAGAGTAGGAAGCCTCTTAAAACTTAACATACAGTCAATTATATCAAGACTTAATTTTATAAATAAGTATTTTATTTGTTGGTAATGACCAAATTGTCTGCAAAGTATTTATATAAAAACAATTTACAATTGCCGCAGACACAGGTTGAATATACTTTTTTGTGACAAAAGTTGTATACATAGTTGATGATTCACGAAATGCAACACAATTTGAAAAGTTGATTGACATAAGTTTGGGACAATCAAACAGAGGGGATAATTACTTGATAGTCAAGATGGTTGTGTCCGGGCTGAGTAATAGGCGTTATTTTGTATTAATACTCGCTCTATATCTCTACTCGCTACAAAATGTTTTAGCGGGGACACAACATTACAGATCATGCTAAACAAATTTGTAGAGAGTAAAGTCGAGATATATGTGTATATCAATACGAAACAAACGATCATCACTTTCTTACGGCATTTCAGAATTAATAAAAGTAATAATTAATATAAAACAGCAAACCATACCAGTCTCGTCATGGACGTCGCCTTCTTGACTTGCACGTATGCTTTTTGCATACATTTTGAGAAAGATTGAGCAATATTTAAAGGAAAATATTCAAAGATGTTCTTGTAAATGCCTGTTTTGTAGTAATTTTGTATATTGTTAATTTTACACATTTAAAGGGGAAAGTATGTAGATTTTCTTGTGATGCCCTGCATTGCAGTCATTTCGTTTATACATTTGGAACAATATTAAATAACTTGGTCATCGAGTTGGTCAACAAGTCCCTTTATGATCTTAAATTTTCTTACTACCATGGCCATATATGCTGATTAAACCTTATGTGACCTTTAACCTGACGCCCACGTGAGTACAATAACCAGGTCAAGTTGGTAGCAGAAAAAATCATCGCTAGGCACCAAGTGGTTTTGGGTGATCCTCGACCTGTTTAGGAGAAGAGAAATCATAGGGAAAATAAATCAAAGCGAAGTCTAAAACATCAATATGTTTAGATATATTTTGAAAGACATATTGTTTAGCTATATTTTGAAACAAACTTAATGTGTTCTTCATACATTTTTTGAAGAAAAATATAAAGAATGTATGTTTTGATTTTTGGCATTAATAATTCTATTAGTTATCATGCATATGCATTTGTGGTGTTGATGTATTGTGCTAAAAAACATTTCCATCTTACACGAAAATCAACAAATATTTCCATCACTACATTAGGTTTTATTTAAAACAATCCGTATTGAGCAAAAGACTGCGGCCCTTAGTACTCTTAAATGTTGAAGACAACTTACTTGACTGCTGTTATTGCTGCTTTGCTGACGTGGCTTGGTCATTAGAATACTGTTAGACACTGAACACGAACCGCTGAAAGAAAAATATATTCTGGTAAACGAGTCATAATAGTCATACTAATTCACAATGGTTCCTGCATTGACAATTTTTTATCTCAAGTGATTCTAGTGACTCTATGCTTCCTTTGTTTTAAACAAAGCTATTTACACAGTTCTGTGGTCAAAATGTTAGTTAATAACTCTGAATACAATATAAGTTACACAGCCTCTGAATTCCCATGTTTGGTGAGATACAGAGTCAGTACATTAATATTGTGCAAGAGACTGACTTGGCCAATGATAAGTTAGAGCTGTGTCACAAAATGATTACCATACCTCAACTCGCACTTCATGGGGTTCACACAATTGAAGATATAATAAAATCCCTTGAGAAATGTAGATTTGGTTTGAAACAAATATGTTGACATTTTATGCAGACAAAAAGCCCCTCTTACTGACCAACGTACAGACATTGACTCCAATAAACTATCTCCAAAACTTGGTGTGTGGGATTTAATTATCATTAGTTCTTATCCCCACCTTTCAGGTCATGTTGATCTACTGTTGCTGTGAGATTGAGAAGTTCAGGGTGCTTCATAAACCTGTCCCCCACGGCTGAGGCTGCTGCTAGAGGTCATGTTGATCTACTGTTGCTGTGAGATTGAGAAGTTCAGGGTGCTTCATAAACCTGTCCCCCATGGCTGAGGCTGCTGCTAGAGGTCATGCTTCATAAACCTGTCCCCCACGGCTGAGGCTGCTGCTGGAGCCCAGATTGCTTCATAAACCTGTCCCCCACGGCTGAGGCTGCTGCTGGAGCCCTGTTTCATAAACCTGTCCCCCACGGCTGAGGCTGCTGCTGGAGCCCAGATTGCTTCATAAACCTGTCCCCCACGGCTGAGGCTGCTGCTGGAGCCCAGATTGCTTCATAAACCTGTCCCCCACGGCTGAGGCTGCTGCTAGAGCCCAGATTGGCACCGATTAGATATTTGGCTAGGAATTCCATTCTCTGAAGGGTCACATATGGCGCAGTTGCACTGTTCATTAGCTCGGCGAGGTTTTCAGAGAAAGGTGCCTTGTTCATTGACATGTTGTCCTGTGAAATACAATATCAACAAATGTAACTTCAGTTGCATCAGCAGGAGATCATTCTATTTGTCACATCTACACAGTTTTAAGACAGTTCATACACCAAATAAACAAGAATGCCAACAATACACCTGCTAAAAAGACTGGGTTATATTTATCGCGAGTGAAATGGCAGACATGTTTAATTTGGTCAATTTTTCTTCATTAAACAAAAACATATGTTGGAGGTGCTACATGAGATCTGGTTGGTTACTAAATTTGGTCTAGATATTATGATCAAAAACATTATCAACATATTTCATGATGATCAGATGTTTTGAAATAGAGAGCAGACGCAATAGTGTGTGCAAACCTCTCGACAGCACACTTACAGCTGCCATAGTCTTAAGTTGGGCGCAAAACAATAATGTGCTATTGCAACAAGGAAATGGAACAATAACATTGATCAGTGAATTTGTAGATAAAGTGGGCTCATCAAGTTATGAAAAGGTCACATGGACAGCATATCAATGTTATATTTATAACAATTCACAAAATTGCGCCTCACTCTGTGAAAATGGTTAAATGTATGTGTTTAAAGTATCGTCTCAAATAGGCCTGTGAAGTCCTTGCAGGCTAATCGCTGACGACACTCCGCCTAAACTAGATTTTTTCCAAGAAGAGACTTTCTTTATACAAACATAAGAGCTGTGATTGTGAAACACAATGCCCCTTACTGTGCTTTGAAGCCGCACAGCAGCTATTTTAGAAACAAGGTTATATTCGATCCGGAGGCATAAAACACCATTTTAGCAGAAAGTGTCTTCCCAGATAAGCCTGCAAGGACAACACTTAAGGCACATGCCTTATCTCACAGCTAGGTTCAACTGTAATTACCCAGTAAAAGAATAAAGAAAACATTCAGCAAGCACAGGTGAGTCTCGATAATAAGTATTCTCAAGTCTCATACATTTAAAAGCGCTCGTCAATGGAACTGTTTATTGTTGAATTGTGAGTGTGTTGCTTCTGCCACTGCCGCTGCATTTCATATTGAAGCTGAAGCAGCAATGTGTGCATATTTTGCTATTTAAACATCTCGATCATTCTCCCGCCAACTGACAGATATCTTTGAAAATAGAATGAAAACATAACATGCATTTTAGTCTGAATTTAAATGCGATACACATGTAAGTATTTTAAGTACACTGAGCAAAAAAAACAATATTCCTTAAATGTAACGATTTTCTTTAAATACAATCTTTAAGTTCTTTAATTGAAAACAATGCAAAATATCGTTTTTTGAAAAATATCTGCATCCTGCTTATTGTAACAAAAGGGTCAGGATGGCCCTGAAGACTTAGTTCGACTTAAAACTTTGGTAGAAGACTTGCCCTTTTGACATAGTTGTTGACCGCACTTAAGCGAGTTTCGAAAATGGCATTGATTATAAGATGATATTGTCAAGATAAACATTATGCCCTATTTTAAACATGACTGAGTCATAAATGTGGCTTCTAGAGTGGTCTGAGATTTAACTTAAAGACCTAGTTTATGGAAAGATGTGACCGAATTTTAAAATTGGTCTAGACAAAATAAAAAAGATGAAGTTTTAACAAGATTGAGTCGTCAATGCAACCTCTAGAGCGGTAACATGATATTTAGAACATTTTACCTAGTTACCCAGTTTTTGAACGCACATGATGTGATTTCAATATGCAGCATTCAAGATCAACATTCTGACCAAGTTTGATCGATTTTCAGTGGGAAGAAAGATTGCACCTCATGACCTAGTTTTTGGGTACATGTGACATAGATTCAAACTCAGACTTGAAAATTGAAAGATAAGCATTTTTCATCAAATTGAGTCATAAATGTGGCATCTGGAGTGTTAAGAAGGCTTTTCTAACTGTTGACCTAAATTCCAAATTGGCTTAGACATTGTCAAGATAAGCATGCTTACTAAGTTTTTATAGAGATTGAGCCCCTATAGTGGCATGGGGTTTTGAAAGATTTGATCTGATGACATGGTTTCCTAGTTTTGGGCCAAGTTTCATGAAGATCTGATCAACAAATTAGGCATCTAGAGTGTTAATGACAAAAGTTGACCTCACGCACACAGCACATTGATTGACATAGGGTTATCACAATTTTTTACCAGAGCATTTTCTGCTCAAGTAAGCTTGAAAAAGATCTTTAAATGTGTAAATATGTACCACATATCACTAACAATTCTTCTGGGGGCTATAGCCATAAGGCACATTCCTGATGCAGTCAATACAACGCTTCTTATACTACTACTATCATTTACATATAATTACAATTACAATCACAGTATTGGTGATTAAAATTGCTATCCAGATCTCCGCAAATATATTGCTATCCAGATCTCTGCAAATATAACACCCATCTAACACAAAGGCACAAATAACATTGACCCCTTTGATATAGAAATGGCAGTTTCATTACGATCATTACATTTGATATAGAATGTGATTTTGGTAAAGTGTTAAAAAGTCAGTTTGGTTGGTACCTACATATAATTTGCATGCTATTGACATTTTTGAAATAAAGCTCTGGATGTTCAATATAACCCATAATTTGAGGGTTGAGCGTGAAGCTGTCTATCTTATTAACATTTGTATCGAAGATGCACTAGTTTCACTTTTAACCCTTAAATTAATAAGATATTCGTGTCAATTTATTGAAGAGCAGGAAACCCAGTTTTGTGTGCATTTTGGTTTAACCAATTTGTAAAAGCTTGATTGCATCAAAAGTCTCAGGCTTATAAAAGCCGCATTAAGGGAAAATTTGGCTTAATGCATGTGCACAGGCACAGGCTAATCAAGGAAATTTTTCCGACCAAGACAGGATTTTCATACAGAAGAGACTACCTTGGCATTTTAAGACAGGACATTGTGTTAGGTGCTCACAACTGTGCCACAGTGATCCCTTTTCCAATGATAAGGGAACTTACTTCAGTTTTATTTTTTTATTTTTAATATTTTGGGCTGTTGTTCGGTCCCATTCCAAATGTAACAAAATATCCATTTTTCCAAAATGACAGATTGAAATTAACAAGTGAAGGTTTCCAAAACAAAGAAAAATATATGCCATTTTCAGTTCAAGTTGAACCATAGTAAATGTAATATTGAACAAACTTTAATCCTCAATATTAAAGTATTTGTAAGCAAAAACAACCACAACACCTATTTCTCAATTTTACTTAAAACAAGCAAATTTGTTGAATTGATATCCCCCATCAAATAAATTTTGTTTATGGATGGGCGTAGAACAAAAAGAAAAGGTATAAATGAATTGTTGTGCCTTTTGTCAATTATTGTTTATAACTCATTTGTACCTGTGATGGGTTTGCAGACAATAAAATGCAGATAGCATATTTTTCATGAATCAATTTACTATGGAAAGTTATTAAAGAATTCGTTTAATGCATAGTAAAGGAATGACTAAATAATGAATAATTCATCAAATTTGTGACCTTTGACCTCAATGTATGACCTTGACCTTAACACCTAAGATTATGGGTGTTGAATGTGAAGCAACCCCAGATGATTGAGAACAACATGGCAAGTTTTATGGCTCTGGCTCATCTGTTAATGGAGATAAAGCTCTAAGCTTATATTAAAAAGCATTTTTTTAAGATACAAAGGGCCATAACTCCATTATTAACAGATGGTGTACAATGCCATTTTGCATGCATCATCATCTTATCCATATATATACTCATACCAAGTTTCAATGAAATCCACCAAAGCACTTCCAAGATATGGCTCCGGACATAAAAGTGCCGGCCGGACAGAAAGACGGACGGACTGACACCGCCAATCCCTTCGCCTATGGCAGGGGATAATAACAACACAGTTTTTTTGGCGTAGCTGTTTAACGTCACTTTTGACCTTACCTGACCTGACCGCAGCTATACACAAATTAATACACTTCATTTATTCTATTGGCTGATTTCAGCATACAACCAAAACATTGAAAACATGTCCGCGTCTTTTTAACACTGTTTTACTGCGTGTTCAGCATGAAACAACTGTATCTCTAATGAAAAGGCTTGATAAATAGAACAGTTTTACATTAAACTCTTGACATCAATACGGTTTGTGCGTGCACCTTTTATTTCCAGAGGATTGTCAGCCCCATAGCATTTGTTTTTTTAAAGGCTGCGTTCTCATATTTAGTTATTACTACCGTATTGCATTCTGTGATCACGTATATTTTAGATCATATAAATATTGTAATTCCATATCCTGATATTTGCTTTGACCAAAATATGTTAAATTGTTTTCGAAACAGCAAAAATAATATGAAAAAGTATAAAGCTGTAAACAAACCGTCATTCCAGCAGTGAAATCGTGACCTCACTTTAACGCATTGCATTCCATCTCACATGGTATAAAGTTCAGTTCGCGGTCAGTACAAGACTCATTATATAAACTCTATCGCATTAACCCGGTGAACATGACCGGAAATATCTTCATTGCAGATATTCGCGTTATATAATTATGGTATGTCAATAAAGGATTGTTTTTCAATAATTCCATGATATGTACTAGTTTTGATTAATTTAATAAGATTTATTCCACCATAGCAACCAATTTACTAAGCATGAGCACAATGATTCACGATACTATTAACAATCGAATCAAATAACTATGTCCGAAAAACCACTACAACAATACATGTCTGTTCGAAGAATGCGCGTATTAATATTTCAAATTTGTACGGTTGATCCGTGTTTGGCCATATACTCGTATATCATCATTTAATTTATATTCTTCTTGTATATTTTTGTTCTTTATCAATAGAATCGAGAGCTTTTATAAGCCTAAGGCTTTTGATGCAATCAAGCTAAAATAAATAGGTTTAAACTATGGATATATGGTCAACAATATCTAATAATGCAAAGTAAGCCACAAAATCTGGCGCAATTTTATTGATTTGCATGTGATGCTGCTAAGAACTGCTTAGAAAAAGGAATTTGCTGTCTCATTAATATAACTCTTTATCTTTTATCAACCACAACCACAATCAACGCCGTATATCTTTTTGAAAGATAGTTCTTGTTCGAAATACAAAGAGTCCAAGCCCCATTCTAAAAGTGGTGAAACAAACTATTACTGTTGAGATGTAGTGGCTGGGTGCAGTTGAGAAGCATGGTTTCCTGGGCCTGAACTTGTGAGGATAAGGACCCTATAAACATATAGAAATATCTTAACAAATCCCAAAATTATATTCAATGAATTCAGAAATGTCATCATTTACATGGACCAAATATGAACCATAGGGGCTTTGCTGTTAACACAATGTTTTTATGAAGGTTTTACCAGGATCAGTCAATGATCACTAGGACCAAGTTTATTAATAAAACAAACTGTGTAGGGGACCTCTACATTATGCTCCATATCAAATATAAAATCCTTGTAAAACTGGGAAATCCTGGGGGTAAGCCAGTTTTGACCAAAACACATTATTTGGAAACATTTGTTGATGACTCACTTTACACTGTTGCACAACAAACATTAAATCTCTTGGCTATGCAGTTTCAAACAAGAGATGTGTTCGTCAGAAACACAATGCTGCCTACTGCGCCGCTTTGAAATAAAATTTATATTTATCATTTGGCAGGTATAGAAATCATATCCCTTTAAAGCTTTTTACTTCCCTTGGATTTTGTCCAATCCAACCGGGGGGTGGGGGGGGGGGGCCTGTAGACTGTCACATATGACCAAGTCAGACATCACTGACAACCAAGGCTGTGTTTTATCAAAGAGACCATAGCCAGATTTCATCATGTATCTATGGACATAAGTCCACAGGTATGTAATGAACCATACCATTCACACATAAGTTCAGGAAAGACATGATAATTATATCATTTAAAAAAACTTTGACAAATCAATCATTTGAGTTATAAATAATCAAAATAAAAAATCTGTACAGTAACTGTGAAAAGAACTTAAATTGTTGGTAAGAAAATATATAATCTGACATTTACAATTATATAAATTACTTCCCTTGACATTAATTGTCTGAAACAAATCTCTATGTTTAGTAGCAAATAATTAAAAGCCATTACCATGACTGTAGATTCACCTCTCAAAATGTGCAGCTCCATGAGATACACATGTATGCCAAATATCAAGTTGCTATGTTCAATATTGAATAATTATCTCCCTTTAAACCTTATTACTCCCCTTGGATTTGTTTGTTTGACCTTAGACCTTGAAGAATGACCTTGACCTTTTACCACCATGTGTTTGCGCCGCTTTGATTTTTTTAACAAAAATATATAAATTGGCAGGTCAGATAATTATGTCCATTTAAAGCTTATTACTTTCTTGAATTTGTTTTTTCGACACCGTGACCTAGTTTTTGACCCTGCACGACCCATATTCGAACTTGGCCTAGATATTGTCTACCCTGCACGACCCATATTCGAACTTGGCCTAGATATTGTCTAGATACAACTTCTGACCAAGTTTGGTAAAGATCGGATGAAAACTATATAAATTAGAGAGCTGACAGGAAAAGTGTGACAGACTGACAGACGGACAGTGCTAAACCTATATACCCCTTTTTTTCTTCGAAAGGGGGCATAAAAAGATGAATAAATTGAACACCCAAGGAACATTCCTGTGAGGTTTCATTAAATTAAGTTCAGTGGTTCGGGAGGAAATGTCCTTTAACGAAAACGAACACGTCACCAACGGATGGACTGTGGATTCCAAAGTTTCCAAAATTCATCTAAAGTTTCAGGCCTCTAGTAGCGAAAAGTTTAAGTTAACCGCTACACGATTTAAAAAAGGGGGTTATCTCTCCAACTATGTCAGAAAAATCTAAGAAAAATATGAACTTTCACAAGTTCACATGCATTGTTAAATAAATGCAAAGATTGAATCCCTTTAGCACAATACGTTTTTAGTTAGGGCGGCCACACAAGAGTATGGGATAAAAGAACGGATGAAAGGATGGACACAATCACGAATAAGGGTAAATCGTTATACCCTCCTTACCTCATATAGTGGAAACATCAATATATCCGTAGTATACCAAAAATTATCTGAATGACTGTGAAACGTTTTGCATTACAACCTACCTTGTAGATGAGATAATCTCTGCCCCTGAGCAGGGAAGTGTGGAGCCCCAAGGTTAGATTGGCTGTACCCTGGGGGTAGGACTCGTTGAGCTTTGCCCCGAATTCCTGGCCCAAGAGCTTGACACCTGTACTCAGGAATCGTCCTTGGGCGTCCAGCTTCAGCTCACCAGAGAGCATGTAATTCAGCTGAGTACCAAACTGTGATTGTATGGGGTCCTGTAAGAACTAGAAAAATTAGATTCCAGTAATGTTATCAGTTTTTTATAGACCCCTACACATAAAAATACATTTCAGTCACAGTAATGGGGTCAGTTAGCTATTCTGTTCCTGGCTTATTTAAGCGCATATACTGATGCCGGCAAATGATAACTGCCGTACCAGAATAAGAGAGAGAATGGTCATATAATTTTTTTCATGACCATTCAATTAACAAGATATGTTCCAAAATATGGCTTTTTCAAAATTCTTAAAAGAAAACAACATCTTCTAATCCTATTAAAATAAATTGTAATTTACATATAACTGAAAATGCTTAATCATCTATAAAAAAGTGTAATTGCTGTCTAGTCAAACACGAATTTGTAACAATTGTGACGTAGAATATCCCCCAATGCTGCAAGTCAGAATATGTAGCATGATGTTATAGAATGTCTCAGTTTTGTAATTTTTAGTGTAGAATGATACAATGTACATTCACAACCTCATATGAGAAGGAACAATACCTGAAAGTTTGAAAGCTGAACGTTGAATTGTTAAGTGAACGCCCACAGACAGATGGAAAGACAGACAGATAGACGTCCGTCCAAGGGGATTCCTTTATACCCCAATTAACAGGGGGTATAATTAATAAATATCTTCAGGGCATATCATCACTCCAGTTGCATATTTGTATACTGAAAACCTGGACAGGTGGTAAAGTGTAGTTTATAGATATTCTTATTTAAAATAAATGCAGATAATTATTTCATATAATGTTTACTGCATTTCAATAATTGTTTAACTTATCTTAAACAACATTTAATAAGTATCATGTTTAATTTATGAAAAGGGATTATTTGTAATATACAAGTGAAAACAAAGAAACAACTTTTGGTTTAGAGGCTGAATTTTGGCACAAAAATGTATGAAAATATGCCCTGACCTTTTATGATCAAGATGTTCATGGGTGACATGCTGAATTGCTTGAGTGACTTGTAGTATTTGTGGGAGATGTTAATGGGTCACATGCTGAATTGCTTGATTGACTTGTAGTATTTGTGCAAGATGTTCATACCTGGCGTGCTGAATTTCTTGTGCGACTTGTAGTATTTGTGAGATGTTCATAGGTGACGTGCTGAATTTGTTGAAGACTTGTAGTATTTGTGGGGGATGATCATACATGGCGTGCTGAATTTCTTGAACACCTTGTATTATTTGTGGGAGATGTTCATAAGTGGCGTGCTGAATTTCTTGAGTGACTTGTAGTATTTGTGGGAGATGTTAATAGGTGGCTAGCTGAATTTCTTGAACGACTTGTGGTATTTGTGGGAGATTTTCATAGGTGGCGTGCTGAATTTCTTGAGCTACTTGTAGTATTTGTGCGAGATGTTCAAAGGTGGCGTGCAGAATTTCTTGACCGACATATAGTATTTGTGCGAGATGGTCATAGGTGGCGTGCTGAATTTCTTGAGCGACTTGTAGTATTTGTGGGAGATGTTCATAGGTGGCGTGCTGAATTTCTTGAGCGATGGTAGTATTTGTGGGAGATGTTTATAGGTGGCATGCTGAATCTTGACCGACATATAGTATTTGTGCGAGATGGTCATAGGTGGCGTGCTGAATTTCTTGACCGACATATAGTATTTGTGCGAGATGGTCATAGGTGGCGTGCTGAATTTCTTGAGCAACTTGTAGTATTTGTAGGAGATGTTCATAGGTGGCGTGCTGAATTTCTTGAGCGATGGTAGTATTTGTGGGAGATGTTAATAGGTGGCATGCTGAATCTTGACCGACATATAGTATTTGTGCGAGATGGTCATAGATGGCGTTCTGAATTTCTTGACCGACATATAGTATTTTTGCGAGATGGTCATAGGTGGCGTGCTGAATTTCTTGACCGACATATAGTATTTGTGCGAGATGGTCATAGGTGGCGTGCTGAATTTCTTGACCAACATATAGTATTTGTGCGAGATGGTCATAGGTGGCGTGCTGAATTTCTTGACCGACATATAATATTTGTGCGAGATGGTCATAGGTGGCGTGCTGAATTTATTGAGCAACTTGTAGTATTTGTGCGAGATGTTCATAGGTGGCGTGCTAAATTTCTTGGGCGACTTGTAGTATTTGTGGGAGATGGTCATAGGTGGCATGCTGAATTTCTTAAGCGACTTATAGTATTTGTGCGAGATGTTCATAGGTGGCATGCTGAATTTCTTGAGCGACTTGTAGTATTCATGCAAGATGTTCATAGGTGGCGTGCTGAATCTTGAGGGACTTGTAGTATTCGTTCGAGATGTTTATACGTGGCCTGCTGAATTTCTTGAACGACTTGTAGTATTTGTGCGAAATGTATGTGGTGTGCTGAATTTCTTGAGCAACTTGTAGTATTTGTTGGAGATGTTTATATGTGGCGTGCTGAATTTCTTGAGCAACTTGTAGTATTTGTTGGAGATGTTCATACGTGGCGTGCTGAATTTCTTGAACGACTTGTAGTATTTGTGGGAGATGTTCATAGGTGGCGTGCTGAATGTCTTGAGCGACTTGTAGTATTTGTGCGAGAAGGGGGTTTGGACTGTTTTCAACATTTACTTCAACAATGTTCTTCTTCTTGGATAATAATGTTATCTGAAAAGGAAATGGCAAGTGAAATAAAAATAGAGTGTTTTTAGTAACAAACGAATACGTCTTGAATACATGTACAATGTATATATGCTGTAACACCTTACTTAACACACCTGTTTGTTTAATGCAAAACATTGTTTCTATAATTGATATTTAGGATAGCGAAATGATTTTTGTGCAAATTAGCACTCATAATAGCATTGTTTAAATGAATAACGTGAAACCACTTGAAATGTTGTAGCAATTTGCCATAATTATCTTTTTTTAAACTAACATAACTTCAACAAGGGACAAAATTGTCACAAAACCAGGTTTTCATTGTGAAAAAAAAATCTGATAAAGGGAGAAAACTCAAACTGAACTTTTGAAATGACCAAAAAAAATTAACCCCCTTTGTAAGTTTTTTTTTTTTTTTTAAATCTATTTTTAGTCGTGGCGACCTTGAAATTGGAGATATTGACGTGATTCTTTCGTGGGACACACCGTCCCATGATGGTGAACAAATGTGCCAAATGATTTTAAAATCTCACAATGAATGACATAGTTATGGCCAGGACAAGCTCATTTATGGCCATTTTTGACCTTTGAACTCAAAGTGTGACCTTGACCTTGGAGATATCGACGTAATTATTTCGCGCGACACACCGTCCAATGATGGTGAACAAATGTGCCAAATGATTTTAAAATCTGACGATGAACGACATAGTTATGGCTCGGACAAGCTCATTTATGGCCATTTTTGACCTTTGAACTCAAAGTGTGGCCTTGACCTTGGAGATATCAACGTAATTATTTCGCGCGACACACCGTCCAATGATGGTGAACAAATGTGCCAAATGATTTTAAAATCTGACAATGAACGACATAGTTATGGCCAGGACAAGCTTATTCCGCCAGCCCGCCAGCCAGCCAGCCAGCCCGCCCGCATTCGCCAATCTAATAACCAGTTTTTTCCTTCGGAAAACCTGGTTAAAAATGTGAGACTATACCACTTTAAATGTTACACAATACAACTTTTTGCTAAGAAATACTTAACAAGAGCTACGCATATCGAGTGCAAACGCTCGGCTAGGGTATAGTTTTGAATAAATGAAAGCTTGTCAGAAATTATTATTATTTTATAGAGGTTACAGTGACCTTGACCTTTGACCTAGTGACCCAAAAATGGGTGTGGCATGTAGACCTCATCAAGAAGCATCTACATATGAGGTTTCAAAGTTGTAGGTGGAAGAACTTTGATTTAAGAGCAAAATGTGAAGGTTTTAGCACGACGCCGGCGGACGACGAGCTGGCTATGACAATACCTATAGTTTTCTCCGAAAACGCCGAGCTAAAAATTAAGATTAAGTGCTATCAATATAAAGTGCATTACTATTGTAAATTTAATATTAACGTTCAACTTATAGATGTTACAACCTATTAAAATCAAAGAATTGTTTTAGCCAACCGTCAATTGTGAACTTAAGACAGTAATTATGGAAAAATTTGGAATAGACTTTTTAAGATTAGGAATTGGGCTGAATTGTTGCCCCAACTTTGACAGTATAAATAACTCTTTAAGGTCATAACAGATACTCAAGAAGCTGAGATGACATGCAAGCCTAATTGATATTGCTTATGGCCAAGTTGAGAGTCGAAGGGCATACTGGTTGACACATCCAAACTGCTGTCATTTTTTTACACCTTGTCTATTGCCAATGCAATGTGTGGTCAATTGGGCTTGGAGTGCAAAGTAACAAACCCTGATGGGTAAACCTTTAGCACCTCATTTCAGATGTCAGAATTCACGCCTGAGGCATGCCCAGGGATGTACCATGAGTGTTCAAAACAAAGTCGTAACTGCCTTTGTACAAGTTATCCAACTTTTTATTGTTTTGCTATTCTTTCTGGTGTCCAACAGCCAGAACTGATTGTTAGCTTTAACATAACTTTTGCTATAACTCCTCGTGTCTTGAACACTTGTTCCTATCCTGGCTCTCAAGCTGAACTAACTCAGGCTCGAGTGTGGATCACTCAACAAGGACATTGCAGTTGTTGAGAACAGTGCACGAGAACTCAACGTGCTCAGAATTTCCTGCAGAATGGAATCGTTCGACAAAGCTGACCTTTTGAGGCCGTAGGTCAAGGTGAAGGCGCTAGGGTCAGGTCGAGTGGAGGGTCGTCGTGGACTGAGGCTGCTAGGGTCAGGTGGAGGGGAAGGTTCGTCCTTGACTGAGGCTCATGCAGGCTGGACTGGTGCTGTTGCCGCGCAAAATCAATATCGATGATGGTGCTCTTCTGAAAACAACACAATGGGTGATATGAACTTGAAACAAAGGTTTGTATTTCAATTTATAAAAAAACTAAGCATTTTGATTGGATGTGAATTTTTCAAACAGAAAATCTTCATTCTTATGAATTTTTAATCTGGCATATCCTTGGTTCCATGTCCAAAATAGCATACACATGAATCAAATCAGACCATTATATATTTAAACATTAAAAGTGTTGGCAAGTGCTATATAAACCTGTAAATTCATAAATATTTTTTTCTAAACTTGCAGAGATTTAATTTCATAAGCCATTATGTGGCTCATAAATATTCAAAACTCAAACAAATTTCGCATAAGCTAATCAGAGAGGACACTTTCCGACTAGACTTGATTTTCATAAAGAGGAGACTTCCTTTCAACAAAAAATACTTTGAAAGAGTCAGTGTTATCCCTGATTAGCCTCAAAGACTGCACAGGCTAATCTGGGACAACAATTTAAGCACATGCATTTAGCCACATTTTCCCACAACACAGCTTATTAATCTTTTAGCAGCTCCTTACCTGCATAACAAAAAAGGGAAAATCAACTTGTACAGAATATATAGAGGATATTTGTTGGATTCTATGGGATATCAATTTTATTTCACGAGTGATCATATAAAATAATATTTTCACAAGTGGTGCTGCCACAAGTGAAAATATGTATTTTTATGATCACGAGTGAATTAAAATCGATATTCCATCGAATCCAGCACATTTTCTTTTTATTTTATGCTTTTTTCACCGCTTATTTATATTGTAAAAGAATTAAACTGGATAATTTCGTTGGATTTATTACGTCATTTCGTCGAAAAAAATGACGTCATTTCACAGTAAAACAGTGAAAAATATCGATATTTTTCACTGCTATTTTTCAATGTTTAAAACAGTGAAATACCAGTTTTATTTCACTGATATATCTCTATAAACCACCAGAGAGCATAAAATAAAATGTTTTTATTGGTTCTCATTCTATTAATCACTTTACTTTTACAATGCTTTCACAGATGTTTTACTGTAAATATATGTTTCAATAAATGGGAGGCAAACATTTGACATTAATGTCTTCCTAAAGTTGCAAAAACATTCATCTATTTTTACCATGTCTTTACAGATCTTTGAATGTTAAAATCTATTAAAATTCACAAAAGACAAAAAATCAAAAGTAAATAAACATGTAACATCTTCTTCTTGGCGTTCGCTCTACACGATCACACCAGTTTCTTCGATAAATGATGTGGTCCGTCTCAGGTCATCCACGTCTCCATAAAGTTTCTGATGGAGGGTTGTGTCCTGGGGCCACTTTGTAGCTCGCTCCTGGTCGTGACGTTTACATCTTTGGAGGATGTGTTCAGCTGTTTGGTCTTCTGTGCCACACGGACAGGTCGGTGACGGGGCCAGTCTGTATTTTTTATGCATGTGTGCATTGAGTCGGTTGTGCCCTGATCGGAGTCTGACCATTATCACTTGCTCTGCCCTGCTTAGGAGATGATATGCATCTGCCTCTTGTCTTGGCCGGGTAAGTGATTTAATGATGGTAACTTTCTCCTTGTAGCTTACTTGCACAGGTGGCTGATCTAACTGAGCACCTTGTTTTGCCAGTTGGTCAGCATCTTCATTTCCGGCCACTCCACAGTGTGCTGGGATCCACTGGAGGGTCACGTTTAGGTTGGTGCTGATTCTTTGTAAGGCATTTGCAAGCTGAGGAACCTTGTTGTTGGTCAGGGCTTCTAATACAGACATGGCATCTGTAAAGAAGACTATCGAGTTGACATCTTCGGTCGAGTCTTCAATCATTGACACTGCCTTCATGAGGGCTAAAGTCTCTGCTCTGTAGTTGCTACAGTGTGGTCCGGTTGCTGCATGATGTGTTTCTCGTTTTCCGGATGGGTACAGAATGACGATGCCAGCACCTCCCTTTATGACTGCTCTAGTGGCAGAACCGTCTGTGTAGACATGAGTCCATGCCTCTCTTGGGTATTCGTCATCGATCATGGCAAGTGTGAGGCTCTTTCTGATATGCCCATCCTCTTGTTTACCTGGCTGTAGGTGAGGAACACTGGATCTTACTGCAACATTTGACAGGTCATTTTGTAATGGATCTATGATGTCTTCTTGACCAAGCGGAGTGGTGGGGATGGTCAGATCCGTTGCATAGGCCTTGTCCAGCTTCTTAGCTTCGTGTACAAAGCTGCTACGCTTGATCCGATTTTTGGTGTACCCTTTAACTCTGGCTGACATGGGGTGATCCGTTAGACATGTATACTTCTCTGTCTGAAGCAGGATTTTGACATCTCTTCTTTCTTGAAGTGGTTGTATTCCTGTTATCTTTTCCATGAAGGCAATTGGTGTGGACTTGGTTGCTCCTGTCATGATGCGCAGAGCTTGGTTCTGGATTTTATCCAGAGCCTGGCGATTGGATTTGGCTGTGGAAGACCATGTGGGGGAACTATACTCTAGTTGGGGTCTCACTGTGCCTTGATAGACTGTCTTGAGTATGTGCTCATTTGCCCCCCATGTAGTTCCCGCAAGCTTTCGCATCATTGCAAGTTTTTTTCGGGCCCTTCCTTCTGCTTTCATGAGGTGTGGCTTCCACGTTTGCCTCTTGTCAAAGGTGACTCCCAGGTACGTGGTCTCGTCTGCTTCAGTCATAGGAGTGTCTCCCATTCTCACCGTCCCTGCTTTCTGTTTTGATGACAATGTGAATAGTGTGGTGGATGATTTCTCTTTGTTGATCATTACACACCAGTCTTCAGCCCATGCGGTAAGTTTGTCTATTGCTTCTTGCATTCTGTATGTGGCTGTGGTGGCATGCTCTTCTTTGCACCATAACACAAGATCATCAGCATAAAGTGCCGCCTTCACTCCCCTTGGCAATTCAGACACAAGATCGTTGATGAAGAGTAAGAAGAGCGTCGGGGACAGGACTCCTCCTTGTGGGACACCGTGCCGTAGAAGGAACTTCTTACTGCTTCTTTGGTTCAAGCTTACTCTTGCCCATCTATTGAATAGATAGGACTTGATCCACTTCAGCATGTTTCCTCCAACTCCATTCCTCATCAGTTTGACTTGGAGTCCGTCAGTCCAGACTTTATCGAAGGCCCTTTGAAGGTCTATCCATGCTGTCAGGACAACCTTCTGTTCCTGGAAAGCATCTTCAATTTCTTGTGCCAGGTAGGTAGTCTGGTCCTCGGTGGAGCGGAATTGCCTGAATCCAGCTTGTTGTTTTGCAAGTAAGTCGTTCGTCTCCAGATACCATTTAAGGCGTGCATTTACAATTCTCTCCATCGTCTTCCCAACACAGCTAGTGAGGCTTATTGGACGGTAGCTTCCAGCCTGCTTCGGATCCTTGCCTTTCTTGTGGATAGGTATCATAATGGCCTCTTTCCAGACTTGGGGAAGTTGGCCTTGTGTCCAGCTGTGGTTGAAGATGTCTAGGAGTTTGTGCATTGCTGAACTGCCTAGATGGGTGATCATTTCATTGGTCACTTTGTCTGGTCCTGGAGACTTCTTTAATTTCAGCTGCCTGACTGCTGTCTGTAGTTCGTGCAGGGTCAGGCTTTGGCTCATGCGGTCTGATGTCACATCATCTGTTTTCCTGTCCCTTTGTTCTCTTCTTACTTCTCTCTGTCTCTCTCTACTGACAGGAATGTCACTGACATCTTTGTAGTTGCTGGCAAAGACATTTGCCACTTGTTTGCCTGTCAGCAGCTCTCCATTCTCTTCCAGAGTTACTGAGCCTCTCGCTTGGACTTCATCGTCATTCAGCTGTTTCGTTAACCTCCACAGCTTACGGCCATCTCGCTCCAGGTTGAGTGATGCTGTTTTGTTTCTCCAGCTCTTTCTCTGGGCTTCAAGTTTGTGCCGCAGGAATTTGGCCTTGGCTCGCTGTAGTGAGAGGTTGCTTTCTTGTGAGGGGTTGCTTTCTGCTTCCACCCTGGCTACTGTCAACTTAGTCTGGAGGTCTTCCAACTCCCTACTCCAGTATGGCTTGTATTCTTTTCTGGCCCCACGTGGTATCGCCTTCTGTGCTGCGTTTAGTATGCATGCATTGAAGTCTTTCACAACTTTGTTTATATCTCTACCATCCACTCTGATATCTCTGCAGAGGTCATCACTCAGACGTTTGTATAAGGTCCAGTCGGCCTTCTTGTAGTTCCATCTGGGGATGCTTGAGGATGAAGAGGTAGAATGGTTTATGATGAGGTGAACTGGACGATGGTCGCTTCCTCCTAGTTGTTCACAGACTTCTCTCTTGATATGCCCTTGGATATCTGCAGTGCAGAAAGCTAAGTCAGGGGTCGACGTTGTGTGCCATCTCCTAGAGTAGAAAGTTGCCAGATCTTCAGGCTGGTTGATAAGATTAAGCTTGTTTTCATCTTGCCAGTTCTCCACTTCCTCACCGCGTCGGTCCATGTGGTCATATCCCCAGCTTTGTGAATGACTGTTGAAGTCGCCAACAACAATGAAGTTAGATTCTTCTGTTGGGATACTGTCTAGGGAAAGAGCTTTGTCATTTGGAGAGTAGAGATTCACAAGCTTCAGATTGAAATCGTTCTTCCTGAGACTCAGAACCTGGAATTCAGAGTCATCCATATGCGTTTTAGTCTGGACTACATTGATGTTGTTCCGGACTAATGTCAGGATGCCTCCTTTCTTTCTGCCTTCTCTGTCACATCGGAAACTCTGGTATCCTCTGACCTTGAAGGATTTCACTGGCTGCAGATGAGTTTCCTGAATGCAGCAGACATTTATGTCCTGTTCATGAAGGATATGTTCTAGCTCTGTCTTTTTGTTAAAGACTCCTTCTGCGTTCCAATGCATCACCTTGAAAGGATGATGTTGGTCTTTTCTCCTCCTAGGCTTATTGTAGCCAGCTTTCTTTCCTCCTCTTCTCTTGGCTTGTTGTGGAATGAAGGAGGGACCCCCAGTAGCTGTGGGTGGACTCTGTCGAGGCTCAGAGCCCGGCACTGAATCTCCCTGGTGGGATCTCAGAGACTCACCACCACATCGAGTAACACCGGTTGATTGTGTAGACATAGCGATGTACATGACGTCATGGTTTGTTAAGGGAGTGCCAATGGCCTAACGTCTCCGATTTCAACTCCCTAGGTTTTCTGTCGGGGTTACCTCACCCTTAGCCTTTGCCGATCCAACGACAAACCACAAGGCAGTGGTTTCCTACTTAACCCTGTAGGCGGGGAACCTTATATCCCTGGGAACACAGGGGCCATTTTACCCTTTGGCTGGGGGTCTGTTCATGGGCATCAGGGCATTTCCATACGCCGGTGGGCCTGGCATGCCGCATGTCTGGGGGCAGACCACCTCCGAGTCCCTGTAGTTCAGCCTGAGGCCGCGAGGTACTCAGTTGACGTGTGTCGCCACTAGGAGGCACTACATAGGACTTGTCTGTAGAGAGGCTATGTACTGGCAGTGAAGACTTACGCACTTCAGCTTCATTTTCGCACAGGGCTAGCCAGCGGTATAGGCTGAAAGCGAAGGTGACAAGCACGCAGGGCCCAACACTACACACAAGACGCATCAACAGACCATTTGACACACCATGTAACATGTAACAAGCTGTATACATGGGTGAAAGTAAAAAAAAAAAGAACAAGGGACAAAATTGTCACAAAACCAGGTTTTCATTGTGAAAAAAAAATCTGATAAAGGGAGAAAACTCAAACTGAACTTTTGAAATGACCAAAAAAAATTAACCCCCTTTGTAAGTTTTTTTTTTTTAAATCTATTTTTAGTCGTGGCGACCTTGACATTGGAGATATTGACGTGATTCTTTCGTGGGACACACCGTCCCATGATGGTGAACAAATGTGCCAAATGATTTTAAAATCTCACAATGAATGACATAGTTATGGCCAGGACAAGCTCATTTATGGCCATTTTTGACCTTTGAACTCAAAGTGTGACCTTGACCTTGGAGATATCGACGTAATTATTTCGCGCGACACACCGTCCAATGATGGTGAACACATGTGCCAAATGATTTTAAAATCTGACGATGAACGACATAGTTATGGCTCGGACAAGCTCATTTATGGCCATTTTTGACCTTTGAACTCAAAGTGTGACCTTGACCTTGGAGATATCGACGTAATTATTTCGCGCGACACACCGTCCAATGATGGTGAACAAATGTGCCAAATGATTTTAAAATCTGACAATGAACGACATAGTTATGACCCGGACAAGCTTATTCCGCCAGCCCGCCAGCCAGCCCGCCAGCTAGCCAGCCCGCCCGCATTCGCCAATCTAATAACCAGTTTTTTCCTTCGGAAAACCTGGTTAAAAATAAGGAAATATTTTAGCTGGGGGCCGCAGGGCCGAAGGCCCCCGGAAGCTCCTAAAGGATAGCAAAAATGATTTGCAAATAGGAAGCTATCCTCAAGTATAAGACCAACATATGTTGGCAGTAATTCTTGCAGCTTACTTAACATGCATACAATGGAAAACAAACAATGTTTTTGTTTGTACATGTACAATAACTTTATTCAGTCATTTAATCTATTAATTTTGTTTATTAAGCATACACTCTTAACTTAAAGAATTACTATAAATGTTTAATTATGAACACTAAAAATTGAAAAAAGACTAGATACGTCTGGAATCGATCGTATTTTGTTTATTTTGTGTGTCGGCATTGCTGGACACATGGCCTACCCCCCCCCCCCCCCCCCCCCCCCAACAAAATCTTATCAGATTTACTTGATTCACGAAAACGACAACTATCCTTAGTTGTAATACACTGTAAATATTAGCTGCTGAATATGTTATAATTTTTAGAAATTTGATATTATGCTTTTTTTTGAACAAGTCCAAATAGGTTCTCTCCATATATGTTATATTGTATTATTGCATTAAATGTTCTGACTGTCTTTATTTAAATAAATTTCTCTCTTTATTAAAATAAATTTTGAGTCCACACTCTAATAAGAATAAGTGTCCTAGCTTGAATAAAGATTTACTTTCATGGCTTTGATAAAAGGTTAACAAAGCATGAGAACCATGCAATGTTAGCTCTGTAAATTATAAAATAAGATTGCTTAACAACTATTGTAGCTCTGCAAATTATAAAATAAGATTGCTTAACAACTATTGTAGCTCTGTAAATTATAAAATAAGATTGCTTAACAACTATTGTAGCTCTGTAAATTATAAAATTAAATGGCTTAACAACTATTGTAGCTCTGTAAATTATAAAATAAGATTGCTTAACAACTATTGTAGCTCTGTAAATTATAAAATAAGATTGCTTAACAACTATTGTAGCTCTGTAAATTATAAAATTAAATGGCTTAACAACTATTGTAGCTCTGTAAATTATAAAATAAGATTGCTTAACAACTATTGTAGCTCTGTAAATTATAAAATTAAATGGCTTAACAACTATTGTAGCTCTGTAAATTATAAAATAAGATTGCTTAACAACTATTTTTAATTGGCATATTCACGCACGTCATTGTCTTAATAACCACTGTTTGTTATACCATATTTGTTCTCATCAGAATTTTGTATAAGACTCTTAAACAAACTGGAAGCAGAATTAACTTTAGCCTCGTTCTGGGAGAAATGGGCTTTACTAATGTGCATAGTGTGGTCCAACATTAGCCTGTGCAGTTCTGACAGGCTAACCAAACACAACACTTTTTGCCAAGACTTGATTTTGGTTGAGAAGAAATTTCCTTTTAACAAAAAGTCCCTCAACAGCGGAATGAGCTGTCCCTGATAAGCCAATGTATGCAATGCAAACGCTAATCTTTGGATGGCACATAACATGAATTAAGCCCTGTTTTCCCAGAACAAGGCTCACCTTGTATCGCCTTATAAAACCCTGTAACAGCTTGTAGGCAGACTTACTTTGAGCCTCATTATGAGATAACAGGGCTTACTGTAACAGATTTTAGGCAGACTTACTTTGAGCCTCATTATGAGATAACAGGGCTTACTGTAACAGATTGTAGGCAGACTTACTTTGAGCCTCATTATGAGATAACAGGGCTAACTGTAACCGATTGTAGGCAGACTTACTTTGAGGCTCATTATGAGATAACAGGGCTAACTGTAACAGATTGTAGGCAGACTTACTTTGAGCCTCATTATGAGATAACAGGGCTTACTGTAACAGATTGTAGGCAGACTTACTTTGAGGCTCATTATGAGATAACAGGGCTAACTGTAACAGATTGTAGGCAGACTTACTTTGAGGCTCATTATGAGATAACAGGGCTTACTGTAACAGATTGTAGGCAGACTTACTTTGAGGCTCATTATGAGATAACAGGGCTAACTGTAACAGATTGTAGGCAGACTTACTTTGAGGCTCATTATGAGATAACAGGGCTTACTGTAACAAATTGTTGGGGGACTTACTTTGAGTCTCATTATGAGATAACAGGGCTTAATACATGTTGCCTTATGAGTATTCCTAGATTAGCATGTACAGCAGCACAGGCTAATCAGGAACAACACTTTTCGCCTAGACAGAATTTTCGTTTACAAGATATATTTCTTATACAATATATTCAATAAAAGCGGAAAGTGTTGTCCCTGATTTGCCTTAGTGGACTTCTTTGCTAACCAATATTATACAATGGAGAACACGTGTTTTAAATATTATATTTACTAAGGTTCAAGTTATAGAGCTGTATAGGATGATGAACTTGAAATTGTGATTTATTTCTTTTTCTTTATCTTCAATTGGAAATTTAAGGATATCGTTTTGAGAAAAATACATAGTTTTGGGTGGGAATGGGGTCAATTTTGGACCCAAAATTTGACAAAAAACAACAACACTGTAAACCCACCAAGAACTAAACACCTCCTCGCAAACAGGCTCTATACAACCAAGGCATTGGATTGAATAGATACATATCTAACAAGACTACACTGCAACGCCGATATATCGCGGTTGGTGGGGTCCAAAGATCACGAGCGCGATATATCCGGCGCGCGATATAACTCTAGAAGTGTCTAACTTTTTTTATTGCAGTTAATTTGTCAAATTTCCCAATGTTTTAATTTTATATACGGCGCTGCTACATATTTGTATAGTAATACATGTAATTGCAAACCAATTCTACAATCAACATTTTCATAACTACATACGTACCGGTTTCTGTAATTATCATGAAAACCAAAATGTAAATTATATTTTTTATTTTCACGTAAAATATTGCTCGCGAATCAGCTAAAAATAAGAATTCTTGCCATAAAAAAACGTATAAAATACAATTGTGCATAGATTCGAATTTACCCTTATAAGTAGTCCTAATTAAGAAACTGAAACAGCGTAACGGTAACGATACAGCCTGTTTGAATTTTAGTTTATTAAGAGGAAATGTCAACGTCACATAATTCGCGAGATACCGCGGTACTGTAGTTGAAATTTACAACGAAACTTTCCATGGAAATTAAATTATCTCAATGTTGTACCCGCTACGAAATTATTATTTACAAATAAATACACTCACGCCAATTTTCGCGAGCTTTTTATCACGACAAAGAAATTCATGACTAGTACCGAAATTTAACGATTTATATACCAGTAAACTGCCAATATTACCTTTGCAATGACACTTGTATTGGTTATTTCTTAAGTGTTAAAAACAACCCCAGCCGTGTGTAAACAACACTATCACTTATCTACTGTTGTTCACGCTTCACTGCATGCCATAGTAAGCCGCGACATCAATTGAACCAATGTTTTGACCAACTTTCATGATGATTGGGCAAAAATTGTGACTTCTAGAGTGTTAACAAGGTTTCTCTATAGCCAAAGAAGGAAAACTGCCCCGCCCACTGGCGGCCATGTTTTTCAACGGATCGGAACCACTTTTGAACTCATCCAATATATCATTAAGACAAATATTTTGACAAAGTTACATTTAGATTGGGCATGAAATGTGACTTCTACAGTGTTTACAAGGTTTTTCTTGTTTTTGATCTAGTGACCTAATTTTTGATCCGGCACAACCCAGTTTCAAACTCGGTCGAGATTTCATTGGGACAAAGCTTCTGACCAAGTTTCATGAAGATGAGACAAGAAATGTGGCCTCTAGAGTGTTTAGGAGCAAATGTTAACAGACGGACGGACGGACATACGATGGACAAAGACCGGTCACAAAAGCTCACCTGAGCAATCAGGTGAGGTAACAAAAAGTCAAAACAGTAAACATGGACTCACCAAGGCTCTGCTGTTCGAAGTGTTGATGTAGCCAACATTGGAGAAGATGTGGTGTGCTAAGCTGCTGCAATACGTCTTCGTACTTAATTTCTTGAGCGAGTTGTAGTATTTGTTAAAGAAGGGGTTGCCGCCGATTTCCATCGACATTTACTTTAACGATGTTTGTATTGTTGGCTAATAATATTTGCTGAAAAGGAAAACATAACATGTGAGATTAAACAACTTCAAACGTGAGACTGCATAACTTTTAAAGGGGCCGTCCAACAGATTAAATTGGTACATTGACAAAAAAGTTGTTTCAGATTCGCAAATTTTCGTTTTTTTATGATATTTTTGAGGAAATAGTAATACTGACAATTTACAATGCTTTTAAATATCCATTGTATGCATCTTTTGACGATTTGAAAAGACGAATTAAAAAGCGTAGTTTGACGCAAAACGATTGAATAATTTGGAAAGTTCTGTTGTTGTAGTTATATTTTGGGAAACTACGAGGATTGCTTATATAGGTAAAAATACATCGCTCTAAGCAGGCGCAGGGATGGTCAAGTGGTCTAGGCGGGAGACTTTTAACTCCAGGACTCCAGGGGTCAGTGGTTCGAGCCCTGTTGAGGGTTATTTTTTTCTTTTTTTTAAAGTTGTATTCTTGTGTTTTTTTACAGGAGATTTTTAGGTCAAATGTTTAAATTTATCAACATAAAGCATTTAATGACATGCTTCATTCAATAATGCCAAAATCTGTTGGATGGCCCCTTTAATAAGAGACTGAGCAATACAACTTTAAATGTGGCACTACAAAACTTAAAACATGAGAATGTGCAGCTTTAAAAGTGAACATATACAACTTTACATTTGAGACTATACAACTTTAAATGTGTGACTAAACAAATCTAAATGTTACAATGTACACCTTTAAAGGTGAAACTATACAACTTTAAATGTGAGACTACATGTATACAACGTTAAATGTGAGACTTTTTTCAACTTTAAATGTGAGATTTTACAATTGTATAGCATATCTTAAGAAACAAATAGATGTGAGTTGAATACTGTAAGTTTATGAGTACTTGATCACACACGTTTGGCTATGGATTAGACACAGATAAAGAAATACAGATTGACGTCTGTGGTGAATTCAGTGTACCACATCAGGGCTATAGATTACAAGCGTATGTGCGTTATTACTTAATTAAAATAACCAAAAACGTAATTAAATTCAATATCAAGCGTACAAAAACGCAAATATAAAGTTAATTACGTATTTCCCATAAGAAAACCTTGCGTCACAAAATGCAATCCTTACAAACACGGGACGTCTTTTTTTAGACTGGTTATTTCCCGTACAAAAATGTACCGAATAGTATATACATGTATGCCGTCCTATGCAGAAAAGAAAGCAGTCTTTCCAGCGGTTATCAATCTTTACTGTAATTATTCGTACACCCATCCGACTTCTATTTTCATTTTCTTAAAAATATCAAAATGGCCACTCGTGGCCGTAGAAAGAGAATCCTCACACAAACAAACACTTTCGACAGGTATTTAGCCAGAATATTGGGGAAACCGAAAACTTTTGTGCAGCTTTGCTGAACGATCTGTTGCAAGATGTGATCATTTCTCCAGAGAATTTAGTTCGCCCGTTATTATCGGAGATTTTGAACGAAGTTGTTAAACCCAAAAAACACGTTTATGGGGAGTGTAAGTGAAAAAACTTTAATAGAGTGGCGAAACAAACACCCGTTGCTGGTGATGGATATGGAAAATGGAGTTATGAAATGTACATTATGCACAAACATGAAAAGTAACTTAAAACTAACTAATGTTGCTACAAATGTTGATTTATTTTTCACCTGCACATAATTATATAGTAATCTTAATAGATATTTATTATATTATATATGTCATTCCCTAAATCACCCAATTGAGTTAAAAAACCGGGGGTGAAAAACCCAATTAAGCTCAAAAGTAGGGGGTAAAACATTTTGCTGAAACTCTATTGAATTTACAAAAACCCTATTGTTGTCAAAACAAGGGGTGAAAAACCCAATTACCCAATAAAATTATCTATAGCCCTGCCACATCTTTCTACAGGGGACTTTTATAATTTTAATAGTTATTATTGCCTATTCTGGCTAAAACTATGCAATGTAAGTGATATTCAATAGATACAACATGTATTTATACAGTGTATCTACATTATATGGCATCTTTTTGTAGGACACACCTTATATTTAAAGTTCCACTTCAAGTGTTGAAATTGTGTGCATTAGCATATAAAAGCAATAAGCCCCATTGTTTCTTGCAAACATATGGGCTTTGATTTAAACAATAATCAAATCCAATTACAACCCAAAAGCTGTATCAAAAGCATTGACTTCACTAAGGTACAATAGTAATGATTAGCGCTAATTGTTTACAACTGTATTATCTGTTGTGTGTTTTCAAGTGTTGCAGGCAAACGGCGGATCTGGATCAAATACAATAACGCTTTATGATCAACAACTGACTGATATACATTCTGAATTTTAATTACAAAGAAATAAAAAACGTATGAATGTGTGTTTGATTGTTTGCGTTTACCTACATTTACTATAATCTAATGTTTGTGTATCAATTCAAATGTGTTTAATTAATTGACATTATCGTCTGATATACATGTAGTTAAACTGTCTGTCATAAATTGCTAGAATTAAAACTAGAGCTTTGTCACAGACTATACCACCACATGCAGCATTGCCACAGACTATGTTGCATGCTGTCTTCACAAAACAAGATAATCTAATTTATGTCGATTTTTAAGAATCATTATGCCATTATTATTTATGGCCATTTTTACCTTTGAACTCTTGAATTCGTTTGCATGACAGGCCGTCCAATGACTGTGAACAGAAATAATGTAATGAGTCATTTAAAATCTCACAATGAAAGACATAGTTATGGCCCGGAAAAGCTCATTTATGGCCATGTTTCACTTTAGAACTTCAAGTGTGACCTTAACCTTGGAGATATTGAAGTAATTCTTTTGCATAACAAATTATCCAATGATTGTGAACAAAAGTACCAAGCAATTTTTAAATCTCACACTGAATGACATAGTATGGCCAGAACAAAATCATTTATGACCATTTTTGACCTTTGAACTCACAGTGTGACCTTGACCTTGGAGATATCGATGTAATTCTTTTGCCCGACACACCGTCCAATGATGGTGACCAAAGGTGCCAAATGATTTTAAAATCTCAAAATGAATGACAGAGTTATGGCCCGGACAAGCTGATTTATGGCCATTTTTGACCTTTGAACTCAAAGTGTGACCTTGACCTTGGAGATATCGACGTAATTCATTCGCACGACACACTGGCCAATGATGGTGGACAAATGTGTCAAATGACTTTAAAATCTCACAATGAAAAACATAGTTATGGCCTGGACAAGCTAATTTATGGCCATTTTTGACCTTTGAACTTAAAGTTTGACATTGACCTTGGAGATATCAACGGAGAATTCTTTCACGTGACACACCGTCCAATGATGGTGAACAAATGTACCAAGTTATTTTAAAATCTAATGTTAAATGACATAGTTATGGTCCGGACAAACTTTTGGTTTAAAACACACCAAGTGACCCCGTGACCTATTTTTTGACCCGGCATGACCCATATTCAAACTTGACATGTACATCATCTAAATACAACTTGTGACCAAGTGTGGTGCAGATCCGATGCAATTTCGGGACAGACCAACAGACCAACCGACAGACCGACAAAGTGATTCCTATATATAGCCCCCATTACTTATTAGTGGTAATGGAGGTATAAAAATGATGTAATTATATTTAATTATAGGATATATATTTATCGTAGAAAAATAATATGTAAACAGTTATTCAGTCCCACCAATCAGCTTAATTCATAACAATCAACTTGTTAATGGCATACAGTAATAAGGGCCAGTTATTACAGGGACCTTAAATAAATAAAAAAATCATTCACCTGATAATAAAAGACTAGTTAATTTACATGTGCTAAACATGGTCTACCTCCTGCAAGTTAATCTCACAGATTTTCCCATTTTGCCCACGGCAATTTATCGCGGATATGTACTTCAAACAAATCGGGCATTGACTTACACAATTTTGTTGTGTTTTTTTTAATCATAAGTTACATGTAATAAATTAAAGTGCTGATGCAATAGTCATTTTTCTTCAACAAACAATTTCGAGCTGACGAAAATAAATGGTTTCACAGTTTTTGTGAAATAAACAACATAAACAATTTTTAAACATCTATAACTTCAAAATAGTAATAAAACTTAGTAAAATAAGTATATTAAGCCAGTAATTCTCATAACGCCTTAAAACATGTGCTAGAACTAGGGGCTAGCTCTGTGAAAAGTGTCCTTTTTATGGCAAACCGTCAATTGGGAATTTTAACCAGTAATTATGTTAAAATATAGACGTTAAGAGATTATGAATGGGACTTGATTATTAGCCCCTATTTTCAAAATAAATAAAACTGTAAGGTCTCACCTGAGGCTCAAGAAGGTGAGATGACATGCTGGCCTCGCTGTGATTGCTAAGGGCTGAGTTTGAGTTCTACCTAATGTTGGGTTGGAGTCAAAAGGCATACAACAAAACTGCTGTCATTTTTCAACGCTTTATCTAGTGTCAGCTCAATGCGAGGCTGTTTTGTCTTGGAGTGTGAAGTGCTCGTAACAAACATTGATGGGTACACCTTAAGCACCGTGTTTATGTTGTTGGGAAGAATTTGCGTCTGAACCACACCCGATGTATTCATCGTGCTATGAGTGTTCATACAAAGTTTTTTTTGTCAGCAACTGCGTAAAAAGCACGTTCACTTTGAACATTTTGGATGCATAAGAGGACAAACCAGGATGGTCCATAATGCTACTACTATTGAAATTAGAAGTAGACCCCGTGGATAGCTTATGCTTCGATCTATAACTCTTTAACTGTTTCTAGATTTTCTACCATTATTCCATGTGTTGCTCTGTTAGTCCAACAAAGCATGGAAAAAGTTATCCAACTTTTTATTCTTCGTACTATTCGTTGTAAAGTGCACAATCAGTGACTGTTGGTGTTACCATAACTACTGCTATAACTCCGCGTGTCTGAAATACTTGACCCACCTCCGGCACTGGAGCTTAACAAACTACTTAGGCAGGAGTGTGGATCGATCAACAGGGACATTGCAGTTGTTGAGAACATCTTGTAAAAACTCAACATGCTCAGATATTCCAGCAGACCGGTATTGTTCAATGAAGCTTTGAAGCAGGAGGTCAAAGGGGAGGAGTTAGGGATCAGGAAAGGGGAAGGGTTGTCCTGCACTGAGGCTCCTGGGGGTCCGACTTGTGCCGTTGCCCGGTCAACTCAATAACAATGCTCATGCTCACCTGAAAACAGCAGCACCATGGGTGATGTGAAACAGTTACAAAAGTGTTTATACAACAATCTATAACAAACTAAGCCTCTTGATTGGATGTGAATGTTTTCAATAGAAACATTTCATTCTCATTAATCTTTAATCAGGCATTTCATTAGTTCTTGTCAAAAAAAACATGAAATTTAATTCAATCAAACCATTTCGTATTAAATCATGAAAAGTTTTGGTCAATGTAATATTAACATGTAAATTCATAATAACAAATTTGTTCACAACTTGAAGAGATGTAATTTCATAAACCAATATGCAGCTCATTAATATTCATAATTGTCATCTCAGATAACATGTCAAGTCCACATAAGCTTATCAGGTAGGACACTGACTTTACTGAATTTTTATAAAAAAGAGACTTCCTTTCAATAACAAAATACCTTTAAAGAGGAAAGTGTTGTCACTGATTAGTTTGTGCGTACTGCACGTGCTAATCTGGGATAACAATTTAAGCACATAAATTAATCCCCATTTTCCAAAAGTGCAGCTCATTTATCTTTTAAGCCATTTCTTTCCTACATAACAATAAATAAAAAAATCAATTTGTTAACAATTTAATAATTTTTAATGGTACTCATTCTATCAATCACTTTACTTTTGAAATGTCTTCACAGATGTTTTACTGTCAACATATGATTCAGTAAATGGCAGGCAACAATTTAAAATTAATGTCTTCCTGAAGTTTTAACAACACACACAACTTTTTTAACATACCTTTACAGATCTTTGACTGTTAAAATCTGCTTAAAAATTTAAAATAGACACAAATTCAAAAGTAAATCAACATAAAACAAAAGTAGTCTTCTGTGCTGAGCAGTTGCTGTAATGTTGAGAAAACCAATCTGAAACATTTTGTCCCAGTCAGTCTTTTGAACTAGTATGTACGAAATACACCATGGATTTTTTCCCAATAAGGGAAAGTACCTGTACCGCGTCCATTAGGACTAATTAGTTTGATAATACCTGACCTTAAACAAATTTGCAGTGTGAAATCTTTCAAATGGAAATTATAATGGATCTTTTTAATAGCACGATACTTACTTTCACAAACCCATCAAAATATTATTTTACATGCGTTGTTGATTAAATGTTTAATGTAAACTGGCATATACGGAAATGCATTTTAAATGTACTTGTGTGAAAAACTGCCATTCCGTAGAATGAAACATAGCTCTGAATCATGTCCATTCCAGACAGGAAACTATTTAAAAAAAGGCGCTGACTGATACAACAAATTGGGTCGCCCAATGGCAATCAAATATCTGCTAAGAGCAAGGCTTTAATCGCCAATTCAATGGAATTCTGCATCCCAGATACTGTAAAATCATTTATATTCGTTGGCATAATTTTTCTTCAATTACTTTTTCGTGGACATGTACATTTGTGGATGTCTGATTCTGGATAAAATATGGAATTTTCGAGGGTCATTTTCCTGTGTTTGAATAAAATTCATGGATCAGTAAACCCACAAATTCAATATTAATTAATGTCCCAAAAATAATGATTTAACATATGTCACATTGTTAAGAAAAGTGTTTGAAATGCTTAATTTTTATATTTTTTTATATTTTGATATATGACCAATAATTTCATTATTTTTCTAAGTGTATACTTTCGTTTTAATACTTTGTAAAAATAACCTACTGAAAATATTATAATTTTTTGAAAATTGTAATTATGATAATCTGTGAACAAGTTCCAACACATGAATTAGGTTCTCTTCATACATTTTTGACTGTATTATTTCATTTTGTTCTTTCTTTATTCATTTAAATAAATAAACATTTCAATATCTAATTAAAATACATTGAATACCTTTTAACGGCAATGTATAAATATATTGAGATTTTACATGAAATTTTATATCTGTAAATTATATCATACATTTCTAAACTTAGTATAGCTTAACAATTATTTTTAATTTGCATGTAGATGCATGTCATTATCTCATTAACCACTTTTTAATCATCTTGTTTTTAATACCATATTTGTTCTCATCGGAGTTTTAAATAGCACTTTACAATAGACTGGAAGCAGACTTAACTTAAGAAATGTTCTGGGAAAATTGTTTTTAATGCATGTGCATATTGTGTCATCCCACACTAGCCTGTGTAGTCCTCATTGGCACACCTGAGACGATACTTTACCCTTAGGCTTGACTTTTGTTTACAATAAATTTCCTTTGAAACATACATTCCTCGAAAGTGGAAAGTATCGTCCCTGATTAGTCTGTGTTCACACTGCACAGGCTAATGAGGATGGCACTTTAAATGCATTAAGCCCCATTTTCCCAGATCGATGCTCACCTTGTATCACATTGTAAATCTATGTTACAGACTGCAGGCGGACTTACTTTGAACCTCATTCTTATATAACAGGTCTGTATAAATGTTGCATTTTGTGTCGTCCTAGATAAGCCTGTACAGCAACACAGGCTAATCAGGGACAACACTTTCCACCTAGACTGAATTTTATTTTAGAAGAGACTTCCTTTGCACAGGCTTATGTGGGAAAACACTTGATACAAATACATTCCATCCTGCTTTTCAAAGCGAGACACATATGTTTTTTGAAAAACACTCAATAACAGACTGGAAGCAGACTGAAGGTGAGTAGAATACTGCTGGGTTTCTTACAGTGCGTAAAATGTTGCTGAGTTTCTGCCTTGTTCTGGTCCATCTCAACTGACTTCGACGACTGATTGATGGGACGGCCTCTTGTATTTGGTCAAGCAACTGACGAGTACAAGGGACAGTGATAGGGCTCAAAGGCTAACGAAATGTAAAAAACACTTGAGTTGTTGTTAAAACAGTGATTGTTCACTCTAACTCAAAAGCAAATTTTGGTAAAAATTGGATTAAAAATTGTTGCAGAGTGAAACTTGGTAGCAATTAGTGACAAGAGATAAATCTCTTATTTAGTTTATGACCTTAATTTTCTAGGTAGGAAATCATTTGACCTTACATTGTTGCAGTTGCATGCATACAAAAAACTGACTGTAAAGCTCTTTTTTACTGTTTTAGGAAAAAGGGCGGGGCCCTTCCAATTGGGAAAAATTGATTTTTTTTCCCAAAAATTGGGACATTGGTGTTGCTGGTTTTTTGCTTAGAAATACTATACACTTGAGAATAAGGGTGTTCAATATTATATTAACTAAGGCTCAAGTTAGAGAGCTGGATAGGGAGACAAACTTGATATTGTGATAAATTTCTTTTTCTTTGAGTGGCATTATACACATCTAACAGTATATGCTATGTTTATAGGTGTCTATCGCAACCGTTGTTTATTTTTGGTGTTTCACTTCATATACACTTAGATTTGTTAATGCAGCATCAAAATACTAAAACAATATCCCAGAAAGATAAAAATAATGCATTTTATTAACAACCGTATTTTTGTTTGACAACTGACGACAGAAATGATTCGTTTTCCTGCAACAATATATCTATTTATATGACTCACGAACACTAACTCCGATCCTTATAAAAATACAGTTCCGCTCACCTTAGATGACTGGGACAGTCATGTAAAATATCGAATATAATATATATTTTTTATAAACATCTAGTAGCAAGATTAGTTGCAGATAATTGGTCAGTTACCAAAATTTTAACTAACTCTTTTGAACTGTTAATTCTTTTCAGCTCAATTCAACAGTGAAAAATGCCCATAATTTCACTTTTACATTCAATTGAAAATTTTAGGCAGTCATTTGAGGAAAAAATATAGTTTTAGGATTGCGAATGGGGTGGAGTTTGGACCCCAAATTTGACAAAAAACAATACTGTATATACACCAAGAACTTAACACCCCCTGGCAAACAGGCTCTATAAAACCAAGGCATTCAAAGTAATAGATTCCAATCATATTAACCATCGCACAACTGTGTAAAACCTCAAGGCAACATGGCAGGCCTTTCCCAGAACATTTTGGGAAAAAATGCTATTTCAGGATTGAGATTTTTTGCGCTAAACATCCAAAGGCCTGCATGGGGATGACGGAAATTCTTCAGGTTTTGTGTTACCGTCAGAGGTTTGGAAAGCTTTAGGCTGAAGATGGGTTTGAGTTATTGATACTCAAGTAAAACAAGTACTAAGAAGTAAATTAGTGCTATTAACAGTGATATACACAAGAATAGACGCCATTTTACCTTCTATGATATCATGCAATTCTTATCCACTTCATTTTTAGTATTCTTAATACACAGGTACACTGTCAAATCAGTAATATTTGTGGGACATTATGCTTTGTTGATTTTAAGGGTTGACCGATCCACAAATTTAACACAAACACATGGGAATTTAACTGACACAAATTCCTCATTTATTTTTCCAAACTGAGCATACATGCCTTACGTCCCGGATTGTCCGGGACAGTCCCGGAAATGAAGAATTTGTCCCGCTGTCCTGAAAATCTGTCAAATGTCCCGGAATTTACAAAATCCATAAATACATGTACCTTATCTTAGACTTAACTGCACCCCGAATCAGTGTATTTCTGCAGCGTCTCCATGACAATGCCTACCCGAATAGGCAGACAACGCTTTGTGTCAAAATCGATCAATTAACAGGGGTCCTATTATCATATCGATTGTCTCACGTTCGCGGTCAAACCGAAAAGGCGGCATTGTTTAATGTGGTTGTTAATTGACTTTAATCTACTACGTCATTATTTCCCGCTGCGTAAGGGCAAAGGATAGTTGTTCACACATCTGAAGTCCAACCTTGCTGAGTAAAAAATTAAAAGCAGTTTATGTTCGTACGTTTAACCGACAAAGAAGTTGTATTTGTTTTATTGTGATTGGTTGTATGTATTGTGAATTGATTTGAGTTGAGGATCTAACCGCACTGTATTGTTGTATTTTTTATTATATAAATGTTATAAATGAATAAAGGCGTATCAACAACTACGCGTTACACACCGGTCTTAATAACAATACCGCAGTGACGTCACCATCTATGTTTAGAACGCTTACACTGAAAACACGTAGCTTGTATTAAGTAACTGAAGTAGTAATGTTTAATTTGACGTTAATAGATCAAGTGTATTTCGAATAGGCTTTCGAACTTTTGCAATTAACGATGCGAAACACAAAAAAACGTACCAAAAATGCATATGTCTATAAATAATGCTACTTTCTATACATGTCCCGGAAAATCGGCAAAAGTCCCAGACAATTTAACTCAATGAAATCCACGAATATAAATGATTTTAAAATATAAAAAAAACAATTATAGAGAATATTGTATGTTATGTAAATTCATACTGTTCTTTTCCACCTCATCTTTTTTGCATTTTTAATACATAGGAAATACACAAGCAGGCCTTTTTCTGGCATATTTATGGGTCTGTTAAATAGAACCATACCCAAACGTGTTCTTTTTTAAGATAAGTTCCTCATGATTATTATATCTCAATTATATTTAAATTAGATGTAAACAATATAGTACTATCATTATATCATTTTATTATTATAATTTGAAGTATAAGAAAGAGTTATATAAAATATTTTTTCCAAATCAATGGATTTTTCGTGCGCAAAAAAACTTAAATTCCACACTATTTGCATTTTCCCCCAAAATGGCAAGGAAAAGGTCTGACAAAGGGTCTATGTTACCTTCTGTGTATTCAGGTCATTCTTGTCCACCACATCCTCAGCAACCTTGTCCTGACTCAGAAGCGACTGGAGCAGCAGAAATAAGCTTGATGTATTGTTTGTATGTATGCTTAGGATTCACACACATTTATATAAATGTAATAACAATCAATAACACATGTTAAACAGCATAAAACAATTAAAATTAATAAATCTCACATCCTGTGTTAATATCCGGTAAACATTACACAAAACATCAAAATATATTCCTCCAAAGATTACTTAAACTATTTCATATTTAAAAAAAAACTATTCATCAATATACATTTCTTACATGGCATGGTGTTTATAGAAATAAAAGTCTAAAAATAGCCTCAGTTGCTATGTACATGTGCATCTATGTACAGATATTAAATTTTTAGTCGAAATGCTTTGTTTTTTCATGCATAGTTTACATTAACTAAATTTTAGGACAATAATGACACAAATATTATGAATACATAACATAATATGTTTTAGATGTGATGTTCAACCAAAAACCCTTACAGTGTATAAGCATATAACAATATGTGTACATAAATTATTTGTATCTTTAACTAAACACTAAATGTTGTATTGTAACATCACACACTACTATGTTCGTATGATAAATAACACATTGTCATTGAAATACTAATCACTAATAACAACAACTAATACATACATGTACACACTATTCCACTCTGAACACCAGGATGTTTTCGTCCTCCCACAGTCCCACAATGATGGATGATGTTGTGCTGCTGTAGCAGACTAACCATGGCCTCCACACTCCATCCTCCCGAGTAGCCAGCGTAGTCAGCATACTCTGCCCCTCCCTGTCCACCTGTAGTACAGTGTGCGACCAGGCTCCACAGACCAGCACCTGGCCTGCAGGGGTCACATGTAGACCAGATGGGACACGTAGTGCTGGGTCTGTGTATGTAGCCAGGAGTGTGCCATCCCTGGCCAGGGTGAGAAGCTTGTTCTGCCATTTGCTGGTGATGTACAGCCTGTCTCCTGTGGGACTCACAGCACACTTGTATACTGCAAAACAGAGTAACATCAAGATATTGAATTACTGTAAATGTTAAATAATCTTATTAAACATACTGCAGTGATATTGTAGTACACATGTGTTGTTACATGTATGCATCAAATTTATTAATAATAAATAGTTTTGTGTGGCATGAAGGTTCTGTACAAGTTTTTTGTGTAAAGGTTTGACATGTTGAAATGGGACTAATGAGTTAGAAATTAAATGTTATGTACAATTACAAACATGGAAAAAAATTACACAGATGAAAACAAGTACACAGTTCAATCACCATGTGTATATTATGAATGATACTATATGCACTAATAATAGATTTCCTAAACATGTACAAATATGATAACAGTGTACTCACATAAGTGAAATTGACACAGGCAGACATACTGAATAGATGTGCAGTGTTACGACTGTAGTTGTGTTTGTCAAGTGTTCGTAAAAAGAACACTAATGTTTCAAACAACCAATTTTGAAACTTTTCCTTTATATTGTTTTTCACTAAACCACTTACAGAAGCAAGTTGTTAAAAAATAATATTTAATTATCGACATACATACGTTTAAATACTTCTTATCATCCAACTAGCATAATTTAAACAGTATCTATTTTATATTATGTATTTTTAATTGATAAAACATATTATACATGTGCAGTAATTGACAACCACAAAAAAATGAAGACCAGTTCAGAAAGTGTCTCTCTCCCAGGAACTCAGTTTCTATTTATAGACATGTCATGTAGTGACACTCAAAATACTGCATTACTCATGTTAATAAATCAATAATAACGAATAATTTTCTTGCTGTTGTAACAATATATTGACACATAGATTTTTTAAAAATATGAAGTTTCAAAATAATTGTTAATACATATTCCAAATGATATCAGGATGAATCCACCATAATTCTTACCTGATATACTCTCATTAAGTCTGCAGACCTGTTTGCCACTCAGTGTGTACTTGAACAGTTCTTCACCAGAGCAGATAAACAGGTCACCCTGGTAGTGCGCGATACCCGTACATTTATGTTGTAACCTAAACTTCCTGCCAGAAACTAGCTTGCTCTGTGTGACTGTGATAAACTGGACCTCAGTTTTTGTACTATCATCAGACACAGCCACTGCAACCTCACTGGGTGTGATGAGACACATGTCCTTTACATAGTCAGTCACACCACAGTGACTAAACACCTGGTACTGCTGGTCCAGCAGCTTGACTTTCTTATTCCTGTAGTCTGCAACCAGGACCTTTCCATCTGGGAGGACACAGATGGCGTTGATTAAGCATGTGGCTGAATCACTTGGTATTCTCACATTGTGGGTAGACTTCCACTGGACAGTGAATACCTTGTCTGGATTCCCCTGCACAGACCTTGTGGACTGCAGTTTTAACCACTCAGGTTTCTCATTATGGTAGTCTCTGAAAGGATCATATTAACATATAAATCACACAAGAAAAAACATTTGTAAAATGTATGTACAGTTTTTATCATAGTATCCAGATAAAAAGAGATAAAGAGTTTTTTTGAATGAAATGCCACACATATACGTTAAGTGTTTTAACAACAAGAGGGCCAAGATGAGAGGAGTCGGTTCATTCAATCTTTACCAAATGTCAAACTTGACCTAGATATTGTCCAGACAAACATCCTGGTCAAGTTTCATCATAATTTCATTTGCGAGTCATGATCAATGTACCTATGAAGTTTCATGATCCTAGGCGTAAGCATTCTTGAGTTATCATCCGGAAACATTTTCCTAAGTTGAGTCATCGTGACCTTGACAGCCATGAGTGAATACGTTTTTTGGCACTGTGACCTTGACCTTTGACCTAGTGACCCGATAATCAATAGAGGTCATCTGCGAGTCATGATCAATTACCTATGAAGTTTCATGAACCTAGGCATAAGCGTTCTTGAGTTATCATCCAGAAACCATTTTACTATTTCCAGTCACCGTGACCTTGACCTTTGACCTAGTGACCCGAAAATTAATAGGGGTCATCTTCGAGTCATGATCAATGTACCAATGAAGTTTCATGAACCTAGACATAAGCATTCTTGAGTTATCATCTGGAAACCATTTTACTATTTCGGGTCACCGTGACCTTAACCTTTGACCTAGTGACTGGAAAATCAATAGAGGTCATCTACGAGTCATGATCAATGTACCTATGAAGTTTCATGATCCTAGGCCTAAACATTCTTGAGTTATCATCCGCAAACCATTTTACTATTTCGGGTCATCGCGACCTTGACCTTTGATCAATTAACCTGAAAATCAATAGGGGTCATCTACGAGTTATGATCAATAAGCCTGTGAAGTTTCATGATCATAGGCCTAAGCGTTCTTGAGTTATCATCCAGAAACCATTTTACTATTTCGGGCCATCGTGACCTTGACCTTTGACCCAGTAACCTGAAAATCAATAGGGGTTGTCTGCGAGTCATGATTAATGTATCTATGAAGTTTTATGATCCTAGGCATAAGCGTTCTTGAGTTATCATCTGGAAACCATTTTACTGCTTTTGGTCACCGAGACCTTGACCTTTGACCTAGTGACCTGAAAATCAATAGTGGTCATCTGCGAGTCATGATCAATGTATCTATGAAGTTTCATGATCCTAGGCATAAGTGTTCTTGAGTTATCAATGGAAACCATTTTACTATTTGGGGTCATCGTGACCTTGACCTTTGACCTAGTGACCTGAAAATCAATCCTCATGATCCTTGGCATAAGCGCTCCTGAGTTATCCGAAAACCAACTTCCCCACTCCCATCAGCCATGTTATTCAACTGACCGGAACCATTTTTTAACTCAACTCTTGTATCAAGGAAACAAATGTTCTGAGCAAATTTTATGAAAATTGGGCCAAAAATTTGACTTCTACTGTGTTCACATGTTTTCACCATATACAAATTGAGAAAAATGCCCCGCCCACTGGCGGCCATGTTTTTTCACCGATTCTGACCATTTTCAAACTAATCCGAGATATCAATAAAACCAATGTTTTAACCAACTTTTATGATGATTGTGCAAAAATTGTGACTTCTAGAGTGTTTACAAGGTTTCTCTATTGCCAAATAGGGAAAACTGCCACTATATACAAATAGAGAAAAATGCCCCGCCCACTGGCGGCCATGTTTTTTCACCGATCTCGACCATTTTCGAACTCGTCCGAAACATCAATTGAACCAATGTTTTGACCAACTTTCATGATGATTGGGCAAAAATTGTTACTTCTAGAGTGTTAACAAGGTTTCTCTATAGCCAAATAAGGAAAACTGCCCCGCCCACTGGCGGCCATGTTTTTCAACGGATCGGAACCACTTTTGAACTCAACCAAGATATCATTAAGACAAACATTTTGACAAAATTACATGAAGATTGGGAATGAAATGTGACTTCTACAGTGTTTACAAGGTTTTTCTTTTGTTTGACCTAGTGACCTAGTTTTTGACCCGGCACAACCCAGTTTCGAACTCGGCCGAGATTTCAATGGGACAAAGCTTCTGACCAAGTTTCATGAAGATGGGACAAGAAATGTGGCCTCTAGAGTGTTTACAAGCAAATGTTAACGGATGGACTGACGGACGGACTGACATACGACAGACAAAGACCGGTCACAAAAGCTCACCTGAGCAATCAGGTGAGCTAAAAATGTGTACCCACCTAAATATACATAGAATTGTAAAAATTAAGCACAAAATTTTTCATGTAGTATTATACTATATATGCTAAACCGTATATGCTCAACGAAACAGTCAAATGCTTTGTATTTCACAAACAATGACATTGTACATGTACAAACCTTTGCAGATGGACTTTATTGATGTACCAAGTTATTCTTAATTTATAACACGTTTTTATAGACATGATATCAATTAAGTAAATGTCAGCAGATAATTGAAAGCCTTACCAGTCCATATTCTATCCAGTAAATCTATTATTTTATCAGAACAACAGGTTTCTTGCTCATTAATGTGAGTTTACATGTGGTTTCGGAAAAGATTTTATTTATTTTGTAATTTAAATTTATACAAATATTTTACAACATTTGAAACCCTAGTGGCATGATTTGAAACAAAAGCTTAAAGTTTAACGAACCAATTTTAGTTATTCCGGTCCTTGTGGTTTCATCAAAAAAGACGTTATTTTTCTTATAAAGTATATGCTAGTATTACCCATTTGACCCGGGAGCAGGTTTGACCCCAGGGACAGGAATTTAACAAAAGTTATAGGGGTCCACTATACATATCTTACTATGTTACATACAAAGGATTACACATCAGGTCTTTATCATTCATAACATATTTTTAAAAGTGGCATCACCCAAGGTGTGCCCCTAGGGTTATGAATTATTTAAACAACTTTGTAGAATGCACATACTGTTTCTCTGTGGACTCCCTGGAACGCAGGTTGCCTGCTGGATTCCAGCTTGCCCCCTCACTGGATGCATTATATGGTTTGAGGCTCTGAAATAAACTTCTATACATCATTTGGCCTATAATGAACATGTCTTAGTATTATTGAGAGGTCAGTACAAGGTGTCAATTTTTCCTGTCATAATAATGCTTTCACTTTGATTTAATATTTCTGTAGTTGCTATGTTAATTTGATACTATCAAAGTGTAACATTTCAATCAAAATCCTTAAAATAAATATTTCATTTAACATACATTTTAATACCTCTGCCTCTGCCTTTTTCTGTTTCTATTTAGGTCACTAAAAACCCTTCAAATGAATGTTAAAACCACCTTTATTTGTATAAATTATATGATTGACCTTGAAGGATGATCTTGACCTTTCACCACTCAAAATTTGCAGCTCTATGAGATACACATGCATGCCAAATATCAAGTTGCTATTTTGAATATTGCAAAAGTTATGACCAATGTTAAAGTTTTTGGACGGACGGACAGACTGACTGACAGACAGTTCAAAAACTATATGCCACCATTCGGGGGCATAAAAATAAGAAACAGAAGAAAACATTTAACTCAAGGCATCATTAAGGGTATTAAATAAACCAGTAATTGTTACATTTGTTACAATAACAATTGTAAAATTACATCAGAAATAAATGACATTAAAGTTTTATAATCACAAAGTAGAGAATGAAATCACCCATAGTAGATGCATAGTGCCTACATGGGTTTCAAGCAACAAGAGGACCAGTTTACAACACCCAACACATTTAACCCTTTGAGCGCTGGAACCGGAATTTGAAGGCCTTTGCAAACAGTTTGGATCCTGATAAGACGCCACAGAACGTGGCGTCTCATCAGGATCCAAACTGTTTGCTATTCTGATAGTATTCTTTGAAAAAAATCCAAGAAAATGCTAATTTTAGAAAATCAGCAGACGACATTTTAGCAGAAGACAAATTTCCCAGCATGCAAAGGTTAAAGATGAGTAACACACAACTTGTATCTGTGGCAAGGCCAGGTACACTGTACGGAACACAGTTACAAGTTATCTACCTTTCCTTGCATAGCTGGTACTGGGGGAGATTTTATCTGTGGCAAGGCCAGGTACACTGTACCGAACACAGTTACAAGTTATCTACCTTTCCTTGCATAGCTGGTATTGGGGGAGATTTTATCTGTGGCAAGGCCAGGTACACTGTACGGAACACAGTTACAAGTTATCTACCTTTCCTTGCATAGCTGGTACTGGGGGAGATTTTACTACATTCTTTGCCATTTTCTTGGGCTAAAAAGGGCAAACAGCAAGCATGCTAACCCTTTAGTTAAGGTAATTCAATTTGTGGCATGTGTACCTGTTCCAGCTCCCTTCTTTTCCGCTCTATCTGTTCCTGCTGCTTTCTCAATTTCTCGTCATCTGCTTCTCGCCGCTTCTGTTCTGCTTCCTTCTTCCTTTCGTCTGCTTGACGCTTTAGTACCTGGATCATACAACGAGCCAGCATATACAGAACAGTGTGCTGATCATAACAATATGACAATCAATTGCAGACTTTTTCTACTATTTTTTTAAGTCATCAAGTCCGTATAAATGACAAAATATTGATACTTCTAATAATATTTTGCCAGAAATATGTTCATCAACAATCGAACCTTTTTCATAATGTTTGTGTGTGGAAGTTAAGCTCAATTTATCTCACATCTACACTGACTTCAATTAACAACATAAAAAAAAACAATAAATGCTGAACCTAGATATTTTTAGCATTTTGTAAAAACTGATCTATATGCCTTAATCTTCTTCTGCTCTTCTTAATACTCACACTGCATACATACTCGCTGCCCCTACCTACCCTTAACCCCCCCCCCCCCTCTTCCTCCCCTCTGCCTACCTCTGCCTCTCTAGCCTTAATCTTCTTCTGTGCCTCTTCATACTCGAGCTGCATACTCACTCGCTGCTCTTCTAGACGACGTTTCTCTCGCTCCTCTTTCCTCAACCGTTCTTTCTCCAACTGCTGCAGATGACGTTCTCGGTTGTTCAACTAAGACATGGAAGTACAAACTGTTAAGTTTGCGTAATAAAAGTATAGTATACAAATATGACAGGAACAAGTAAACCCTAGGGCAGGGTCAACTTTGAACCCAAAGGAATGATTTGAGAACCAACCTATGATCGTACACACCAAATATTGAACACTTGACCCTTGTGGTTTCAAATGAAAAACAATAATTTATATAATTTATACTATAATGTTATTATTATTATTTTGAAAAGCGTAGGGATATTGTGGTTATCTCCGCCGCCGTCTGTCTGTCTGTCTGTCTGTCCTGGCCACTATCTCCTCCTACACTATTTTCACTACAACCTTGAAACTTACACACATCATGTCATGGTAGCTATGAGCATACAGGGTTTTTTTTGGCCTGATTTTATAGCCGAAATTTGGCTATGTTCCCAATCCCAAAAAGTATACTTTTTTCCCAAAATGTGGCAAAAAATTCCCAATTAAAAAAAAAACAAAAAAAATTTTTTTTTTTATTTTTTTTAGAAAGAAGTCTAATGTGTATTTTATCTCAATTTTAATTCAATTACATCTAACAAAGTATTATATGATTTTGTTCTTTTGATTTGAATGATTATAAAAAAGTTATATCAAATTTAGTATTTCCCTAATCAGTGGACTTTTCATGTGGAAAAAAAGGCTAATGAATTTATTTTCCCAATTTCATGAAAATGCCGATAAAATTCCCAATTCCAAAGCCATGGGCTATGTTCCCAAAAAGTGGAAAAAAACCTGGCATATGTGCGACCCTGCACTATATGTAATTTTGATCTGACCCCTGGGTCAAAAGTTATGGGTGTTGGGGTGGGGCTGGGTCAGAGAATTTCACTCATATCTTTAGGTTATTTTACATTAACTTCTTCATTTCTACAGCGATTCACTTCAAATTGATACTGAACCTCTCTAATGACAATACGGTCAATCTCAACTATGAATGGCCCCATTACCAACCCTGGGGCGCCCCGCCCACATAGACCACGCCAACCCAAAATTGCCTTTTACTATTTTTTCTTCATTTCTACACGGATTCACTTCAAATTGATACTGAACCTCTCTTATGACAATACGGTCAATCTCAACTATGCATGGCCCCATTACCAACCCTGGGGCGCCCCACCCACATAGACCACACCCACCCAAAATTGCCTTTTACTATAATTTCTTCATTTCTACACCAATTCACTTCAAATTGATACTGAACCTCTCTTATGACAATACTGTCAATCTAAACTATGCATGGCCCCATTACCAACCCTGGGGCGCCCCGTCCACATAGACCACACCCACCCAAAATTGCCTTTTACTATAATTTCTTCATTTTTACACCGATTCACTTCTAAATGATACTGAACTTCTCTTATGACAATACAGTCAATCTCAACTATGTATGGCCCCATTACCAACCCTGAGGCGCCCCTGGGTCAAACATGCCGCGTGGCGATACGCGTCGGCCTTTGCCGCGGCATTTCTAGTTAATAAGATGAATTCATATTGGCTTTGTTATCGAGCTCAAGACAGCCGTATTGGCCTGAGGCCGCATGCCGAAGCACCATACGGCTGTCTGAAGCTCAATAACAAAGCCAATATGAATTCAACTAATAAATGACAATTTTATTAATTAACTTAATAATATTATTCTAATTTCAGCAAGAAAAATCGGTCCAGTAATCGGACCCATTCCCAATAGAAATCAAAGTACTGACAGTACTGGTGTGACGATGCTTTTGAAGAGGATGGATATAAAAGCATCAATTAAAGTTTATCTACATCACCACAATTGTGTATGTGGGTACGAAAATTTTGGGTACAAAAAAATGGGTACGATAATTTTGGGTACACAAATTATGCGAAAAAAATGGGTACAAAAAAAATTTGGGTTCGAAAAAAAAAAATTGGGTATGAAAAACAATTTGGGTACGAAACAAAATTTGGGTACGAAAAAAGAATGGGTACGAAAAATGTTGGGTACGAAAAATGTTGGGTACGAAATAAAATTTGGGGGTACGGGGAAGTAGTACACATGGGGAACTTGATCCATTCAGCAAAACTGGGAGGCGGGTTACATTCTCGATCAAATATAACAAGAAATATCTTTAAAAAGATATTCAACGTGTATTTTCTGTACCATTTATATTAAAAAAACGTTCTGTTACAGTAAAACGTTTGTGGGTTATAACATTACGTTACGTAGTAGATATATTCAAAACCTGACATGCTCTTTAATTACACCATGCTCTTTAATTTCACATGTATATCAAACCAAACTTTATTTTTCGTTGTTTCCTTTCCTAAGTTTATGATGTTATGTGTACAGACGTGATTTCACCTGCCCATGTGCATGAACATATAATTTTTCTCTTTTGATTATTGTTTTTTCTCTTATCATGGTTCAAACAGAATTCTCAAACCTAAATTCAAGCACTTTTTAAGGACTTTTCAAGGCCAAATTTTCATTTTCAAGGCCGAGAACCGTACGTTAGTTTCCTTAAAAAAGCGCATTTTCAAGCAAGTAAATATCATTTATTTGCTCAAACAAATTAAACTTATTCCACAATAACTCATACATGTTATTTCTAGTTATTACATACCGGTTATCCATCCTTAACTCAATGAGTCTCACATACAGTTTGTCAACCAGTTCTGGATATTCAGCAGTTCCGATTAATTTGTATTTAATTTTCCATAATGCCCCAATAAAAACAAAATGATAAGTGTCTAAGGTATACATTAGGTAAAGGAATAAATTAACAAAGTTTTAGCAAGAAATCTTTTGTAAATAGCTTACAGGGTGGAAAAATGCAGCAAAAAGTTAACCGGAACTGATTGAATGAGTTATGTTTTGAAATGTGCATATGGATATAGAAGGCTTTACTATTTTCAAATAAACTTTTTGCTGATTGAAAACAAATGCTATGACAATGATTTGAAATACTAATTCTGTAAGCTGAATGTTTTTTTCATAATTTTCCTAAGGTTGAACTTTAATTGGCTATTTTTGACAAAAAACTGCATATGCCGTCTGACCTAACCTGTTATCATACAAAATAGATTATTACCCTTTATTTTAACATCTTCTCACATTGACACTAAATCCCGATAAAATTATTGTGGTAAAAAGAATAAATGTTTTTGCCGGGCGATTCTAAACTGGTGTACTGACTGTATGTATTTACTTTTTAAAGTTATTACAAACAAACACATTGCTTCTCAATTTCATGTTTTCTTTGTGGGTTTCCCCTTTCTCATGGCTTTTCAAAGCGCTTTACACCATCCCCCGACATCAACGGTCCTCATACAGACAGCCGAAAATGTGCTTTTTGAATGTCATTTGTTTTCTGTACCCAGGAATATTCAGTTAACCACCCTGGTTTGAAATGACACTTTCCCATCGCTGCGTTTTCACTCGCGAAAATTGATCACAATGGAGAATCTCTGACGTAGTACACATAATCTGTGACGTGCACACATAACGTTTCGTACTCAATAGTGTACGAACTTATATTTCGTACTCAACTTTTTGCGCGAAGGAATTTATGATAAATTTTCGTAATATTTCCCTTAAGAACGATTTAAGTTTATAATTAAAGCAATGATACATGTAATTTTGAGCAGAAATAAACATGTTCAAGGCTTTTTTACATGAAATAAGCACTTTTCAAGCACTTTTTCAAGGCCAACCTTTATTCAAGGGCTTTTCAAGCCTAGGACTCGTTTTCAAGCACTTTTCAAGCCCTGTGCGAACCCTGTCTAATTCAATAAGCTTAGGCGTGTTTGTTTGTTAAGTACGGCAATAATTTCATGATGATTCCCGAAAGGAGGTATGAGCACATAGTCGAATACGACTTGAATACGTGAGTTCGCCCATGAACACATGGTTCAGGTTAACTAAATCTCCGCGATATGACCTAATATGTGTTTAAAACAGCAAACACTATCCAACAAACAAATGAATTATCAAACATAGTGTGTGCACTGATGTGGCTCTGTAATTCCTGTTTGAAAAGTTTATAAAATATGCAAAATGAGAGAGCACGCAGAAGAGCGAGTTTTTATAGATATTGTACAGCTATTATGCTGTTTATATACCATACTCGCTATAACGTTTACAAATGATCGCGTTAAACGTTAATTATACACGTCTTCATTCGCAATGTATTTACAGAATCACGACAAGTGTCAAATACAATACAGAAAATGCATAGTTGTTTCATTGATCTATAAACATATAATGGATTGAATATAACGGATTTAAAATTAACGTTTTCAAACTATTATTAAATCTTTTTCCCAGAATATGCTGTCCTATTTATAGCTGAGCTTCCTTTACCTTTATCAATGATAATCAGCGAGGTATGCCGATTAGAAAAATCGAGCTATCTCAATCGGACTGGCTTGGTCTTTTACATAGGTCGCCATTGTGAAGAATTTTTTCATGGTATGATTACTTAGACGAGCTGCTTCGCAGCATCGTCAAAAAGTATATACATTTTTCCCAAATGGGAGCTAAAAAATCCCAATGGAATGTCTCCTTTTTTTTTTTAAATCTTAATATTTTGTTCATCTCCCATCCCTATAAGTTCAACCTTAATTAATATAATACTGTGCACACTTGAACCCTTATTTTTGAAGCATTTTTTAGCAAAACAACAACAACACTAATTTTCCCAATTTTAGTCAAAACGCCGCAAAATTATCTCAATCCAAAGGGACCCGGGCCCATTCCCAAAACGTTGAAAATAAAACACTGAATCAAGTATGAAGTTTTGAAAAGTAGCAAAAATTCTGTTCTATACAACTTTTTTCCTGTTTATATTCCCATGCAAAATGCTTTGAAAATGTAATGTACACCCAAATACCTTTTAAGAGATATCTTGTTAATTTAAAACGAATATTGAATATTGTTGCAAGAGGCAACATATGTTCCATGCATTTAATTGCAGAAGAATAATTATTATTTCATTAATATTGTAATATGAAGGCGATATTACTGATAAAGCATAGGAACAATACCATTTAAACTTAGTATGTGACAAAAGATGCTTTCGACACATTACATAATGGAAGAACACAATTTGTCAGGTCGCAAAATTATGCAAAATTTACCTGAATAACATTCCAGCCACACTGGATTCACTACCATTGTTTTTAATACAACTCAGAAAGACATTAAGGATTGAAAACTTACTTATTGCCATTAGGAATTGCATTTCTAATCTGTAAATCCTCCATGATTTTGAATTAGTTTTGCTTTCGGCGCTCATTGTAGCTTGAAAATATACAAAGTTGTTATTTATGTACATATGTTCAAATATTGAACCTTACTGTTGTGGTTACACTGCACAATTGTTTTTGTCGAAAAAGGGAGCTAAATATATAAGGGGCCGAGTGCTTTAAGTAAACTGCAATATTATATTTTTAAAGATTAAAACTTTTGCACCAAAACTAAGCATACAACTTCAAAATGGTGTCCACAATTGTCGAAATTTTTGATTCTCATATAAGGCAGAGTTTTTCCTGGTTTCTGATTGGCTGAATCTCGTATTGGCCGACCTTTTTCAGTATTGGCCGTGTTTTTCCATATTGGCCGCCTTTTTCTCGTATAAGGCGAGTTTTGAGTTTTATTGGCGAGGGTCAACTTGTATGGGGCAATCAAATTGAACACATTCTCGTCTAATATTATAAAGTAACTTAATAAAAGTCCATATAAAGCTTGTGACCCTTGAAAAGTTTTGACCCCCAGGGGCATGATTTGAACAAACTTGGTAGAGAACAACTACACGATGTTACATGTCAAATACCAAACCTATCACCCTTGGTGTTTCAGAGAAGAACATTTAAAGTTATTTTCTTGAAAAATCTAAGACAATCTAGTGACCCCTGGGGCGGGGTCAGTTTTGACCCAAGAAACATGATTTAAACAAACTTAATATAGGACCACAAGAAAAATTACACCCCAAATATTGAGCCCCTGACCCTTGTGGTTTCCTAGACTTTCAAAGTTTTCTTTTTTAAAATATTTTTCAAGCTCCACTGAACTCCTTATTCATCAAGTTGGAATAATTTGAACATATTTGATAGAGTGTCACTTCTTCTGCGCCTGCCCATATTCACACTGCATACACACTTACTGCCTATACCTATCCTGTACCACCTTTCTCCTTCTGCCTACCTCCTCCTCTCTAGCCTTAATCTTCTTCTTCTCCTCCTCATACTCAAGCTGCATTCGCACTCGCTGCTCCTCCAGACGACGGTTCTCTTGCTCTTTCTCATTCCTAACCCGTTCAACCTCCAACTGCTGCAGACGACGCTCTAGGTTGCTCACCTAAGTCATGTACATAAAAACTGTTGTCTGCAGGCTTTATGATATTAGCATAAAAACTGTTATGTGCAGACTTTATGATGTTTGCCTAAAAACTATTATGTGCAGACTTTATGATATTAGCATAGAAACTGTTATGTGCAGACTTTATGATGTTGGCCTTGAAACTGTTATGTGCAGACTTAATGATGTTTGAGTAAAAACTATTATGTGCAGACTTAATGATGTTAGCGTCATAACTGGTATGTGCAGACTTAATGAAGTTGACCTTAAAACTGTTATGTGCAGACTTAATGATGTTGGCCTAAAAAGTGTTATGTGCAGACTTTATGATGTTTGCTTTAAAACTGTAATGTGCAGACATAATAATGTTGAAATACAAATAAATAAAACAAGAAAACCCTAAGGCAAGCCCAATTTTGAACTCAATGGAATGATTTGATGACCAACCTATAAGGGTTACACACCAAATATTGAACACCTGACCATTGCGGTTTCAGAGATTTTTTTGTAATATACGATATAAGTCTACATAAATCTTGTGACCATTTGATGCGGCCAGTTATGAGTCCAGGGGAATGAGTTGAACATCCTTGGTAGCTAGAACAAATATATGCCAAATACACATGCTCTTGCCCTTTGACTTTTAGAGAAAAGGATTTTAAAAGTTATTTACCCCTTTGAAATGTAACCCCTGGGGATAGCCAGTTTTGATCACAAAAACAGTATTTGAACAAACTTAATTTAGGACCACCATACAAAGTCAGACATCAAATATTAAATCCCTGACCCTTATAAGATTGTCAAAGTATTCTTTTTCAAAATATTCTCTTGCACCTTTGACCTCAATTTCCAAAATAATTTGAACAAATTGCAAAGAGATTCAACCAAGGATGATTCCTGTGAAGTTTGGTATAGATCTGCAGAGCAGTTATGGAGAGGCGTTGAGATGAAAAAAGTTAATGGGTGCAGACTGACGAGCAACAGAGTCCTTTAATCTCCTTATCAGCAGTATATGTGCTTACATGAGCAACAGAGTCCTTAAATCTCCTTATCAGCAGTATATGTGCTTACATGAGCTTTAAATAAACAGATTAAGATAAATAAAAGTCCAACTTAAATTGAATTTTTTCAACAAGTCAGAAAATGAAAAGTTTTATACCTGATTTCGAAGCTCGTCTTTAAATAATTCTGACTGGTCTTTCTCAGCATCCGTCTGCAATAACAATCATATGTGCTTAACTTCATTCTACAAAGCTTGCCCAATATATGTGTAACCTTTTATAGCATATGTGTATTAAATTTACTGCAGTTATGGATATATTTTGTTCACAAAATTTTGAAATGAACTTTATATAAATATTATTAGTATGCAATATTCTAGTTGATTTGTGGGTAATTTTCATAAAATGTTACACCACAATTTTTTTATATACTATTTTATAAATATATGACCATGAATCATACGAAACAAAATATCAAACTTTGGTCGTTATATTTGTTGTCAAATTTTGTTTTTCTTTAAACATCAAAATAATCGATTATATTGATTGTGTCCAACCGCCATATTGAAAATAATGGTTCTTCTTAATATGTGGATTCTGAATGGCTGTCCCAATTTCACGATTTGCGTGCTATAAATAGCCTTTAAACTGACATTGAAGGTGAGAGGTTAATTTCTTGCAAAAAAACAGATTTCAACAGACGATGTAGCATGGAAATACTCATAAATAAACTATTTTTTGTTACTTAAAAACACTATATAGACAATAAATTAACGAGGCAATATTTGATAAGAACGTATGGAGTTATGATGTATCACAAAATTCACCTGATTTTGTCACATTTTTGATCAGCAAAACGATGGTGACTGTGTCGAAACTTCTTTCTGTAACGAACTTCATCATATGCGAACGTTCTATCTATCAAGGGATTTCACACAATCTCTATACCCACAACTCAAAAAGAACGCACGACTAAACAATAACTTACCATATCATTTATCTTTACAAATAATTGCCATCGTTCATGTACATATTGTCATGGTTACTTTCGTTTCACTACTGTACTTTAACGTGTATTATGCGCAGTGTGGTAACCCCTAATTTCAATATTATACAACACTGCTTATGAGTGAAAAATTCATTTTGCAAGCGTATTTATTCATAATAAACACCATGTTTTTTTCCAGAATACTTCACCCTATTATCTTGCTGGTTGAAAGGGCTGTTGTTGACATACCAAACAGCGGGTAACTGTAGGTGTGAATGAGGTTGTAGCAGTTTGTATAGCAATAAAACTATTTGAATAGATATGAAAAACATGTTTTCATTTGAGTTTCACTTTGTAATAGACAACACTTGTGGAGTAATTTGAGACTGAAAGTGACACTTGAGAATATGAAATTAATGATCACATTGATTAGCGTGTGAAAATATTGAACGTTGAATAGTGTTGGGTTAAAATAGTATCTGCACAGCAATCAAAGTATTATTAACCCTTTGCATGCTGGGTAATTTGTCATCTGCTAAAATGTCGTCTGCTGAATTTCTAAAATTAGCGTTTTCTTCGATTTTTTTAAAATAATACTATCAGAATAGCAAACAGTTTGGATTCAGATGAGACGCCACATTCTGTTTGCAAAGGCCTTCAAAATTCGGTTCCAGCACTGTAAGGGTTAAAATCCCCATAAAAGCGGGGTTGTTAATCTGTTCACACAATGGTTTTTAAAGTAAAATACCCTGATCAGTAAGTGTTATTTTATAAATTGTAATTTTAAGAGTGACGATTATGGAGAATTTTTTTGTCTGGATGCTTAAGACATCAAATTGAGACCACTGTGACGAAATACACATTAACTTACTGAAAAAAACTATCCTTTACACAGGAACTTGAATATTCTCGAGACAATTTTCAAAAAATGTGTCAACTGTTCAGTGCCACATAACATATGCTCATGATCATAAAAAGGCTTCATGTTTTGAATATGAAGTAACAGTTATCCATTAAGTGACACTGGTCAACGTTTTAGTCACAAGATCAACTGATTTCAAGTCCACTTTGCAAGTTTTCTTTATAAGATATCTGTAGTTCCTCCATTTTGGCATAGGGAGGTCACACACAAGGAGGTCAGAAAAATAGCTGGATGGACAATGTGAAAGGGTGGACGTCCCTACCATGGATCAGCTACTCCCAGAAGCCCACAACAGATCTTCCTAGCTGAGGAGCTCTGTGTGGTCGTGGCTCATTTCCTCCCAAAGGATTAGGGAATGATGATGATGATTTATGTGCTATATATCTTTTGAATCATTGACACCTTTAACATTTAAACTAGTTTATTAAATAATGTTTCATCTGATTGTTATTTGCAGATGACTTTTATAAAAATATTGTACTCTTAAATGCAATTGAAAGCATAACAGGTAAAGATAAATTACATAAGTAAGTCATAAGATAAAGATACATGCAAATGCAGGTTTATTGAACATAGAAATTTACTTTTACTTTGTGCATGTTGCATTCAATCTAAATTTAAATTCACTTATCCCTTTGTTGTTAAAATTTAATTAGAACTGTGCCTCACGCCCTTGTGACCTTAAAAATGCATGAAATCTGAACATGCACAATCTCAAAACATAAGAACCATTGAATGAATGCTGTATGTTTAAAATTTTAGATGAATATCTTCGGAGAACTCTGTGTCTGCTGACAAACTGACAGACAGATGAACATGCTGATTCAAGTATAACCCCTTTGATAACTACCTTTGTAGAGGGCGTGTAACAGTAACAATCATTACAGCAAACATTTCGTCCATATAAAGTCCGTACCCTGAATGTGCCTTCTCTCATTGGTTTTTTCTTGTCATCATTCCAGCCTACCCTCCTACCCGACACATTGTCGCTGGATACGTGCCCTTGTGCACCAGCTGTGGAGGCGTCCCTGCTTGGCCTGATGGTCTCCTGACCCTGGGAAGGTTTCTTGGCAGGCATTTCTACTGCTTTAGAAGTCTTAGAAACTCGCTGCTTAATGGCTAAGGAAGTTAAAAGAAGATTTAGAAATGTGAAATACATTATTTTCAGAGACAACACCCAATTCTGTGTGTTCTGCTTTTTTTTTTAATTTGTTAAACTTTAGTTTTACTAAACGGTGTGGAAAGTATGAGCTAAATAAACAGTCTTTTTGAAGCCACGTCATAATTTAGAATCACAGAGCAACTTTCTACAATGCAGATGCCTAGGTGAATAGTATAGTTTGCATTTTCAAACAAAATTCAACCTCACGATGTCATACAGAAAAATTTCAACAAAAATGTGATTTTTTCCCCAGAAATACATTTTATCTACTGGCCATGAATCAACATCAAATATTAACTTAGCTGGGCTGAACAAAGACATATTGAAGATATAAAAAGATTCTGTTACCTGCACTTTTGTTCAACACAAGATTCTTTGAGGGGTCCTTATTACCTGGTTGAGGTCTACTAAAAAGATACAACATACATTTAGCATCATTATAGTTACTTTTCCAAGAATCTAAACTTTTGCGACATTTTCAACATACATGGCATATGTATCGAAAGGATTGCCTCGGTTTTGCAAGTTCTGTCCCAGCATCCCTCTGAGATTCCATTTGTCCGTATCAACATAAATAAATAATTACACAATGCAGTCTGTACAGTTAATACCTGTATCAGTCCTAATCAAAATAATACCCATTAAATATGTGTCAAAGTCAAGTTGAAATGATACCCTGCAAGCAATTGTTTTGTCTATAAGTGTACTCCATATTTTTGCAATAACAAAACATTCATTATTTATCAGATACAACTATAATGCCCTACAGATTTATGCAATGCGCATCTGTAATAAAGGCATTAAGTTGCCTTTGTGTAATGTAACCCACAAAAGAGGGTGTGTTTGAGTGTTCTCCCTTGTGAATGGGTTTGGTAATCTTACAACTGTGTTTATATCAGTATATTTAGTGATATTTCTTGGATTTCTTGATTATTTTATATTTCACAAATATTTTTTTTTAATAAAAATTATATGTAAAGTATTTTTATGCTTTTGATTAAAATTTAAAATGCAATTGACTGGCAATTCTAATGAAAAGTCTACTATTTAAATTACCAGATCTAAAAGTTTTTGCTTTTTTTGGCAGAAAAACAATTGTATTGGCAATCTTAAAGTGTCCCGCTCAACAGGCAAACATTCTGACTAATAGTGCATTGTCCTGTTTTGGCCTTCAATAATTATGGCATTTATAGTTGAACCTTAAATTATGAAATAGTTGGAGGATGTCCAGTAAAAGTAGCAGTGTCAATGCTACATTCTTTTGTTTGATTAACACTCATTGATGTGTAAAGCAATCTTTAGATAACAGACTTTATAAAGTTTGGATGAAAACTGTTGGCCAAAATGACTTTGCTTTAAAAAAAACAATGTAAGCAATAGTACCATTACATAAAAGTCCCTGTGTTGATGAGATCATCCTTCACACATAGCTAGCATATAATAAGTCAACATTCTCAACAATATTGGTAAAGATTTAATAAAATCAACTCAGAATGAGGAACAGTCAAACCAGCTCATTTTAAAAAATTCAGAGTTTGCTGCTTATCTGACATACAAAGAGTTTTGTGAACATAGTTCAACTGTTAGGCAGTGAAAACATCTATACCATTAATTCCATGAAAACCATTTTTATTTTACTTTTTAATTTTGTTATGAAGTATCAATTGGTAAATGAGTTATTTTAACAAGATAGTTATATTGAGTGCATAAATCTGTCACCCTAAAATAATATTCAAATTTGGCATGTAATGACTGAGTTGAAAGTGATACTGTTGCATTACCCATTTATAAGATACACTAATTCCCAACTCCACGCACACTTTGTATCTTATTAGCCCGGCTGTTTTCGGAGAAAACCCGAGGTATTGTCATAGCCAGCTCGTCGTGTCCGTCGTCGTCCCCTAAAACCTGAACATTTTGTTACGGTTTTGAACATTGCTTCTAAACTAAAAGTGCTTCCACCTACAACATTGAAACTTCATGTGTAGCTGCACCTTGACGAGTTCTACACACAACACCCATTTTTGGGTCACTAGGTCAAAGGTCAAGGTCACTCAGACAAGCTTTCGCATTCGAGCGTGGCACCAGTTATGCGATGCTCTTGTTTTACTTATAGGTGTGAAGCTTTCTTCCGTTATTGACAAAAACATTTTTAGGAAATCATGTTCTAAAAGGAGCAACATTAACATATCATGGAGTGTACCAATATTTTCATTTGAGCTGTTTCAATTATAATGTTTCAACTATATCTGAACTAACATGATTAGACTACTCATCGCTTTTCTTGAGTTTATCCTCCTGAAAGATCAGATTTTAAGGGAATTAATGCCCTAAAACCATATAATCCAAATTTTCTGGTAGGGTAACTGTGTCCTTAGTCAAAGTTTCAATTGTTTAAATATTGCATGTATTTAACAAGAGCACCGCCTTGCGGGTGCAGACCGATCATCTATTTTCCTTTTAAAGGTTAAGAAAACTATCTCAATACTTCAATAAAAAAAGATGGATGGGTGGGGTGGAGAGGTGTGTATAGTGTGGGGTCATTTATTACATTATCTTCCAAAAATAAGAAATAACAAGGGCTGTTTGTAAAACATGCATGTCCCCCATATGGGCTGTCAGTTGTAGTGGAAACCATTGTGTGAATACGTTTTTTGTTACTGTGACCTTGACCTTTGACCTAGTGACCTAAAAATCAATAGGGGTCATCTGCGAGTCATGATCAATGTACCTATGAAGTTTCATGATCCTAGAGAGAAGCTTTCTTTTGTTATCATCCGGAAACCATTTTACTGTTTCAAGTCACCTTGACCTTGACATTTGACCTAGTGACCTGAAAGTCTGCGAGCCATGATCAATGTACCTATGAAGATTCATGATCCTAGGCGTAAGCGTGCTTGATTTATCATCATGAAACCGTTTTTCTAAGTTGAGTCACCGTGACCTTGACCTTTGACCTAGTGACCTGAAAAATCATAAGGGGTCATCTGCTAGTCATGATCAATGTATCTATAAAGTTTCATGATCCTAGGCATAAGCGTTCTTGAGTTATCATCCGGAAACCATTTTACTATTTCGGGTCACCGTGACCTTGACCTTAGACCTAGTGACCTAAAAATCAATAGAGGTCATCTGCGCGTCATGATCAATGTATCAATGAAGTTTCAAGATCCTAGGCAAAAGCGTTCTTGAGTTATCAGCCGGAAACCATTTTACTATTTCGGTTCACCATGACCTTGACCTTTGACCTAGTGACCTGAAAATCTGTAGGGGTCATCTGCGAGTCATAATCAATGTACCTATGAAGTTTCATGATCCTAGGCATAAGCGTTCTTGAGTTATCATCCGGAAACCATTTTACTATTTCGCGTCACCATGACCTTGACCTTTGACCTAGTGACCTGAAAATCTGAAGGGGGTCATCTGCGAGTCATGATCAATGTATCTATGAAGTTTCATGATCCTAGGCATAAGCGTTCTTGAATTATCATCCGGAAACCATTTTACTATTTCAGGTCACCGTGACCTTGACCTTTGACCTAGTGACCTGAAACTCGATAAGGGTCATCTGCGAGTCATGATCAATGTACCTATGAAGTTTCATGATCCTAGGCATAAGCGTTCTTGAGTTATCATCCGGAAACCATTTTACTATTTTGGGTCACCGTGACCTTGTCCTTTGACCTCAAAATCAATAGGGGTCATCTGCGAGTCATGATCAATGTACCTATGAAGTTTCATGATCGTAGGCCTAAGCGTTCTTGAGTTATCATCCGGAAATCATCTGGTGGACGGACATACGGACCGACATGAGCAAAACAATATACCCTCTCTTCTTCAAAGGGGGGCATAAAAATGCAAAAACAAAATAAAAATACTTTTTTTTTGGGGGGGGGGGGATTCTTGGGTGGGATAGTTGGACAGTCTTTCAAATATAAAATAATAAAAATGAATATTTTTTTTTTAAACCATGTTTCCAAACAAAAAGGTGGGCAGGGGGGGGGAGGTTGGGTTGGATCGGTGGGGGTATAGTGTGAGGGTGTGGTCATTTATAAGATGATCTTTAAAAAAAAATGAAAAATAATTTATTTGTATTTTTTTTTGGGGGGGGGGGGGCATCGGGGATGGTTGGTTTGGGTGGAGCCTATCGTAGTATGTCATGTATGTAAGAGTTGTTTTGTCAAAGTATCAATCAAATCTGATCATAAATAACGAAGTAATGGCAATTTTTGCAAAATTTAATTATTTGACCTTGAGAGTCAAGGTCATTCAAAGGTCAAGGTAAAATTCAACTTGCCAGGTACAGTTCCCTCATGATAGCATGAAAGTACTTGAAGTCTGAAAGCTAATGCCTTGATACTTTAGAAGTAAAGTGGATGTAAACACAAAATTTAACCATATATTCAAAGTTACTAAGTCAAAAAAAGGGCCATAATTCCATCAAAATGACAACCAGATTAATGCAATTAACTTGTTCCATATAGTCCCCTTATGATAGTTTGTGAGTGTTCCAAGTCTGAAAGCAATAGCTATGATACTTTAGGAGTAAAGCGGCCCAAAACACAAAACTTAACGAAAGTTTCAATTTTCTAAGTGTAAAGGGGCCATAATTCTGTCAAAATGCCAGTCAGAGTAACATAACTTTGTCTGCACCGTCCCCTTATAATATTAAGTAAGTGTCGCAAGTATGAAAGCAATAACTTTGATACTTTAGGAATAAAGTGGACCTAAACACAAAACTTAACCAAATTTTCAATTTTCCAAGTATAAAAAGGGCACATAATTCTGTAAAAATGCATGCCAGAGTTATCTAACTTTGCCTGCCCAGTCCCCTCATGATAGTAAGTAAGTGTACCAAGTTTGAATTCAATAGCTTTGATGCTTTATGAGAAAAGTGGACCTAAACAAAACACTTAACCAAATTTTTAATTTTCTAAGTATAAAAAGGGCACATAATTCTGTCAAAATGCAGGCCAAAGTTATCTAACTTTGCCTGCCTAGTCCCCTCATGATAGTAAGTAAGTGTACAAAGTTTGAATGCAATAGCTTTGATACTTTATGAGAAAAGTGGACCTAAACACAAAACTTAACCGGACGCCGACGCCAACGCAGACGCCAACGCCGACGCCAAGGTGATGACAATAGCTCATATTTTTTTTTTCAAAATATAGATGAGCTAAAAATGAGATTTATTATAAAACTTTACAAACAAAGGCTTTTTATAAATACCTGGAGTCCACTTTCAATTTCTGTGATGTTCTGTCTTTCTCTTTGGATACAGACCATTTATTTTCATGTTCCTTTCCAAGAACATTATGACCTGTAAACAACTGGTCATGTAAGCCACAACACTTCTTACAGAATAACTTGTCACACGTTTCACAGTAAACCTCAGCAACAGTGCTCTTGTCTTTGCAGGCACTACCACTACATAAATATTCACGAACGAAATCAGAACCCTTCTCAATAGAAGACTGAGAAAATGATGCCATTTTGTAGTGTATTAGTAAAACGCAAACTGCAATTTGTATTTGCAAGTAAAAATACTCAATGTATCTCTGTCAATATAGAAACCTATTCCACAAACACAGTGGTTGATTTAAAGTTTACCTTTTTTAAAAAGGTGTTTAACTTAACAGGAACAAATCCGATAAACAGCTAAGAGTGCTATGATCTCTGTACTAATGTGCAGCCCAATTTTGTGTTACCAGTAAACAGTGTAACTATGTTAACTGACTATCACATGATTATGAAACCAGTAAAAAGCCAATCAATATTCACTGAACTATCACGTGGGCATTTGGAAGGTGTTAGGTTTCCTAAAACTGTACTATCACACAGACCATTTTACATTGAATAACATTTCATGCATGTTCTTTGGTTTAATAGTTTACAAATTTATTTCCCAATTGATCACACAATTCAATCGGGAACCTAATTGACACTTAATAGGGTACATTACTTTATAAAACAAGTCCATCTTTGATAAAGTATGCATTAAATTGTTGCTTAATTGACACTTAATGTCTTGTTTTTGTTATTGCTTATATAACATTGATTTTTATCAAACTAAAACATTATCCCAGGAACACTAAATAGCAGCAGGAAAATCCAAGGCAGTAATAAACAAGGGCTGTTTGTAAAACATGCATGCCCCCCATATGGGCTCTCAGTTGTAGTGACAGCCATTTTGTAAATATGTTTTTTGTCGCTGTGACCTTGACCTTTGACCTAGTGACCTGAAAATCAATAGGGGTCATCTGCCAGGCATGATCAATGTACCATGAAGTTTCATGATCCTAGGCATAAGCGTTCTTGAATTATCATCCGGAAACCATTTTACTATTTCGGGGTCACTGTGACCTTGACCTTTGACAAAGTGACCAGAAAATCAATAGGGGTCATCTGCCAGTCATGATCAAAGTACCTATCAAGTTTCATGATCCTAGGCATAAGCGTTCTTGAGTTATCATCCGGAAACCATTTTACTATTTCGGGTCACCGTGACCTTGACCTTTGACCTTGTGACCTGAAAATCAATAGGGGTCATCTGCAAGTTATGATCAATCTACCTATCAAGTTTCATGATCCTAGGCATAAGCGTTCTTGAGTTATCATCCGGAAACCATTTTAATATTTCGGGTCACTGTGACCTTGACCTTTGACCTAGTGACATCAAAATCACTAGGGGACATCTGCGAGTCATGGTCAATCTACCTATCAAGTTTCATGATCCTAGGCATAAGCGTTCTTGAGTTATCATCCGGAAACCATTTTACTATTTCGGGTCACCGTGACCTTGACCTTTGACCTAGTGACCTGAAAATCAATAGGGGTCATCTGCAAGTCATGATCAATCTACCTATCAAGTTTCATGATCCTAGGCATAAGCGTTATTGGATTATCATCCGGAAACCATTTTACTATTTCGGGTCACAGTGACCTTAACCTTTGACCTAGTGACCTCAAAATCAATAGGGATCATCTGCAAGTCATGATCAATGTACCTATGAAGTTTCATGATCCTAGGCCTAAGCGTTCTTGAGTTATCATCCGGAAACCACCTGGTGGACGGACGGACCGACCGACCGACAGACCGACCGACATGTGCAAAGCAATATACCCCCTCTTCTTCGAAGGGGGGCATAAAATATGAATAAAGCTTTGCTTAAAGTATGCATATTTATAAAATAAAAATCTTCAAGAAAGAAGAAATGTAGTTTGGAAAGTAAGAAAAAAAATAATATTCCAAATTATAATTATTTGTATTTGATTCAACACACCAACTTCGCAAAGTTTCTATATGAGCTGGAAAGAGATTTGCATTTAAACCCAGTAAAACACAACGGTCAACTTTACATGACTATAACTGATGAATAAAATAATGTAGAAACATAAGTTTACACCACAGGAAAGGAAATTTTATTAGCTAAAACTTTCTTATTGAGTGTTTTTCAATAATATTTCAACTTTTATGTGAAAATCAGGTTTAAAGGCAATGACGGTTGCGTTTCCAAAGTGGTAGATTTGCATTGAATCGCAGTAAAACACACAACGGTCAACTTTGCATGACTATAACTGACCAATAAATTAAGGTAGAAACATACCATTTACACCACAGGAAAGGAAATTTTATTAGCTTAAACTTTCATATTGTGTATTTTTCAATAATATTTCAATTTTTATGAGAATATTAGGTTCAAAAGCAATGAGGGTCATAAAACAGTGTTTTTCCAATAATGCCTGTAAAGATGGGGTACTGATATTGATAAGATGGCTATCAGCCACTGGTCAGCAGGCAGCTAGGTCTTGTGGTAACTGGAGAGGCTTATATTGGCTAAATGGCTGTCAAGGAAAGGGTTAACTGAATTTCACAATGTGTACAAGTTCGCAACTTGTTTTTTCACAATTTTCACAAGTTTGCGTCTCATTCTTTTACAATTTTGAAAAGTTTGCGACTCAATTTTTCACAAAGTGAGGCGGCCAGGGCCGCTTCACAAAATCAGGAAAAAAAGCCCTGCATATGTCTATAAATTCAATGCAGCTTGTATTAAAAACTTAAAAAGCGTTGAGAAAGTCCTAAATGTTGTTATTTTTTAGCCAGATTTTGTTTACAGCTTTTTTCTTACTCGCATCATGTAATGGAGGAATGGAGAACACTATCCTGATACTTTTCATACTTTTGGGAGCTCCCTTCAACACACAACAGTTGTATGCAAGTTAAAATCTATTAGTAATTCAAATTATTTATATATCTGCAAATGTGAAATTATAATGTTCAAAAGCTATTATAAATTATCACTATGACGCCATCTTAAATGGATCGTACAGATTGCACATGTTTAAGGTATTGAGTGAACAAATATTTCTACATCAGTAAACTTGACTTGCGCTTTGGCCAGACCCACACATTATGGTCAATGCACAGTGCCATTACGCTAGCATGCATATATCAATCTAAATTTATAGAAAGCAAACCATTTGTGTACTATGAGTTATACTCTTTAAATTCACCATGAATTCAGCCACCTACCCAACATGAATTCATAAGCATGATCATAATACAAAATATGAATGAATAAAGTTGCTCAATTTGTTGCAATTGAGTAATTGAGCATACAAGATATTTTTTAGTTGTGATGTAAATGAATGCCAGAATTTGTATCTGGATATCCGTATGTAATATCTGTATACTATCATGATAACCATATTAATCAGTAATATTGACCGAGATATAAAGTGTTATTTTTATATTCTTTTAGCAAAGATCTTTAATAAATAGTAAGTCATACTAACTGTATATGTATATCACTTTTGATGAATTATTACCCATCAATTTACTAAAATCATTAGGAAAGTGATAGGTAAAGTAAAACATTACCACTATGCTACATGAAGGCTTGCCTGCACTGGGGGTTCAAAACCCAGGACAAAAAGAAGCAAATACTAAAACATAACCACTATACGCCATTTAGACTTGCCTGCCCTGAGGGTTCAATACCCAGGACAACAAGGAGCAAATACTAAAACATACGGAATCCTGATAGTGCCATATATAATATTGCACTTCTTTCATCAAGGGCGAAACTAGACACACGAAGCAATACTTGATATTTTTCTTGACAGTCGTGGCCACCCACGATATTTTTCTTAAAAGTCGCAGCGACGCGTAATATTTTTCTTGACAGTTGCGGCGACGCATGATATATTTAACACAATATATTGACCTTGTGTAGGTGATGATGATGTGGTCGATCTGGTTCTGGGTCCTGTTGTCTGGTGATGTCCATGTCAGTTTGTGGATCTCCTTGCGCGCGAACAGGGTCCCTCCTATGACCAAGTCGTTCTGTTGGCAGAAGTTGACTAGTCTCTTCCCGTTGTCGGTGATCACACCCACTCCATGTCTTCCCATGGTCTTCTCTCTGTCTTTGTTGACACAGCAAACCTTAGCATTGAAGTTGCCGAGCAACATCAGCACGTCATGTTGAGAGATGTCCTCTAAAACACTTTGAAGGGCGTCGTAGTATGCATCCTTGTCCTCTTCCTCTGTGTCGTCTTCTTCATATGATGATGATGTGGTTGATCTGGTTCTGGGTCCCGCTGATAAGGTTTAGGTCAAGAAAGGCCGAAAACCAAAAAGGCCGCATACCAAAAAGGCCGAATACCAAAAAGGCCTTACCAAAAAGGCCCTAAAGCGTACCAAAAAGGCCTTAAAGCAATTATTGTTATTATAGGTTTCAAATCACTGGTTTAGGTCCAGAAAGGCCAAAAACCAAAAAGACCACATACCAAAAAGGCCGAAAACCAAAAAGATTTACCAAAGTTCAAATTCTTTATTACAAAATATACATAATATTAATTAATTGAAAATGGAGTACGACATAAAACATATATGAAGTTTTTTTATTTTCTTTATTACAAAATATACATAATTTCATTTAATTTCAATTACATGATAATATTGTATGCACATCTCCTCTTGGTAGTGAAGCTTCCCATAAAGTTTCATTGAATTCCGGTCATTAGTTGCTGAGAAATAGAGCGGACAAAAATTGTGCACAGACAGACACACGGACAGACAGACAAAGCGGCGACTATATGCTCCCCCCAAAATAAATTTTGGGGGAGCATAAAAAAATGTTTGTGGATATTTGAGCTTGTCTTTTTCATACAAAGGAATCTTCTTTAGGTGTCAAATATCTCATTTGCTAAGCTATTCAAATTCCTGTGGGGAATATTGAACAGTTTTTAAACATTATAGAAACTGGTTGGACCATAGAGCATTATTTTGTTCCCCATAAAGCTGTTTGAAATGTTTCTGAACTAAAGGATTACAGTAGCTTAAAGGGATTACATTACATGTAATAACGCTCTTTTCAATTTACTATAAACATTATTAAAGCTACATATTCTCTCTTTTCAAGCAGAAAAGTTTAAGAAGTGTAGAGTACAATGCATTATGGGACACAACTTTCATTGTACAAGCAAATTTTAATTTAGATAAAATGCAATACGATCATGTACGAAAAAATGTTTTATTTCGTCATACAAAGTATGTAAAAAAAGTGTTTCTTGGGGACTTTCTGATAACGGGTAAAAATTAAAATAAATATCTGTTAACAGTTACACTGCTTTAGCATGTACATAAATCACCTATTCATTTATTTTTCTTACACATACTGCTCTGATAGGGAATACATGTAATAAACTCTGACTCTTTAGTTTTTCACAACTTTATTGACATTACACAACAGATAAACACCAATTAGCTGTCGAAGGTGGTTTAACCTCTACGCGATTAAAATCTGTTAAACGGACAAATAAAGCAATGAAGCTGTGATAGTCGCCATCTTTGTACCGGATTGCTGAATTTAGAATTTCAGAGCAAAGTCATTTTTGCCATTTCCCAATCGGCAGAATATTTATTATTTATGTTATTTACAATGTATCCTAGTTTGCAGAATGCATATGTCCGATTCCCATATTGCTGACTCCTTTTCATCACGAAACAAGGTGAATTACGACCAAACAACGCGGTATTAAGTAGCGTGTCCATCCCCCGGGAAGTGTCACCCATCGAGAAAATTGAACACTGCTGACAGGCTTTTTTGTTTAAGTACACAGTGTCTGTACTGTAGTCAGGCAAATATAAAATATGAAAAGACATTGAAATCCTTCTAGGAATGCACAAATTACAGAGATGATACTAATTTCATACAGAATACTCACACACATGCACACACAAGAACTCAGGATTAGAGGGAAGGTGTGACTAATATATGCCCTCCTCAAAAATGGCCAAATGTGCCAACAAGTTCGTTTAATTGCTGATCACCAGTGGATTTTAAATTGAAAGTTTCAGCTATGGTTCTCAAATTGCAGCCATTACTAGTCAAAGGCTTCAAGTGATTTGGCAAGTATTATATGAAAGAAATTCAATTGATTGTAGATCTTTTTCAAATTGCCTGACACTACACTCACACAAAGAAATTTGCGGAGCGATTATATCTAATAAATATATTGCAATGTTCAGGTATTCAATGGGCAGGGTAATCTGATTATACGAGCTATTGAAGCATGGTTATTGAATAATTTTTAAATGTCATAATTGGACCAAAGAACATTTTTAAGGCATAGCATGTCCATTATAATTATTCAAGTGTGTTATCAATTCAAATCATCAAATAAGCAATGTCAATGTTGTGCCATTAGTATAGTCAAGAGAAATATGTTAATAGATCTGTTATTCAGCTTTTAAAGGGATCTTTTCACGCTTTGGTAAATTGACAAAATTGAAAAAAGTTGTTTCAGATTCGTAAGTTTTCGTTTTAGTTATGATATTTGTGAGGAAACAGTAATACTGAACATTAACCATGCTCTAATATAGCCATTATATGCATCTTTTGACGATTTTAAAACCTAAAAATTATAAAGCGTTGCAACGCGAAACGATTGAATAATTTGGAGAGTTCTGTTTTTGTCGTTAAATTTTGTGAAACTATGAAGATTGCTTATATAAGGTATAAAATACGTCAAGAATGTATACTCGGCGGAATAGCTCAGTAGGCTAAAGCGTTTTTACTTCAGGACTCTGGCAGGACTCCAGGGGTCACTGGTTCGAAATCTGCTCCGGGCAATGTTCTTTTCCTTTTTTTATTTTTTTTCGTGATTTTTTACTGGAGCTTTTATGATCCAATGTTTACATTTATCAATATAAAGCATTTAATGAATAAGTTAAAAAAATGCCAAAATCTGTGAAAAGGCCCCTTTAAAAATGTATTTCACGTTCCAATAAATCTAAGCTAAATTTTATACTCCATGAACATTTTTGTTTTGCAAAATTATTGTAAAGCTATTGAGTTGGTCACAAGTGATACATAATCTTGTGCTTCTAAATTTCTTAATTTTATAATCATACATGTACTTCACATATTTATACTTAAACCATAAACTGCAATAATGGGGTAAGGCTTTTCCATGGTTTTAGATAGAGTTTACCAGTCCGAATATTGCTGATCTAACAGTAAGTGGTTATTTGTTGGAAGAAAGTGTCAAGACAATGAAAACAAGGGACAAAATTGTCACAAAACCAGGTTTTCATTGTGAAAAAAAATCTGATTAAGGGAGACAACTCAAACTGAACTTTTGAAATGAACAAACAAAATTAACCCCCTTTGTAAGTTTGTTTCAAAATAAATCTATTTTAAGTTGTGGTGACCTTGACATTGGAGATATTGACGTGATTCTTTCGTGCGACACACCGTCCCATGATGGTGAACAAATGTGCAAAATAATTGTAAAATCTCACAATGAATGACATAGTTATGGCCCAGACAAGCTCATTTATTGCCAATTTTGACCTTTGAACTCAAAGTGTGACCTTGACCTTGGAGATATCAACGTAATTATTTCGCGCGACACACCGTCCAATGATGGTGACCAAATGTGCCAAATGATTTTTAAATATGTCTGTACTCAAGTACTCTTATAACACGTCATAAAGACCACCCTTGATAACTTATAACATCTTACTTATATAGCTCTATACTGAAGTATGTGCTCAAGTACTCATATAACATGTCATAAAGACCACCCTAGATAACTTATAACATCTTACTATAGCTCTATACTCAAGTATGTGCTCAAGTACTCTTATAACATGTCATAAAGACCACCATAGATAACTTATAACATCTTACTATAGCTCTATACTCAAGTATGTGCTCAAGTACTCTTATAACATGTCATAAAGACCACCCTAGATAACTTATAACATCTTACTATAGCTCTATGCTCAAGTATGTGCTCAAGTACTCTTATAACATGTCATAAAGACCACCCTAGATAACTTATAACATCTTACTATAGCTCTATGCTCAAGTATGTGCTCAAGTACTCTTATAACATGTCATAAAGACCACCCTAGATAACTTATAACATCTTACTATAGCTATATGCACAAGTATGTGCTCAAGTACTCTTATAACATGTCATAAAGACCACCATAGATAACTTATAACATCTTACTATAGCTCTATGCTCAAGTATGTACTCAAGTACTCTTATAACATGTCATAAAGACCACCCTAGATAACTTATAACATCTTACTATAGCTATATGCACAAGTATGTGCTCAAGTACTATTATAACATGCCATAAAGACCACCCTAGATAACTTATAACATCTTACTATAGCTCTTTGCTCAAGTATGTGCTCATGTACTCTTATAACATGTCATAAAGACCATCCTAGATAACTTATAACATCTTACTATAGCTCTTTGCTCAAGTATGTGCTCAAGTACTCTTATAACATGTCATAAAGACCACCATAGATAACTTATAACATCTTACTATAGCTCTATACTCAAGTATGTGCTCAAGTACTATTATAACATGCCATAAAGACCACCCTAGATAACTTATAACATCTTACTATAGCTCTTTGCTCAAGTATGTGCTCATGTACTCTTATAACATGTCATAAAGACCATCCTAGATAACTTATAACATCTTACTATAGCTCTATACTCAAGTATGTGCTCAAGTACTCTTATAACATGTCATAAAGACCACCCTAGATAACTTATAACATCTTACTATAGCTCTTTGCTCAAGTATGTGCTCAAGTACTCTTATAACATGTCATAAAGACCACCATAGATAACTTATAACATCTTACTATAGCTCTATACTCAAGTATGTGCTCAAGTACTCTTATAACATGCCATAAAGACCACCCTAGATAACTTATAACATCTTACTATAGCTCTTTGCTCAAGTATGTGCTCAAGTACTCTTATAACATGTCATAAAGTCCACCATAGATAACTTACAACATCTTACTATAGCTCTATGCTCAAGTATGTGCTCAAGTACTCATATAACATGTCATAAAGTCCACCATAGATAACTTACAACATCTTACTATAGCTCTATGCTCAAGTATGTGCTCAAGTACTCATATAACATGTCATAAAGACCACCCTAGATAACTTATAACATCTTACTATAGCTCTATGCTCAAGTATGTACTCAAGTACTCTTATAACACGTCATAAAGACCATCCTAGATAACTTATAACATCTTACTATAGCTCTTTGCTCAAGTATGTGCTCAAGTACTCTTATAACATGTCATAAAGACCACCCTAGATAACTTACAACATCTTACTATAGCTCTATGCTCAAGTATGTGCTCAAGCACTCTTATAACACGTCATAAAGACCACCCTAGATAACTTATAACATCTTACTATAGCTCTATACTCAAGTATGTGCTCAAGTACTCTTATAACATGTCATAAAGACCACCATAGATAACTTATAACATCTTACTATAGCTATATGCACAAGTATGTGCTCAAGTACTCTTATAACATGTCATAAAGTCCACCCTAGATAACTTATAACATCTTACTATAGCTCTATGCTCAAGTATGTGCTCAAGCACTCTTATAACATGTCATAAAGACCACCCTAGATAACTTATAACATCTTACTATAGCTCTATACTCAAGTATGTGCTCAAGTACTCTTATAACATGTCATAAAGACCACCCTAGATAACTTATAACATCTTACTATAGCTCTATGCTCAAGTATGTGCTCCAGTACTCTTATAACATGTCATAAAGACCACCCTAGATAACTTATAACATCTTACTATAGCTCTATGCTCAAGTATGTGCTCAAGCACTCTTATAACACGTCATAAAGACCACCCTAGATAACTTATAACATCTTACTATAGCTCTATACTCAAGTATGTGCTCAAGTACTCTTATAACATGTCATAAAGACCACCCTAGATAACTTATAACAGCTTACTATAGCTCTATGCTCAAGTATGTGCTCAAGTACTCTTATAACATGTCATAAAGACCACCATAGATAACTTACAACATCTTACTATAGCTCTATGCTCAAGTATGTGCTCAAGTACTCTTATAACATGTCATAAAGACCACCATAGATAACTTATAACATCTTACTATAGCTCTATGCTCAAGTATGTGCTCAAGCACTCTTATAACACGTCATAAAGACCACCCTAGATAACTTATAACATCTTACTATAGCTCTATACTCAAGTATGTGCTCAAGTACTCTTATAACATGTCATAAAGACCACCCTAGATAACTTATAACATCTTACTATAGCTCTGTACTCAAGTATGTGCTCAAGCACTCTTATAACACGTCATAAAGACCACCCTAGATAACTTATAACATCTTACTATAGCTCTATACTCAAGTATGTGCTCAAGTACTCTTATAACATGTCATAAAGACCACCATAGATAACTTATAACATCTTACTATAGCTCTATGCTCAAGTATGTGCTCAAGCACTCTTATAACACGTCATAAAGACCACCCTAGATAACTTATAACATCTTACTATAGCTCTATACTCAAGTATGTGCTCAAGTACTCTTATAACATGTCATAAAGACCACCCTAGATAACTTATAACATCTTACTATAGCTCTATGCTGAAGTACATGTATGTGCTCAAGTACTCTTATAACATGTCATAAAGACCACCCTAGATAACTTATAACATCTTACTATAGCTCTATGTTCAAGTATGTGCTCAAGTACTCTTATAACATGTCATAAAGACCACCCTAGATAACTTATAACATCTTACTATAGCTCTATACTCAAGTATGTGCTCAAGTACTCTTATAACATGTCATAAAGACCACCCTAGATAACTTATAACATCTTACTATAGCTCTATACTCAAGTATGTGCTCAAGTACTCTTATAACATGTCATAAAGACCACCCTAGATAACTTATAACATCTTACTATAGCTCTATGCTGAAGTACATGTATGTGCTCAAGTACTCTTATAACATGTCATAAAGACCACCCTAGATAACTTATAACCTTTTGTAAATTATATTTTAGGGCTATGCCAAATGTTTTACAAATATGGACCACCGGTACAAAAAAAGCCACCATTGAGGGGGTTTTCACTTGTCAGGCTATTGGTATAGGATTACTGCCTTGGTCTCAAACTTTGTTATTGTCTAGTAGACCACATAATGAGTTTCAGGCATATTGTTACCACTTAACTGGTTGACATTGTTTTAAGACTACGAGGGTCAAAGTAAAACTGGTTTCTTTATGGCAATTATACAGACTGTACATAAGAACATATCTTAAAGCTGTAGTATCATTAATATAAAAATCGAAAAAATCAAATAAAATGTGTCTATCACCAATCCCATGTGTCAGCGGATCATCCGGGTGTTGTGGAGTGCAGGGAATTTAGTGACTCACCAATAGTCAGAATCACTTTCAGGAAGGTGACGACCTGCCAAAAGAAATGTTTGCGAAACGGCTTGATCTGGACCGTCAGTGGTACCATTTGAACACATTTGTGAATTCTGTCGCACAGATGAACCCCAAAACTTAACATGTCCGAAACCCGCTACTGGTAAGCAACAACAAACAGACTTTGCCACCCAAAAACAGAAGATGCATTAAGATGCCCATCTGATCTTCTCTGATCATGCCACAACAATTACATACATCATGTATCAGTGTTTACTTTGGCCAAGGTATACGGTGATATATTTTCCCCCAAACAGTGCAAAAAATCCTCTATTCTGAGAAAAGCTAATACATGTAAATGTATATGAGTGCTAAATCTTTCAGTTGATACAGGTTTTAAAGTGTTCAATACAATAGTTTTGTTCTTATAGACCGTTCCATAATCGATAAATTGACCGCCGCCATATTGTCAGTCACGTGACTGTCCGCCATTACACTGCTGCTAACTGGTGCGAGACTGCGATTCCAAAAGCCAAAAACGTAGAGAATACCCGCTTAACCGTTGTCGGATAAATAAATTACTTAATGAATTAATGTGAGGCGATTATCACATTTTTGTTGTTTAAATGATTGTTTAAAGTTGAGATTGATTGTTACAAATAAAATGTTTAAAATGCTTTCGTGTATTTGTTTTTTTATATCTGTAATCAAGTGGTAATCATCAGCAAAAATTTGCCGGTTCAGTCGCTCATACTATGTCTTTGATTAGACTTGTTACTTTTAACGTTTCACAAACAATTCACGCATGTATTGTTGTGTTGATTTTAATAGCCGCAACATTAAGCAATTTATATTTTAATTAATACTTATTAAAGATTCTCGCACAATTAATTACCGCTAATTGTTTGTAATTGGTCTCATGTGGTAAAAATCTACATTCCAAAATCATAACATATTATATTAAGTATGATATTTTTGATACGCCTTCCTTTATTTTTCTTGTTCTAACTGATATCAAAGATAAAAAATTGTGGTTTGTATTTATATTTAATTATGGAATTTTGTCACGTTAAAAAACAAGCTTTTTATTATGAGAGAGTGATATTGATCTTGACGATCTTTTATGTGATTATTCGGAAGATGAAGAGAATGTGATCTATGTGATATATCTATATTTTCATCTGTGAATCATTTAACAGCTATAAAGCTAAAAAATACAAAAAAAATGTATTTTATAGGTCTTTGAAGTAACGCAAAACATATGAATAACAACACCAAATGTTTAGCCAATTAATCCACACAAAAAACTCAGAAAAAAACACCTAAATAATATTTCAAAAATATATTATTAAGCGCCAAACGAATTTATTAATACATTTATTTGCAACTTATAAAACGCGGCATAAGCATCAAATTAAAGATTATCTGAAGACTGAAAGGCCGACAATTTGACACAACAAAGAGCTCTATGCATAAGCCGTAATATTTTTTGCAGAAAAGCTTCAATAAATTACAATAGTAATACATCTAATTATAAAAATATAATTATGAATGGCATGAGTACGTTAGTGTGATAAACACAGGAGTAATAGAAAGTATAAGGGGTGCATTGAAAATAAACGTACTACAAAGCCCTATTAAAAGCGAAGTGCATGACAGTATTAACATGTAATTTTAATTTGATGGGTTTTGTACAGAGAATGACGCTATTGAGGAATATAAACATACAACTAAAAAACACAACTTTACATGATGCAATTTGAACTGTGTATTCATGTATATTGAAAACTCGTTACTAGTGAGTATGAGTGGCAAAAATCTAACATTTTAACACACATATATCTATATTAATATTTTTTTTAAACAATATTTACCCCCGTTCGTGTCAAATGTAATTTCTTGTTTTATGATGTCGTTCGTGCATTGCCGTAACATTAAATCTTCATACGAAATGACGTAGTTTTAATTAACCGATACCCGCTTTATACGTTAAATGTTATGTTTTTAGGTAAATTTTATAATTATCAAATACTTTTTTTCATAAATTAAACCAGGGATTGAACGGGCTAGTATCTTTACGGTGTACAATTTCTGATATTCTATATTGGACATAACTTTTAATTTGTACAATATGTAACATATCTAATGAACGCAACTGTTAAGTATGTTGGAGGTAAAATATTTAACCAAATGACTGCTTAATACTACCAGAAAGAGAAGACATGGTGGCATCATCAATTGTGTTTAATGACCAGACTGTCATCTGCCACCCAGTGTGGTTAATGACACCCCGGGATGACGCCATGTTGTTAGTTAAGTCTGGATAATATCTGATCAAAACGAGATAATCGGATTATGCAGAACAAACGGGCAATTCAACACTGGAATGCAAAGGATTACGCGATTTTAAGATTGATGCATATAATCAAATGATAAATATTGCATTTAGTTTAATTAAATGGTTTTTTTAATGTGTTAACGTGTTTATTTTCCTAGACAAATACCTAAAAAATGCATGTTTTTCAAACATTTTTCTGTTATAACACTAACTTAACATCTCCTCTAGCAAAAAAACTTTATTTCATACAATTTGCATGACAAACAAACAAGTTTTACAAAAGGAAAGAAATTCACCCGTTGAATAATCGGTGCTCTCTTATATATGTTACCGGTTGTTTGGCAGTAGTGTAATGGCGGACACGGAGAGTATTCAGGGGAGATAATTGGGTAATTACTAAATTATGGAACGGTCTATTGCACAAGCTTGTTTTCAAGCTTTTTAAATTTCATATTTACAAAACAAAAATCAATGTTTTAATGTTACTTTGCAATTGTTTTCACCTTGTGGACACAGACTGCCTTTCCGAAAAACTGGAAAAAAAATCAATGTGAATATTGTATTTATTTATGTTTTACCATGAAAATCCTATAATTTTGTTAGCTTGCTTCATTGTTTCCATATTAACAAAAACAAACAATTAACATGTATAAAGTATTGTTTATTTGGTCTATTTTACAATATCAGAAATAATGATTAATTATGATTATTACATTTACTGAAACATTTAGTATCCAAGAGTACCAGTACTTTCAACCATCACTTTTCAATGCTGTTTTTTAGCTGGCTGTTTTCGGAGAAAACTCGAAGTATTGTCAATGCCAGCTCGTTGTCCGCCGTCCGCCGTAGGTGTCGTGGTAAAACCTTAACATTGGCTATAAAATCAAAGTGCATCCACCTACAACTTTGAAACTTCATATGTAGATGCACCTTGATGAGTTCTACACACCATACCCATTTTTGGGTCACTAAGTCAAAGGTCAAGGTCAATGTGACCTCAAATATAAAACCTTAAAATAGGCTCTAAAATCAAAGTGATTCCACCTACAACTTTTAAACTTCATATGTAAATGCACCTTGATGAGTTCTACACGCCACAACCATTTTTGGGTCACTAGGTCAAAGGTCAAGGTGACTGTGACCTCTAATATAAAACTTTTCTATCAACCTTCGCATTGGCTCTAAGATCAAAGTGCTTCCACCTACAACTTTGAAACTTCATATGTAGATGCACCTTGATGAGTTCTACACGCCACACCCAATTGTGGGTCACTAGGTCAAAGGTCGAGGTCACTGGGACCTCTAATATAAAAATTTTAACATAGGCTCTAAAATCAAAGTCCTTCAACCTACAACTTTGAAACTTCAAATGTAGATGCACCTTGATGATTTCTACACGCAAAACCCATTTTTGGGTCACTAGGTCAAAGGTCAAGGTGACTGTGACCTCTAATATAAAACTTTAACATAAACCTTAACATTCGCTCTAAAATCAAAGTGCTTCAACCTACAACTTTGAAACTTCATATGTACATGCACCTTGAGGAGTTCTACACGCCACACCCAATTTTGGGTCACTAGGCCAAAGGTCAAGGTCACTGGGGCCTCTAATATAAAAAAATATATGTTTTCTGACAAGCTTTCGCAGCCGAGCGTTGGCACCCGTTATGCGATGCTCTTGCTCCATTCTGTTGTGTTTGAGGTTACATTATACTTGAATGCACATGTTACTGAATTAAAAAGGAAATTGTTCATGGAACACAAAAAATATTGTTATTGTTTAACTAGTTACAAAAACAGTCTAATTAATATTGTGTTTGCCTTTAAACATATACACTTTATTGATAATACAATTCATATACTGTGAAACCATTTATTTTCGTCGGCACAAAATTTCGCCCTTTTCATAAAAATGACTATTTCGTCCGCTCTTAAATTCGCCCATTTCTGGTTTTGAAAAAAAAACAAAAAAACGTCTAATTTGTTTGTAATACATGTAATACGCGGTTGCGAAAAAATTGTGCTGGGGAAAGAGAGGTGACACTTGGTAGTCACTTGCAGGAGGTGGGCCTTGTTTGGCATATGCCAATTAACAAGTCTGTTATTTTAGGAGATAGTAACTGTCCCTTATTATTTTATGTCATTGACACGTTCATTGTTATGATTAGTGGATAAGTGGGACTGAATAATCGTTAACGAGTGTTTTAAACAACGAAGTCAATTGCCAATTAGTCTTTTTCCATTACTATCACGGTCAAACTGATAACAATCTTACCTTTATCGGCGCCAATTAGAGAAGGTGCGAACATTATGGGTTATAATTAGCGTAAGCAAATCATTTTGGTCATATTTCATTAAAGTTTCAAGCGTTTTGCATCGTAAATATTTGATCATTTTAAGTACAGTAATTTGTCTGAAATGTCACTGTTAATGTGGCTAAAAACAGGTCCTTCACCTACCCGTTCACCGTCTGTCCCAGGTCTACCCGATCCTGCAAATTCTGAATCACAAAAAGAAGCAGTCACAACTCAGGCTGCTAACGATGCTGTAGAAAAGGTTCTTGTAACAGAATCACGGAATAGAAAGCGTGGCAAGTACTTTAATTATGACGACGAAATCCGTGCCAAGATTGCTCGCTATGCTATCGATAACGGTGTAGCAAAGGCATCCAGGCATTTTTCCGCAGACCTAGCCCATAATGTATAATATTATACGAAAGAGGATCTAGTTTGTTAAGTGTTTTTTTCTGAATGGAACGCTGCATTTATTGATAAACAACAGTATTAAATCTACACAAAAAATGTTTTTGTTATAAAAAAAACAAAGGTACGGGTTTTTATGTATATGTACAAAAATAGTACATGCAGTTAAAACCAAACACAAATCAAAATGTTCTTTATTAATTTGTAACAAAGCGCAGAATATATTTAAGTCAGGTGTTGATCACACATTGTCATATTTTAATTGCGTTTAATAGTATTGTCTTTAATCCGGATTCGCCGCGTGTAGGCTGTATAATCTGCAACACCCCTGAAAAACACAATACACACAATGGGTAATAAAGTTGTTAACAATTAGCGCTAATCAACACTATTATACCTAAACGAAGTCGACACATTCGATACAGCCTTATTGCATTCGCATTTTACAGGAAATGTCAGTTTTTAGTACACTGTATAATGAACACCCCTTTGAGTCAAAACCGGATTTAACTTGAGTGTGAATAGTCGACTGTTTCATGTTCTTTGTATCAATACCATCTGTGTATCTGTATTATAAGAATACCAGTCAACAAACAAGATGCGCGCTTCCGCATATGGGTATTCGGACGTTCAAAAAATTGACCTACGGTTTAGCTTTCATGCCGTCGAACGCATTAAGCAATATAACTCGTTTTTTTCACTATTTCTTTATTTGCAAAAAATACTAGTGGCTTATAACTCACTTGCAATTTTTTTCTCTCGCATTTTGCGAGTGTGCGAGTGTTAATTTCGTGCCCTGTGTATATGCGTGGATTACGCTGGATTTAAAGGCCTCATGCCTACAGTAATTCAGTCTTATTTGTTTCAAATATGGGACATGATTGTTCGTTAGGATTTTGAATTCGTCCATCGGTCGAAGGACGAAAAAGGCGAAAATTAATGTCGGACGAATAATAATGGTTTCACAGTATTTATAAGAGGCGTGATTGTGTGCTCTGGTGATTATTAACATGTAGATTGGTTACCATAGCAATACAAATGGTACATTTTAAATGTCCATAATGCTTTTGTCAGTTTATTGCATTATAATTATGTATTTGACTTAAGAAAGATTATTGTTTTAATAAAACAGTTTGATTGTTGTTTGAAAAATAAAATGTTTTCGTTTGTTTTGTATTAAATGATAACTTTTCGTGACAGTAAAATGTAGGGTTGGTCACTTTGGAAGGTCTTAAAATTAGATTTGAATGCAATAAATAAAAAATCTATATCATTTATGTGAACTACAATGTTTAGAGAATCTAAAATTGCCAAAAAGTCAAAATGTGATTATTTTAACACAAGACTGATTTTCCCAGCTTTGGTCACATATAATTCCTATTATCAAGAGTAAATACAAAACAATAATATATAGAAACACTATGTGTTTTTATTGAATGCTTTTAACACTGTATATGTAAATTTTAAGAGTCAAAATTGGAGAATTTTGCTCTAATTATGACATGATAACCTCCAAAATGGACATCATTTAACAGTGTACCATTGAATATTATCAATAATGCTCACTGTTATGTTCCACTGCTTGTAACAGTTTTTCATCATTTTCAAATAACTGATATTTCCTTATAAACTACAGAAAAGCATTTAAATAAAGGAGTATCATTACTAATTGTGCAAAGAAATAAAGTTTTAATTAAAGATCACAAAACCATTATGGTTGTTTTAGTAATCTAATGAGTCTATACTTCACAGTTTTTTAAGTTTGTTAAATACTTAAATTATGCAGTTTATCCAATAATTTAAACAACTGATCACTCTTCATGTATGATACAAAATACATATATGAGTATCATGAAACAATGATAAATTTGAAAAACATCCTACTAATTAAATTTGCTAACGTAACTTGGGGGGGGGGGGGGGGGGATTCTTAATGCACATGCAATTTCCATTGAAAAGTGTAGCTATCTAGACACCAAATAAAAGATACCAAACATACAGAATTAGAAAACTAGTATAATATATTGTGGACCTGACTGTATAGCTGGTACCAGTTGCCTCCCCTGTTGAACAACCAATTAAGATACACTAAGTTATTAGAAGTTTGGTATGAAGAAAAGTAAGTGTTTTGCATCGACGCCCAACAAGGGTCAGGTGTAAGTTTCAATGTCCCCAAAATATTGTTTACACCCAAAAGTGGGATATTGGCCTTCAAAGTAGGGGAAAACATACATTTATTTATTAAAAAAGGAATATTAACAACCCAAAATATTGCCTTTTTTATTTAAAGAGTAATGTTAAAAGATAAAATAATAACAAAGAACACAGGTTATTCATCACAGAAAAGGAAATTATTCTTCTTGTACTCGGCTATTCCTTCCATTGTCCACTATAAATATATGAGTCTGTTTGTAAACAAGTGTATCCTTATTGAGTTTACTCGCTTTGGACACTGCAATGAAACAAAGGGCAATTACCCAATTGATATCAGAGAAAGAGGTATGTACTCTGCACTTCCTTACAAAGTCTTCTATCATTACATGAAGTTTCATCGGAAGTAATTAAAAACTTGTTGAGTTATGATATGCACATTACAATTACACTATTAAGATGTGCTCTTCAACAGAAATAAACAAAAGAAATGACTCCCAAAATGCTGGAGTCAGTAATAGTTTTTGCAATCTGCACTTACCCAAAATCTTGTCTGTTGACGCTAAGCTTCATCTAACTATGTTCAATCCCAATAGGCAAGAAATAATCAAAGGGTATATACTATAAACTATGTAAATATTCAAGAAAGAATTATGATACTTTTACTCTGTACTTTCTCTCAACGCTCCAAATAATTATCTGAAGTCTAATTTGAATATATTCAATACTTTTGAAAGTGAGATTATACGATTTTGTCAAATATTTATGAATTTATATAAAATGTCTAAACAACTCAGGGTTCGACATTAACTTTTTTTACAGCAAGACCGTCGGACCTGAGCTCCTCTTAAAATGAACTAGCCCGAACCTGATGTCTACTAGACCATAAATGACATAGCAAATGAACACAATTGTGTCATGTAACTGTTAAATCAGGCTTTATCAGTAAATAATCAGTGAACACCATGCAGATATTTTTATGCATAGGGTAAAACAATAAAATAACCCTTTTTTTTGCTTTTCTTCGTCAAATTAAAGCCATGGGAACTGACTCAATTTTTCATCTAGGATAACATTGACGTTTTCGTGTTTCTTCATATTAACGTTTCGTGTCAGTTAAGCGTCGGATTCTTTTTTATTAACTGATTTGTCGGACAAAAATCCGAACTTAAACAAAGCCATTCTTTAAATTACATAATCTTGTCTGCTACACAAAAATGTTTACATTGACGATACTGATTTTCGATAAAAGTCGTAAAATCATGCTCTACAGTTTTACGACACTGCAGAAAATCATTAATATTCATGACATCTTGACCAATTAAAAGAAGCAAATCTGCAGGAAGCTCTCCTGTGCGTCTAAAAATAGCGATGAATCATGTGAATGCTCCGCGTTTATTTAAATATACTAGTTTTGTTTTAATGTAAATAACGGATACAAGAGTAATTTTTTACCTTAAAAGTAAAGGTTTTCACAGCAGTTATTTATAGTTATATGAATCAGTATAGATTTTTTTAATTTATGTACAACCAGTCGGACAAGCTAGCCCGCAGTTTTACTAGCCCGACCACCGATCTTACTAGACAATGTCTGTCGGACATGCCTTAGTGTCAAACCCTGCAACTTATTATACATATATTTCAATATAAATTTAATTAAAAATTAAGAACATGTGTTCGAAATAAGCCAAATATTTACTTCTGAAATCAAAAATGTATGTACAGTCGAATTCGCCAGCATGTATATCATGTATGTACGATATGAATTTAAATTTAGGTTTAGTGCAGATTCCTTTATACAACACAAAGACACAATTTTGTCTTACGGATCATTTTAATTTCCTGCAACAATATCTATTCATACGACACACAAACACTCCGATCCTAATAAAAAGACGAATGTAGGAAAATATGTACGAAATATCTTCGTCACAATCGGCTCGGGCCGCTAATTTGTCTTTGCTGCATTTTATGAAATTAGTCTGCAATATATCATTTTTCTTGCCTATTGTGTGTTATTATAACATATTTGTATCAATATATTACAATTTAACACACACACAAGTCGTATAATCTCACTTTAAGCACATGACCATTTCAGTAAGAAGTTATCATCCCAGCACAATAATAATAAGTGAAGGGCAATACAAAAAATAAAGACTTCTGGTACTTGTACCATGCTCTTACTTTCAATTTCCCATACACAAATATAATGTTTAATGTTCATCACTTAAAACAAGAAATATCTTTTAAAAAGATGTACGGCATTGATTGTGGTTTGAGTTTATGAAAGGTAAAGAGTTCAATGAATGAGATCAAGGATGGTGAATGTCTTTTTCTGTGCGGTTCTTAGCTGCATCACACGCAGTACAGAATGTTACGCGGAGTTTTTGCGGCTTATTTTACATTAGTACATATTGCTGGTCATAAACCTATAGATACAAAACAGAAAACCAAAAGAATAATGGAAGTGAAATTAAAACATATGAGTCAACAAGCCACACGCGCAGTATCCGTACATATTTTAAATATTTATATGCGCGTTCTTTGAACATACCTGTTTAAGTGGTTTGTCGGGCATTGCTATTTGATTCGAGTATAAACAATATCGAGAATCATCGCGCTCATGCTTAATACATTAGTCAATATGGTGGAATAATTCTTGTTAAATTAATTGAAAATAATATTTATCATGGTATTGTTGAAAACACATTAACCCTTTCCCCGATAGATGCGTATAATCCCGAGTCTATCGATTCCCCGATACATGCGTTTATTACCGTCTCTATCGATTACCGCATACATGCGAATTTGACCGTGACTATCCATTACCCGATAATCATGTATATTCCCAATGTCCATTTTCAAATGCAAATTCTGATTGATATTGACGACAAAAGTGCTCAAGAAAACTCATAAACACAAACATCCGACATTTTTCTTAAGTGTCAAATAAATTTCGGCATATGTTTCTATTTAAAGATTTGATGAAATAGGTGTCCAATCGGGACAATGGTATTCAAATTAGCATAAATAACATAATGTGGTGAGCGCGCATCGTGTACAGTTAATGTTCTGTTACAAATTGTAGCCAGAAATAAATACATGTATATGCCCATGATATTTTCGTGTCAGGTCTTTTGTTTGGACAAAAAGAGCGCGAAAATAGGCGTGGGTGTATTTATTTATAACAAAAACTGCGTAGCGCAGACAACAACGTAAAAGCTTCGTAGTGAATTTCCATTCAAGTATTGGGGCATCTCGCAAATGATTTTGACATTTTCCTGAATAAAATATAAGTAATAATAATATTTTAGTTCCTTCAATATTGCAACAATTGTATCTGATTGCACGCAAAGTGCCGTGTACAGTTCATGAATATTCTTTTACAACGACCAATTAACAGCGTCATCTATATTTAGATTTTATGCAATATGTACAAGTCATTTTCTGGAAATTGGGAGAAAGTAAAAGTGATTTTTCGAAAATGGACCAACGTTTTTTCCATTTAATTTGTCATAATTATTTATATTTTAATATGTTGTCTGTGTATGTTTGTTTGGTTCTCATTTATCTTATGAAAATTAATATCGTAATGATGAATGTTTAAAGCAGGTCCCGTTTCCGAGATCATTTACGAGAATTACTTCGATATATTTACTGACAAATAAAATCATGGTTTTGACAGACGACACGTGCTAATCTAAAGTTGGTGTTTTTGTAATACACAGGATATTGGATTATCGCTGCTTGATTGAGCAATAAAACAAAATGCAGTCGGCGGTTTTCAGTAGGCCTTTTGTACTGACCAACATAATTAATAATGCATGTTCTTATCTAACATTAAGGGATAAAACACACGGGATACTAGACACTTTGGGCTTGTTTGGGCCATAAAACGCAATCCCGGTGGCTTTTTTCAGTAGCACACGTGTCCAGAAACTAACGAGTTCGGGTAATAAAGCACAGAGATTATGATCTGAAAACTGCATGGCGTCTGAAATAAAAACAAAATGCCGACAAATCAAAAGATTCGCCTAATGTTACAATTCAATATTTTAAGGTGGGGTTCTCACTGCATTTCTTGTTGCATTCGCATACGCTTGTATTACTTGTTCTAACTTATATCCTCGTATTATTTATTAGAATACAGACTTAAAATGTATATGGTTGGAATGAGAATTTATTTCTCTACAATACTTACATTGACACAAATGATGTGAAATGCAAGAAACTAAGTGAAAATTAAGCCTAAACAAGACAGGTGTAACAGTTGAGAATGTTTCCATTATTTTCCCAATAACCCTATTGAGATGGTGTAGTCAGGCTTATCAGCTGTATATGGAGTCACTGTTATCAGAACAGCAGGACTGGTATTGGCCTGGAGTGGCAGATCAGATAAGAGGTCTATCAGGGAAAGGGTTAAGAATCTATTATTAACATACCATAATTATATCGCTGGATATCTTCATTTAACATCTTTCTGGTCTAAAGAAAATTCCAGTTCACCTAGTTTACGCTATAGCGTCTTTATTATATAACGATTATTTTACTGGCCGCGAACTCCGGTCAACACATAAGGTAGTCGTGAAGACGCAGCGATGACCTGTACATAAACTCTGACGTTCACACATACTAACCGCGAACTGACGAAGGTGTGGAATCTACGCATAAATTGTATTGATGTGAAGAGTTGAGTGTAAAACTGTTGTATCTATCATGCCTTTTCATAAGAGATAAAATTGTTTCATGCTGAACACGCAGTAAAACAGTGTTAAAAAAACGCGGCCATGTTTCCAGTGTTCTGGTGGTATTCTCAAATCTGCCAATGCCAATGGACTTAATTAAGTGTATTCATTCGTGGGTAGCCCCGGGCATTTTTATGAATATAACCTAAAGGTCACCTAAGGTCAAAAGTGACGTTAAACAGCTATGCCGAAAAAGGCGATAACTCTGTAAATACTGAAAGGATTTGTTGTACTTGTGATCAGCACAAGCACGTATCTCATAGGCGTTACCTTGAATGTTAAAGACAATCCTAGAAATTGTTAACTCTCGGATTACCACCCCCCCTGAATACGGGCATGCGCTGCCATTACGGTACTGAATAACAATACAGGCACCTATGTGTTTGTATACGTACCTGAACAATAAAGCTATTGTATTTAATATATCTGAAGATTTAAATAGTTTCTGTAATTGATTTTATCATCACATATTTTTGTAAATAAATACATACATCTGTTATTTGATAATAAATAAAAACAAGGTTCAATCTTTTAAAATTGAAATTAAAAGCTGCAAACTCATTTGAAAGTGACATAAATTCAATTACTATGTAAAACAACTTAGTTAAACAAAAGTTACACCATTAAGATAACAATATTATTAAAGACGATAATGGACTAATAATTCATGTGAACAATATTATGATATAAACTAATCATAGTCAATCAAATACTTCTCATTTAAAATACTCAAACATACTGAAATTCTCACAGAATATAACAAACAAAAAGGCCTGAAACGCCGATATTCCACCTGAGATACAAAGGAACTGACATGTTCTGTGCAACCCAAGATATCATTAGAACAAAATACCGTAAAAAGTTGTGTATAAGGCGCACTTTTTTACCCCAAAATTTCATTTTAAAAACTTGATACGCGTTATGCACAACTACAGCCATGCCAAGACATTTTTTCCCTGTCAGTTACCCAGTTGCGGTAATTCGTATCATTCTGTTTCCCGGTTTTTAAACTGTAACTATGTTAATAATAGTTTTTATATTTACGATCTGAATAAGATGGACAAACATTATAAAGTTAACATAAATATTTTCTATCTTATTCAGGTACGTACAGAGCATTTAAATCAAATAAATTTGAAGAAGAGAATGAAAAACAAGGAAGCCATTTTTATTCAAATGTTATTGCTTTCTCACAATATTATACCCTACTGTACTAGGGTTACACAATTTATTTGGAGTCACTTGTCGATTTACAATAGTGTGTCGGCAAGGTCTTTCCCGCAATCTTTATGATTATTTTTCTTGCTTTTCAACTGTGTTAATAAAATTGAAGTTGTGTTTGTTTACACGTTTTCATACGTCTTGTCAAGATTGAGGATGTGGTTATCGAGCAATTTGCGTCACCTGTCAAGTTTTGTGTAGCTGGGCTATTATCAAAACATGCGAACCTGCAAACGGCTTCACACCTCCATTGTTTGTTTATCGCCGGTAATGTCGTAATGGTGTTGAGAAGTTTGAGTCGTTAAAGTCTCCTGTCAATTATAGACACTCGAAAAGAACGCATGATATCAGCATTGTAACTAAACGCGGTTGTGAATAAGTCATGCATGAATAACCACGTGACAATACCAATCGATAATGTAAGTTTCTTAGTTATAACTAATCCATCCGTTATGTGTACTCATCCACGATAAAATTGTGGACAGTTACTTCGGAGACATATGATGAAAACCTTGATGGTATCCTCGTGGAAAGTGTGCATTTCATACATAATTAATTTAAATCCAAACATTTATTTTTACGCATTTTTACGCATAATATGATTTAAAAAACACACACAAACTTGTTGTATCGTTATCGTCTTTAAAATAATTAATAATTGAAGCAATAAAAGAACACGGAAGATCGGCAAAGTAAATATAACGATTTACAGTTAGCCTGTGGTACGGAATTTTTCCCCCAATTTTTTTGCTTCAAAAACTTTTTTCCCGAGATTTTAGCTTTAAAAAGTAGATGCGCGTTATACATAAATGCGCGTTATACACAGCGTGTTACGGTAATGTCCCAACAAAGTTTCATGAAGAGTGAATAATAAATATTACTTTAATAGTGCTAACAAGGTTTTATTATAATAGCCTTATAAGGATACATTTCCTGCCCCCTGGTGCCTATGTTTTTCAACAGACCAGAACCTTTTTCAAAATCATTCAAGATATCATTAAAAAAATGTTCTGACCAAGTGCCATGCAGATTGGACAATTCATGTAACATTTAAGGTGTTAACAATTTTTTACAAATATCCATATAAGGAAAAATGCTCCGCCTCATGGTGGCCATGTTTTTCAACCAACAAGATTGAACTCTTGATCAAGTTATCATTGCCACAAATCTTTTGACTGGGTTTCATATCGGACAATTAAACTGTCCTCTAGTTAGAATAGAGTACGTGTTAACATTACTAAGGTTTAACTTAGTTAGCCATATAGGGAAAAATGCCCCGATGTGGTGGCCATTTTTTTTCAACCAACCGTAATCATTTTCGAATTCTTTCATGATTACATTGGGACAAATCTTCTTACCAAGTTTCATGAAGATCGGATAATAAATGTGGACTCTAAGTGTTAACAAAGTTCTACTATAGCAATAAAAGGAAAAATGCTCGGCCCCCTTGCGACCATGTTTTTAAACAACTGTAACCATTTTCGTACTCGTCCAAGATATCACTGAGACAAATCTCTTGACCAGATTTAATAAATATCGGACAATAACATCTGGCCTCTTGAGTGTTAACAAGGCAATTGTTGACGCCGCACGCTACACGACGCACGACAGCAAAAGGCTATCACACAAGCTCACCATGAGCACATTGTCCCAAGTGAGCTAAATAGAGAATAATAGGTTAGTGTTGATTATAGATCAGGTTTATCATGCGAGGCTTAGAAAACAAAAAGCACGAGCCTAATGGCGAGTGCTTTTTCGTTTTCGTGCCGAGCATGATAAACCTGATCTATAATCAACACTGACCTATTATTCTATTTATCCCACTTTTTATTCAGTACACTTTTTTTATTTAAACAAAATAAGTTTTCACGAGTGTTTGTCGTACTTTGATAATGACTGTAGTGTAACCAAGGTCAGTGTATTACTCCGCGTTTCAAAAATAACCGCTGATCAAATAATCATTTTTTAAAATCAGAATATCGTTCTGTAACAAAGTGTCGAGCGTTATTAATTACAATTTTAATCATATTGAATTGCAAATCTTTAAGTTTTATGATATCAATATGACATTAAGTTGTTATATACAAGGAACTACATTTGTTTACAACGTAGCCTAACACCACACACAATTCACTTTCGATATCAAACTATCAAGTCGATCACGAGGTGCACATTATTTGCTTCTTTGTTATAATATGTGGTTATTTCGTGACGAAATAACAAAGATTACTTGGATTTAAGCTAATTATATACATTAACATTTTGAATGTTGAAAGTGGCACCAAAGAATTGTGAGGCAAAGTTGTTCGAACGCTGGTGAACCGTGAAGTGACTGGGTGGGGCGAACATCAAGATCAACTTGTTCGACGGTAGACAGTGGTTGTCTAGGCTGCATTTCGGCCATAGTTTCGGTGCGTGAAGGTGTACAAGAGGAACTGTTGGATTGTTACATTTACTGGACTGAGCAAGAATGAACACTTTTGCAGCTGTTCAACAAATATGTTGGAATAATTGGTTAAGGACTGGACATTTTTGTGCCCTGTTATTGCCATGGTTTCAGTGGGTGGATATTTGTATTTCGAAATTTTTGGACCAGAAATTTGCGAACTGAGTGGTTTGTTATTCTCTTGTGCTTGAGAAAGCCGGAGTCTTTTGCCATGGCCTTCAGCATCTGACCTAACTTGTTGACACCCAATTGTTGACGCAAGAATCACCGGGATGCAGTGTCATTTGTGCGTATTGCCAGGTAGAAAAGATGCTTTGAAGAAAAATCAGATGGATGCATATCTGAGTACAGCTTGTAAATTAACACAGGATTTCTTGGTCCAGACGATTGTTTTCTACAGTCAAAGGGGAGCAACTCGCACTGACTTCTTCAAAGGGGAGCAACAACAACAGAACCTATTTGCATAGTGTTAAATTTACCTAATACTTGAGGCTTTAATAAAAATAAATGCAAAAAAAACACGTTTTTTTGCTACTTTCCTTTGTTTTAAGGTCATTAAGATTGACAAACATTTGAGATTGTTTTTATTATTGATGCACTTGGCAAACACAGGTGACGAGGTGCGTGGGAAAAAGTAGTCCCGGTTCGGCAGTTGATGACGTCATTTCGTGCCATTGATTATAGCCTTGCCGTTGATTATAGATGAAATTTAATAAACGGGGCTTTAATCAACCAATTTCGCTGTAAAAGTGGGATAAATATTGATATTACTGCATTCGCTTGAATAAAAACTCATTATTTATTAATGACTTTTAGGTAAAGCATAAGATATGAATAAGGCTGCATATTTCTGCAGATATTCCCGAACTATATGGTTATCTGAATATATCACATACCAAACTGCATATCAAAATCACAGGGGAAACAGCTGTCATTTTCCAAGCCTTAGATCTACCTGATTTTGGGCAGACGAAATAGATATTTAATATAGTCGTAATTCTTTCAATTTTTCATTTAGAAAGTTTTTTCTCAAATTTTCTTCCTAGAACATGGCTTACACCTTTTTTAGTGAATTACGTAAAAAAAAATGTTCTTAGGAACAACAACACATTACGTTTGTAAAACAATTCTGTTATTGGCAAAAGTGAATATTGGGACTCCATTATTGCTATTTTTAGAATACCATCTACAAGACAAACTAAAAAGAATTACGTCCATTGAAAACAAAAGAAAACAATTATATTACTGCTTCAAGCGAGGTAGGGGCCTTTTATTGCTTGGCAATACTGTAAATCATCGGGACTTTCAACGCCATCGGCGCTCTCGTTACATGTATTGTAGTACATGTAGCTACTGCTGCTGCTGCTAGTCAGCTACTACTATTCAGTATTTGATATTATGTTGCTGTTTTCTTGTCCTTCGGAAGATGTCGTTTTCAATCACAATGTTACACTTATATATGTGTATATAATTAGTTCTTAAGAATTACAAATGTAGTATGAATTATCCATCACCTTCACTTTTTAACCAACATGTATCATCTCCCCTCTTCCTTTAAATATTTTTAAAATTATATTATTTTCTGGTTTCTATATTAGATATATGCACATGGATGTTAGTGAACAACTACAATAATAATTAGTATTATGTATTTAAATATGATACTAATACAATTTCTTATACATATGTTCCATCATACATGTATATATTATCATGTTTTTATTTAGATTTAGATATGCCAGAGCTCACACTATGCGTCTCGACTTAACTGTTGTTCATCGCATAATAACGGTATCACTTAAGAAGGACATTTACTATAATGTTTTTATTTGTTTTATAAACAAAACTAGGAATATCAACCAATACCAGAATCTGTATATTTATAATCTTATGTGATATCAGGATACTTTTCTTTAAATTCACCATGAATTCAGTCACCAACCCAACATGAATTCATAAGCAGGATCATAATACACAGGGTTTTTTTCCCACTTTTTGGGAAGATAGCCCATGGCTTTGGAATTGGGAATTTTATCGGCATTTTCATGAAATTGGGAAAATAAATTCATTAGCCTTTTTTTCCACACGAAAAGTCCACTGATTAGGGAAATACTAAATTTGATATAACCCTTTATAATCATTCAAATTAAAAGAACAATGTCATATAAAACTTTTTTAGATGTAATTGAATTAAAATTGAGATAAAATACACATTAGACTTCTTTCTTTCTTTTTTTTTTTTTTTTTTTTTGGAAACTGGGAATTTTTTGCCACATTTTGGGAAAAAAGTATACTTTTTGGGATTGGGAACATAGCCGAATTTCGGCTAAAAAATCGGGCAAAAAAAACCCCTGATACATGTATTAGTTTTCAAAATGTCAATGAATAAAGTAGGTCAATTTGTTGCAATCGAGTAAATGAGCGGAAGCCATTTGTTTAGTTGCTATGTAAATGATTGCAAGAATCTGTATCTAGATATCCGTATGTAATATTTATTAATACTATCACGATAACCATATTCATCAGTAATGGCCGATATATTAAGTCTTGTTTGTATATTATTTTAGCAAAGATCTTTAATAAATAATAAGTCATAATAACTGTTCATGCAAACAAAAATCACTTTTGATGAATAATTACCCATGAAATTACTAAAATCCTTAAAGCCACACACCTTGAAATGAAGTACATGTTAACCAATACATATAGATGCAATTTGAAAGTGTGCAAAATTGTCATTAAATCTATAGCCTAGTTAGAAAGTAATTTATTATTTATTTTTTTAATTTTAAAACCGAAAGTGGGATTTCTATACTTGTAAGTCCATTTCGACAAAGGCGATTATTTATAAGTTTTAAAGTGCAAACAAGAGCTGTCACCGTAGGATGACATATGCCCCCTATAAATGCTTTGATAGAAGTTATGAGCATTTTTCGAAACCTAAACGCACATTTCGAAACCTAAACGCGGACCCTTAGTTCAAGGTCAAAGTCACAGGGTCAAAATTGTGTGCGTATGGAAAGGCCTTGTCCATATAAACATGCATACCAAATAAGAAGGTTATGTCTCATGGGACATAGAAGTTATGAGCATTTTTCGAAACCTTAACGCAGATTTTGAAACCTAAACGCAGACCCTTAGTTCAAAGTCAAGGTCACAGGGGTCAAACTTTTTGTGCCGTCGGAAAGGCCTTGTCCATATACACATGCATACCAAATATGAAGGTTATATCTCAAGGTACATAGAAGTTATTAGCATTTTTTGAAACCTAAGCGCAAAGTGTGACGGAAGGACAGACGGACTGACAGTCCGATCACTATATGCCCTCCTTCGGGGGCATAAAAAGACGGATTTCTACCTTGTAACCACTAGATATATATTCTAATTGAGATAGATACAACAAGAGTTCCGCGGTCGGAGATGACCGCATTGAAGCCGGATTTTTGATTTAAATGACAGGAAAGTACCTTTCGTGTTTTTGTCAATGCAATACTTAAATTACTGAAATATTGTTCAAAGGTCAAAATGAAATGTAAGTACTTTTCAAGGCATGAGCAAACCTTGTGTTATGTTTTGAATGCATGCATATACATGAACAACAATAACATTTAAGGTCACAAATATGAACTTGAATTGACAATTAGGAAAGTTTGATCTCAATTTTTTTATTAGCAAATTAGTAACATATTGTTTGAAGTTTCCATCAACCTTCATGTCCAGTTTGAAGACTGTAAGTCCAAGCATAAGAAAGTTATACCATGAAATAAGAATTTTAACATTTTTACATTCAAGGTCACGGTGACCTTGACCTTAAAATGACCAGTGGTCATCTACTAGTTCTGGCCAACCTTCATATCAAGTTTGAAGACTCTAGGTCCAAGCATACCAAAGTATTAACAACTTTAACATATTTACATCCAAGGTCACAGTGACCTCGACCTTCAAATGAATGACCTTGAAATGACCAGTGGTCATCTAAGTGTGCTTGCAAACCTTTACGTCAAGTTTGAGATTCTAGGTCCAAGCATACCAAAGTTACAACAATTTTAACATTTTAACATTTAAGTTCACAGTGACCTTGACCTTCAAATGAATGACATTGAAATGAGCAGTGGTGATCTTCTAGTACTGGCCAACCTTTATGTCAAGTTTGAAGACTCTAGGTACAAGCATACCAAAGTTATAACATGGAATAAGAACTTTAACATTTTTACCTACCAAAGTTATAAGAACTTTAACATTTTTACATTCAAGGTCACAGTGACCTTGACCTTAGAATGAATGACCTTGAAATGACCAGTGGTCATCTAAGTGTGCTTGCAAACCTTCATGTCAAGTTTGAAGACTCTATGTCCAAGCATACCAAAGTTATAACAATTTTAACATTTTAACATTTAAGGTCACAGTGACCTTGACCTTCAAATGAATGACATTGAAATGACCAGTGGTCATCTTCTAGTACTGGCCAATCTTTATTTCAAGTTTGAAGACTCTAGGTACAAGCATACCAAAGTTATAACATGAAATAAGAACTTTAACATTTTTACATTCAAGGTCACAGTGACCTTGACCTTCAAATGAATGACCTTGAAATGTCCAGTGGTTACTTACTAGTTCTGGCCAACCTTCATGTCAAGTTTCAAGACTCTAGGTCCAAGCATACCAAAGTTATAACAACTTTAACATTTTTACATTCAAGGTCACAGTGACCTTGACCTTCAAATGAATGACCTTGAAATGTCCAGTGGTTACTTACTAGTTCTGGCCAACCTTCATGTCAAGTTTCAAGACTCTAGGTCAAAGCATACCAAAGTTATAACAACTTTAACATTTTTATATTGAAGGTCACAGTGACCTTCACCTTCAAATGAATGACCTTGAAATGACCAGTGGTCATCTGTTAATCCTGGCCAACCTTCATGTCAAGTTTGAAGACTCTAGGTCCAAGCATACCAAAGTTATACCATGAAATAAGAACTTTAACATTTTTACATTCAAGGTCACAGTGACCTTGACCTTCAAATGAATGACCTTGAAATGACCAGTGGTTACTAACTAGTTATGGCCAACCTTCATGTCAAGTTTCAAGACTCTAGGTCCAAGCATACCAAAGTTATAACAACTTTAACATTTTTTATATTGAAGGTCACAGTGACCTTGACCTTCAAATGAATGACCTTGAAATGACCAGTGGTCATCTGTTAATCCTGGCCAACCTTCATGTCAAGTTTGAAGACTCTAGGTCCAAGCATACCAAAGTTATACCATGAAATAAGAACTTTAACATTTTCGAGCACGCCGCCACCCCGCCCGCCCGCCCGCCCGACAACATCAATCTATAAGCCGAGATTTTTTCGAAAAAAATCCGGCTTATAAAATCTATAGCCCAGTTAGCAAGTTATTTATTATTTTTCAAACAGTACCGTTTGAAACCGAAAGTAGGATTTCAAGACGTATACGTCAATTTTGACACTGCCATTATTTTTAAGTTTTTATAGCGCTAAAGAGACGGATTTCTACTTTGTAACCACCAGATATATTCCAATTGGCACATATAAGCTATGTTTTTTATTTATACTGATATTTACTATGCCATGTATTTCATTTCAAGGCGTGTGGCTTTAAGAAAGTGACAGGTAAAGTAAAACATTACCACAATACACCATGAAGACTTGCCTGCACTGAGGGTTCAATACGGAGGACAACGAGAAGCAAATACTAAAACATTACCACTATACACCATGATGACTTGCCTGCCCTTAGGGCTCAATACCCTGGACAAGGGGAAGCAAGTACTAAAACATTATTACTATACACCATGATGACTTGCCTGTCCTGAGGCTTCAATACCCTGGCCAATGAGAAGCAAATACTATACCATTACCACTATGCACCATGTAGACTTGCCTGCACTGAGGGTTCAATACCCTGGCCAATGAGAAGCAAATACTATACCATTACCACTATGCACCATGTAGACTTGCCTGCACTGAGGGTTCAATACCCTGGCCAATGAGAAGCAAATACTATACCATTACCACTATGCACCATGTAGACTTGCCTGCACTGAGGGTTCAATACCCTGGACAAGGGGAAGCAAGTACTAAAACATTATTACTATACACCATGATGACTTGCCTGTCCTGAGGGTTCAATACCCTGGCCAATAAGAAGCAAATACTAAAACATTACCACTATACACCACAGGGTTCAACATTAACGGTTGTCCGATTGCCCCTGGCAAGTAAAAGTTGGGTCCGGGCAAGTTATTTTATAATCTAGTTGTCCGCCCGGGCAAGTGCAAAAAAGAACAAAGAAAAACGTGTGTTTCTGTGGTTAAATAGTACAAATAAATACGAATGGTTTGATTAATTCATGAATTTACCTTGGCGATTGTTTTTGCTGAAGTCCAAACTAACTAAGCAAGGTGTGCATGCATTTCCAAACTTATTTTTAGAAAAGCGGTAAATGGCTTGGGATTCCAAACATCGGCTTTCAAATGCTAGTGTGTTGATCTTTTTCATTACTATTCATTACAAATAACATTGTTGGTGGTTTCAGTCACACAAAAAACTACTAAAATTATATAACTAAATAAAAACAATAATAAATAGCTTCGGTATATATATATTTCATGTTTTGCGACATACATTTTCAACCATCTCTTGCTTTACGTCAATTGACATTTTTGTTACGGTTCACGTGGTGTGTACAGTACTGTTAGCAGACCAGAAATGTCTAGTTTATTTAGCTTTGGATTTCCAAGTAACTGTAAGTCTGCAAAATCCAATAAAAATTGCACAGAAAAATCATCCAAAAGTGCCAAAAAATACGAATTGAAGCGAAAACACAACTTTTTACAAAAATGGAAAAGTGACTTTGAATGGTTGAGAAATGATAAATCGTTAGAAGCAATTTTTTGCAAACCTGTGAACAGTATAGTGATGACAAGAGCTCATTGTTTATTTCTGGGTGCACTACTTTTTGCCTTGAATCTATAAAAACACATGAAAAAAGTTCATCACATGTTTGGGCAAGTGGCTTTATGTGCAGGGCAAGTAGATTTTCAAAGTGCTTGCCCGGCAGGGCAAGTTGGTTTTTAGGTTAATGTTGAGCCCTGCACCATGATGACTTGCCTGTCCTGAGGGTTCAATACCCTGGACAATGAGAAGCAAATACTAAAACATTACCACTATACACCATGATGAGTTGCCTGTCCTGAGGGTTCAATACCCTGGACAATGAGAAACAAATACTAAAACATTGCCACTATACACCATGATGACTTGCCTTCCCTGAGGGTTCAATACCCTGGACAATTAGAAGCAAATACTAAAACATTGCCACTATACACCATGATGACTTGCCTGCCCTGAGGGTTTGATACCCAGGATAACGAGAAACAAATACTAGAACATTGCATTTGAGCAATGCTGCACAGCAATATACAAGCGAATTCTTCGAAGGGAAGCTTAAGCTCAATTGGTCATTGTCGGCTCGGGTACAGCTTGAATGTACCCCAGATACTGCTAAATACACTTTAATGTACCCCATGTACGGACAATATACCGAAACGTACCCCGTAATTACAACGCTTTATTGGCCGTTGTCGGATTTTTTCCAAATTAATTATGTTCATATTTATGTCAATATTCTGTAAAATGGCCCCTATATTATCGAAACTCCTGCTCAAAAAGCATTTTAGGAACATTATTTTCAATAAGAATTTTGTTCTGTATTCTGTAGCGCATTTTACAACATTGGATTTTAGGCGGGAATAAAACTCAAGTACAGTCTAAATTGACCAGGTACACGTATATTTTCTGTACCCGGGGTACATTTAAGTATACTTAAGAGTACCTATGGTACATGTAATCAGTACCCAAGCCAACAATGACCAATTGAGCGAAACTTAACTGAATATATAGGAACTTAATGGCATTTATTTTTAAGGTTTTGTAAGTATGATTAAGATTAAAATTATTCAACAATTGCAATATCAAAAATACTTTTTCACACAAATCAGACATGCAAATTGCACAAGTAATAAAAATAATAGGTTGATAAGTGTTCAATGCTTATTGGAATGGATTAAATAAACCAGTGGCTAATTTGCTTAAATATCCTATTGAAAATTATTCAAGGTGTACATAATGGTTGCGGTTATTTGAACATGTCTGATTCACACAAAGCACTTTTCTTAAGGCGAGTATCTCATTTATGGATATTGGAACATGTCTATTTCACACAAAGGAATTTTCTTTAGGCGAGTATCTCATTCCCTGAGCTATTTGAAATCTTGTGAGATGTATTGATTAGTTTTAAAACATCACAGAAACTTGTTGGACCAAAGAACATTAATTTGTTCCCCATAAAGCTGTTTGAATTGTTTATGAACTGTTTATGGATTACAGTAGTTTGAAGGGCTATACCAATGATAATTTCAATGCATAAACATTTTTTAAGCAATACATTCTCTCTTTTCAAGCAGACATTTATAAAGGAACATTGTAATATTTATGACATTTTTCAGACAAAAGGGCAAAGAAAACCCTTGATCGCTCTCTGTGTAATGGGGCATGGCCAAATTTTACCACAGGGGCATGTTTTGAACAGTTTTTTCTTAAGAACCAAAATCTTTGGTCACATACGCGTCAAATATGCGTGCATTGTGTTTGTTAAGTTGTTATGCTACATAATGCATGTACAATATAAAATATTTAAGTCTCAACAACTACAGACAGGGCCAATTTTGACATCAAAAAAGGATTTTAACAAACCCTTGATCGCTCTCTGTGTAATGGGGCATTGCCAAATTTTACCACAGGGGCATGTTTTGAACAGTTTTTTCTTAAGAACCAAAATCTTTGGTCACATACGCGTCAAATATGCGTGCATTGTGTTTGTTAAGTTGTTATGCTACATAATGCATGTACAATATAAAATATTTAAGTCTCAACAACTACAGACAGGGCCAATTTTGACATCAAAAAAGGATTTAAACAAACCCTTGATCGCTCTCTGTGTAATGGGGCATGGCCAAATTTTACCACAGGGGCATGTTTTGAACAGTTTTTTCTTAAGAACCAAAATCTTTGGTCACATACGCGTCAAATATGCGTGCATTGTGTTTGTTAAGTTGTTATGCTACATAATGCATGTACAATATAAAATATTTAAGTCTCAACAACTACAGACAGGGCCAATTTTGACATCAAAAAAGGATTTAAACAAACCCTTGATCGCTCTCTGTGTAATGGGGCATGGCCAAATTTTACCACAGGGGCATGTTTTGAACAGTTTTTTCTTAAGAACCAAAATCTTTGGTCACATACGCGTCAAATATGCGTGCATTGTGTTTGTTAAGTTGTTATGCTACATAATGCATGTACAATATAAAATATTTAAGTCTCAACAACTACAGACAGGGCCAATTTTGACATCAAAAAAGGATTTAAACAAACTTTGTAAAGGACCACTATATGATGTAACATTCCAAATATTACACCTCTGGCTTGGCCTGCAAAGAAGATTTTAAAAATAATTTAACTATGTAGGTCTACATCAATTATGTGACGGTGGAGCATTTCCACTTTAGAAACCCAGGGAAAATAACTAGAACAGTATTTTTAGTGGAACACATTTTGATTTCACATACAATATATCAATGCTGTAGGCATTGTGGTTTAATAAAAGTTATTATGCTAAATAAATGCATACAAAAAATGTGATTCTTGCGACATGGCCAATTTGTTTCTCAAGGGCTCAATTTAAACATCCTTTTACAGGATCTACTAGATGTGACATACCAAATATTTGGTCTGAAACTTATGAATACTATTTTTTAAGTTACAAGTCTTTATAAATCATGAGGCCACAGGGGCGTGGCTGTACTGTAAATCCTGAGGCCACAGGGGCGTGGCTGTACTGTAAATCATGAGGCCACAGGGGCGTGGCCATTTTTCACATGAGGGGTCTGTGACTTGTTGTTTCAGTATAGAAGATTTTGTTAGTTATTTATCTGATCAGTTTTAATAAACCCCTTGGGCTCAGCCAGTTTTGACAGAATGGGAATGCTTTGATTAAGCTTAGCAAAAGATGACTATATGATGATATACACAAATATTAAATCCCTAACTTTGTGGTTTGTGCGAAAATATGTGCAGTATATATTATTTAGAGTCAATATAAATTATGTCATCCCTAGGGCGTGGCAAGTTGGTCATCAGGTCAATAGTTTGAACCAACTAACCTTAATATGATGTTACGCACCACATATTAAAGCTTGACCCTTCCAGTTTCAGAGAATTAGATTTGTCAAGCAATCAATGTTTTACCCTTTACCACTCAGAAGTAACATGAACTGGCTATGTGCAAACAGCCTTAAACAAGAACAGCCAACTAGTAACTTGCAGTCTGTTCAGGTTTTACGCTGTTTGCTGCTCATCAGTATATAAGGGTTGAACATGAAGCCTTTAAATTTTGAATCAAATACGAATGGTCTTAATTGTAATTGAACTGTCTGAGGGACTACAAATAAGTCACAATGCGTATCTATGTGGTAAAGGATTAATTTAATGCTACATTTACAGTAAGTTCTGCTGATTTCATTTGCAGTTGCACAAATGCTATGTTTGTCTTTTACTTGTTCCATGTTTTGTTTGGGTGACTTTTGATGCAGCATGACAACATCACAAATGTTACTTGTGTGTGTGTGCGGTGGGGGCGGGAGGGGGTGGGAAAAGCATAAGACAAGAATAAGATTATAAGAAAGAGTTCTCAAGTAAATGTAAGAAAATAGTTTCAAAAGAACTGTATATGTATGACCTTTGACCTTGAGCTGCAACTTTTCACCAAGGAGAATTGAATTAATGAGTGACACAATGTCGGGTCGAAGAAGATAATTTTCCTGGTGTAAATTAAAATCCGCCCAGGCATCTGTATGTTAATATTCAAACAATTTAACCTAGGGCATGGACATGTTTAGGACACAATGTCTGGTAGTCAGGGAAATATAAAATATAAAGTAACATTAAAATCCTTCTAGGAATGCACAAATTACATAGATATTAATATCAGACAGAATACTCACACACACATACACACCAGAATGCAGACATAGAGGGAAGATGTGACTTATATCCGCCCTCATTCAAATTTGTGTGAACAAGTCCCTTTAATGGCTGACCACCAGTGGATTTTAAATTGAAAGTTTCAGATATGGTTCTCATATTGCAACCATTAGTAGACCAAGGCTTCTAGTGATATGGCAGGTATAAAATGAAAGCAATTCAATCTATGTAAGTTCTTTTTCAAATTGCCTGACAATACACTCAAACAAAGAGATTTGTAGAGCAATTATATATAATTGATATATTTTGACATAAAGTAATTCACTGGTTTGGTAATCTCATTTTTGAAGCTAATTAAGTTTGAATACAGAATAATTTTCAAAAGTCATAATTGGACCAGACAGCATTTTAAGGTATACTATTTCCATTATAATTATTCAAGTGTGTTATCAATTCAAATAATCAAATAAGCAATGTCAATTTTCTGGCATAAGAATAGTCAACAGAAATATGTTAACCCGGGTGTACTTTGTCCAGGGTTTTCCATGGAAATCCATGGAAAATATGAGGCTGGAGTATTCGGACTAAGTTTCCAGCCTTTTCCAGCGTCAATATTTAAAAAAAAAGGGTGGAAAATTGTCCATGGTATGTGGAAATAGCCTGGAATAGTTTCCATGGTTTTCCAGGCTCCCTGGAATAATTACCATGGAACAATTTCCAGGGTTTTCCAGCCAGCATGGAATAAATACCGTCCGAATACTCCATGTAATCTGGAAAACCATGGATTTTTTTCCAGGGTTTTCCAGATTACATGGAGTATTCGGACGGTATTTTTTCCATGCTGGCTGGAAAACCCTGGAAAATGTTCCAGGTTTTTTCTTTGTTTAATATTCCATGGATGCCTGGTATAACATGGAAAATTGTCCAGCGTTTACCATGGTCACTGAATAGAAAAAGAAATTTCTGGTCTAAAAACAATATTCATGTATTAAATGAATACAATACTCACAGCTTAAATAAATCATAATTTAAGGTTAGATTAAAACAAAACAAAAAATCAACATAATGCCTTAGTTTCTTCGATGCATTATTTTGTTCACAATTCATCAAAATATAACATCAGATTACAAATTGTGTTACATTTATTTAACAAATTATTCAGATCAAACAAGTGTTGTTTAATACATGCTTACAAAGCCTCTAGGTCCATTATCATAAATCAGGCCCTTACATAACAGAACAGGCGCTACTTTAAAAGTTAAAAAGTATAATGCAACCTTAACAACATGTATTCAAAGTAACAAAATACAAGCAAGTCAAGTAATATACAGTAACAATTCACGAACCCTGTACAAACGATATACAAGAAACAAAATGAAAAATTTAAGTTATTTTAGCTACTTCATGTTTGTCACAATATATGTAGCTGCCCATGAGAACAATTAAGGATACTATTTTTTAGGGCTGCAACAATATACCGGTATATCGGTATATATCGCAATACGCAATCCGCATATTGTATTGCGATATGATTTTCATCATACCGGTACGAAAATTTTACAAAAATTCATTCACATTTCGTCCAGAAAAGCCATCCGAATTAATGATAAAAAGGTAAACAAAACAAAGCAGTGTAAATTATTTTTTATGTAAAAAAAGCATTCTAAAAAGTGTATTATACGGAGTAGCGTTGTTACATGGGAGCATTCATTCGATGCTTTTGAACAGATTATCGTTGAATTAATTGCGCACAGCTGTAAATGTTTCGTTCGATTCTGATTTGAGCATTATTTGTAATCCGAATTTCGGAAACACGCTTCCAAATTTGAATGCTAACGCGACAATAAAAAATTATAGCGTCAAATAAAAAGTGCTTTATCCTTTGTCTCAATAAAAAGCGCGCGAAAATTATACAGACATGTAGAACGTCGCATGGAAAGTATGGGTGTATTTTGTGTTGTATAAAAACGGGAACATCACGTCAGCTGAATTACGCGTGTTCAGTGGGAAAAACGCCCCGGTTGGACGTTATTTCATCACATCTTTAAATAGTAACAATTGCAAAATTGTATTTGATACTTAAGAAAATTTGCAAATGTTTGTGTTTCTTATTATTCTTGAGCACATTTATAGTAAATATTTACCGGAATTTGCTTTAAAATTGGAATTTATGGGATTATTGGGTAATTGGCAAGTTATAATTTTGGTACAAGTTATCAATATATTGCGATATATTGCAATACGGGTTTTTGAGCTGACAATATATTGCAATACGGTTTTTGGCGTATTGTTGCAGCACTACTATTTTTCTCAGCTACTTTCACTTTAATGCAATTTAGGTGCTCAATTTCATTAAAATACTTTTATATAATTTTATTGTTCAAAGAAATTCAGAACATGAATGCATGTACATGTATTACTTTCCAAGTGACAGTTAGTAAATTATAAGTACCCAGGTGGGATAAAATTACAGTTTTTAAAAACTTTTTTGTTAATTAGCTGGGCTTCAGTAGGTCGTGGATCTTTTATAGAACTTGTACTGCTGTTATACTGTACGGCTCCTGCATGATCTCTGAAAGAAAAACAAAGCAAACAATATTACAAGAAAGTCATAAGTTTTTTACATTCATCTGTAAAAGTAAATGTGCAGCAATCATATGATTGAATATCTATACTTCAATGCTCATTCACATTTTAATCTATTTTAGATATTTCATATCACTGCTCAATTCGGTACATCTGGCTTTTTTGTATTTGAGCGAACATTTACGATCCTAAGTAGTTAGCAATTATTTCTTTTCCATTTAGTGAAATTTATTCTCTTAAAGTTTGCAAGCGGGCTTTAATCTACTTGCAAACAGGCAACCACACAGGAAAACTGAGACTTTAAAGTGAATAAATTGTTGATTTAACTTATATTTTTATATGACTCTCTTTTATTTTGAAATTTATATTGTTGTTTTCTTAAATGCCCCAAAACGGGGTACACTAGCATGTATCTGGAAACTCAAACATATATAGGAATTTTATATTCAGATATTGCTATATGAAAGATATGCTAATTTGCTAATTCATATAAAAATAACCTGTAATTGAAACTAGACCAAAATATTGGATACCAAAAAGACAAAATACTTTCAGGTGGTTAACACTAAATTACTTATATGAGCCCAGGGCATAACAATATTTACCATGAATTTGTGGCCATGTTAGTCCTCTTGGTAAATGCGCAAAAAGAGCCGCTTTGCTGTCTTGGGTTATGTCCCTGCCAAACTCTGCAGTATCTTCCATCAACTGGTCAGCTACAGTTAAAGCACATAATGAAAATGTATATAGAAAATAATTCAAGTATTGTTTTAAATATTTAGTAAAATTGTCTTTAAATAATAACTTACAATGAAGTTAATACATCACAAAGCATAGCATAACAAAATTTGTAGGTATGATTAGTACAAATTTATTATTGCTATAATTAGAATGATGTGTAATTCTATTGGTATGAAAATGTACAGTGAAACCTAAAAAACAATGCTATTGGTTTAATTAATTTATTTATAAACATTAACAGCATTAATGAGCATTGAGTTCTCATCATGCACAGCACATAACTCCCTTAGCCTCAGTTCCCTAGCCATGCATTATAAACTTCCGATACTACATTCAAGCTTATTAATATCTCCACATAGGACTTCCTTTATCAAGCTGCAAACTGCACTTAGTGAAAATGTGTGTGACAGCTGCTTTTAAACTTCTATATTTGCCATACTTTTACCTAAAATGTCACATAAAAAAGGTCTACAATGATGACATAAGAAGAATAAATTTAAAGGAATATTTAGAAATAATGAAAAGCACAAACCTTCAGTTGTTGTTCTATTCCTAGACAGACTTCTGAAACACTTGTATGCATCACTTTTTAACAACATTTCATGTCACTTTCCAAATGATATCCATACATTATTATTTTAAGAAATTCTTGTTAATGGAAAAAACTCATTAAGTTAAACTCTACTGTTTGTGAAATTACATTAACTTCATTTTAACAACAAGTTTAACCTGCATTTTTTCTTCAATACGCCTTCTCCATAATTTCAATCTAACAGGTAAACTTTCTGTATTTGAACTCAGCCAATCAGAAAAGGCTGTGATATTTTATAACCAATAGATTAGCCGCAGACACATCTGACTCACACACAGGCTTTTCAGATAGTTTGTTAATTGCAAACCTGGACTGTAGTTAAATATTGAGTGTGTATACACCTTGAACAGGGTTAAGGAATTTAAACTTGTAGACATTGCTTTGAAAGTTACTACTTTTACTTCTACTACTAGTACTACTACTACTACTACTGCTACTACTTCTGCAAAACTACTACTACTATTACAACAGCCACAACAACAACAACAACTACCTACTACTACTACTACTACTACTACTACTACTGCTACTACTACTACTACTACTACTTCTACTTCTACTACTTCTACTACTACTACATCTACTACTACTACTACTACTACTACTACTACTACTGCTGCTACTACTGCTACTACTACTACTACTACTACTACTTCAACTACTACTACTGCTTCAACTACTACTACTACTGCTACTGCTGCTGCTACTGCTGCTGCTGCTACTACTCCTGCTGCTGCTGCTACTACTACTACTGCTACTGCTGCTGCTGCTACTATTACAACTCCTGCTGCAGCGACTACTACTACTACTACTGCTGCTGCTGCTGTTACTACTACTACTACTTCTACCACTACTACTGCTGCTACTTCTACTTCTACTACTACTACTACTACTACTACTACTACTACTACTACTAGTACTTCAACTACTACTGCTACTACTACTGCTACTACTACTGATGCTGCTGATGCTGCTACTGCTACTACTGCTGCTGCTGCTACTTCTACTACTACTACTGCTGCTGCTGCTAATGCTACTTCCTTAACTACTACTACTACTGCTGCTACTAGTATTGTTATTATTATTTATACTACTATTGCTACCATTACTGCTACTATTCCTGTAAATGCTAAAACAACAACACAATAGTAACTGCTACTGTCACTTAAATTTGCACCAATAGTATAATTATCAGTAGTTTAACTGCTTGTACAACTTATACAACAACCACTTTTACTTCTACTCCTACAACATATTCTACTGCCAGCACCAGCACTACTACTTCTACTACTACTACTACTACTACTACTATAACTACTACTATTTCTGCCCAAACTATGCACATTGTTTTATGTTTTATTCATATGTTGTGTAAATTGTTGAACTCTGATTTACTTTGAATAAAATGTGTTGCATTTTTATAAGTTATTTTCTCCTCTTATAAAGTCTAAGTTTTTTCCAGGGTTAGCTGAAAATGTTAGAGTCTTTTCCATGCTTAAAAAATTCTATGTTCCACTTTCCATGCTATCTGGAAATATTTTCCAGGGTTATCCAGCCTAAATCCAGCGTTTTCCATTCCTTTTCCATGCTTTTCCATCCAAGGCTGGAAAATGCTTGGAAAAAAAGTCCACGTTTCATGGACATTTCTAGAACAAAACCCTGGAAAACCCTGGAAACTGTTTCAAATTCCAGGGATTACCATGGAATTCCATGTTATACCATGGATTTCCAGCCTAAGTTCCATGATTACCCTGGACAATGTACACCCGGGAATAGATCTGTTATTGAGCATTTAAAAATTGCTTTCACATTCCAACAGAGCTATTAGTTTAATTAAAACACTCTATGAACATTTCTGCTTTGCAAAATTCTTTTAAAGCTATTGAGTTGGTCACAAGTGAAACATTACATCATGCAACTAAATTTCTTAATTTTATAATCATGCTCCAAATATTTATATATAAACCATTAACTGCTACTGACATTAAATGATTGCGTAAACAATGTTTTTTCCAAACTTTTTTATGTTCTGAAAGTTGTTAAATCAATCTTGTACGGCCTCTTAACAATGTACACGCATCAAGGACATAAATAACAAGGAGATTCTCCTCATTGATTTCTACACACTTTTGAAGTTTCATGTTGTAATCTTGTTGTAAATCTGAAATATAGGCCCAAAAGTTACATGATACCAAAACAGCAGGGGTCAATAATTCTTATTTGAGAAAGTGTAGGGTTATGGTTTGTGTACATGTACAAAGAATTTCTCATTTATATCTACACAAACATGAAGTTTCATGTTCAAATCTTGTACAATATCTGAGATATCGTCCTGAAAAGTTACATCATGCATAAATAGCAAAGGGCAATAACACTTGTTAAGATACAAGAGGGCTTGAAAGGCCCAAAGTCGCTCACCTGAGATTCAAAGGAACTGACCTGTTCTGTGCAGCCCAAGATGTCATTAGAACAATATGTTCTTAACAACTTTCATGACTAGTGAACACCCTGGCAGCCCAGTTTTTCAACAGACCAGAACCATTTTCATACACATCCAAGATATCATTTAAACAAATACACTGACAAAGTTTCATGAAGATTCATAAGTCCATATAAGGAAAAATGCCCCGCCCACTGGTGGCCATGTTTTTCAAGCAACTGGAACCACTTTCGAACTTATTGTCCAAAATATCATTGGGACAAATCTTCTGACAAAGTTTCATGATGATCGTACAATAAATATGGCTTCTAAAGTGTTAACAAGGTTTAACTATATATATATAAGGAAAAATGCCACGCCCCCTTGGCGGCCATGTTTTTCCATCAACCGGAACCATTTTCGCACTCATCCAAGATATCATTGGGACAAATCTTCTGACCAAGTTTTATGATGATCAGGCAATAAATATGGCCTCTAGAGTGTTAACAAGGTTTTACTCAAGCATGATATACAGTACAGCAAAAGCGGCACAAACAAAATCCGCGGCTACGCCACGGCCAGATTATTAGTACGCGGCGGCCGAATCGTATGTTGACGCCGCGTATCGCCGTGGCACTCGGCATCGATCAGCGCATCGACGCTGAGTCTGTATTAACCTCGGGTACTTTAGCGGAGTAAATCCGCCACATACATACGCGGCGGAACGAGTGAAAAGATATCCACCTTCATGTACATACATGTATGTGTAGCGTAGAATTAATTACGCGCAACTGTTAATGTTTCGTTTGATTATCATTATTAAATTTGTAATCCAAAACACATTCCCAAATTTTAATGCTAACCTGACCTTTGGCAAATTCTAGTGTCAAATAAACAGTGCTAAAATTTCCTTTGTTTCATAAAAAGCGCGCGAAAATTATGCAGACATGTAGAACGTTGTTTGGAAAGTTTGGGTGTATTTTGTGTCGTATAAATACATGAACATCAGGTCAGGCGTAAATTGCGTGTTCAGTGGGGAAAAAAAACGCCCCGATTAGACGTTATTTCATCATCTCTATAAATTGTAACAAATGCCAAAATGTATTTGATACTAAAGGAAATATCAAAAATGTTTGTGTATCGTAAATATTTACCAGCATTTGCTTCAAAATTGGAATATACGGGATTCTCGGTTAATTAGTCAGCGATTTTCTTTGTCCAATTGGGAAAAGTACCCGTACCGGTCCAATTGGGAAAAATCGAGTCGTGAAAACCTCAAAATTGGGAAAAATCGAGTCGTGAAAGCCTCAAATTGGGAAATTGGTGTATTTGATTTTTTGCTCCCAAATACTTTTAAATTGATAAACAAGTGTTTTCAAGCTGTCAATATTATATAAACCTAGGTTCAAGCTATAGAGCTGCAAAGGGAAACTAACTAAATGTTGCTTAAAAAAAAAAAAGAAAAAAAAAAAAATATTTTTTTTTCTTTTTTTTTTTACCTTTAATTGGGAATTTAAGGACAGCACTTGGAAAATTTGTATTTTTTTCGTAATTGGGAAAGTGCCGTTTACCGGTACTTTATAAAGAAGGAGGAAAATCGCTGTTAGTAGCGATATTAACTGTATAATATGAACAAAATAAAACTTGTTTATATACGCATATTCAAACAACAGTTATAAAAAGCTGATAATTACCAAAACAACAAATACGTCGTCACCGTCTTGATTATCGATGTGGCTTCAAACTGCTAATTTTCTCAGCTTAAATATAATAGCAAAATCAACATGCAATTAATTTATAAATCCACCATATGCTGGAGCCTTGCCCACGTGTATGTGCGAAAACATAATTTCGTGACCTTGTTTATGAGTGAAATACATACACTACGGGCGGGAAACAAACTTAATTGGCCAGACACATTAACTATGCTTACATGTATATGCTAATACAATCCGCGCACAATAAATTTATTATGATTTTAATTATTATTATAATTGTTCTTTCAAAATTTGTTAACTACATGTAACTAATAATTTAAAAAAAGAAATTATTTCATGAAATGCATCGACTGGGCATCATGTCGCGGATCGCGGCATGCCTCGGCGGACGGGAGGCGGATAACTACAACGGGCGAGGCATGGTATGGTATTGCGCAAGGGGGGGTTAGAGGGTTAGGGTTAGGGTTTAGGTTAGTGTTAGGGGTTGGGTTAGGGTTTGGGTTAGCCTAAACCCAACCCTAACCCTAACCCGACCCCTAATCCTAACCCTTACCCTTACCCTTTTTTGGGGTTATCACCCCTGACCATGCCTCACCCGTTGTAGTTTTCCGCCTCCCTCGGCGGACAGATGCGAAATTTCGCGGTGAAATGCGACTGCCGCCGCATACTGACGCGGCATCGACTCGTTTCACCTTGCCGCCGCGAATCGTGAAATACGTTTGTTCCGCTTTGGCTGTACTGTATGGTATGTTAAATATTGAGCCCTGAAAAAAATAAATAATAACCCTTCCCAAAATAAAATACGCTTTTTACCAAAATACGCTTAAAAAAGTGTATTTTTTCTGCGCTTTTTACTAAAAGTGTATTAATTCTGCACCTTTTTCCTTAGTAAGTGCACTTATATTATATATTATAAAGTGCATTTTTTCTGTATCTTTATTTTCTTCAAGCGTATTTTTCTGTACTTTTTTTAACTAAGAAGTGTATCTTTCTAAAAAAAAGTGTATCTTTTGTAGACAAAGCGTATCTTTTTATGCAAGAAGTGCATTTTTGTGCATTTAAGTGTATCTTCTTATTTGTCAAAAAATACGCTTTCTGTACAAGTGTATCTTCTTAAAAATAAGTATAACTCTAATATTCTGTGTATTTTTAATCATTTGACTTAATCAGAACACTATAGGAAATTACTGAAGTTAAAGGAAAGCAATGTCTTTAATAGCAGGCTTGTACTGAATTCTTTCTTATCTTCACATTATATTAATGGTCTTATTGTAGAAATTTGTCTGCTCATAAAATTAAACAAAAAATTAAACAACCTACATAAGTGTTTTTTTTAAAGTTTATTCAAAACATGTAATACGCAATCTATCACTATGATGTGAGAAATCATTGAAATAAAAATGTAATAATTACCTGTCCATCTATTTTGCATCTGTCTGTCTATTCTAATCAATATTAAAATATTAAAAAAATATCTGGTTAAAGAACAATTATGAATTAAGTCAATAAATAACACTTTCCAATAAATTGAAATAAGTGTAAATGTTATGTCAAATACAAATATGTTTAAAAGCAATATTTTCAACTGTTGCCATTCACATTCAGTTTCATATGATACCATCATATCCATTTTCTTAATTTGTAATAAAAAAATAAGATGCCAAACATGACGTTTGTTACATTAACAGTCAACAAAATAACAAGACAATACCTAAAAACACCCCTTTTCACACCACTAACAATAAACAGATAACAATCTTTCAGGCATTCAGAGTTAAACAGGGTACTGATTATCTAGGGGCAGATAAGGCTACTGATAGGGGTTGCCCAGACATAAGGATGGAATGAGGTATAAGACTTTTGATTGGTTCAAATTTTTGCACAGGAAATTATTTGAAAACAACAACTTTTGAAAAACAAGCTGGTTTCAGCAATTGAATATTGATCTAAATTAAATTAACATTGAGACTTATAATTGTTCTGTAAAATGTATTGAAATACTGTCAGCATGAAGTTTTGTGTGTTTAAAACAATGTGTTTTTACTACAACTTGGAAATCAACAATAAGTTTGTTGGAAAAGAGGTTCAACTGTTTTTTTTGGAATACTGAAGAACAGTTTTAACAGGTTTGTATTGTCATTTCTTCATCCTTTTTTTAATTTAGTTTATTGAATTAATTATGATCATTATTATATTTATGTATTGTCACTGGGAAATGTAAATTGATAAGTTAATGTATTGCAATTCAGGGTCTTCCCCAGGCCATTTAAGCGCCCCTTGCCGGGGCGCTTGAATTTCGAAATCAGAGTCCCCGGGGCGCTTGAAATTTTCCGATCAGTGTATTCTTCAGTAAAAGAAAGTGGAGATTGTCCAAAAAAATCAAGGTTTCCCTATCAGTGTATCAATTTTCCCTGTTTTAAAAGAGCACTCGGTACCTACTTTCACAAGTAATCGCCATAAACACCACATGGGGTAATGGATAATCCACTGATAAGAGAATAGCATGACGCGCGTATCGATTATTCTAGCCACATTACACGGTCATTTAAATGCTGACAAGGATGTATCTGGTAACTTTCCAGTCGTCAAACTGTGAAGTTCATCGTCCAATCGGTTATGCGAATGCTTATGAGGGCGGGGTTAACTATCGACCATTATTTTTGACTGACGTCGGGCATGAAGTAAGAGTTTATCGCAGCTTGATTAGCAAGTAGTTGTACCATTTGAGTAATATAAAACCGGTAATTAGAACAGTACAGAACATTAAAGACGGTTTCGGGCATCATCATCACACCTTTTTACTGTAAACAAGTGTTACCTATGACTCATAATTAATACGAGAAATTAATTGCAAGTGGTAAACAATTAATTATTATAGCGGTTACAATTATGTGATAACAATTTATTTAATTCCAGTACATGTATATTTGAACATGTCCATTTATAGAACTGATTCACCTCGTTTTTCTGACATTTATTCGACACGTAATGCGCTTTAACAAATTTTCGTTGAATTAATTACGCACACTTGTAAATGCTTCTTCCGATAATCGATAGTTAGAAGACCGGCCGTGATCCTCGTGGACAACGTGAATTTCATGCATAATTCCGTCAAAACATTTATTCGACTCGTAAAGTGTGTAAACAAATTATCGTTGAATTTATAACGCAACAGTTAATATTTGTTGAAATCTCAAATGGGAATAATTAAATTTGTAATCCGAAACCCATTACCGTAAGTCAATGTTAACGCGTTTTTAATCCGAAACACACTTCCGAATGTAAATGTTACCGCAACGTTAAATATTTTTGCTTCAAATTAGCAGCGCAAATTTATTTTGTGTTGAATCTTTTTCTCAATTAAAAAGAGCGCGAAAATTATGTAGCATGTACAACGTCGCGTCTATTGCATACAAATGGCGTGTATTGAGCGTTTTAACAAGCACACAACAGGTCAGGGGATTGACGCATATTCAGAGGCAATATTTCATCAAATCTATAAATAGTCACTTAAAAAATGACAAGGTTTGTGTTAAAGAAATAACTGAAAGCTTTTATCGTAAATATTTACCAGAAAGAGTTTGATAAAAACGGAATAAACGGGATTATCGGGTAATAAATAGAAACTTGAAAAATAGTAAGTATACAGTAATAGATTCGGGTTGAAACGGATGTATTGGGGAATCGTTCGAGTCGGGATTTTACTAGCTGTGCGGAAAAGTTTTAAAACATTTAAACAATATAAAAATATATATTTTTAAATTATAAGCAAATTTTCGATTTTTTGACCTCCCAGGGCGGGGTCAAATTTGACCCCAGGGGTATAATTTGAACAAACTTGGTAGTGGACTATTAGATGTCACTACATACCAAATTTGGTAGCCTTAGGCCAAATGGTTCTTGACAAGAAGATTTTTAAAGTTTGCACAAAATAGGCCTTATATAGCAAATTTTCAATTTTTTAACACCCCGGGGCAGAGTCAAATTTGACCCCAGGGGCATAATTTGAACAAACTTGGTAGAGGACTATAAGATGTCACTACATACCAAATTTGGTAGCCCTACACCATATGGTTATGGACAAGAAGATATTTAATGTTTGCACAAAATAGGCCTTATATAAGCAAATTTTCAATTTTTTGACCCCCCGGGGCAGGGTAAAATTTGACCCCAGGGGCATAATTTGAACAAACTTGGTAGAGGACTATAAGATGTCACTACATACCAAGTTTGGTATCCCTAGGCCCAATGGTTTTTGACAAGAAGATTTATAAAGTTTGCACAAAATAGGCCTTATATATGCAAATTTTCAATTTTTTGACCCCCAGGGGCAAAGTCAAATTTGACCCCAGCGGCATCATTTGAACAAATTTGAAAGAGGTTCACCACAGGAACATTCCTGAGAAATTTCATCAGAATTGGACCAGTAGTTTAGGAGAAGATGTTTTAAGAAAAAGTTAACGCACGCACGGACGCACGCACGCACGCACGACGGACACAGGACCATGACATAAGCCCCGCTGGCCTTTGGCCAGTGGAGCTAACTAGAAAGTCTAACTTAAATTATTAAAATTATTGTCTTCAAATGAGAATTAGGTACCCGCATCTTTAAACAAAGACGCGCATTTATACCATTTGACCTCTGTTTACCTGCAAGAGGGAGGCACCATTTTTGTTTTGCTTCGCTAATCGGTATCGTTCATAATAGTCGGAATTAATTAAACCATACTCGCGTTAACTATACAGACAACAAACCATTGGAGACGTGTGATGCTCCCCAAAGGTTTTTTTGTCACAATATTGCACTATATATTCACATAAAAGGAAACGTCTTGAGGGGCATAACTTTGGACAAAATAATACGATGGATGGTTTAGCAACTTAAAAAATTCAAAGGGCCATAACTCTCTAAATAAATCATCTGACCAGAACCCACTAATAACATGTGCATCTCCTCAAGGTAGTTAAGCTTCCCATAAAGCTTCATTGTATTCCAGTCAGTGGTTGGGGAGAAATAGCCCGGACAAGAATTGCACTATATGTACAGTTTATAGAAAATTTCAAAGGGCCATAACTCTGTGAAAAATCATCCGACCATTACCAGCTGATAATATGCACATCTCCTGTTGGTAGTGAAGCTTTCCATAAAGCGTCATTGAATTCCCGTAATAAGTTGCTGAGAAATAGCTCGGACAAGAATTGCACTAAATGTACAGTGGAAAATTTCAAAGGGCCATAACTCTGTGAGAAATCATCCGACCATTACCAGCTGATAATATGCACATCTCCTGTTGGTAGTGAAGCTTTCAATAAAGTGTCATGAATTCCCGTACTAAGTTGCTGAGAAATAGCTCGGACAAGAATTGCACTATATGTACAGTGGAAAATTTCAAAGGGCAATAACTCTGTGAAAAATAATCCGACGAGAACCGGCTGATAATATGCACATCTCCTCTTGGTAGTGAAGCTTCCCATAAAGTTTCATTGAATTTCGGTCATTAGTTGCTGAGAAATAGCCCGGACAAAAATTGTGCACGGGCGGGCACACGGACTGACGAAGCGGCGACTATATGCTCCCCCCAAAAAAAATTGGGGGAGCATAAAAAAACCAGAAATGGTTTGTTATGATCATTTCCTGACTAATTATGGTTGATTTATATTAAACAAGAGCTGTCACCATAGAATGACTTATGCCCCCTATAAACGCTTTATAGAAGTTATGAGCTTTTTTCGAAACCTAAACACAGATTTCAAAACCTAAACACAGACCCTAACATCAAGGTCAAGGTCACAGGGGTCAAAATTTGTGTGGGTATGGAAAGGCCTTGTCCGTATACACATCCATACCAAATATGAAGGGTATATCTCAAGGGACATAGAAGTTATGAGCATTTTTCAAAACCTAAACGCAGATTTCGAAATCTAAACGCGGACCCTAACTTCAAGGTCAAGGTCACAGGGGTAAAAAAATGTGTGCGTATGGAAAGGCCTTGTCCATATACACATGCATACCAAATATAAAGGTTATATCTCAAAGGACATAAAAGTTATGAGCATTTTTCAAAAAATAAATGCAGATTTCGAAACCTAAATGCGGACCCTAAGTTCAAGGTCAAGGTCACAGGGGGAAATTTTTTTGTGCGTGTGGAAAGGCCTTGTCCATATACACATGCATACCAAATATGAAGGTTATATCTCAAGGGACATATAAGTTATGAGCATTTAATAAAACCTAAACGCAGATTTCAAAACCTAAACGCGGACCCTAAGTTCAAGGTCAAGGTCACAGGTGTAAATTTTTTTGTGCGTATGGAAAGGCCTTGTCGATATACAAATGCATACCAAATATTGTAGCGTACTGCCCCGTTTTGTACTACCCCGTATTGACTTTATTAGTTAGTCGTTACAAGTTTCAAGCAAAATAACGCCGCCATAAGTTTAAAGATTTATTCTGTTTAACGTACGTTGATTGTTGGATTACAACAGCGGATATATCTGGTTCGTGGAGCTAAGCAGTTATTTCTTCGTAAACAGAAAACGTTAATCGATTTGAAAAATGAGATGAAGAAGCTGTATCTCTGATGAGTCACCACAGGATGTAAAAAACAAGTAAAAAAATGAGACAATTCATGAAGCTGAACCAATTGAAATTTCAAGCGAAACAATTACAAGAAAGAAAGTAGAAAACCTTATCGCAAACTGGATCGGCGATTCAAGTTTAACTGTTCTGCTGATCATCCGCCGAATAGCACCTCTTTAGTTCTTATGATCCAAAAATACGACCGTTCTTCGTGAAGGCTCGAACCGGAATGATTCCAAAAGAACGCTGATCTTCCTTGGTCGATTCAGCATCCAGGTCGACCCGACCTAAGATTGAACGACCAACTAAGGCAAATCGACCCGGGTCGACAAGTTCTAAGAATCCAAGATGGCCGCCGTAGGGAATGTAAACAAAGCTTCGATGAGGACTTACCATGAGCGATTTTTAGTCAAATGAGATATGATATAAGACATAGAGGAAAGTAACTATTAAAACTCTGGTGAGTTGAAATGGATACATATTACAAAAAAATGGAGAATTTGCCTATCAGGACGCCATTAAACAAAGAAACTGCTTTGCTCCTTACATGTGTTAAGCAACAATAAAATAATTAAACGTTTATGGAAGCTTAAAAAACAGTGAGGGGGGTTTTACTTATTAAATGCATTCTGTATAGAAATAAAAAATATGCAGTCATGTATGTAAATAAAATTCCCTCACTGGTGATCATCAAAACTCTTGGAATGTTAATACATGTATTAAAAGGTAATTGAACAAATGGTGGGGCGCATCATTACCCCCTCCTGCAGGAAGGCTAAGCTCCTGCAGCCTTAACAAACAATGATATAACTATCAAACTGTTAACAAGAACAAGCAATATATCAGGGTTGTCATTATTAACCGATTGCCGATCGAATTCATCGGTTAAAATCGCCAGAAAATCGATTGTTTTTCCCGAATCTTAAAAAATGCGATCGGAAGTTTTGATCACGCAAACCCACAATAATTGACGAGGAATAACTGTAGTATAGTAGAGCGACGCCCGGTCATTCAGTCAGTCCATTAACTCCGCCTAAGAGCTACTGTTTTCAATGAATTTCTCAGCGAGTGGCCAGCTGTCAATCAAATTCTTCTTGGTAAGCACGTAAACCAATCAGCGCTCAGGCAGCCGAATACACGCCAGAATACACGCTGACCCCACGTGAAACTGTATCAAATAGCTGTACATTTCACAGATTATTACTTATCGTAGCTCAACGAATGTAGCACTGTAGAGCGTAATTAACTAGTTTTTTAGTGAGAGAAAAGATTTCCACATATTAAAAATGCTCTTCGATTTTCTACCAAAATAAAAGATATTAGCGACCTCTGCCCTACGAAGTTGTTATTCAGCATCTAGATATAAAAGTCCACGCTTTCCCCGAGGAAGAATGACGTGACGTTATAAATGAAGTCTAATTTTAGCATGATTTTCATCTGTACATGAAAAACACGAGAAATGTGTCTCTGTTGCTAGAATTTTCTTAATTTTCCGTGAATAATGAAATCTGAAAATGATTTCGGATAACACATTTAAGTATACGCATTTGAAAATACTTCAATTAAATAATGCATTTTGATATACAAATTGTGATAACGCATAATGTAATAAGTATGTAAATAACGTGTTTTGAGATTGCCAAACTATGCATACATTATTATTTTAGGTCTACATGCATGAATGACCTGACAAATTATATCACGATCCGGAATGAAAAGTACTCGGTAGAATTTAAAGAAAGACGCGTTTTAAATCTCAGAAATTCACTTTCACTTTCTCAAACTTTTTTGAAAGGAGGTACACGTAAAAGTTTAGATCGAGTCGTTGATTCGTCGTAACTACTAAATATAAACGGTTCTCAGTGCTCTCAAATCGCGTCACGTGATTCACACATGTTCAATGGGAATTCCCCAATCCCACAATTCAATTTGTATATGCACTTGCGTTAAATTGTGGACAACATTCATCGTCAATATTGGCCATAATTTGGTTTTGAAAAAAAGAAATCGTAATAATACTGGATTATCGGGTAATGGATATGGACATGCAATGATCTATCAATATAACATGTTTTTACATTGTACAGTATACTAAAAATGTGAAAAATCTTAAAATTGTCTATTCTTTCTAGACCTCATTTTAACTTTTTATGCTCCGAGAATAGCAGTTTTTTGTCCCTAAAATGTCTAGAATTCGTTTGCGGTCGGGGGGCTATGCCCCCTGACCCCCCAACCAGGGCCTTGCCCTGGACCTTGACCCCGGCCGAATCGGTTACTATTCCAAAAACATCCTTTGTTTGCAATCATAATGACAACCCTGTATATAATAATTGAGATCTATTACTTTTGAGATCACAAAATCACTGTTCACTTTGAAAATGTCACCTTCCACAGTGTATTCACACACACAAGAATGTCACTTGAGGTTCACTCACACAAGATGTCACTTGAGGTTAAGCACAATATAATTGAATAAAATTAAGCACTCTTATGTATCACAGAAATCTTACACAGTGTATTCATACACTTAAGAATGTCACTTGAAGTTCACACACACAAGATGTCACTTGAGGTTAAGCACAATATAATTGAATAAAATTAAGCACTTTTATGTATCACAGAAATCTTACACAGTGTATTCATACACTTTAGAATGTCACTTGAGGTTCACACACACAAGAATGTCTCTTGAAGTTAAACACAATATTATTAAATAAAATTAAGCACTTTTATGTATCACAGAAATCTTAACACATTTGATTTTAATTGTCCTGGCACTTTGTAATAGTTTATAAGTTAACTGTCCATGGTGTATAAATTAAATGTCCATATTTATTTTCACAGGTAAAGATCTTTAAGAAGAGTCCACAGATGAAGGGGAAAATACCCGTACCATGCCCCCATAAGCGACCAATGCACAGTACGGACTGACCACCCACGCGATCAGCGAATACCCAGATAGCACCAACCGGTACTACGTGGGCTCGCTTCCTAGCAGGCGCGACGAATACCCGCCAAGTGCCCGCGTGGATTACCAGCACTTAGTGGGCCCCTGCAATTCAAGCAAAAGGCGATCATTTCCAAGGCATACAGTTACATTTTGCGCGGCCTCATGTTTTCCTTGTCCCGCCTTCGACTATCAATCGCTCTCTCGATGGAAGTTACTCTGCGTTCCAAACGACGAAGCTCGTCCAGTATCCTTTCGGTGTTCCTGGCGGTGGCTTGACAGGCTTAAGCTGCTGTCTCCGATGCTCTCTGGATAGCCTGTTCGGCATTGGGTTGTCCTTTCTCTGTTTGAGACGCCTTTTCTGACATTGTTATTACCTCATAGAGAAGTGGATCCGCCTTGTCCTGTTCTGTAGGAAGAATGTCAACTGGTTCGTCCTGGAGAGGTGTGGCTGCCGAGGCCTTAGGCTTTGACTGTGGTGTCTTCAAGGTTTGGACCAGTGCTGTCAAAGGATCTTCATCAAAGCTAGGGGCCGTGTACAGTGCTGGGTTAACAAGAGCAGTTGACTGGTCAGGGAATATTTCCTGGGATTCTACAATTGATCTGGGTAACACGTACCTCTGATCTGTATACTGCGGACTTAATGGAAGCGACACGGTTTATGGTGAGAAGTCCGCCTTCCTCTTCAACGGCCTCACATCAAGGAGCCATGGTGGAAGTGCTGGTTCCACTGGATCCATAAACATGTCATCGTAAAAAAATTGGGGGGGGGGATTCTGGGGTGGGGCGTGGGAGATGGTTTGGGTGGAGTCAATTGTGGTATGTCAGGTAAGTGTTGTTTTGTAAAAAGTATGAATCAAATGAGATCATTAATTAAGAAGTTATGGCAATTTAAGCGAAATTTATTACATGTACATGTAATTTTACCTTGAGAGTCAATGTAATTCAAAGGTCAAGGTCAAATTCAACTTGCCAGGTACAGTAACATCATGATAGTAAGAAAGTATTTGAAGTTTGAAAGCAATAGCATTGATTCTTTAGAAGTAAAGTGGATCTAAACACAAAATTTGACAAAATATTCAAAGTTACAAAGACAAAATGTGCCATAATTCCGGTAAAAAACCAACCAGAGTTATGCAACTTGCCCTGTACAGTCCCCTTACGATAGTTAGCGAGTTTTCCAAGTCTAAAAAGCAATAGCTATAATACCTTAGGAGTTAAACGGACCAAAACACATAACTTAACCAAATTTTCAATTATCTAAGTATAAAAGGGGCCATAATTCTGTCAAAATGCTTGATACAGTTGTCTGCTCTTGTTTATACATTGGGGTCATGTTGGTAAAAAAGTATGCAAAATATGAAAGCAATATGTCAAAGGACATAGGAAATATTTGGGGTGGTACGTAAACTTTAACATAGAGTTATCAATACTATTCATATTCTTAGTGGAAAAAGGGCCATAATAATTACAAAATGCTTGATTCAGTTGTCTGCTCTTGTTTATAGGTTTGGATCATGTTGGTTAAGAAGTGTGCAAAATATAAAAGCAATTTGTCAAGGGAAATATTTGGGGTGGTAAGCAAACTTTAACATTTGCACGCACACGCTAACGCTAATGCTAATGCCGACGCCGGGGTGAGTAGGATAACTACACTATATATATATTTCATATATAATAGTTGAGCTAAAAATGTTCTCATCAATTTATTTTGCATGTTAATATTACAGAATATTTGGACATTTATAAAAATGGTATGCTGACATACTGATTAAGTGTTAAAACTTGCATTTATTAATAAATTATCTGATAAAGCCATCATCTTACACTAACATTGTATTATGTGAAGTTAGAATAAGACATCAATTTTGAAATGGCTTTGTTTGGAGAAATAATCTGGTTAACAACACAATGATTTAAATGCATGCATGGACAGAGATTTCAATTAAAATCTGAAAGTTTTTCATTTAGTGAAAACTTAAATTAATCATGAATAATCTTCAAACGCCTCACATGCACTGGGCCTTATATGTTCATAAAATGTATATAAGTGACACCAATTTTGTATTTTAATTTTGGATGGGTAAACAGTATACTAAAATGCAAAAAAACATTAAACAAAAAAGAGCTCCGGGGTTGCAAACATGCCCCCCCCAACAGGACCTTGACACAGGATTGTTTGCACCAAAACTGACCATAAGAGTTAATCTTTCATATTAGTCAGACCTAGCCAGTTAAATAAGTTTCTAGTTGATACAAATGAATGCACTTCTGTTAAATCATTTTTATAGTAAAAACGTTGATAATGTTATAGTATTATTGTTATCAATGTTATGATGATCAAATAAAATCTGTTAATTGTTGGATGAGAAGTTCAGTAATAATCAATTCTCTTTCTGGAAAATCAATGTCGCTGATTTACTAAATCATTATAAAGACTGAAAAGACTGAAATTGAGATGACTCGGTTGGCAGTCAGTGGTTAGCATCTGTGTACGTTTATTATTCAGTTTAAAACACTTCCCTTTGTTAAAGGTTAAAGGTGCGGTTTATAGTCTGCTTCTATATAAATATTCAGCCGACTTCACAATCAACCCCCCGATCACTGGGATCTAAGTCCTCGATTACATATGGCGCACCAGGCAGCCACGGCACATTGGCTATTTCACTCACAGGTACCCATTTATACACCTGGGTGGAGAGGAGCAGATGTGGGACAAATTTCTTGCTCAAGGAAATTACAGCGGTCAGGGCGGGATTCGAACCTGGGACCTCTCCATCCATACGCCAGCGTCCTACCATTAGACCACTGCTCCCACAGTGTTTACAGTGTTTCTATGTTTACATTTATTGTGATATGAATCTCATTTGTCAATATTAAAAGTCATATAAAATACTGTTGTTGCAATAAATTTTACATCTAATTTATTGTGACAGTGACCTTGACCTTTGACCTTGTGACCCAAATGTCAATAAAGGTCCTCTCCTTTCCAAGGGCAATGCGTATGGGAAGTATAAAGCAAATCGGCGAATGGGTTGACTAGTTACTGACTGAAAAGTATTTCACATTTAGTGTGACAATGACCTTGATCTTTGAGCTAGTGAACCCAAGTTCAATAGGGGTCATCTATGTCCAACGCCAATTTACAAGGGAAGTATCAAGCCAATTTGTCAGTTCGTTCATAAGTTATTGATCGGCAACAAACTGTTCTACCGACAGACAGAACTACCGACCGACCAACCAACATCCAGCAATACCCCCTCTTCTTCAAAGCAGTGCATAAAACCCAATCTTTGGATGCAGTAAGCACCAGTTGTGTCAAAAAAAATGTCAATCATTCTTGTAATATACAACTTGTTAGTTTTCAATATATTGGATATTGCACTGAACTATAGGCATATTTGTATTGCTGTATTGCATGAAAACCTTGGCTGTGAATGCTACCATTAAGATCAAGATCAACCTCAAAGTGACTTCTTATTATATAAACTGTATTAAACTCAATAACTTGAGTGAGAATATGGTTTCATGGCGTTGTCATGTTCATTGTTTGTTTAAACTGTACAAATGTGAACCAGTACCGCTATTGAGTTTTCTTCGTTGCAATGTCTCTTGAGTTTTCTGTATAATATAATAGAATGCATCTATTATATCTTCATCTCAGCGATGAATATATTCAACAAGAGCTGTCACCATAGGATGACTTATGCCCCCTATAAACGCTTGATAGAAGTTATGAGCTTTTTTTCAAAATCTAAACGCAGATTTTGAAACCGTAACGCAGACCCTAAGTTCAAGGTCAAGGCCACAGGGGTCAAAATTGTTTGCCTTGTCCAAAAAGGCCTTGTCCATATACGCATGCATGCCAAATATGAAATTGCTATCTGAAGCGACATAGAAGTTATGAGCGTTTTTCGAAACCTAAACGCAAAGTGTGACAGACAGACGGATAGACGGATGGACAGTCCGATCACTATATGCCCTCCTTTGGAGGCATACAAATTTGATACTTGTTAAACATGACATAACGTGTTATTGATACACTGACCTCATAAATATGTTACATTATACTTTATTATGTATGAACAATACTTAAATTATTATTTATCCCCTACATTTAATGTTAAACACAGTCAGACACTAGTTTATAGCAGAAAATAAAATTATTTACTACTTAAATATTTTTCGTCTAACATGAACACCTTGGTCCAAACACAGCAGAGGCAAATCACAACATGTAAGTTGTCTGACGGTGTCGCAAACTGCTCTATGATAAAATGTTAAAGCTACACTTGCAATGTGGTGACAATCAACTTTGTACATAAGTTACGAAGCATGATAGTATACTATATATACTGAGCATATATTAATAGCCCATGAGTGCATACTACAGCGTGCATACTTTATACATGGAACAACTATTTGATATATGAACACCAGCATACACAGACTAAAAACATTAATTGAACAAGAGCACCGAGCTATATGGATTGACATTTTATTACCGAAATCTAAACCTATTTTATGTGGTGCTTTGTATAGACCTCCTTTACAACAGAACTTTTATACCAGTCTAGAATCTTTGTTCCCCTAATGCAATGATTTTTTAGAACATGAATCTATTTTACTGGGTGATTTTAACACTGATGTGTCCATGAACAAATGTAATACTCTTTTAAAGTGTTTCAAACCATTTATTAATATGTTTCATTACAAACAACTGATTTCAGAACCAACTAGAGCTTGTTTGTTCATTTTAACAGTCCTTCACAAATTGGACAAAATCTGTACACCAAACAAAAACGTTATTAAAAATAAATAAATAAATTTGTAGCAACCTCCAAGTTGTAACTTATAAAATAAAATCCATTGACATAATGTTCTATACTTAGCGTTGATTTTTCTGTTATTTGAATGATGTATTCTCGCAAAGAGTTTCCAATAATTTTATAATTGTTATAAGCAAATTTTCTTTATTCTATAAAGGGAGCACCAAATATAATCATGCTGATAAAATTTTTAAAAAACTCAGTGCATGAACCGATAGCTTTATAACAACATAAATTGTTACATTCAGGACCAGTGTCGCACCCTACATTTGCAACTTGTTGCAAATTACTGGTTCGATGCAAGAACTGCATGGACACCTGGTATGAGAGCCCACCGCCAGCCAGTTACCCGAAGTGTATGAGCCAGGAGGGCACACGACGTGCCATAACAGGGCTTTATGAAGCCGTGCATGCTCTTAGGAATAATTCACCATACTAATTGAATGTACATGTGTATATGTTAAGCAATAATGTGGATTTTTATTTCATCTCTTAAACAGATATGAATACCGTGTAGTAAATAATTCGATTGTTTTTTATTACTTGAAGAGAAAGGCTACGCCGAACAAAGATATTTTATTGTGCAATGCTTATTGTAATGCATTTTATACATTAAATCAAATCCAATGACTTAAAACAAAAGCAGGCATTTATATTGGTATCGTTATATAACTACACTGTAGATCTATTCATTATTCCATAAGACTAGCCAAAAAGAGCTGTGCCAAGACTCGTCTATTCTTCCTCTATAATACATGTAATAGTGAACATTTTATTATTCAAAATAATAGTTTCAAAGGGAGGAAACTGCGCACTAAGATTCATCATGAGTTATCATCCAAATAAAGCTACGCACCCCTCGTTTTCCGTTTTCCGTGTATCGTTTTATCAAATCAAGAACGATAAAAGAGAGCAGGCGCTTTGTTTCAATTTTCAAATATTGAATTTTTTTTAAAATTTAAATTGAAACGAAATAGGAATAGACATACACGTTTCGTGTTTTGTTTTGTAATTAGTAAAACGAAAAACGATATAAATAAGTCAATTTGTTCTTTGTATTTGTTTCGGTTATAAGAAAATCGGATTATAAACTCAAATGCGTTTATTTTCGTGTTTCGTGTTGTCGAATGCAAAACGAAAAAACGAAAAGACGGTATGTACACGGACATGATTCAGTGTCATTATGATTATGCTTGTTCTGTTTGGTATAATAGTATAACTCAGTCTTTAAGAAATAAGTTACAAACCTGTCAAAATAAGTTAATAAGGTTTGTTCTTGACCTTGATTCCAGAGTTCATATTGACCAATCTCACATTAAGTCCCTCAACTGGTTACCAGTTCACATGAGAGTAAATCAAATAATGTTATGTCATGTCTTCAAAATAAGAAATGGCCTTTTTCCAGATTACTTGAGTGAACATGACTTTGTTTCCTTTGATTCTATGCATAATTACAGCACTAGGCTTAGTAAAAAGATTGGGTATTGTTTACCCAAGGTCAAATGTCATGGTTCCAAATCCTTTTCTTTTAACAGCATTAAACTCTGGAACTCTTTACCTGAGTCACTCACAGAGGTCAACAGGTTAGAAGGCTTTTAAAGGTTGCCATTAAAAGTCATTTAATGAATAATATTTAATTGTTTATATATGTGTATCTTTTCACTTTTAATAAGCAGATATTAACTTCGGCTTAGGTTTTTATTTTTAATAATTATTAGTTCATACTTCATAACATACATTTTAGCAATATATTTAATTAAGATAATTCATGATACCTCATATCATCAAATTACAACTGTCAAAATATCTATGTGTTGCAATAATTGATAACATTATCAATTGATCTTAGTTTCCAGCTCCTGTCATATTTTTTTAGCACTACTGTGATAATTAGTTTGATCTCTTTTGAACGGTGATATATATTTTTTATTTCATTAAATAATTATTTTACTATGAACATAGTTATGTTTAAGGTCAAAATAGTTATGTTTAAGGTCTGCCTCTTTTTGTCATGCCACCAATAATAAGGACCACAATGGAAATAAGGGCTTGCTCTTTTTTGTGTTATCCTTGGTTTGGTGAGCATGTCATAGTTTATTGTACATGATATAGTTTTTAATAATTGCTTATTATTTTATTCTATGTTATGTTGTGAACTGTGTGTATGCTTCCTATGCCGAAATAAATCTATCTATCTATCTATCTATCTATCTATCTATCTATCTATCTATCTATCTATCTATCTATCTATCTATCTATCTATCTATCTATCTATCTATCTATCTATCTATCTATCTATCTATCTATCTATCTATCTATCTATCTATCTATCTATCTATCTATCTATCTATCTATCTATCTATCTATCTATCTATCTATCTATCTATCTATCTATCTATCTATCTATCTATCTATCTATCTATCTATCTATCTATCTATCTATCTATCTATCTATCTATCTATCTATCTATCTATCTATCTATCTATCTATCTATCTATCTATCTATCTATCTATCTATCTATCTATCTATCTATCTATCTATCTATCTATCTATCTATCTATCTATCTATCTATCTATCTATCTATCTATCTATCTATCTATCTATCTATCTATCTATCTATCTATCTATCTATCTATCTATCTATCTATCTATCTATCTATCTATCTATCTATCTATCTATCTATCTATCTATCTATCTATCTATCTAGCGGGAGCAGACCGCTCATCTATTTTATTTTTAAAGGTGAAGGTACCTATCTCAAGACTTTAATCAAAAAGGGGGAGGACATGGTGGGGAGAGGGATGTATAGTGTGGGGATTTGGCCATTTATAACATTATCTTTCAAAGGTGAAAAAATGGGGGGGATTATTGGGTGAGATTGTTGGACAGTTTTTGAAAAATAAAATAATAAAAATAATTTTTTTTATTTTTTTAACCAAATGTGTTGTGTTTTTTTTGGGTGGGGTCGGTCGGGGGTTTGAGAGGGGGTATAGTGTGGGTGTGTCACCGGTGATTCATTAGATGATCCTTCAAAAAAAAAGAAATGGGGGGAGAAAGAAAATTCTCAGTGTCGCTGAAAAAAATCAACGTCTTCTGCACTATACATGTACAAGCGCAAGTTGCACAAATATATATTTATTTATGTTCAATAGAGTCGCATATTAAAGCTATTGCTTTTCGTATATTTCATTTAAGTACGATGCAGTGTGAAATAAACATTAAACATTCTGTTCATTTGCCTTTGGGGTCAATCCTAATTTCATGTTCGTATATCTATCAGTAATCGTTTAACTTAAATGCAAATATTTTATAAAAATGTCAAACATTAAAAAAGTCCCTCGCCATTTATTTTTCGAAATTTATATTGTTCATGGTATTGATCATTGGCATAATATGATTTGTTGTCTTTTTTCACAACTTTGGGAACATGACATACAGTCTAACCTGTCTATAAAGACCACTCAAGGGATTTGGTCGTTGTGGTCTTTGTTCACAGGTGGTCTTTATTCCCAGGGTCGATTGAAACTTTGCAAAATATGCTAGTAGTATTTTAACAGGTACCTTATCTATGCATGTGCTCTTTTGTTTAAATGTTTGAATACTTATGCATGTATAATAAATAAAGGATTGAAAACACAGTTTTGTTTTTATTATTTCCATTCCCTTATGTTTTTATTATTTATTTCATTAATCATATACATTTATAAATAATTATTGACATACATGTATATGTACATGTAATTCAGAATGTTCTGGATTTGAGTTTTGCCTACACCAAGATCACTAGCCACTCGTCTACAACTGTGTCCTTTAACTAACAAACTAATGTCCGCAACGCGTTCTTCCAACATCAAGAACTTACGCTTTGAAGCCATGATGGTTAAATTGAACTGATTACTTGTCTATAATCTATGCACGTCTTATCAAGGAGAAATGTAAGAAGGGAATGGCTATCAAAATATTTGTATTTCAGGCATCGTTATTGATATAAAACCGTTAATTTCCTTAATGAGTTGATGAAAGCCCCAAACTTGTCTTTGATATTTTCAGCAATTAGTACATTAATCGCGAGTCACTTTAATACAAAGGCAATATTTTTACACTTTTGACAAACTGTCAAAAGCATAATATAAGCAGGCGACTACCAATTAGCAATGCGTGTTAAATAAACAAACAACTGCTATCGAGTGCAATAAACTGTCACTTGCCACTATTTCCATAGCGACCGACGAGTCCACTGGTAAAATGTGTATCACGTGACTACACAGCGTCATGGTGGCCATTTTGTTTTTTGAAAGTTGCAAAATCGTTTATTTTTATGATTGCAGTGGTGTTGTAACCTATCAAAATGGACTTTTGGGAATGTAAAAGGGCGGTCTTTGGTCTTTGTTCGCAGGTGGGCTTTATTGGCAGGTTCAATATATAGCGAAATCGTTCGGGAGGAAATTGGTGTGGTCGTTATTGACTGTTGGTCGCTATTAACAGGCGGTCGCTCGGGCAGGTTGGACTGTATACCTTTCATAGGGATTTGTCCCTTTGCCCCCCAGGTTGTTACTAATATTGTAACTTTCTAATTTTATCAATAATGATTATTGCATATTTCCACTTTTCTCAATAATGCTTATAAAGCTTATTGCATAACTTTACAGTTGCACAGCTTATTGTGGATCCATGTACAAAGAAACTTGTAATAAGCATTTACTTTAACTAAGAAACCTGTTATAATGAATTCTTACTGATATAAGATTATGGTTGTTATTATGTTTGTCTCATAGCCTTTGTCATTGTATTGGTACAACAGTCCATGCAAATCAACAAACATTTTCATGATGCAACATGTATTACTTATTTATCAAGGTTCCTTTATAATAGTGTTGTTAAATGTGGATTTGATTTGACAACAAATGTTTTCTGTATTGGTTTTCTATAACCACCTGGTAATGCCAATTATGCAACAAATTCCTAGGTTACACCAAACTAGTATAAAAAGGAAATGCAGACCTCCATCTGTACTGCATTCCTTCTTTGTAAATAAATGGTGTTTTTCTATTTGGCGTTGCAGGTAAGAAACTGATTTTACTACATTATATTTGATTTAATTTGTTTTACTTCAAGTTTCAAATACTTAACTGTTTTATGGTAATATAATTATTTATTCAGAATTTTTGTCAGTTTCAATGATAAGTCAGTTATGAAATAAAACATGTATACTTACATTAATTGTATTACTATTTCAATGCAATAGCATTAAGTCTGTTAATTTGTATCAATTTAATGATTATGTTTGTTACAGTTTAAGTAAATTAATATTTACTTTCAAAGAGAGTGGCTCTATAGACTTAAATTGTGTATTAGTGATTTTAAGTAATTTGTGTACTGTATTTGTATATTTGACTGCATTCCTTCTTTGTAAATAAATGGTGTTTTTCTATTTGGCGTTGCAGTCCGGCTTCCTTTCAAACCTCTCACAGAAAAAGTTAAACTACATCAAGGAGTCGTTACATCAAAATTATTCGAGTTCAATATTCAATTTTCAAAAGACATTTCAATGAACAAATCGTATTCCAAATAACTGAATAATATATAAACAAAATGCTTATTAAACAAATCACTTCTTAACAACTTATCTTGACAACAAACTCACAACAAAGTTGTCAAGTACCATTGACAATCTGAAATGAAGTGTCGATTTACCACAATTTGAGTAAATAGATAAATATCAGTTAAAATAAATAATGCTATTGAATATGAAAATGTGAAGGAACAAGAGATGTGTTTGTCAGAAACACAATGCCCCCCTGTTGCGCCAATTTGAAAAAGAAATAAATAAAAATCTGACCTTTGACCTTGAAGGATGACCTTGACCTTGAACTTCCACCACTCAAAATTTGCAGCTTCATGAAAATGCCGCTTTGAAATTTTAATTTTCTTTTCGACCTTTGACCTTGAAGGATGACCTTGACCTTCCACCACTCAAAATGTGCAGCTTCATGAGATACACATCAGGGCCCTCAATCTGTAAAATCCACGGCCGCATTCCCCCCTCAAAAAAGTATGTTTTTTCCCCCAAATTAGTAAAAAATTCCCCCTCAAAATAAATTATAAAAATCAGGAAAATGATATAATTTTGCCGATTTCGGACTTCAAAATCGCTCCGTGTTTTCATAATTCTTTTCGCAAGGGGAATAAATTATGTCCACACCGTTTTACAGTGTATCACGACCTGTTATACTTACGCTCGCACCGGGTGACTCATCATAAAAGATGTCTCACAATTCCAATTTGTATAGGAAAAGGATAAACAAAAAAGCTTCGGAATCGTGTAAAAAAATTGATCTATTGTTTAAACAACAGACTTTGAATTTAGCTACGCATGTTGTTCCTGAGCCGTCTTCATCTGCTTCTGTCACGGCCGTGAAGAAGCAAAAATTATACAATGATGATACGACCACTAATGAGACAGAAATAGCAGACGATGTTTGTATGTCGTCTGAGTCAGATGACTCGTCTTCAAACTCGGTTTGTAAAATTTTAAAATAATTTTCTAGCTGTAAATGCATGATTTGTATGTCTAAGCATGAATATGTAATTCTGCTTTTTTTTTTCAAGTTACATTGTAGATTAATTGTAAGCATGGTAAGTAAAACTGATATATGAGATTTGTTAGTACCGGTATATTTGCTCATTATGGTGTATATAAACAACATAATGCATGTATGTACTATGATTTAATTGAATTCTTAAATCAGTTTTTTGTTTAAATGGGAACGTTGGATGAGGGTAATATTACATTTTTATTAAATTAATACAATGGGTTACATGTCAGTACTTTTAAAATAAGATTGAACAGTTAAATGTATCAATTAAATAAAAAAAAAATTATTATAATACTTAGGAAGAAGAAACAAGTCAATCTGTGCTAGGTCCAGACAATAGAAAGTTTGACACAACAAAGTATGAGAGAGCACATCCTTGGCTTTATTACAGTGCATCAAAAATGGTTTACTGCTGTAAATACTGCGAGTTTTACATTTGTAATCCAGTGACAGACCATCCTTATGTTGCACGTGGTGTACATTTGGGTAAACATCCCGGGCGTAAAATGCGGTTCCATGAGAATTCAGATAATCATCGTAAAGCAGCTGACAAATATTTTGCACCTAATAAGCAGTCTGTTTTGGATATGGTTAAAGTGCATGCATCTGAAACTTCTTGTGAAAAAGATCTCTCTGCAGCTTCTAACTACATGAAAGTGCTGTTTAAAAGTGCCTATTTGAAAACGTTGGACTGTGTGTGAGAATTTGGAAGATTTTGTGAAAAACTTTCTGGGAAAAGACTTGGAAATAAATGCTGTTGTCAAATACTTAGATTTAAATCCAAACATTGCATATACCTCCCCTTTATCAGTACAGGAAGTATTAGAATCCTTATCGTTTGTTTTCGAAGATGACATCTTACAAGATTTACGTTCAGCAGCATGCTACGCCTTAATGGCAGACGAATCAACAGACGAAGGAAATAGAAACCAATTTGCCATTGTTGCCAAGTTCCTCTATCAAGGAAAAGTTCAAGATGTTTTTTTAGGTTTGGTGCATGTCACCTCAGCTACTGCTGAGAATCTAATGTTATCCATTGAAAGGTTCCTAATTGCCAAGGGTGTTCCATTGGATAAAGCAATTCTGGTTGGTTTTGATGGCTGTTACACGATGAGTGGAGAAAATAAAGGTATTAGTTAATATGACTTGTAATTTTTTTATAAATATTAAATACCAATGTTATATAATATGTTGACAATTTATTTCATTTTAATATTTAGAGTAGAACAAAACAATGTTGCATTAAAGTCATGCATGTTACATTTTGATATAAGAAATGTATAAATTTTGATTTGATACAAAAACATTTCATCAAATTCAATTATAAACCATAGCAAAGTATATTGTTCCTTACAGGCCTTCAAAGAAGATTCAGACACATTATTCCTCATCAGCTGTATATACACTGTAGAAACCACAGACTGGCTTTATGTGTCAAGCACCTGGTCAAAGATTATCATGTCCTGCAAGATCTGGATGAATTACTTATTGCAATTTGGAAGCTTTTCAAATACTCTCCTCAGAGATATGCAGTATTCCAGCTGGTTCAGGAAACCTACAAACTCGCTCAATGGTCCTTCATTAAGGCAGTATCAACAAGGTCAGAAACTTTCAAAGTTAAAACTATTTATTTAAAAGCTGATATATATTATGACTTTAAACAATTTTCATAATAAATCATATAAAATCAAATTACTTATTAACACTAAATTATAATTATGTTTAAAATATGTTCTATTGGAATTTGCTAGACTAGTACACTTAAATCAACCTATTTCTGAATAAATCATACCACAATACATTGAAAACTTATAAATGCCTGATGAAATTTATCAACAAAAAAATGTATCAACATGTAAACTGTATTTAAACAATTATAGGTGGCTCTCACATGGCCGTGCGTGTCAGAGGTTGCTGGACCGATTCGAACCAATTATTGATGCCTTAGATACCATTTACAACTTGCAACGTGATCCTGAAATCTATGGTCTGAGACAAACACTAGCTAATAAGAGAATGATTGCTGCAGCTGCAGTTTTATGTGACATGTTAGCCCATGTGTGTATTTTCAGTGATAATCTCCAAGGGGATGTTTACTTCACTCTGGTAAATGAGAAAGCTTCAGTGAGTATTATTATATCACAGTAAACTATTATAATAACTGTGATAAATCATTAAGTTTGTATTCTATTCATATAAGTTGTGGTAAATTAAAACTTGTATGCAGAGTTTGAAATCAGTTTTTGCCAACAATTGACTTCCAAATGTTGAGCAATTTTATTTTAAAGCAGATAGTAATTTCATAGCATTAAACGTGCATTTTTTCAGGCACTTGTAGATAAACTTCATGATCTTATAGAGAGGTTTAGAAGAGTTGGCCAGGGTGAAGCTGATATTGGTCTTCAATTTTCTAAAGTGGAATGTCTGTGGCAAGAAATCGATGACAGAACAGACGTGTCAAGACACCTAAGGTAATATTTTCTTTTTAAACAAAATACATGCAATATGTTGTATCTATAATCTTTCCGCTGAGCAGAACTAACTTTAAATTTATGGTCAATGATGTCACAGTAGACACTATTTTAGATAATTCATAACACATTCTTACTTACAGGGGTCCACCATCAGTTACCATCCACCAATTTGCTGAAGAGTTTGCCATCCCAATCGTCCACTCATTGATTGGTGAGATTGAAGATGCCTTTCAGTGCTCTGAGGTGCTGCAGTCCTTGGCAGTATTCAATTTAAGAAATGTTCCGGATAGTGTGGCAGAAGTTGTCAATAACTTTGGGCAGGTTTGTTTCATAAATAACAGTTACATTTTTTTCTGATTAAGTGTTTATTAATTTATTGATAGAACACTCACTTAATTTAATTGAAAGTCCTTTATAATATAAAATATTCATTACTTCCAATCTGATTGATGTATTTGAATATTACAATAATCCTATGGCATTCCCTTAATAATGCTAAATGTCATATCCAATCATGTAATGAAAATGTTTAATTAATGGAAAGAATGTATTACAGAGTAAAATGTTCTGTGCTTTGTATAGTATTATAATTTATGTTTAATACTAGTTTAATGATGAATTAAATTACAAATTTGTTAATTCATTATATGTACTGGTTTAATTTTTGAAAGTTGCCTATAAGGCAATTAGCAAATCATTACGGCAACACCAAGGAAGATACCTTCAATGGGCATAGGAATGTTGCAAATCCTGTCTATACAAGTGCTCAAATTCTGTGCGAGTTTGAAGGCTTCAAGCATGAGATGAGATCCATAAAGTACACATTTTGAGTGAATGTTCAGTTACATGCTGCCTCTTTTCCTTTTGTGTTGACAGTTCAAAGTTATAATAAGCTGTTTATAGTTTTGAATTATATGTTTATTTACTGCTTATTAAATGTTCTCGGTTTTACTAATAATTTCATAAGAGTTTCGAGTTTATTTTATTATCTTATATTCTTATTTGTTGGTTTAATTGTTCTTTATAAAAACTAACATGATTGAATAAACTAAATTTTAAAAATTGAAATAATTTCACCATCTACTGGTACTGCATTTGAATTTTTTTTTTAATTGAGCTTTACATTTGTTGTAAATTTCCTCTCCATTTAAATTATAATATTTGCAAAGTAGTAAACGACATATTGACATTTTAAGACAGCTTTATTAATATCAAAAAAGACATATCAGTAATTATACACTAACATACAAATTCAGTAAAATTAGTTATCTCTTAAAATACTTTGTTGTGAAATTAACTTTATATTCTGATTTATTATCATAATCAGTTTGGTAATTGATGGCTTGTACTTTCAGGAGAAATGCTACAACAGAACAGTTAGATGACCCCCAGTTTCTATTACAAACCATCAGAGAAGATGCTGTCCTCAACCATGATTACCCAGCAATGCAGTATTTGGTCTTACTGTCAGCTCTAATCCCAACTTTAACTGCTGTGGTTGTGAGAGTCTTTTCTCTTATGAATAGTGTCTGTACACCTCTAAAATCATCGTTGAAACAACAGACACTGGAACATATTTTACGTGTAGTCCACTGTGGACCAGAACAACTTACGAGTGCCCAGCTAGATAAAGCTTTTGCTCGTTTCAAACAAATTAAAGACAGAATGATTGACTTTTAGGCAAACTCTGACAGTACATTAAGAAAATGAGTAAATGTATATGGCTGAACAAATAAAGTCAAAACATACTGATATTTAAGTGGTATTTTACTTTGTACTTGACCTAAAATGAAAAAATAAAAATTCCCCCCATATCCTAAAATTCCCCCTGCTATGGGTAGCGACCCGCTTCCCCTAAAATAGATTGAGGGCCCTGCACATGCATGACAAATATGAAGTTGCTATCTTCAATATAGCAAAAGTTATTACAAAATGTTAAAGTTGGCGCAAACCAACCAACAGACCAACCAACAGACCAACTAACCAACAGACAGGGCAAAAACAATATGTCCCCCACTACTATAGTGGGGGACATAAAAATTTGGTGCGCGTAATACATTGACACAATGTTTTTTTGGTTGCTTAATTGTGAAAAATCCATTTCGTAATAGCGAATCTTCATAATTGCCGCCATTTTGTATTGCAGAAAACTACAACCTATAATGTTATAGACTGAAGGGGCCATTGTCGAAACAACAAATAGCGAGTCAGGGTAGGTATGAACAGGGTAGCAACAGTTTTGACAAAAATTAAAAGATGAAAAAAATGTCTTTGTTGGTGTTTTCACGCTTCTTCATTGATCGCAATTTTAGGGGCTGTTTCGACATAAAATGAATGCAGATAAAGGTAGGTGTGAAGGAGTTGTGTTTCGCAGGATAAGGTAGGTGTGAACGGGGTCTTTGCACTTAGTAATTCACATCTTTCATCTAGCAATAAGTAAATTAACTTGTTGAGTAATTTAAGACGCTAATTACCGTTTGAGTCCCTAATTGAAACTTGAGAACGTGAAAGTATGCATTTGCACGTCAGTGTGTATAAATATTTAATGTTCAACAGTGTAGTTTTAAACGTTCACTTGCTATTGTCGAAGTTTTTCGACAGCGACAACGACACCGATGATGAAGATTTCAAAGGTTCTGACGCATCAGACATCGACAGAAGACCATTATAGACAACATCTAGACCATCACGCTGACCACAACAGCACTTTTTAGGGCCCCCATATTCTCAAGAGAATAATCTTACAAATTGTCTAAAATATAGTGTTATGCAACCCATGCTCCTGATCATATAAACGCTCCCTTCTTTAAAAACAAACAATTAAGCGCTCGAGAAACTCAGATTAAATGATTGTGCAATCTTAAAATGGCGGCCATTTTTGGCCTGATTTTCAGGTATTTTGGTCTTGATTTCTTTTTTTTCTCCATTTTGGCTTTTAAAAATTGCATGAGCGCTATACATGGGAGCGCGCTATACAAGGAAAAATACGGTAATTGGCATCAATAAAGGTAAGATTGTACTCAGTTTGGCCATAATAGTATATTGAATTGAAAACCAAATCTTATATGCTTTGTTTTGCTGTTTTCATGAAACAAGTATACATTTTACACCCAAATTAGTAACACACTACAAAAAAAGTACTATACAACTTGTTATACGTACTACACATGTATGTAAAGTAACTTTATTCATTGGTAAATTTTACAATTTTACAATTGAAGTTTTGCACACAATTTTTTTATGAAAGCAAAATGCAACATTGATTTAATTTCTCTATGAAGCTCTGATGTGGGTTGACACTAAGTAAATACAATATTGAAAACACTTATTCTCAATTTTAAAGTATTTGTTAGCGTGCAATAAAATACTCAAATTTCCCAAATTTAGTCAAAGCAATGCTATTTTCCCCAAGATACAAGGCCCAGGCCACTTCCCTATACTTTGAAACCATTATTATTCGTCCGACATTAATTTTCGCCTTTTTCGTCTTTCGACCGATGGATGAATTCAAGATCCTAACGAACAATCATGTCCCATATTTGAAACAAATAAGACTGAATTACCGTAGGCATGAGGCATGTAAATCCAGCGTAATCCATGCATATACACAGGGCTTGAAATTAACACTCGCACACTCGCAAAATGCGAGAAAAAAAGATTGCAAGGTAAGTTATAAGCCACTAGTATTTTTTGCAAATAAAGAAATAGTGAAAAAAACGAGTTATATTGCTTAATGCGTTCGACGGCGTGAACGCTAAACCGTAGGTCAATTTTTTGAACGTCCGAATACCCATATGCGGAAGCGTGCACCTTGTTTGTTGACTGGTATACTTATAATACAGATACACAGATGGTATTGATACAAAGAACATGAAACAGTCGACTTGATTCACACTCAAGTTAAATCCGGTTTTGACACAAAGGGGTGTTCATTATACAGTGTGCTGACAACTGACATTTCCTGTAAAAGGCGAATGCAATAAGGCTGTATCGAATGCGTCGACTTCATTTAGGTATAATAGTGTGGATTAGCGCTAATTGTTAACAACTTTATTACCCATTGTGTGTATTGTGTTTTTCAGGGGTGTTGCAGATTATACAGCCTACACGCGGCGAATCCGGATTAAAGACAATACTATTAAACGCAATGAAAATATGACGATGTGTGATCAACACCTGACTGAAATATATTCTGCGCTTTTATTACAAATTAATAAAGAACATATTGATTTGTGTTTGGTTGTCCGTGATTGTCATGGAAAAAGACTAATTGGCAATTGGCTTCGTTGTTTAAAACACTTGTTAACGGTTATTCAGTCCCACTTATCCGCTAATCATAACAAAGAACGTGTCAATGACATATAATAATAAGGGACAGTTACTATCACCTGAAATAACAGACTTGTTAATTGGCATATGCCAAAGTGTCACCTCTCTTTCCCCAGCACGATTTTTTCGCAACCGCGTATTACATGTATTATGAACAAACAAATCGGACGTTTTTGGTTTTTTTCAAAACCAGAAATGGACGAATTTAAGAGCGGACGAAATAGTCATTTTTATGAAAAAGGCGAAATTGTGTGCCGACGAAAATAAATGGTTTCACAGTATGCTGAAAGGTATATGGCATTTTTACTAAAACATGACAATGTACAGCACATTATAAAAGAATACAACAAACCAACAAAATATCAATTAGTTGAAAAAGACTGGTTAAATGTAGTGGCTTTCAGTCAAACCAACCCTAGTTGTTTATACAATGCACAGATTTAATGGCTACAATGCACTAACAGTGCGAAGGATTATTAAACAATAATGCATAAATGACCAAAGTCATGTTACAAAGGATCGAATATTTTATGTTTGTTTGCTTGTTAAGTTATATTTGTTATATTTACCACTCCAATCGGTCTCTACAGTGTCCTTCTCCACGATAAAACCGCTCTACATTACAAACTACTCACAATATGTTATTGCAATACCTCCATCCAAACTAAATGTTTTGAGCAGAAACTATTTTTCTACATTAAGAGACAGTGACCTTGAACCAAATGCAATCTCAAGCTTGGTCAGTCTATACTTCCATACGTAAGCTCTACAGCATAAACAGATGCCCTCTTTGTTGTAAAATTGACACTGACCAACCCCAAATGCAATCTCAAGCTTGGTCAGTCTATACTTCCAAACATAAGGTCTATAGCATAAACAGATGCCCTCTTTGTTGTAAAATTGACACTGACCAACCCCAAATGCAATCTCAAGCTTGGTCTCAATGTAAGCTTCCCACACAGAGCATTTGAATGCAATACCTTTATCAAAACTTAAGTTATTGAGCTGAAATTGTTTATACATTGTTAGTAAAATAGACTTTGACCCAAATACCTCTCAAAAACTAACTTTAGCTTGGTCTCCATTTAAACTTGCTATATCTGAATATCATCAATAATGGTTAATCAAACTCGAGTAATTGAAAAAAAAAACTTTTATAGAGGAGAAAACTTGGCAAACCTGGGATCTATGGGAGTAGAGGGAAAAAGGGAATTTTGGCATTGTTTTACAATTTAAATAATTCAGATGTGCTTAATGGGATCTGGCTGGTTAACAAACTTAGCCTATATATTACATACATTAACATTATTACAGCGGATATATTACAACCATTATTAACAAGTTTCATGATGATCTGATTTTAACTGTTTCAAGTACATGTATTGAGTTTAAGATCTGCTATTAAGTGTTCATGGATGAAATAACAAACAAATTAAACAGTATGAGTGTTAACCACTTTAAAGTTAAATCAGATAATATCAGACAATCCCTTATAAGTGTCCTATGTATTCAACGCTTCTGTTTTATTTTTGATGAAAAAAACACAAGTTGGACTGCCACATTCTTGCTCACAAAAAAGCTTTGAAAGGCAACATATGTGTTATAATATTATTTTCAACATAAACCTTTAGTCAACTTTAATTTAAATAACCTTAGGGATGTTCCTCATCAGTTGTTTATATTTGTATAACAGAGCAGTTTTATGTTACTGCTGAGATATATGTGTTTGTTGTTCAATAATAATAAATGAAATAGAAATGTAAAATTTGAAATTGTGGTTAATTTACACTTATTAACTTGAAATACTTAAAATAAGATCCAGGCCATGCAATTTTGTTACAGGCAAGCACTTAAGCAATGTAATAAACAGAGGATATAACGCTGCCATCTTAAAAACTTGGATATCAGTTAGAACTGCAAATGAGCGCAAAATCAATAAAAATACCACCATAAAAAACATAATGTCTTTGCAATGGTATGGCTGTTCATGATTTAGTTGTTTTATGCAGCAAACACAATGATCAGATTTTGCTAACCAAGATTTAAATATTTGTTATATTTATCAATTATCTTTGATAAGAATCATTCTTTTTTTTTTAACAACCCCACTTTAATGATTCTAGATCTGAGACTTTCAAGGGTTATACATTGTCCCAATACTCCAACTCCCAGCTATTGACCCTCTGGTTCATGGGAGTTGCAACTGATAAAGGCTATTTTCATGTGAACTCGCCACCTGGAATCCGTAATATCAGCCACATTTTCTGGCATAAATAAAAACATGAAGATCATAAATATATGCACAAATTAAAACAACTTTTGCGATATACTGTGCTTGAAGAATAATGATATTAACCGAAGTTTCAAACACGTAAACGCTTCAAGGAAATGTGTAAGTATTTGTTAAGTATTCAGATTTTGAAAATATGGAAAAGTTATACATCAACTATCTACAGAATCCTCCACAAGATAGATTGTATGCTGAATCAACCAATGGCCATACAGTGACTATCTTCGCAACCTCTGTAAGATAGACTGAATTTTTTGTTCAAAACTTCTGCTTTCGGTTTCATAACGTTTTTTTATCAAGTTTTTTTTAAATCACTTTTATTCTCAATTTTTAATGATTTGTTAGCATAAAAATATCAGTATTTTATTCCCAATATAAGTCAAAACAACATGATTTTTCACAAGGGACCTGGCCCCATTCCCTAAATGGTGAAAAGCACACACTGGTCTGGCTGTGATAATATATAAACATCAAAGAAATTTGAGTAGAAACATATGCTACTATTTTTAGACGAGACACAGGGTAGATTACATATTCTAGTCTGATCTGGCTATAGATTGCTCCAACTTCATGGCATTGTAATATTATTCAGAGATGGTTACAATATTTTACACTTTAAAATGGAAAAAAGGAGATATACCATTAGGATCAGTCCAAGGGAAACAACTCATAATTAAAAATTGTACCAAACTTCTCTGTTTATGCAGGAATTATAAGTTTATTATAGGTTTTCCATTAACTTAATGGAATTTAAGAAGTATTCAATATCTTTTTGAAACAGGAATGCACACTGCATAAACACTTAATACTAAAGACCTAAAGATGTCATTAGCATGCTTAAATGTTAGAGGTATATTTATGGAATTTATGAAACACGCATTTAAAATAATTTGACTGAGTTGCTACAAGTGATAAATAACATGCTTGATAATGACTTGATAATTGATAAGACTAACTTGCAACTTACAACACTGTGATGAATAATTGTCTAAAATTACAATGTCCAATCCAAATTTACAACACACAGTATCTACATGTAATATGGATTCATTCTCAATTGGGTTAGAACTGAAAACACATGTCCAGTTTTTAAAAACTTTTTTCCTGTGTTACCATAACATGACAGGCAACACACATTTGACAGCAGACAAAGACTGATCACAATAGCACATATCTAAGAACTTAACCTCAGTTGAGCATGCAATCTGTGATTGGGCTGCATGCCATTGAGACTGTGACTGTTATTGATATCAATGTAATCTTACCTGACAAGACTTGGCTTGTAATTCTTGACTTGACAACAATCTCAACCAAAGTCACTCCCACCATAAAGGAGGGAGGTCAGTATAGGTCCAGTGTCTGGCTGTTCCATTTCTGCTGCTCACTTGACCACTGTTCCAACCACAGTCACTTCCACCTAGGCAGGATAGAGGTCAGTACATATCCAATATTTGGCTTCAATTCTGGTTCTGCTGCTCCCTAGATAACTATCCCAACTACTGTCACTTCCTACTAAACAGGACGGGGCCAGTATTATAGTGTCAAGTGTTTGGCTTGAGTAACATTTCTGCTGCTCACCATACCGCTGTTCCAACAACAGTCACTTTCAACCAAACAGGAGGGAGGTCAGTATAGTGTAAAGTGTTTGGCTTGAGTTACATTTCTGCTGCTTACAATACCACTTTTCCAACGACAGTCACTTCCACCTAGACAGGAGGAAAGTCCGTGAATGTCCAGCGTCTGGCTCAAGTTCTATTTCTCTTGCCTAAAATGCACGAGCCCTTGCTTGCCAAAGTGTCCTCTGTACATCAACTGTGTATTCAAAACAGAAAAATAATTAGCTCATTAGTTATTTCCCAAAAAGGTCAACAAACCTCTGTGAATACTTATTATTAATACCTTAATACCTGTTCAGCCATCAAACACCCTATCAGATTCTCAACTAATTGAAATCAACTTACCAACATTGCTACCTGAAATTGTTGTTTTTTTTTTGGGGGGGGGGGGGTGCAGGAACTGTTTTCATCATAACCCCCGATATATTTCAATGTTTTATTGAAGATTAATGGTATCTTATTATAAAACTGAAATAATATAACAATTATCTCGCTCAAATATGTTGCTATGTGTGCTTTACAAGACAAATCAGGGATACAGGATGTAGAAGTAAAGACAAGTGTAAAATAGTGATTTTTTTTAGAATGCAAAAAAATGAACCTTAAGGAAAAGACTTGTGTTTTGTGTGTTCCTTTGCTATTCATGAGCAATATGAATATTGCATTTATCAGCTACTGAGGTGTTTTCATGACTCTATTGATAGTAAAACAAAATACATCAATTAAATCAATGTGATGTCATTAGGGCATTCTCGTTCTTAATATAAACAACATCATTCACTACTTGCTTGGGTGACATAGTATATCGTTATGTTAATACTACTTGCTTGGGTGACATAGTATATCGTTATGTTACTTCTTGCTTGGGTGACGTAGAATATAGTTATGTCACTACTTGCTTGGATGACATAGTATATCGTTATGTTACTACTTGCTTGGATGACATAGTATATCGTTATGTTACTACTTGCCTGGGTGACATAGTATATCGTTATGTTACTACTTGCCTGGGTGACATAGTATATCGTTATGTTACTACTTGCTTGGGTGATGTAGTATATTGTTATGTCACTACTTGCTTGGGTGATGTAGTATATCGTTATGCCACACCAAAAAAGAGAGTTCTCTATTGAAATAAGCATTAGCACAACTAAACTTAAAAAATTCACTTGTATATAAACTTAACAGTTTACCTTCTTCTCATTATTGACTTTCCTCGTTGTATCAATGGTGTTAACAATGCAATAGTATAAGCTAAGATTTGTTTACATTCACAGTTCTCAATTTATAAAACGTTGAACATGATTTCACAAATAACTATAGGTATACTATAGACAAGGACAAAAATGCTTTATTATCGCTAAAACAAAATATAAACAAGAGATGTGTTTGTCAGAAGCACAATGCTCCCTATTGCGCCGCTTTGAAATAAAAAAAATATTATTACCTTTGACCTTGAAGGATGACCATGTACTTAAACTTCCACCACTCAAAATGTGCAGCTTCATGAGAACGCTGCTTTGAAAATTTATTATTTTTTTACCTTTGACCTTGAAGGATAACCTCGACCTTGAACTTCCACCACTCAAAATGTGCATCTTCATGAGAACGCGGCTTTGAATTTTTGAATTTTTTTTTTACATTGAAGGATGACCTTGACCTTGAACTTCCACCACTCAAAATGTGCAGCTTCATGAGATACACATGCATGCCAAATATCAAGTTTCTATCTTCAATAATGCAAAAGTTATGGCCAACGTTAAAGTGTTTTTTTCGGACGGACGGACAGATTGACATACACACGTACTGACTGACAGACAGTTCAACTGCTATATGCCACCCTACCGGGGGTATAAAAACAATTAAATATTACAAGAAATATCTTTACAAAAGATATTCCACTTAAATGCTGACTTTGAAATAAAGTTTGAAAATGTACGTGTCTAAATAATTAAATAGGAAACACAAATTTAACTATTGTGTTGTTTTTTTTCACAATTTCGCATACTCACCACATGTAATGTGTGTTTTTATAGTCAAACCACACTAAGTGTTAGACGATACAAACAAGAGGCCCATGAGGGCCTGAATCGCTCTTCTGCTATAAACACTGTGCAAGTTTGGAAAGAATAAGATGGAAACTGTGTACTTAATCGCGCAAACAAAGAGAATTTTCTCAAATTCTAGGGAAGATTATTGTGTACTTATTTCTCCGATACTGCTCATATTCAATAGGGTTCAAGTCCTCATTGATATAAAGATACTGTGCAAATTTGGAAATAAATGGATGAAAACTGTGGAATTAATTGCGTAAACAAGCGGGACAGGGGGTTTTATCAGATTTTGGGGAAAGGGCCTGGCCTTTTTTGAGGGGAAAAAAATCGCCTGAAACGCCGGATTTTGGGGAAAATTGTGCCAAACACCAGATTTTTGGGGAAATAAGAAGTCTTAAATATTCAATTTTAAATATTTTACTGTTTTTAAAACAAATTCAAGGCAACAGATAATTTAATTATGCAATATTTTTCTATTTTCTACACTGGATCAGGTAATTTTATATAATTAAAGGTTTAAAAAATATATATAAAAATATAAAAAAAATTGGGAGGGAAAAATAAAATCTAGGGGAAAATTGACCACATGAGGGGAAAAAAATGCGAGGGGAAATGGGCATTTTCGGCGGGTCACAAAGAAGGAAAAAAAAACCTGCGGGATTTCAAAATTTTCTCATATTCAATGGGAAGTCATTCTGGACTTATTGCTTGGATATTGCTCTTTTTAAAAAATGGTTTGAGTTCTCATGGATACAAAGACACTGTGCAAGTTTGCCGAGAATTGGATGAAAATTACTAACTTTATCACATAAAACAAGGGCTGTTTTTAAAACATGCATGCCCCCCATATGGGCTGTCAGTTGTAGTGGCAGCCATTGTGTGAACACGTTTTTTGTCACTGTGACCTTGACCTTTGACCTAGTGACCTGAAAATCAATAGGGGTCATCTGTCAGTCATGATCAATGTACCTATGAAGTTTCATGATCCTAAGCGTAAGCTTTCTTCAGTTATCATCCAGAATTGTTTTTACTGTGTCAAGTAACCGTGACCTTGACCTTTGACCTAGTGACCGGAAAATCAATAGGGGTCATCTGCCAGTCATGATCAATGTACCTATGAAGTTTCATGATCCTAGGCGTAAGTGTTCTTGAGTTATCATCCGGAAACCATTTTACTGGTTCGAGTCACCGTGACCTTGACCTTTGACCTAGTGACCTGAAAATCAATAGGGGTCATCTGCGAGTCATGATCAATGTACCTTTGAAGTTTCATGATCCTAGGCGTAAGCGTTCATGAGTTATCATCCGGAAACCATTTGACTGGTTCAAGTCACCGTGACCTTGACCTTTGACCTAGTGACCTAAAAATCAATAGGGGTCGTCTGCGAGTCATGATCAATGTACCTATGAAGTTTCATGATCTTAGGCGCAAGCTTTCTTGAGTTATAATCCGGAAACCATTTTACTGGTTCGAGTCACCGTGACCTTGACCTTTGACCTAGTGACCTGAAAATCAATAGGGGTCATCTGCAAGTCATGATCAATGTACCTTTGAAGTTTCATGATCATGGGCGTAAGCGTTCTTGAGTTATCATACGGCAACTATTCGGTGGACGGACCGACGGACCGACCGACATGTGCAAAACAATATACCCCCTCTTCTTCGAAGGGGGGCATAAAAACTGAATTTCCATTTTTTTCTCAAATTCAAGGGGAGATGATTCTGGACTTATAAATCCAATATTGCTCATTTTCAATTGGGTTTGACTCATCATTCAGATAAAGACACTGTGCAAGTTGGGAAATAATTGGATGAAAACTGTGGACTTTATTGTGTAAACAAGCCCTAAATTTCACAATTTTCTGAAATTCAAGGGGAGATAATTCTGGACTTTTTACTCTGATGTAATCCATTTTCAATAGGGTTCGAGTCCTCATTAATATAAAGACACTGAACAAGTTTGAAAAGAATTGGATGAAAACTGTGGACTTTATCGGATGGACAGACGACGGAAACCACGCCATGACATAAGCTCTTCCGGCTAATAGAGCTAATTATACTACTTGAGTTCACATCATATAGTCCTCATAAAGATGGGTTGGGTATATGGAGAACTTATACTGCCTTGCTGAAGTTGCTGTATGAGCTAGCTTTTATAGCAATGTAGTAGAGTGTCTGCCTGATTTGGAATCGGGAGGTCCCAGGCTCAATCCCCATTGTGGTTGGGGATTTTTCTGGCTGGGTTACATTGGCGCCCAACGTGAAAAACCCTAAATGTGTGTCAGACATCCCTCATATGTCGTGGCTTGGGGAAATTTGTGGATGAATTTCACAATTGGAGGGTGCTTGTGTACAATTTAGCTGGGTTTGGTATAAGGAGAACTTATACTGCCTTGCTATGTGAGCTAGCTTTTATAGCGACACGTTAGTATCTGATTTGAAACCGGGAGGTACCGGGTTTGATCCCATTTGTGTTTGTGGATTTTTCTTGCTGGGTTACCAGGGTTCGACACTTAGGCACGTACGACAGACATTGTCTAGTAAGATCATTGGTCGGGCTAGTAAAACTGTGGGCTAGCTTGTCCAACTGGTCGTACATACAAAATCTATACTGATTCATATAGCTATAACTAACCGAAAACCTTTTTCTCTTAATGTGTAAAATAACTCTCGTATCCGTTATTTACATCAGAACAAAACTAGCGTATATAAATAAACGCGGAGCATTCACATGATTCATCGCTATTTTTAGACGCGAAGGAGAGCTTCCCGCAGAAATTGCTTGTTTTCATTGGTCAAGTTGTCATGAATATTAATGATTTTCTGCAGTGTCTTAGAACTTTACATCATGTTTTTACGACTTCTGTCAAAAATCGGTATCATCAATGTAAATATTTGGCGTAGCAGACGAGAGAATGTAATTTAAAGAATGGCTTTGTTCAAAATTGGATTTTCGTCCGACAAATAGGTTAATAAAGAAGAATCTGACGGTAAAACTGACACAGATTATGATGGGAAAAGGGCCTTGGAGCTGTGGTTGCATGGAGCACAGCGGTCAAGGAGGCCAGAATTTGATGACGTTGAATAAATGTCACCTGCTGTACAGACATCATTTGTTGGTGATAAACAGTGAAATTATAACAAACAATTTATGTTGTTAAATAGTTTTATTTTATTTTTTAATCTGTGCATCAAAATAACTTTCTTGTGTTCACTAATTATTTACTGATAAAACCTGATTAAACAGTTACATGACACAATTGTGTTTATTTGCTATGTCATTTATGGTCTAGTAGACATCAGATTCGGGCTAGTACATTTTAAGAGGAGCTGGTCCGATGGTCTGGCTGTAAAAAAATTTAATGTCGAATCCTGGTTACACTCACATGGCTTACTATGTGTTTATTTCTCTACCATCGGAATATATAGTTTGTTAATATTTGATAAACACGCAGTTTTTGTTTTGATACATTCAAATCACACTTTCATTGCCGCTTCATGCAAAATGACCCCTCATCCAAGCTTTAGTGATGGATGAAGGGGCATTATTGGAAATAAAGCCTGAGGCTGAGCATGTATAATTTAGCATATCGTTCCGACGATATTTCTAATCGATCGCGATTTAAAGCATAAAAACAAATCGAGTATACCTCACTCCAACCGGAAGCGCTCTTCAATGGGAAGTCATAATTTACAGTAAAAAGAATGTTTTGTTGCATTACATCATAAAGGGTGGGAAATCCATTGATTCCTTTTTAAACAAAATATATAATGTTCAAATGGGATGGGAATATACATGCTCAGCCTCAGGCTTTATTTCCAATAATGCCCCTTCATCCATCACTAAAGCTTGGATGAGGGGTCATTATTTTCCATAAAGCCTTCTGGCTTTCACATGTATAATTTAGCATCTTTAAAAAGCAACAAAACCATTCTTTCCATAGAATGATATATAATACAACACAAAAAATAAAAAGTGTAACAAATATCAATTCCAAATAAGTATTGTCTTCCACTCTTATATAAATGCACCATATCTGTTATAAAATGTATAACAAATTCAAAAGCATTATGTATCAAACATATTTGATATTTGAACAACACAAAAGACCATGTCCATAAGAAATATTGTGTCTAATCAACATGAGAACTCAAAACAGCTTGGGAGAATGAGACATTTTCATTTGTTAAAGCCTTTCGAAGATAAAATTTTCGAAAGTTTTTATCCGACTTCCAGTCTGCAGTGTCCAATATATTTTTTAAACTACATCCTCTACTAAATGCAGCCGAGGTGGATGCACTTCTATACGAATGTGCCTTAAAGATTTCAGAATTGACACCCGACATAGTCAACACATCTTTCAACCATCTAGCAATGGTGCTAGAGGAAACTGGCTGAAAAGTTTTATATGATATAAAAAACTGTGACGATTTCCTAATCGTTTTAGTAACTCTAAGATAATGTAAAACAGTATGCATAACACATAATTCTTCTTTGTCATAATGATCTATTTTAAGCACAAATGCATCACCCATTTTAGTCGTTTTCAATAGTTTAGGAAATGTAAACACAACTGCCTGTTGTTCCTTATACAAGTTATTAACATTCATAGAAACTAAAGTCTGTGCTCTTGGAGCTGTAGCCAGTGCAATCAGTGCTACCAATTTCAATGTCAACATTTTCAATGTCAGATTATTCAAAGGATAAAGAGACATTAAATATTTTAAAACAACTGATACATCCCACGTGAATCTATAACGCGGTACAGGTGGCTTACTATGAAAACAACCTTTAAGGTATCGCTTCACTAAGAAACAATTCTGACACCAAGAATTTCCGAAAAAAGGTAATGTCTGTAGAAGCATTGATTTGTGTGTGTTAAGAACTGAGTAAGATTTATTATTATACTTTAAATAATAAAGATAATCAACTACTTTAATTTCAGTCGTAATAAGGGGATTAACTTTCCTTCGTAAACACCAAAAATACCATCGTTTCCACGCCAGGTCATATTGCTTCCTAGTTCCAGGTCTCCATGACTGGATGATAGTGTTTGCAGTTTCTGGTAAAAGTCCTTGACTCTCAAGTGATTTCCGGATAAGACTGCTGCGCCCATGATGATCTTCTTTGCTAACGGATGCTCCTGTCCGTTGTGTGGCAGGGTGAGCAAGTCCCTGTGTTTTGGTAGCCTGACAGGAAAATCAGATAGAATAGTCATCATCATAGAAAACCATGTTTGAGACCTCCATATAGGAAAAACTACTATAGCTTTCTCTACTTTATCAGTTTTGATTTTATTGATTACTTTCCCCATAAGATTAAATGGGGGGAAAATATATGGAACTTCAGTTTTCCAACAAATACTAAATGCATTAGTATATGTTGATCCAGGTTCTGGAAACCAAGAGACAAATCTATCTATCTGCTTGTTAATTCTGGATGCAAAAAGATCTATTTTAGGTACAAAAAACTGAGAAGTAATTCTACAAAAAATATCTGCTTTTAACATCCATTCTGTTGCATCAGAAAAATTTCTTGAATAAAAATCAGCTGTATTTAAAACACCTGGGACATGAATAGCAGACAAATATATTTTCCTTTCAATACACCATTGCCAAATATCTTTGGCTAACAAATCCATAGAAATTGATGTCATGCCACCCATGTCATTAATATATTTTATTGCTGATATGTTATCAGATTGTATTTCTATGTGAACATTACAATGATGAACATACAATGATTGTAAAGCATAGAAAATTGCAAGTAATTCTAAATAATTAATTGATAGAGCAGATTCTTCAGGATTCCATCTGCCGTTAGAATATCTTTCAGTGTCTAACTCTTCACAACCCCATCCTTGCTTAGATGCGTCAGTCCGACATCTCGACTGAATCGAAAAAGGACGAATCCGTTTTCCATTTTTAAATCTTATATTCTCTATCCACCACAAAAGTTCCATTTTACTTTCATCAGATAAAATCATCTTTTGATTAAAATCTGTACTAGAATTCAAACCGAGAATTTTGTTTCTTTCCAAAGTCCTATAATGTAGGGGTGCCTCAAAAACTGCATAAAATGCATTAATAATCAATCCTATAAATGACGCCAATTCTCGTACAATAATTGTACTTTTACTATAAATATTTCGAGCGTACAAAATAATCTTTTGTAACTTTTCTTCTGTGAGGAAAACCATGAATTGAACACTGTCAATAATAAATCCAAAAAAGACCATCCTTTGTGTAGGGATCAGAACCGATTTTGAATGGTTAATGGTATAACCTAATTTCTGCAAAGTGTCAATCATTGTTAGTGTGTTAGCCTTACAAACAGCTTGATTCAGGTTCATATTCAACGAATCATCAATGTAGTATGAACAGCGTATGCCTAACTGTCGAAAATAGGAATACACTGGTTTTAAAATTTTTGTAAAAATATATGGGGCAGATGCCAATCCGAACGGAAGACAACTGAACGAGTACAACACTTCGTTCCAATAAAATTTAAGATATTTCTGGCTTTCTTTATGAATTGGTATAGAATAATATGCTTGTTCCATGTCTACTGATGTCATGAAATCATTTTCTTGTAATAAATCCAAAACAACATTAAATGTTTCTTGTTTGAAATGATGGTATGTTACAAACTCATTCAAGGCTTTAAGATTAATTACTGGTCTAAATTTACCACCAGGTTTTGGTACAATGAATATATTTGATATGAACTCATTTGGTTCTGATATGGATACCTTTATGGCACCTATTTCCAATAATTTTTTAATTTCAGTATCTATTATAATTCGCTGTTCATTATTAAATTTAATACTATTTGGAAGTTTTTTCTGAACAGGCTGTTTGTAAAATTCAATGGAATAACCATTGACAACATCTAGTATCCATGGGTCAGTGGTTAGTTTTTCCCAACTTTCAAAACAATTTTTAAGTTTACCGACCGAGGAATCTACTTGTCGTTTGGGTAAGCTGAAGTAGCTCCTACCCGGCCTGCTCTGGCCCTGAAAGGTCTTGAGAAATTTCCTCTCTGTACAGGATATGGCTGGAATCTATAATTCCCAGAATATCCTCTGCGAAATGGTCTGTTGGTTCCACGTCCCCGCCATTGTTTGTAGGACCCATACTGGGAATCCTTAGCAATATATGCCATCGAGTCACATGATTTAATTTCCTTGGACACATCATCGCCAAACAGATTCTTTGTAATAGGCATTGATATATTACACAGTCCAAAGTATTTCTTTTTCAAATGAGGACGAATGCTGTAGCGCCTCTTTACTGAAATATTGTACTGTACTTGACCAAGCAATGTAAGTGTGTCCGACAAAAGGGTTTTTGTTCCCTGATTTAATGCAGCCGATTTCAGATTTTCAGCTAATTTGATTACTGGTACCATGGCTGTGGCAACAATATTCTGAATTTCAGCCAAACCTCTGTCTTGTGTGTGCACTCTTTTATCTAATATTGTTGCGAGCTAACTGTTCCGTATTCTTGTCAGGAATAGTTCAATAATAGTTCAATAATAATAATGTGGTTTTTACGCTTATTTACTTAAACGAGGAAAACAAGTCATTTTAAAACTTCATTAATCTTTTATTCTTTAACGTCGAAATTCATAGAAGTTATATTTTCATTAACACAACGTAAACATTAACAGTGTAAATTTCTTAACGGTTCAAATACACCACACAATACGATGATTTCTCAGAAACAAGTCAAATATTTTAAACAATTCTCTCACGCAAGTGTCCAACACTCATTCACCACAAGAGTATACGTTTTAAATAAAATAAACAATCTTTAATATATTAATATAAGATATCTTTGTTGGGTTAAAGTCTATTATTTAGTTACAGTAGCAATTAATATGAACTCAGTTTATATTATGTTTTTCTTACAAGTTTCTGAATAATTAATAAAAGATGTTATGCCCTTGATGTTATGGCCTGACTGAATTCCTTAATAAAGTTCCTGAAACCTTAAATACTCGAGCGACCCAAAAGGTTGGTCAATGCCCAGTTTTTATGGCCCGACCAAGAATTCTTGGTCGCCTGCCCCAAAATTACTGGTCATGTACCCAAAATAAATGGTCATTGCCCCAAAAAATGGGTCAATGACGTCGATTGACCACAAAAAGTGGTCATGAACGCTCGAAATGCATTGAAATGACATCACGCCAAAAGACACCGCCATATTGGATTTTGAACAAAAATTTATGTAAAACAATCTATGGGCGCTTAGAAAGATGGATACACCACTTTAAACAAGTATTTAACAGAGATTACATCATATCTAAAAATAACCTGTTTCATGCCTAGTTCACTGCAGACAATAGTTCAAACCTGACCATAATGCAACGCGACAAATGGCTGCGACCAGATCAGAAATGAGAATGGTCTGACAATAACCTACGAAAATGTACTCATTTATGCATGTTAAAATAGATATACGACGAAGATAACAAGGTATGATCACTTAACATTATGTTAGTGTAATACGTGTGAACACACTTAGATACAATGACATAAAATCGAAGATCAAATGCAGTAACAACAACAACAACAGTGGACTTTGCATTAAACGGATGAAATGATTTTAAACAGCTATGTCTTTTGTTTGTATGATGCTCTGTGAAATGAACCAGTTCACATGCAAATTAAATTATGGCTGCTTAAATATTCAACACATGAGTTGTACAGCAATGGGTAAGTTAAGTTATATTCATAATGTGTATAAACAAATGTTAGGTACATTTGATGTTCCCATATGCAGGGCATATCATTACCCCCCTGTCTTTTTGGCAAAACTCCTGTTGCCACAGTCCACAGGTAACTGTAACAAATACTAAAACAGTTTACTGATAAACATATTATTATGCCCCCCTTCGAAGAGGATGAGGTATATTGCTTTGTACATGTCGGTCGGTCCGTCGGTCTGTCGGTCGGTCGGTCCGTTCACCAGATGGTTTCCGGATGGTAACCCAAGAATGCCAACGCCTAGGCTCATGAAACTTTATAGGTACAAGGTCACAGTGACTCGAAACAGTAAAAATGATTTAAGATAAACTATCTATAATGAAACACACTTTAAACAGCAAACAACAATACATTCCTTTTGAAATGTTACATGGCTACGGCTTAGAATGCCGCTTCGACACCTGTTCCCTGTCCCTCTCCAGCTTCCCAACAGTGGATCGCCTTACCAGATCTGAGTTAAATCTTAATGACTTAATGTCCTCACTCATTGGACCTAGTTTGTTTTTTATTGCACGCAACTCCGCCGTGTTCTCTCTTATGGCTCTAATGATCTCCCTGTTATCACTGCTTAACTGGTTGACTAAGTCAGTGAAGGCTTGTCTCAGCACTTCGTTTGACGAAGAGCTAGCAGCTTGCACAACGTTGACGCACTCCCCGACGGAGCTAACGGGACGCTCTGGTTCCGCGACTTGCCTCGGGTTTTCTGCAGTTGCCGGACAACATAACTCCTCCAGGAATGACTCGGCAATGCCATTGCCCAAAAATTCGGGTTCGTCCGTTAACGGGGTGTTCACCTCTGCTCTCACCGTTGACGACTGCGAGAATGTTCTTGGAGCATTCACTGTCTCATTCATGTACGTCGGCATCGGGAAGGGGATCGTTGCCGGCCACAGGTTTAGGGCTGGTGCCTGAATTGCACGAAAGAGTGGCGATTGACTAGGCACTCTTTCCACACTTATCGCGTTGATTTCCACCGGCTTCTCTACTGGTTTAAAAGCAGACACGGAAGGTGAGGCCGAAGGCGTTAGTAAACTACCGGTAGCCTGAGACAGCCAGTCGGGTAAGACTGCTTCCTCCGCGTCTTGTTCGAATATACCCTCATAGTCATCTTCAGGATCGGCCTCCTCTAAGTCCATCAAGTTGTGAACCTCGACGGGATTTTCTGCTTTCCTAAGGATTTGCGAAAGATCCACTACTCCTGCTCGTTTTGCCTCGTCGACATGACGCTTATACCGCGTGATATGGTTAGTGAGATCTGCCACTTCAGTACACCGGAAGTTACACAATCCGCAGGAAAATGGAGCCTGGTCCATCGGCACATGGTGCTTCAGGATGTGGCCAATCAACCTCCCTTTTCTATCAGTTTTCCCGCACACTTTGCATCGGTATCTACGCCTAGGGCGCTGTTGCGCTAGAACCTTGGGAATCATCTTTTTCTGAAATTTAGTAATTATTTTATAATGACTTTGTCTATGTCTATGAAATTAAATAACGTTTTAATATTCTTTCACTCGCCACTGTCACACAGCCATGCATTTTCACCGTTCTCAGCTTATTGTTATTAAAATTACCTTACTCCCAAATTGTTACAAATGTACATGTTATTAAACATAAATATAAAGTTTTAGAATATAATGTTCACTGATGGCACGCTGGTTTATGGTTTTATATTTTTTAAAATTTTCCTCCGTGCAGACAACACCCATCTCGGTAGTATCCCTGCTTTGCATGGCTTGAGCTTGTTGTGGTGTACCACTCTGGTTTGGCCTTCTTTGTTTAGCTTGATGGTGAAGTTGATATCGGAGAATTTTGCTGTTAAAAGATAGGGACCATCGTATGCCCTTTCCAACTTAGGGTTGACGCCGACCTTCCTAGTTTCATGCAGGCACCACACCACGTCACCGACTTGATAGTGATGAAAGGACAGCTTGGCATCGTAGACTTCTTTGCTGCGTCGAGCGACCTTTCCGATGTGTTTCCTAGCCACCTCGTGGGCTTTCAACATCCTTTCTTGCAGCCGAAGGACGTACTCGCCTGGGTTTTCTTGCTTCGGTGATGCGTCAACATGGCTGTAGATGAGGCTGGCTGGCATGCGGACTTCTCTTCCTAAAGCTAGCAGGTTGGGGGAAAGTTTGGTACTCTCATGTGGGGTCGACCGGTATGCTGATGCTAGGCAGGCCAAGTGCTGATCCCAGTCTTCCTGTTCGCCAACAAGATACGCTCTAACCATGCTCAACATCGTTCTGTTAAATCTTTCTACTTGTCCGTTGCCTGCAGGATGACGGGCGCTAGTTCTGGACTTCTTGACCTCTAACAGCTTGCACAGCTCCTTGAAGACCCTGCTCTCAAACGCTGCGCCCTGGTCGGAATGTATTGCTAACGGGGTACCCCATCTCGCTATGACATCATTTAGGACCATTGATGCGCACACTTCGGCTGTTTGGTTTGGCACTGGGATGATCTCGACGTATTTTGAAAAGACGTCAGTTACCACGAGAATGTACCGATTACCGCGCGGAGTGACTGGGAACGGCCCAGTAAAATCGATCGCTAGGACGTCCCAGGGTGCGCCAGACCTGACATGACCCATAGGCGCCCTAGGCGGTTTTTGTGGCTTTTTATCAGCGTCACAAACGGAACAACTGGCAACATATACACGCACATCAGCCTTAATATTGAACCAGTAATAACCTAACGCTAACCTTGCCCTAGTTCGCTTGACCCCTAAATGACCAGAGGTCACACTGTCATGCATTCTACTTAATACCAACTTTCGCAGTGTGTACGGGACAATCAGCTGAAGGCAATCGTGTGTTTCGTTTACCCGCTGAAACTTCCTATATAGCACGTTTTCTACTAGTACGAGCGAGTCTCGTATCACCCAGTAATGACGTGTCTCTGGACTCAACGTTACCATTTCATCAACCGGCGCTTTAATACCATCGCGTATCACACTATAAATTTTAGCTATATAAGGGTCATCACTCTGCATGGCTGCCATTGTTACGCTTGTGAATTCGGTTGCCCATGTGTGCAGAGTAGAACTTCCCCTGTCATCCGATGGACCTGGCTTTGGTACCTCACACTCGCTACTTTTAACACTCTTGATCACAGGCGCGTTTTCGGTTAAAACGACAGGCGTTACGCAATCGTCTTCAAGTGACCCCGCATTCCCTTCACCTTCTTCCTTTTCGTTTGGTTTCAACAGCATTAGTTCAGCTCTCCTTCGGCATTTATTGCATGGGCCGCACTTCAACGGTTCGCTTGTATCTACGTCGCTGCACGTACAGAACCGGGGACTTTCACAGCGCGATAAAGCGTCACAGTGGGCTTGCTTATTACCTGCTCTATATTCGATGGAAAAGTCATACACGGCCAGAATCTCAATCCATCTCGCGATTTTCCCACTCGGTTCCTTTAAACTAAAGAGCCATATCAACGATTGGTGATCTGTTCTTACAATAAAATGCCGCCCCAGCAAATACTGCCTGAAATACTGGATGAAGTATACTGCCGCTAAAAGCTCTTGCTCAGTTATGCAGTAATTCTTCTCGGCTTTATTCAGCCCCCTGCTGGCGTAGGCAATAACTCGCTCGCGACTCTGCTGTTCTTGGCTCAACACCGCGCCGATCCCCGTGCCGGACGCATCGACGTCGAGGTAAAATGTCCCACCCTCATTCAGTGGATGTCCCATGACGTTTTCGCTAATAAGGGCATCCTTGATTCGTTTAAACGCCATATCACACGCATCGTTCCATTCGAATTTGGCCTCCTTTCTCGTCAGATCAATCAAAGGTCGCGCGATTTTAGCGTAATCTTTTACAAATCGACGATAGTACGAACCAGTAGCCACAAACTGTTTAACCTGCTTCGCGTTTCCGGGCTTTGGCCAATTGACAATTTTTTCAATGTTTGTCGGATCGGGACTTATCCCCTCTCCTGAGACTACGTGACCCAGAAAAACGACTTTTGACTGGAGAAGGCGGCACTTATCTGACTTAAGCTTCAAACCTGCAGTTTGGATACGAAGTAAAACCTCATCAGTTCTCAAAAGGTTTTCCAGCCACGTGGATCCGAACACCACAATGTCATCAATGTAAACTAAACACGTTAGCCAAGTTAAACCTTGTAACGCCAGTTCCATTGTACGCTGGAAGGTGCTTGCAGCGTTATTTAAACCGAAAGGCATTGTTTTCATCTCGTATTGACCATACTTACAGCAAAAAGCGCTCTTAGGAATGTCATCCTTCTTTAACGGTATTTGAAAATACCCTGACGTAAGGTCAAAACAGCTGAAGAAGCTTGACCCGGCCACAGCGTCTAAACAATCTTGGATTCGTGGTAGCGGAAACCCGTCTGGCTTCACCAATGCATTGACCCTTCTATAATCGACGCAAGGTCGTATAGCGCCTGATTTCTTCTTTACCAAAACGATTGGGCTGGCCCAAGGGGATGTACTTTTCTGAATAACGCCTTTCTTAAGCAAATCTTCAAGTGCTTTCTTTTCTTCTTCTGCGTACGCTAATGGAACCCGCCTTGGTCGCTGTTTAACGGGAGCTGCGGTACCTGTGTTTATGGCATGCTCAGATAGATGTGTAAGTCCCAAGTCCCATTCGTCTTTTGAGAACGTGTCTGCGTATTTAACTAACAACCCAGCTATAACGGATTGTTGCTCTTCCGTTTTTCCGACGACTGATTCTTCAAACAGTGATTTCAGGTGTGGGGGCACGTCCATTGCATTGGCAACCGGTAAGTCTGAAATACGGCTGTCCTTTTCAACTGTCATCAACTGTACTCTTCTCACCGTTGTGATGTTATCTCGCTCACCTTCGTTTTCTTCATTTGCTATAACCCCTGTGCAACAATCTATCCTCTCTGCCTCTCCGATTTCTGCATGGTGCCGCAACGTTACGCTCGTTGAGAAAGGGTTCAAAACTTTTACCTTACAGGTGACTGCTCTGTTTATGTTCACTAAGGTTGCAGCCATTACCAATGGGTAACGCTGAACGAAACCCTCTGTGGGTTCAATGATAAAATTTTCTTCTTTGTCTTTATCGTCAGCCTCATCGCGTTCAACATAAACATCAACCACCACTTCTGAGAGCCCCGGGATGGAAACATCTTCTGCAACGGTGACTTTCCGTAGCCTCCTTGTAGCGGGTATCAATGGGATTTCTTTCCCTTTTAGCTTGATTATATTCTTGCTTAGGAAGATGTCCGCCTGTCCGTCCTTCTCCCCAGCCAACACATCCAACCCTAGTAGCACTTCGTCCTCAATGTCGGCCACAACTGCTTGACAGATCACCTTTACTGGGCCTAATATAAGATTAAATTCTCCCGCCCCCTTCTCACGTATTGGTGAACCACCTGCCCCACGCAGCTTGACTGACCCCTTTAGGACCGGCTTGTCCTTAGTGCTCAGCTGGTCATACACGCGACTGGATACTACCGACCTCGAAGCACCTGTGTCGGCGGTGAAGGTCACTGGTGTCTCCCCTATCCACCCTCGGATATAAACGCCAGTGGTCAGCTCTGCTCCCCCCTTCACTCCAGCACAGGGTACTTCGCTCTCCGCCTCGCTTACCCCCGTGTGTTGTTGCTCGCCCTTTAAATCACCGTTGTCTTCGTTTCCTAACAGGACCTCCCTCTGGGCACGAGAGAAGCCCCTCTCTCGTTTAAATGTTCCCGAGATGGCGTTGCACCGTTAGACTTCGTGGGAAATGACGTATCCCTTGTTTGGTTTAGCGGACAGTCTCTTGCGTAGTGGCCGGTTTGATGACACCTGAAGCACTCTACGTCTCTTCTTGGTGGCCGCCTCTGCAAATGTTTCTTTTCCTCTTCCAGTTTCTCTATCCTACTTATAAGAGTTTTCAATAACTCTTGGTCAGTAGGCTGCTTAACAATGTCGCTTCCCGTGTTCTCGGACATTATAGGCGTACTTCTCTTCTGGTCTGTGACTACTCTGCATGCTGCCCTTTCGGTTTCACATTCTTCTGAGAATTCGTCGTCATGCTCGTCAGTGGTATAAGCTCGTCTGGTTGCATGCTTGTACTCTCGATCGGATTTAATACCGATTCTCGTTTGAATAAAATTCACCACATGGAACACCGCCTCGTCGATATTCCTTGGTTCCTTGTGGTACTCGACCTCGAACTTCACCTCCTGGTCAACCAGCCCATCGAGGAATCTTCTCACTAGGTCCTCATCTCGTGTGCTTCGATCCCGTTGTTTATGCGCTTTATCGTACAGACGCTTGAGTTCGGCAGCATAGTCTTCCGCTTTTTCCCCATGTTTCTGGTTGCGCCTACTAAACTTGGCTGCGAAAGACCTGCTTGTCTCGATTACGCGGTATCGCCTTGTCAACTCTGAAGTCAGTTCATGATAGTCAGACAACACTTCCGTAGGCAGCTGTGCAAACACGAATTCGCTAGCCTGACCTTCTATCATCGGCAGCAGATTGTCAAGCTTATCATCGTCGTCCCAACCATATCTCCTAGCAATCGCGTCGAACTTCGCTGACCATACCGCCCAATCTTCTTTTCCAGTAAATGGTGGTATCTTTGGCACCGGACGAGTATTCCGCCTTATTGCGGGCCTTCTATAAATGCCATCAGCCCTTGGTGCGTGACGTGCAGGCGCTCGCTGCCTATACTCGTGAACACTTTCGTTTTCGTTGTCTCCCTCCCCGTAGCCGTCTTTGTCCTCATGGCAGTTGTTGCGATTGCCCATCGACTGACGTTGGTAGATGCCATCGAGCTCCCATTCCATTAACGGGTTTCCCGAATCGCGCCTATACGCGTCGTCACGTCGCTGCCGATAACCGTTCCTCGCCTCGCGCTGGCCGCCAAACCCGTGCTGTACGATGTCACGGCCATTGCCAAAATACGCGATATCCCGCTCATGTGCATATTGAGCGCCGACAGGTACATCGCCGTTGAACGCACCCCGGTTGTTGTAGTGACTTTGGCCCTTAAGAACGCGCAGCTCGGATACAACTTCCTTGAGCGCTCCGGCTACCTCGCGCATGAACCCATTGGTAGCGGCCATGCCACCGCCGCCTTCGTTGTCGCTATTTCCGTCCGTGTCGACTTCGATTCGCGTCGCGTCACCTTGTACGCTCGATGCGTCCGGCGAGACTTCCGTGCGCGCCTCGTCCCTTTGAGCGCACGTTGCGTGTGGAAATCGTGTTCCCCTCACGAGCCCCGCTCCGATAGTTACTTCCGTGTCACTGTCATTTAGATCACTCATGTTAACTTATTTAATCGTCACAATATTCGTGGAAAGTATCTTGTTGGGTTTTTATTAAAGATATACTGCTTAAAATGTTAACTTGTTATTTAATAATAATACGCGCAGACGTGAGTCCAATCACTGGATCCCTTGATTGTTGATTGAAAGGATCCCACTTCTGACACCATAAAATGTTGCGAGCTAACTGTTCCGTATTCTTGTCAGGAATAGTTCAATAATAGTTCAATAATAATAATGTGGTTTTTACGCTTATTTACTTAAACGAGGAAAACAAGTCATTTTAAAACTTCATTAATCTTTTATTCTTTAACGTCGAAATTCATAGAAGTTATATTTTCATTAACACAACGTAAACATTAACAGTGTAAATTTCTTAACGGTTCAAATACACCACACAATACGATGATTTCTCAGAAACAAGTCAAATATTTTAAACAATTCTCTCACGCAAGTGTCCAACACTCATTCACCACAAGAGTATACGTTTTAAATAAAATAAACAATCTTTAATATATTAATATAAGATATCTTTGTTGGGTTAAAGTCTATTATTTAGTTACAGTAGCAATTAATATGAACTCAGTTTATATTATGTTTTTCTTACAAGTTTCTGAATAATTAATAAAAGATGTTATGCCCTTGATGTTATGGCCTGACTGAATTCCTTAATAAAGTTCCTGAAACCTTAAATACTCGAGCGACCCAAAAGGTTGGTCAATGCCCAGTTTTTATGGCCCGACCAAGAATTCTTGGTCGCCTGCCCCAAAATTACTGGTCATGTACCCAAAATAAATGGTCATTGCCCCAAAAAATGGGTCAATGACGTCGATTGACCACAAAAAGTGGTCATGAACGCTCGAAATGCATTGAAATGACATCACGCCAAAAGACACCGCCATATTGGATTTTGAACAAAAATTTATGTAAAACAATCTATGGGCGCTTAGAAAGATGGATACACCACTTTAAACAAGTATTTAACAGAGATTACATCATATCTAAAAATAACCTGTTTCATGCCTAGTTCACTGCAGACAATAGTTCAAACCTGACCATAATGCAACGCGACAAATGGCTGCGACCAGATCAGAAATGAGAATGGTCTGACAATAACCTACGAAAATGTACTCATTTATGCATGTTAAAATAGATATACGACGAAGATAACAAGGTATGATCACTTAACATTATGTTAGTGTAATACGTGTGAACACACTTAGATACAATGACATAAAATCGAAGATCAAATGCAGTAACAACAACAACAACAGTGGACTTTGCATTAAACGGATGAAATGATTTTAAACAGCTATGTCTTTTGTTTGTATGATGCTCTGTGAAATGAACCAGTTCACATGCAAATTAAATTATGGCTGCTTAAATATTCAACACATGAGTTGTACAGCAATGGGTAAGTTAAGTTATATTCATAATGTGTATAAACAAATGTTAGGTACATTTGATGTTCCCATATGCAGGGCATATCATTACCCCCCTGTCTTTTTGGCAAAACTCCTGTTGCCACAGTCCACAGGTAACTGTAACAAATACTAAAACAGTTTACTGATAAACATATTATTATGCCCCCCTTCGAAGAGGATGAGGTATATTGCTTTGTACATGTCGGTCGGTCCGTCGGTCTGTCGGTCGGTCGGTCCGTTCACCAGATGGTTTCCGGATGGTAACCCAAGAATGCCAACGCCTAGGCTCATGAAACTTTATAGGTACAAGGTCACAGTGACTCGAAACAGTAAAAATGATTTAAGATAAACTATCTATAATGAAACACACTTTAAACAGCAAACAACAATACATTCCTTTTGAAATGTTACATGGCTACGGCTTAGAATGCCGCTTCGACACCTGTTCCCTGTCCCTCTCCAGCTTCCCAACAGTGGATCGCCTTACCAGATCTGAGTTAAATCTTAATGACTTAATGTCCTCACTCATTGGACCTAGTTTGTTTTTTATTGCACGCAACTCCGCCGTGTTCTCTCTTATGGCTCTAATGATCTCCCTGTTATCACTGCTTAACTGGTTGACTAAGTCAGTGAAGGCTTGTCTCAGCACTTCGTTTGACGAAGAGCTAGCAGCTTGCACAACGTTGACGCACTCCCCGACGGAGCTAACGGGACGCTCTGGTTCCGCGACTTGCCTCGGGTTTTCTGCAGTTGCCGGACAACATAACTCCTCCAGGAATGACTCGGCAATGCCATTGCCCAAAAATTCGGGTTCGTCCGTTAACGGGGTGTTCACCTCTGCTCTCACCGTTGACGACTGCGAGAATGTTCTTGGAGCATTCACTGTCTCATTCATGTACGTCGGCATCGGGAAGGGGATCGTTGCCGGCCACAGGTTTAGGGCTGGTGCCTGAATTGCACGAAAGAGTGGCGATTGACTAGGCACTCTTTCCACACTTATCGCGTTGATTTCCACCGGCTTCTCTACTGGTTTAAAAGCAGACACGGAAGGTGAGGCCGAAGGCGTTAGTAAACTACCGGTAGCCTGAGACAGCCAGTCGGGTAAGACTGCTTCCTCCGCGTCTTGTTCGAATATACCCTCATAGTCATCTTCAGGATCGGCCTCCTCTAAGTCCATCAAGTTGTGAACCTCGACGGGATTTTCTGCTTTCCTAAGGATTTGCGAAAGATCCACTACTCCTGCTCGTTTTGCCTCGTCGACATGACGCTTATACCGCGTGATATGGTTAGTGAGATCTGCCACTTCAGTACACCGGAAGTTACACAATCCGCAGGAAAATGGAGCCTGGTCCATCGGCACATGGTGCTTCAGGATGTGGCCAATCAACCTCCCTTTTCTATCAGTTTTCCCGCACACTTTGCATCGGTATCTACGCCTAGGGCGCTGTTGCGCTAGAACCTTGGGAATCATCTTTTTCTGAAATTTAGTAATTATTTTATAATGACTTTGTCTATGTCTATGAAATTAAATAACGTTTTAATATTCTTTCACTCGCCACTGTCACACAGCCATGCATTTTCACCGTTCTCAGCTTATTGTTATTAAAATTACCTTACTCCCAAATTGTTACAAATGTACATGTTATTAAACATAAATATAAAGTTTTAGAATATAATGTTCACTGATGGCACGCTGGTTTATGGTTTTATATTTTTTAAAATTTTCCTCCGTGCAGACAACACCCATCTCGGTAGTATCCCTGCTTTGCATGGCTTGAGCTTGTTGTGGTGTACCACTCTGGTTTGGCCTTCTTTGTTTAGCTTGATGGTGAAGTTGATATCGGAGAATTTTGCTGTTAAAAGATAGGGACCATCGTATGCCCTTTCCAACTTAGGGTTGACGCCGACCTTCCTAGTTTCATGCAGGCACCACACCACGTCACCGACTTGATAGTGATGAAAGGACAGCTTGGCATCGTAGACTTCTTTGCTGCGTCGAGCGACCTTTCCGATGTGTTTCCTAGCCACCTCGTGGGCTTTCAACATCCTTTCTTGCAGCCGAAGGACGTACTCGCCTGGGTTTTCTTGCTTCGGTGATGCGTCAACATGGCTGTAGATGAGGCTGGCTGGCATGCGGACTTCTCTTCCTAAAGCTAGCAGGTTGGGGGAAAGTTTGGTACTCTCATGTGGGGTCGACCGGTATGCTGATGCTAGGCAGGCCAAGTGCTGATCCCAGTCTTCCTGTTCGCCAACAAGATACGCTCTAACCATGCTCAACATCGTTCTGTTAAATCTTTCTACTTGTCCGTTGCCTGCAGGATGACGGGCGCTAGTTCTGGACTTCTTGACCTCTAACAGCTTGCACAGCTCCTTGAAGACCCTGCTCTCAAACGCTGCGCCCTGGTCGGAATGTATTGCTAACGGGGTACCCCATCTCGCTATGACATCATTTAGGACCATTGATGCGCACACTTCGGCTGTTTGGTTTGGCACTGGGATGATCTCGACGTATTTTGAAAAGACGTCAGTTACCACGAGAATGTACCGATTACCGCGCGGAGTGACTGGGAACGGCCCAGTAAAATCGATCGCTAGGACGTCCCAGGGTGCGCCAGACCTGACATGACCCATAGGCGCCCTAGGCGGTTTTTGTGGCTTTTTATCAGCGTCACAAACGGAACAACTGGCAACATATACACGCACATCAGCCTTAATATTGAACCAGTAATAACCTAACGCTAACCTTGCCCTAGTTCGCTTGACCCCTAAATGACCAGAGGTCACACTGTCATGCATTCTACTTAATACCAACTTTCGCAGTGTGTACGGGACAATCAGCTGAAGGCAATCGTGTGTTTCGTTTACCCGCTGAAACTTCCTATATAGCACGTTTTCTACTAGTACGAGCGAGTCTCGTATCACCCAGTAATGACGTGTCTCTGGACTCAACGTTACCATTTCATCAACCGGCGCTTTAATACCATCGCGTATCACACTATAAATTTTAGCTATATAAGGGTCATCACTCTGCATGGCTGCCATTGTTACGCTTGTGAATTCGGTTGCCCATGTGTGCAGAGTAGAACTTCCCCTGTCATCCGATGGACCTGGCTTTGGTACCTCACACTCGCTACTTTTAACACTCTTGATCACAGGCGCGTTTTCGGTTAAAACGACAGGCGTTACGCAATCGTCTTCAAGTGACCCCGCATTCCCTTCACCTTCTTCCTTTTCGTTTGGTTTCAACAGCATTAGTTCAGCTCTCCTTCGGCATTTATTGCATGGGCCGCACTTCAACGGTTCGCTTGTATCTACGTCGCTGCACGTACAGAACCGGGGACTTTCACAGCGCGATAAAGCGTCACAGTGGGCTTGCTTATTACCTGCTCTATATTCGATGGAAAAGTCATACACGGCCAGAATCTCAATCCATCTCGCGATTTTCCCACTCGGTTCCTTTAAACTAAAGAGCCATATCAACGATTGGTGATCTGTTCTTACAATAAAATGCCGCCCCAGCAAATACTGCCTGAAATACTGGATGAAGTATACTGCCGCTAAAAGCTCTTGCTCAGTTATGCAGTAATTCTTCTCGGCTTTATTCAGCCCCCTGCTGGCGTAGGCAATAACTCGCTCGCGACTCTGCTGTTCTTGGCTCAACACCGCGCCGATCCCCGTGCCGGACGCATCGACGTCGAGGTAAAATGTCCCACCCTCATTCAGTGGATGTCCCATGACGTTTTCGCTAATAAGGGCATCCTTGATTCGTTTAAACGCCATATCACACGCATCGTTCCATTCGAATTTGGCCTCCTTTCTCGTCAGATCAATCAAAGGTCGCGCGATTTTAGCGTAATCTTTTACAAATCGACGATAGTACGAACCAGTAGCCACAAACTGTTTAACCTGCTTCGCGTTTCCGGGCTTTGGCCAATTGACAATTTTTTCAATGTTTGTCGGATCGGGACTTATCCCCTCTCCTGAGACTACGTGACCCAGAAAAACGACTTTTGACTGGAGAAGGCGGCACTTATCTGACTTAAGCTTCAAACCTGCAGTTTGGATACGAAGTAAAACCTCATCAGTTCTCAAAAGGTTTTCCAGCCACGTGGATCCGAACACCACAATGTCATCAATGTAAACTAAACACGTTAGCCAAGTTAAACCTTGTAACGCCAGTTCCATTGTACGCTGGAAGGTGCTTGCAGCGTTATTTAAACCGAAAGGCATTGTTTTCATCTCGTATTGACCATACTTACAGCAAAAAGCGCTCTTAGGAATGTCATCCTTCTTTAACGGTATTTGAAAATACCCTGACGTAAGGTCAAAACAGCTGAAGAAGCTTGACCCGGCCACAGCGTCTAAACAATCTTGGATTCGTGGTAGCGGAAACCCGTCTGGCTTCACCAATGCATTGACCCTTCTATAATCGACGCAAGGTCGTATAGCGCCTGATTTCTTCTTTACCAAAACGATTGGGCTGGCCCAAGGGGATGTACTTTTCTGAATAACGCCTTTCTTAAGCAAATCTTCAAGTGCTTTCTTTTCTTCTTCTGCGTACGCTAATGGAACCCGCCTTGGTCGCTGTTTAACGGGAGCTGCGGTACCTGTGTTTATGGCATGCTCAGATAGATGTGTAAGTCCCAAGTCCCATTCGTCTTTTGAGAACGTGTCTGCGTATTTAACTAACAACCCAGCTATAACGGATTGTTGCTCTTCCGTTTTTCCGACGACTGATTCTTCAAACAGTGATTTCAGGTGTGGGGGCACGTCCATTGCATTGGCAACCGGTAAGTCTGAAATACGGCTGTCCTTTTCAACTGTCATCAACTGTACTCTTCTCACCGTTGTGATGTTATCTCGCTCACCTTCGTTTTCTTCATTTGCTATAACCCCTGTGCAACAATCTATCCTCTCTGCCTCTCCGATTTCTGCATGGTGCCGCAACGTTACGCTCGTTGAGAAAGGGTTCAAAACTTTTACCTTACAGGTGACTGCTCTGTTTATGTTCACTAAGGTTGCAGCCATTACCAATGGGTAACGCTGAACGAAACCCTCTGTGGGTTCAATGATAAAATTTTCTTCTTTGTCTTTATCGTCAGCCTCATCGCGTTCAACATAAACATCAACCACCACTTCTGAGAGCCCCGGGATGGAAACATCTTCTGCAACGGTGACTTTCCGTAGCCTCCTTGTAGCGGGTATCAATGGGATTTCTTTCCCTTTTAGCTTGATTATATTCTTGCTTAGGAAGATGTCCGCCTGTCCGTCCTTCTCCCCAGCCAACACATCCAACCCTAGTAGCACTTCGTCCTCAATGTCGGCCACAACTGCTTGACAGATCACCTTTACTGGGCCTAATATAAGATTAAATTCTCCCGCCCCCTTCTCACGTATTGGTGAACCACCTGCCCCACGCAGCTTGACTGACCCCTTTAGGACCGGCTTGTCCTTAGTGCTCAGCTGGTCATACACGCGACTGGATACTACCGACCTCGAAGCACCTGTGTCGGCGGTGAAGGTCACTGGTGTCTCCCCTATCCACCCTCGGATATAAACGCCAGTGGTCAGCTCTGCTCCCCCCTTCACTCCAGCACAGGGTACTTCGCTCTCCGCCTCGCTTACCCCCGTGTGTTGTTGCTCGCCCTTTAAATCACCGTTGTCTTCGTTTCCTAACAGGACCTCCCTCTGGGCACGAGAGAAGCCCCTCTCTCGTTTAAATGTTCCCGAGATGGCGTTGCACCGTTAGACTTCGTGGGAAATGACGTATCCCTTGTTTGGTTTAGCGGACAGTCTCTTGCGTAGTGGCCGGTTTGATGACACCTGAAGCACTCTACGTCTCTTCTTGGTGGCCGCCTCTGCAAATGTTTCTTTTCCTCTTCCAGTTTCTCTATCCTACTTATAAGAGTTTTCAATAACTCTTGGTCAGTAGGCTGCTTAACAATGTCGCTTCCCGTGTTCTCGGACATTATAGGCGTACTTCTCTTCTGGTCTGTGACTACTCTGCATGCTGCCCTTTCGGTTTCACATTCTTCTGAGAATTCGTCGTCATGCTCGTCAGTGGTATAAGCTCGTCTGGTTGCATGCTTGTACTCTCGATCGGATTTAATACCGATTCTCGTTTGAATAAAATTCACCACATGGAACACCGCCTCGTCGATATTCCTTGGTTCCTTGTGGTACTCGACCTCGAACTTCACCTCCTGGTCAACCAGCCCATCGAGGAATCTTCTCACTAGGTCCTCATCTCGTGTGCTTCGATCCCGTTGTTTATGCGCTTTATCGTACAGACGCTTGAGTTCGGCAGCATAGTCTTCCGCTTTTTCCCCATGTTTCTGGTTGCGCCTACTAAACTTGGCTGCGAAAGACCTGCTTGTCTCGATTACGCGGTATCGCCTTGTCAACTCTGAAGTCAGTTCATGATAGTCAGACAACACTTCCGTAGGCAGCTGTGCAAACACGAATTCGCTAGCCTGACCTTCTATCATCGGCAGCAGATTGTCAAGCTTATCATCGTCGTCCCAACCATATCTCCTAGCAATCGCGTCGAACTTCGCTGACCATACCGCCCAATCTTCTTTTCCAGTAAATGGTGGTATCTTTGGCACCGGACGAGTATTCCGCCTTATTGCGGGCCTTCTATAAATGCCATCAGCCCTTGGTGCGTGACGTGCAGGCGCTCGCTGCCTATAATCGTGAACACTTTCGTTTTCGTTGTCTCCCTCCCCGTAGCCGTCTTTGTCCTCATGGCAGTTGTTGCGATTGCCCATCGACTGACGTTGGTAGATGCCATCGAGCTCCCATTCCATTAACGGGTTTCCCGAATCGCGCCTATACGCGTCGTCACGTCGCTGCCGATAACCGTTCCTCGCCTCGCGCTGGCCGCCAAACCCGTGCTGTACGATGTCACGGCCATTGCCAAAATACGCGATATCCCGCTCATGTGCATATTGAGCGCCGACAGGTACATCGCCGTTGAACGCACCCCGGTTGTTGTAGTGACTTTGGCCCTTAAGAACGCGCAGCTCGGATACAACTTCCTTGAGCGCTCCGGCTACCTCGCGCATGAACCCATTGGTAGCGGCCATGCCACCGCCGCCTTCGTTGTCGCTATTTCCGTCCGTGTCGACTTCGATTCGCGTCGCGTCACCTTGTACGCTCGATGCGTCCGGCGAGACTTCCGTGCGCGCCTCGTCCCTTTGAGCGCACGTTGCGTGTGGAAATCGTGTTCCCCTCACGAGCCCCGCTCCGATAGTTACTTCCGTGTCACTGTCATTTAGATCACTCATGTTAACTTATTTAATCGTCACAATATTCGTGGAAAGTATCTTGTTGGGTTTTTATTAAAGATATACTGCTTAAAATGTTAACTTGTTATTTAATAATAATACGCGCAGACGTGAGTCCAATCACTGGATCCCTTGATTGTTGATTGAAAGGATCCCACTTCTGACACCATAAAATGTTGCGAGCTAACTGTTCCGTATTCTTGTCAGGAATAGTTCAATAATAGTTCAATAATAATAATGTGGTTTTTACGCTTATTTACTTAAACGAGGAAAACAAGTCATTTTAAAACTTCATTAATCTTTTATTCTTTAACGTCGAAATTCATAGAAGTTATATTTTCATTAACACAACGTAAACATTAACAGTGTAAATTTCTTAACGGTTCAAATACACCACACAATACGATGATTTCTCAGAAACAAGTCAAATATTTTAAACAATTCTCTCACGCAAGTGTCCAACACTCATTCACCACAAGAGTATACGTTTTAAATAAAATAAACAATCTTTAATATATTAATATAAGATATCTTTGTTGGGTTAAAGTCTATTATTTAGTTACAGTAGCAATTAATATGAACTCAGTTTATATTATGTTTTTCTTACAAGTTTCTGAATAATTAATAAAAGATGTTATGCCCTTGATGTTATGGCCTGACTGAATTCCTTAATAAAGTTCCTGAAACCTTAAATACTCGAGCGACCCAAAAGGTTGGTCAATGCCCAGTTTTTATGGCCCGACCAAGAATTCTTGGTCGCCTGCCCCAAAATTACTGGTCATGTACCCAAAATAAATGGTCATTGCCCCAAAAAATGGGTCAATGACGTCGATTGACCACAAAAAGTGGTCATGAACGCTCGAAATGCATTGAAATGACATCACGCCAAAAGACACCGCCATATTGGATTTTGAACAAAAATTTATGTAAAACAATCTATGGGCGCTTAGAAAGATGGATACACCACTTTAAACAAGTATTTAACAGAGATTACATCATATCTAAAAATAACCTGTTTCATGCCTAGTTCACTGCAGACAATAGTTCAAACCTGACCATAATGCAACGCGACAAATGGCTGCGACCAGATCAGAAATGAGAATGGTCTGACAATAACCTACGAAAATGTACTCATTTATGCATGTTAAAATAGATATACGACGAAGATAACAAGGTATGATCACTTAACATTATGTTAGTGTAATACGTGTGAACACACTTAGATACAATGACATAAAATCGAAGATCAAATGCAGTAACAACAACAACAACAGTGGACTTTGCATTAAACGGATGAAATGATTTTAAACAGCTATGTCTTTTGTTTGTATGATGCTCTGTGAAATGAACCAGTTCACATGCAAATTAAATTATGGCTGCTTAAATATTCAACACATGAGTTGTACAGCAATGGGTAAGTTAAGTTATATTCATAATGTGTATAAACAAATGTTAGGTACATTTGATGTTCCCATATGCAGGGCATATCAATATTTTCCAGATTTCAGGATTAACAAGTGGTGGTCCAGCCATATCAACATTTTCAGGAATCTTATATTTCTTTGCAATTTCCTCTATATCGCACTGAGAAGTGCATGCCACATTAATCAATTTTGCTAAAGATTTAGCAATGGGTTTGTCCGTTTCTAAAGCCTTCAATTTAGGAGGCTGCCAATTTTCATCCTCAGAAGTAACTGAGCCAAACAGTTCTTCTTCAATATTCTTAGACCTAGAAGGTCCTGGAGTTTCAGTGTCTGAAACATCCTCTGAATTTATTTGCACATGTAAATTTGGCCGATCCACCTCTTGATAAGAATATTCATCAAATGTATCATAATAGTGGGGGTCAACATCTGGAATACCCAGTTTCTGTCTTAATTTTACAATATCTTCCTTTGAGAGCTGATTTATGTCAATAGAAGATAATGGCAACTTTTTTGACTTGTTTGTAGGTGTCTGATTACGACTAACTGGTTTTGAGGCCTTTTTGACAACGGACTTAACTTTCTTTTTTCCCTTAACGGGACTTTTTCCACGTTTCTCTTTAGTAGTCACGGTGGAAACCTCAACCATAGAAGCAACATATGGTGTATCAACGATATCACCAGATTCGAAACCGGAAAACTCCGAGTCTCCGTTCACATCCGATAAGTCGAGAACATCGTTCTCAACAGAGCTCATTTTTACCAATTATGAACAAATATAAGAATACTTGCCTATAAATAAATATTTATAAACAAGGACAGCGTCCTTGTGAGCCCTTTTCTGTATACTAAACACAAAATATTCTAAGTTAAAACACGTGTGTGAAAAAAGCACTAAAAAATCGTGCCTACCTTGTCGATCGCCGAAACAATTATGACTTCCCATTGAAGAGCGCTTCCGGTTGGAGTGAGGTATACTCGATTTGTTTTTATGCTTTAAATCGCGATCGATTAGAAATATCGTCGGAACGATATGCTAAATTATACATGTGAAAGCCAGAAGGCTTTATGGAAAATAATGGGTCTTATGGCGTTTATGCCAGCCCAGCTCAAGCCCCGCCTGCGCAAACAGCCTGAGCATTTGCGCAGTCTGGACAGAGGCAAAGCTTTCCCCTATAAAATCACTCAAAGTGGTTTATAATGGTCTCATTATGTATTTCCTGATCAGACAGGGCCCTCGTTTGGCCAGTTATGGGTCCGAAATTCGGCTCCATTCCCCCCTTAAAATAGTACACTGTAACTCCAATATAGCGCGGTCAATGGGGTCCAAGCCGCGAAACAGCGTTATAACGGATCCGCGTTATAGGTTTTGAGCTCATTTACTGCAGGGCGCTATAGAAAAACAGGTATAGAATAGCCTATAATATAGGTCATGTATATTGCCATGCTGTGTTTACGCAAATACATGCATATAAACCAAATCGTATCGATAACAGTATACATACCGCTTTTCTTATGTGCACATTTATCCGATAATCCAATAAAATTGCAACATCACTTAAAAAATAATAATCTTGAACATTAATGACGATATATGTTTAAAAAATTCGTAAACACAACCGTACGCATATATGCCATTTTCAGAACTGTTAAGAGTACAGTGCATTATGGGGCAGAGCTTTCATTGGACGAGCGACTTTAAATTTAGATTGAATGCAATACGACTCATGTACAAAAAAAATTGTTTTAATGCGTCATACGCTTGCAAAAATCGTGTTTCCCAGGGACTTTCTGATACCGCGCGAAAATGAAAGTGAAACTCTAGCTGTGAACAATTACCGGTACACTGCGTTCGCATGTAAATAAATCGTCTGCATTATTTAATTTCTTATACACGAACTGAAAGATTAAATGACATAATACTAGAATGATAATGAAATGACAGAAAAAGTTGTTTTATACAGTAGGCAGTATATTTCACAGCCGCTCATTTAATATAGTCAAACTGCAACCATATCAAAGTAAGAATGTTTCAATCATTTTGAATTACTTTAATTGTATAACTATCCCGCTTGCACTTAACTTATGGAAATTATCGCACTGAACCGCTCGGATGAGGAATACATGTAATAAACACTGACACGCGAGTTTTTCAAACCTTTATTGACATTACACAACAGATTAACACCAATTAGCTGTCGGTGTTGTTTAACCTCGAGGCGATTATAATCGGTTCAACGGACGGTTGAATAAAGCAATCAACATGTGATTGCCGCCATCTTTGAATTGTCTGAAAATACATGAAGTTGCATAATACGGATTTGAATCAGAAATAAAATGGAAGGTTGGAGAAAAAATGGGATCCAAGCATCCTCCGCGTTATATTGGATTCAGCGTTATAACGGAGCGGGTTATATTGGAGTTACAGTGTATACTTTTTTCCCCTATTTCAGCTAAAAATTCCCCCCTTAAAAAATTTTTTTTTTTTTTTACTTGTATACCTATGTTGCCAGCTGATATCGTGCTATTAACTTTTGATTAAATGTACATTTATGTAAATTACATTAAAATATAACAATTTTAAGTGTTGAATGGTTGGTGAAAAGATCTTGTAAAATTCCCCTTTTCGCCCAAAACAATGCGAAATTCCCCCCGCTAAGGGCCCCGGCTCCAATCCTCCAAAGTCTAGCAAGGGCCTTGCTAGACTGCAAGATGCGTAATCTGGGTGGGATATAGCTATAATGAGCGCATATGGCATAAGACCCATTTTTGCATGACACAAGTCTTTAAAAACCTCATTGCTATTTGTAAATGGCACATTTTAGCACAATGCTTTACGATATAAAATTGAATTCAAAATAGCAAATATAGCAAACTGGCAAATTAGGGTAGCCTATTCAGGCGTTCAGGAACCATTTCCAGAGGTGCTGACCAAGTACAGAAAACATTTGTGGTTAGATCATTAAACGATTTCCATCTCATTGAGACACTACTATTTCAGTAGTGTTTGTTTTCTCACCTTGAAAGCAAAACTGTGTTTATCGATTAAGTCAATTAACTCTTCCCTTGACGATTTAGTGACTGCGTACAGACCCTGAAATTCTGCAAGATGGATTTTAACGTGCAATTGTAACTGAGCCACAATTCGTGTCTATGTGTCATTTGAACATTGAGAGAGTAGTCCGGAATTCCTTACACTGAACAGTGTTACATGCTTTACCCTGTGCACATACACAGTGATGTGGCTCAAGTTCAATGGGATTTCTCTCAAATCAGCCACTAAAATATTTGAATGTATTCAATCGTGTCTGCTGGTGTTATGTATAGGTCAAGTATCCCTCCGTGGTGACTAATTTCTAAAGAGTTCTTTTTCTCTTCATACATAAAAGCCATTTAACAATCTGAGACTTGTATTATGTGGCTATTTCTAATATCCTACTGGTATATGCTTTTTGAGTATTTTGATGACATCAATTGCATTCTAACTTAAAATATTAATTTTAAGTGTGTGTTTTCTGTTGTATGGGGCTTTTGACGAAAAATGCTTTATTGAAATATAGCTGCCAAAACGATGTTTGTACTGGTGTCTGAAATATTATTGAAATTATTGGAAGATGACATCAAAATTATGCCAGGCTTGGAAAAGGAAAAGGAAAAGCCAGATATTATGTTTTGAAAGTTGGCAGTATTATAATGGGAACCTATCAGATTGAAATACGTGTAATTTAAATTATAAAAGCACATAGACTGGAGTGTCAGAGTCGCAGAAATTCATCTGCAAGCATGAAAGGAAAACAATGTTTAATAAGTTTTCGAGAGTTGCAGTGCTAGAAAAGATGAGAGATGTGAATATTTTGGTAAAAATGGATGGGAATGTAAAGGATAGGAAGGGGATCTGATTGGAAAAATAAGTGTTACATTTCCGTATTACCTTACGATGATCTTCATATATTTAAATTACAGATGGAGGACAAGATTTAACAAGATGTGTTTGTGAAACACAATGTCCCCCTATATGATGTTTGACCTTGAAGAATGACCTTGACCTTGTGAAGGATGACCTTGATCTTGACCTTTCAGCACTCAAAATGTGCAGCTCTATGAGATACACATGCATGCCAAATATCAAGTTGCTATCTTCAATATTGCAAAAGTATTCATAAAATAAGCGATTTGGGCCACATATATTTGACCTCTGACCTTGAAGGATGACCTTGACCTTGACCTTTCACCACTCAAAATGTGCAGCTCCATGAGATGCACATGCATGCCAAATATCAAGTTGCTGTCTTCAATATTGCAAAAGTATTTATAAAATAAGCGATTTGGGCCACATATATTTGACCTCTGACCTTGAAGGATGACCTTGACCTTGACCTTTGACCACTCAAAATGTGCAGCTCCATGAGATACACATGCATGCCAAATATCAAGTTGCTATCTTCAATATTGCAAAAGTATTCATAAAATTAGTGATTTTGGCCACATATAATTGACCTCTGACCTTGAAGGATGACCTTGACCTGGACCTTTCACCACTTAAAATGTGCAGCTTCATGAGATACACATGCATGCCAAATATGAAGTTGCTATCTTCAATATAGCAAAAGTTATTGCAAAATGTTAAAGTTGGCGCAAACAGACCAACAGACCAACGGACCAACAGTCAGGGCAAAAACAATATGTCCCCCACTACTATAGTGGTGGACATAAAAATACACCATGACATGCATGTATCCCATTCATGCCATACTCTCTTTTTCGTAAGCCTGATCATTTATCCCTTTAAAAACATTTTGCAAAACAATCAGTGGCAGTCTTGCTTTGACCGAGTACTGGACATGATTTCAATCAATATTATCCGGATTAAATCATTTGAACACCACTATCACTTTTCTGACTTAAATAGTAAAGTCTATGCTTTGTTTTACCCGTGGACCTACATTTTAGTTTAGTTAAATTGGTTGATTTGCTTGTTGTTTTGTTCAATTTTTTATTTGTGTTTGGTTTATCCCATACACCATCAGTCACTAACTGTGAAACGATTATATCTCAACCTACTACTTGATTACTCAGGGTCTATGGAAATTACTAGGGGTATATGGAAAATACACAATGGGCACGCAGGGCTTTATTTCCTTCTTTGGGACCCCCCGAAAAACTGCCCTTTTCCCTAGGATATTTTTCCCCTCAGCAGGTAAATTTTCCCCCAGACCCTCTCCCCCCCCCCCATTTTTTTTTTTTTTAACTACAAATACATAAGTTAACCTGATCCAGTGTAGAAAATATAACATAATGCATAATTACATTATCTGTTGCCTTCAATTTGTCTTAAAAACAGCAAAATATGTTAAATTGATTATTTAGGACTTTCCTTTTTTTTCCCAAAATCCAGTGTTTTGCGTGATTTTTTTCCCCAAAATCCAGCATTTCGCGCGATTATTTTTCCTCTAAAAAATGCCAGGCTTTTTCCCCAAAATAAGATAAAAAACCCTGGCACATGACCCCTCTAAGCCAATCGGATTAGGTCATTTTTGTAGGAGGTGAGATTATAATGACATAAGAAACAGTAGCTAAAGAAACTTCAGCGTACAGTTTATATAGTATTGACAGACCTGTACGCTGAAGCAAACCCCATATCGAAAGTCAACCAGAGTCGTAAAATATTTATGTCACGCTATAAATCAAAGACAGTTCATTTTCTTGGATACATTATATAAATATTACATGGCTGACAGGGGGACAGTAAATTTGTCAACTTGAGGAAATACTGTCAACCAAGGCGAAGCCGAGGTTGACAGTATTTTTCCGAAAGTTGACAAATTTACTGTCACCCTGTCAGACATGTAATATTTATTTTATTATACCGAACAAACTTTTCAAACATGAACAATTTATAAGAACCATGAACAATTTTAATATTCAATAATTGTATTTAAATACAGCAATGAATAACCATTTATATTTTAATAACAAAAATAAAAGTACACTGGTTAACACAGTCAATTTCTTATCACTTGAGTATGCAATTTATGACGTTGTAAACAGACGACAAAATGGCAAGCAATATTGCCAGCAAACGTTTTTCAACCATAAGCGAGGAGGATTTGAAGGTTAACACAGTCAATTTCTTATCACTTGTTCGGTATAATAAAATTAATATTACATGTCTGACAGGGGTTACCCTGTTAGACATGTAATATTTATTTTATTATAACAAACAAACTTTTCAAACATGAACAATTTATAAGAACCATGAACAATTTTAAGATTCAATAATTGTAGAAAATTTCAGCAATGAATAACTATTTATATTTTGATAACAAAAATAAAAGTCCACTGGCTAACAAAGTCAAAGTATTCTTTCCTAATGATGCAGCACAATACCAAATGTCACTGGTCTCTTGAAATGATTCTAACAGTCTTTGCCATAATGCTTCAAGTTTAGGGTTCAGTTTAGATAGGTACTTCTCAAAGTATCGGACTGGACAAAACATACTGCCAGGGTGCTCATAGATCTTTCCTTCTCCTGTGGTATCATCAGGCGTATCGTCAATCCTAAAAGGATGCATTCATTTAATTGAAAACACTGGTCTGACATTTAAAATTGCCTGAAACCGAAAATAGATATTTTTGCTTAAAGATTAAGCGGTTTCACCCAGGTGGTTTCACCACTAAAATTCTATGTAATTCATGGGTTTTTTCCCTCTGTCAAACAAATTAATAGCCATCTTTTATAGTTATAATTCTTTGCAGTAACAGCCAGCTTTTAGTAAAATTACTACCATTTGAAAGGTTGGCATAATATATATTTTTTAATTGAACCTACCCGTGATTTTTTGTTGATTCTGCGATGACCTGGTGTATAAACTTTCTCCCGGTTGAATCGTCAACGACCCTAAATTCTCTTGACCTCTCCTCAGAAGGAAGTGCATTAAGTTAAACCACACCCTGTTTTGAAAACCACATTGAGTGTTAATATGTTAATATTAAACGGCACACTGTTGCCACTTAATTTTTCCAGATCGCTGTCAGATATTACAGGTTTGTGTTCGACACTCCCATGTCCACTTTGCTTAAGCTGCTTAACTTTTGACTTGTAGGCTTCATTACTTGATGAAAATTGCTGGTCTTTCAAATTAATGATACACGTGCTTAAGAGATGCTTGGATATTCCCTACTTCAGACTGTCCAAAGTTTTATTCTTTAGTTCCTCGCTGTTTTTTTGACGTACAGATGCACAGAAAAAGCGTAACCCAATAACTGGTTGTTAAGTTCCACTGGATTTTCCGCGAGATCACTAAGATCCATGTAATTTGAACGAAGATATTCGTCGTACAAGTTCATACCATGTTTAACTACACGTTTAGTGTTTTTAGAGTCCTTGTCACAATCCAATGCCTATAAAACGTCCACGCTTATCGTTGAAAAACGTTTACTTGCCATTTTGTCGTATGTTTAAAGCGGAAAGGCAAAACTGCGTACTGCGCATGCACGAATGGGACAGTATAATTTTCGAACAGTCCGCACGTGGTTGCTAAGGCAGCGGGATACAGTATTTTTTGTACAGTAATTTTTTCCCGCTGGTGGCACGTGATTGCTATGGCAGCGGGATACAGTATATTTTGGACAGTAAATTTATTCCCGCTGGGTCTGACAGTATTTCTATGTCATGATGGCCTATGGGAGTTTAGCATTGTCAATAAAAGTGAGGTATAATAATTCTACATATACTGGTGAATGAATATAAAATACTGCATCGGGGCATATTTTAAGGTTCAAATTGTTTCAAATGCATTTTTACAATAGATGAAAATAACTCTTATCAGCCTGAAATTCACAATTTTGTCGCCATTGTCGCTTTGTCACGTGACGAGTTTTCATTTGGATACTTTCGGATAGCCCTTGACATTTTTTGCTGAAATTGTAAACATTACTTTTATTTTCTGACATCTATTATTTATGATTAACAACTTACGTCTGGTGGATTCATGGTTCAAACAGAAATCTCAAACCTAAATTCAAGCACTTTTCAAGGACTTTTCAAGGCCAAATTTTCATTTTCAAGGCCGAGCACCGTACGTTAGTTTCCTTTAAAAACTGCATTTTCAAACCAGATTTACATAGTAAATATCATTTTTTTTATTTGCTCAAACACATTACACTTATTCCACAATAACTCATACATGTTATTTCTAGTTATTACATAGAAATACAGGTTATCCATCCTTAACACAATGAGTGTCACATATGTACAGTACAGCCAACGCGGCTCAAACATAATCCGCGGCTACGCCACGGCCAGATTATTAGTACGCGGCCGCCGAATCGTGTGTTCACGCGGCGTATCGCCGTGGCAATCGGCATCGATCCGCGCAACGACGCAGAGTCTGTATTAGCCTCGCGTAATTTCGCGGAGTAAATCCGCCGCATACGTACGCGGCAGATCGAGTGAAAAGATATCCACCTACATGTACATACATGTATGTGAAGCGTAGAATTAATTACGCGCAACTGTTAATGTTTCGTTCGATTATCATTATTAAATTTGTAATCCGAAACACACTTCCGAATTTTAATGCTAACGCGACCTTTGGCAAATTCTAGCGTCAAATAAACAGTGCTAAAATATCCTTTGTTTCATAAAAAGCGCGCGAAAATTATGCAGACATGTAGAACGTCGTTTGGAAAGTTTGGGTGTATTTTGTGTTGTATAAATACATGAACATCACGTCAAGCGTAAATCACGTGTTCAGTTGAAAAAAAGCACCGATTAGACGTTATTTCATCATCTCTATAAATAGTAACACATGCCAAAATGTATTTGATACTTAAGGAAATATCGAGAATGTTTGTGTATCGTAAATATTTACCAGCATTTGCTTTAAAACTGGAATATACAGAATTATCGGGTAATTAGTAGCGATATTAACTGTATAATATGAACAAAATAAAACGTGTTTACATACACATATTCAAACAATAGTTATAATAAGCTGATAATTAACAAAACAACAAATACGTCGTCACCGTCTTGATTATTGATGTGGCTTCAAGCTGCTAATTTTCTTAGCTTAAATATAATAGCAAAATCAACATGCAATTAATTCATAAATCAACCATATGCTGGAGCCTTGACCACTTGTATGTGCGAAAACATAATTACGTGACAGTGTTTATGTGTGAAATACATACACTACGGGCGGGAAACAAACTTAATTGGCCAGACACATTAACTATGCTTACATGTATATGCTAAGACAATCCGCGCACAATACATTTATTATGATTTTAATTATTATTATAATTGTTCTTTCAAAATTTGTAAACTACATGTAACTAAAAAAATTGAAGATTTTTTATTTCATGATGCGCATCGACTCGGCATCATGTCGCGGATCGCGGCATGCCTCGGCGGACAGATGCGAAGTTTCGCCGCCGCATACTGACGCGGCTTCAACGACTGAAGCGGCATCGACTCGTTTCGCCTTGCCGCCGCGGATCGCGAAATACGTTTGTTCCGCATTGACCTTTTCGACATTATTTTAAGGGAGACAACTCTGAGTGGATTTAGTGAGGTCGGGGGGGTACTCGATAATCTACTGCAGTGCGTCTGCATACAGTTCTATGTTGAAGCAATTATAATTTCCCAATAATTTGCAGATATAACTTATATGGTATGATATTTTTTTGTATTTTTTTTTATTAGCTAAGTATCTTTGATATAATTGTCGTTCATGTTTATGCTTTATTTCGATTTTATTGTGTTTAAAATAGGTAAAAACGAAACATGCTAAAGCGGGTGGGGTATGGAAAAATATCTTATTTGTTAAGTTTGGGCAAATTAGAAGTTTGATGGCATTTGGTAAAATTCTTTTCTTTAAAAAGAACAATTATTTTAAAACAGATAACTTTGCTGTATTTAAATGTTATTGAATGGTTTATTGTTATAACTTCTAGAAACTTTTTTTCAGGAATATCACACTTCACAGTGTCAACAGAAACTGGGATACTGTACTGAGTATCTAATGCTGCATGAAGATCAAGATTTCTTCACCTGGAATTTTATTAACTCTTGCAATAAATATTATACATCACCACAGTTACATAACTATGTTCTTTGAAAAAATAAAATAAAGATACTTCAGATGTGTGTCTACTTCATACCCTTACATTAAAAAATATCCTACACATTCAGAAATATAATAAAATGGATGGTGGTTTAAGTTGCTACACATCCAATGTTGTCATGCAATCATTTAACATAACATGTGATGTGTTGACATGACTATTAACACTGCTAAGAAAACATTTACTTTGAATTAAAATAAGTGTCCCTGGTCAAATGTCCATTGGCTTAATATCTATATGGGTGAAACGTTCACCTGCATCACAGTCATCCTTAATTGGTTGCGTGTTAAGCTATCCCAATTAACTACCAGTCATGGCAGATTTGTTCAAAAGAAGACAAGTATCGATGTTTGAAGAATTGTTATTGCTTTTACAGTCTTGACGCTAACCCCTAGCCTGACAGCCCGGGGCTAGTGATATGTATTAAATTTGGGCTATTAAAGTTTCCAGATTCATATAGTCAGGCTAGTGGGTATTTTAATCTGTTCTATTAAAGCATAAAGATTCAGGCTGCAGTTAGTTGTTCAAAAATGCTAAAGTGAAGACTGCTTGTATATGCTGGTTAGTCTGAGACATTCCAACAAGTAATAACTGTGACAGTTCAAATATTTGCTCATTAAAGTGTGTGTATGTGCAGGAGCTTGTGTGTGTGTTTGGTACAAGCTCATCTCAAAAACTGATTCACTATTTAGTTTTTAACCTAATAGAAGTTAAACCGGACTGTAAAATGAATACTATCATTGTAAAGATTTTGTTGTTGGGATGAAATATTATAAATTGTAATCCCTATGATAAACACAGAAAACATTAACCGAACGCTTATTCCTGTTGGTGTAGCAGAGCCAAAAGACCTGGAAGTATAGATGGTTAAATGGTTAATGGATGATGTTCCTTATGATAGTACTAGTAGGTACCAGTTGGTTTGTCTTCTTGAATACATCTGATAGTATATTTTAAGTTTTTCATTAATAAAATGGGTTTAACTTAGTTATCCTGATCAGTGGTTGAATCTTCAGGAAATGTTAACATAAGCACATAGTTACAATGTATTTGATACATGTATGCCGGTGACCCTCAACTGCAATTTTGGTTACAGACAGGGTAGCCTAAAGTGTAATTATTTCTAAGAGATGAACCCGAGTTGAGGCTTAAACTTACCAACCCATGAGTGAGTCAGAGATCAGCACTCTACCGGTTTAACTGGCCGGGGCAAGCTTGGAATTGGGGACTTACTTTTGCTTAATTATGATCTTAAATAATATTATAGTTGTCAACAATAGATTTTTATGTATTTTAAATGCACAACAAGTTGTGCTTGCACCAGAAGTAATAAAAACATATAGATTATTATACAATTTACAAATTTAACAATAAAGTAGTCTTGTGTTTACTGAAATGTGCAAATACCAATTGGTTTTTATTTCTGAAAATTTAGAAAAATGAGCTAATATAATAAAAATGTTTATTTTTAATTAGTGGGTGGGTTTAAATTAACTTGCACTCAAAAATTATAATAGTCTGGGGTTGTTTTAATTTCTGACATTTCAGCGCACAGTACAGTAACATTAGTAAGGTATGATCTTGTTATTTTTGTCAGTACCGGTAATTAATTACGGAGCCGTTAATTACCATGATACTGAACTATTAATGAGCAGATGGTCGTTGAACGTTATAATAAAAATAATGATTGTTTTCATTAGTAATAAATCGGCAATTTATCGCTTTTATTCTATTTATAAAGTCAAAATATCGGATAAGTAAGGTGTCTACTGTAGAGCGAATACTGTCAGAACCCCCCCCCCCCCCGAACCCTTGATCTCGCGTTATCTCGGCAGTCTCGTTACGCGTGATTTAACAATGTCGAAATCGTGAATTGGCTGTACTGTATTTACATTTAAAAGTTATTACAAACAAACACATTGTCTCTTTCTATGCTCACATCAAACAGACTAGTTCATTACATTTGAACAGCAGTCAGTTACTATAACATTTTGTCTTTAACAGAATTGATTTCCTTTTCCAGTTCTTCCAGCTCTCTCCTCTTATTCAGTTAACCACCCTGGTTTGAAACGACACTTCCCCATCCCTGCGTTTTCACTCGCAAAAATTGATCACAATGGAGAACCTCTGACGTAGTACACATAATCTGTGACGTGTACACATAACGTTTCGTACTAAATAGTGTACGAAACTTATATTTCGTATTCAACTTTTTTTGCGCGAAGGAATTTATGATAAATTTTCATAATATTTCCCTTAAGAACGATTTAAGTAAAATAATTAAAGCGATGATAAAAGTAATTTTGAGCATAAATAAACATTTTCAAGGCTTTTTTACATGAAATAAGCACTTTTCAAGCACTTTTTCAAGGCCAACCTTTGTTCAAGGGCTTTTCAAGCCTTGGACTCGTTTTCAAGCACTTTTCAAGCCCTGTGCGAACCCTGGGATTAAAAGACTGATTTCAAATGAATCAGGTAATTTAAAATATTGTTTTCTTTGAGTTTGTATTTACACTACAATTTGTTTACAAAACAAGCAAAAATAATTTAAAATACTGGGAAATGCAATTCTGAATTTGAAAACACTTGAGCACATGGTATGTTACTAAAAATAGAAATAACGTCATATGACCATAAAATCTCGCATCGCTGTTTTTCTCAATATGTTAGAGCAGAAAAGATAAATGTCAAATGTTTAAGATAGCATTTTGTGAAAAATATATCAGTTACATGTGAAAAATGTCAATCTTTCCGATCATGTGGTTGATTTGGGCCAATAACTTCATTTAAAAGCTGTTTTGGACCGGTCTTTGTTAACTGTCAACTTTTCGGAAATTTTTGGTTGACTTACCTAATGGGGTTGGTCCATAACTTTAAAGTCGCACCAGTCAAAAATCATAAAAAGCGACATTTAAAGTTATGGTAGCCAGAACTAATGCAACAGATGAGCATAGCAACGTACACTCTTATATGCCCTGCAACATTAGCGAACCAATAATTAGCCTGTTGTTGTTCAGAAGCAACTTGACATGCTCTGTTTGACATGCTAAGAAATTATCCTTCTATAACCTTCTTAATGAGTTTATTGGTCCAAAAGTTTGGCATTTAGGGGGGGGGGGGGGGGGGGGGGGGGGGGGGAAGGGAAATTTGGTCAGACTTCAAGAAATTTAGTCCAACTTGTTGAGGCTCTCAAATATTAAGCTACTTTTTATATTGGTAATATTTGGAGCGGTGAACGGCTGAACCATTCGATTTATGGTGGAATTTTTGCCTTCTTTGTCTATATTGTTGCGCAAAGATTTTGTGCGCAACATTCAAGCCCCGATATAAGACACTTAATATCAACGGATTGCAATAATATTTACATACCTGTGTAGATAATTCATTTCTCGATAATGTTCCATAAAAATTATGGAATGGCACTTTGATTTTTGTACGCCTGAGCAATTTAAATCCAACCGCTATTCAATTTTTCAATTTCTCTTGATTAGCTCGCTGTGTAGATATACATTGATAACATGACCTCGATGTAAAGCATCTGGTTTAAATGTGGAAGAATAAACGACAAAAAAATACAGTTTGCGTTCGTCTGTTGTGGTGCAGAGTGTTACATAGTAAACCGATGTTATTATACTTTTCTGGATTAATTTAGCATGGTTTATTTCCTAAAATGACAATTAAAAAGTTCTGAAATAAATTACATCTTTTAATTTTATACGGTACATAAATAATATTGATACAGATCGTACAGTATACCGTCCTATGTAAAGTAGAATGTAAGAACATAAAACAACACAGACAGAGGACAGGTGCGAAAAAGACATGCAAAATAACTTGCTGAAACTTAGAATAGTGAAAAGAAACTGCACCATATCTGTTTTGAACATATGCTCATTAAATCGACCAAGATTAGCATACAAGATCTAGTTTGTAAAAGTCGGTGTTAAAAGCTCATGTTAAATAAAATTACGCGTACACGTTACACCGTAATGCCTTCTTCTGATTGGTTCATATTTAAATCAGTTTCATGGCATGGCTACAGGTCAGTGATTGTTTTGAGATTTAAGCAGAAGTTAAACTGAAGAATTTATGCCTTTCTAACTTCAATCCGACAATATTTGAGGTAAAAATGGACTTCAGAACTAAAACTGAATGAGTTGGTCAATGTTATTTTGCAATTATACGCAAATTTATGAAAATTTAGACGTTCTGGTGTCCAACACATTTGAGACTTTTTCCCGATGAGATGTTCCAAAGAATTTAGCCCATACAAAAAGTATATCTTAATAATTTGCGCGTCCTATAAATGAGACCAACAGAAAATGTTTTACTTTTTGCCATTGACAGGTTGTACGAGGCTGCTATTTTGAGCAAAAGCAATCACTGATTTAGAAAGAGTAATCAAACTAGACCTGCATTACATGTTGTATTGGCAATTCAGAGCACGGTATCAACTAACTTTAAAGGTCCAGTGCCGATTTTATATCGAAAAATGCTATTTTATAAATATGTATATTCTAAAACGAGTGGTATCATCAAGAGAAATAGCAAAAATATTAAAATACTAAAAACGATGATCTTGTTTTCCGTAAACCGCCCGGGTATTTCCGCCACCTATTTTGGCTGTGACGTCACTTGCACTCAACGCTCATGACACGGAAACTTGTCCATTGTTATTACGGATCGAAGCGTGAACACCTCGCGCTTAATGTCAACATTGACACTCAATATCGTGCTATGTTAATACAGTTCCATTTATACAAGTTTTATAAAAAACGTGTGCTTTTTCTGTGTGTGTGTTTTGCACGACAATCGTTATTCTACTGTTAGTGTTGTTTTTTTTCGGGTGCAAAAATCGTGCGGAAAGGGAAACAAGGGTCTATTCGGTTTTGACAAGGATGATGTTACTCGTAAGAAATGGATTAATAATATATTATACGCATGTATGTATTAACGGCTTAGTTACAAAAATAAATTACAACCCTGCTCTTATTATTAAGAACAAATAGGTTTATAAGTGGAACAGCGAAATACAAAATGACAAATACATTTTATTTGATAAATAAACAAACAAAGCTACAGCTAAATAACAACAAAGTATCAAACATAACATTCTTGTTCTGATATTGAACTCAACTGAATTACTGTCTATTACACATATTATAAAAAGCCATTTTAAAATGGAATTGGAATGGTATTACTTAAAATAGAAATATTATTTACTAACATCATCCATTATGTTTTATTGAAATATTCAGATAAAAATGTAAATTGAGGAGGCAGGGTTTTTTTTGGCCCGATTTTATAGCCGAAATTCGGCTATGTTCCCAATCCCAAAAAGTATACTTTTTTCCCAAAATGTGGCAAAAAATTCCCAATTGCAAAAAAAAAAAAAAAAAAAAAAAAAATTTTTTTTTTTTTTTTTTTTTTTTTTTTTAGAAAGAAGTCTTATGTGTATTTTATCTCAATTTTAATTCAATTACATCTAACAAAGTATTATATGATTTTTTCTTTTAAATTGAATGATTATAAAGAGTTAAATCAAATTTAGTATTTCCCTAATCAGTGGACTTTTCGTGTGGAAAAAAAGGCTAATGAATTTATTTTCCCAATTTCATGAAAATGCCGATAAAATTCCCAATTCCAAAGCCATGGGCTATCTTCCCAAAAAGTGGAAAAAAAACCCTGGGAGGGTTTGTGTAAATTGTAATTATTAGTACAATTTGACATTCTCTGTAATGGGTATCCGAACAATCGATTGTAGGACATAAGCCCCCCAGGACAAAACCCCCCCAATGAAAAAATGAACATTTGGACAATTGCCCCCCAGAAGTAATAACAGGTAGGATATAAGCCCCCCAGTGCTTATTTTGCATCTGGATATTTGCCCCCCAGTGCTTATTTTAGGAGTGGACATTTGCCCCCCAGTGCTAATATCATATGTTGTTTCCATTAGACTAGTATATCTCTGTATTTGGATTCAGTATTATTTCATATCTCATAAATATATAATCATAGAAACTTGGATCATTATAATTCGAAATAAAAAAGGTCCAGAAACTCACTTTAATTGCCTAATCTTAGGTAAAACAAACATCTTAAAGAATTTGAATTGTTTTTTAATTAATCAATCAAAAGGATTATCAGCTTGTTAAAGGTGTTACATGTGGCTTTGATCATATACTTGTTAATGAAAATTAAAGGCTTCTGTATTTAATAAATCAAAAGGATTAAAAGGTGGTGATAATTGGACATGATTATCTGCTCAATCGAGTAATTTCGTTTAAAATTAGGCACTGGGGGGCAAATGTCCACTTCTAAAATAAGCACTGGGGGGCAAATGTCCGGATGCAAAATAAGCACTGGGGGGGCTTATATCCTACCTGTCATTTCTTCTGGGGGGCAATTGTCCAAATGTTCATTTTTTCATTGGGGGGGTTTTGTCCTGGGGGGCTTATGTCTGGATCCCGAACAATCGCTCCCACAGACAATCGATCTAACGCTAAGTTTGACAGGGCGGACGTTCGCTCTTATATAATTTGACACCACGGCCATTGTTTCATACAATTAGATGCAAAACATTAAAACATAGTATACGCCGATCAAAGGTTAACACCTATAATTAGCCTGTTCTGTTCTTTGTTCTGTTCGGTTAACACCTATAATTAGCCGAAAATTAAATTTACTTTGTGCGTATTATCATAAATACAAGTTGAGCAATTTTTCAGCTTCTCCAACTTCTCAAACGGTTTATGTAAACAATGTAAACAATGTAACGATCTAGAAGATCACTTTCATTTTTTACTCGAATGTCCAGTTTTTAATAGCCTCAGACAACAATATATACATAGACAATGATTGATTTCTAAGTTTCTTATGTTTCAAGAATTCCCATGGCTACCAGTCAAATTGACCCCAGTTACCATTGTTGTGTATTAGTCCATACAGAGTGTCATGGAGTTTATGGCTATTTGGCTGATGACATGTGACTTATCTGTGGATATATCACAGCTGATTATTGCAGACACCGCATGATTTTAGATAAGTGATTAGCATAACCCCAATTATATCAACAAACAATCATAAAATGTATTACTATCAGACGAGTGGTTAGCTAACCAAGGGGTGCAGCTCCTTGTCATATAAAAGTCCCACTCTGCCCACTTGGGCCTACACCATGCTATTATTTTGATTATCATGTGATTCTAACGGAAGTTGTATTTAATTATCAATGAATTAATATAATTCTTCACACTTAAACTCTTTTATTATAACTGGAAACAATGTTTTAAATTAAAATTCATGTCATTAGAAATACTAACATTCCTTCCCATTCAGAACCGGTGCAAGTATCCGCTCTATTTGTTTATTATTAACCAGTGCTTTGTGTAACCAAGTCATATTCAACAAGCTTGTACTGTAAAATAACAATCAAAAAATTATTTTTCCCCCGACACTAGCATGAAACACAGTTATATGTATTTCTAATCCGTGTTCCAAACACGATGGTTATCTTGAGCATTGACAAAATAAACATCGCTGTCCGAGTCAGAATCATAAAAAATCTGACAAACTGTCGCTTAATTCTGACTCATGCATGCTAGGTTGAACGGAAAACTCATCATAATCTCTATTTTCCATTTTCCATCAATTTTTCTAACTAAAGTTTCGAGAGATAATACATCCGTTCGAGAGATAATTCGTCCGAAGCTTTATAGTGCCGGTTCGTTATTGAGTGCATGTGACGTCACTCCCGGTTTGAATGAAAATGTCGAGAGCATCGGAATGTGTGAAAAATCGCGACTTTGTTCTATTCGGTCTCGCTTATAACACCGTATTTGAAATGAAGTGAGGTTCGAAATAGTTTAGATATGCACTAAATTCGATAAATAAAGGTGTTTTACGGGATTTTTAAATCGCGGCACGTGAACTTTAAACCTATTAGTATTAACGGCCGTGCAAACGGGATCGAACTTGTCGTGGGGCGAATTATATCAGTGTCTTCTTGTGGTTCAATTTCATTATTTATACTTAAATATATGGCAAATAAACATTATGAATGTATTATGAGAAAGGCCTACCACATATTCATCGTTGTTGTTGCAGAATGGAGCTTTTTGGTCGTTTATTGGAAATATACGAGATATTCCCGCGTTGTATACTGCGTCAATATTTTATGTGGTCGTGAAAAAAGCTTCTTTTAGATCAATTCGTTCCTCCGAATTTCGTACCAAAAATTTAAATAAATTCCTTATCCCAACTCGGTGATAGCGTCGTTGTTATGCCGAATTATGATTCAGCAAAAGTATACAATTTCCTTGAAAAAAAATTGCCAAATAATCAGTTGCTTCATAATCACATGAATTTCACAACAAGAGGCACTTTTGCTCCATTCGTCGCGAGGGATATGATTGAAGACCGCAGTGCCAGAGGGCCCATATCCGCGGAAAGGGTTTTAAGTGAACGGAAATGACAATATGTACTTTATTTTTAACCTTTACAAACGTATAAACAATATTGTTATACATATCTCTTTTAAATACGTTCGCACTGAAAATTTCCCCCATTGTCATGAAATATTCATGATTCGCGAATTATTTTCAGGTCCAACGATAGTTAGATACTAAAAGTGCCAAACACCGTGAAAAGGGCCAAACAGTTTCGTAAAATGAACGAATGATGTCCTTTTTCGTTGAGTAAATAAGGGCCACGTGTCATATCGTACACAGCTTTATCTAACCAGTATCGATAATCAGTGTAAATATATATTTTACACATAGCTTAGTATATGTATAGCCATATATAGATGTAGGTCTACAAAAGCCTACATTTGTATTATATGCAATCAAGAGATTTCGTAATTTTTGTATAATGTTGCACTGATAAGACGGAAACGCAAACCACAACGGAAAGCGGGTAGTCTGTACACTCGCGAACCATATTAATAGAACGTGAAACATATTAACAGATCGTTAATCAAGTACTATTATTTGTAAGCGACGGAAAATAAAAAAGTTAAATCATGTTAAATTCTGAAATAATGTGTACAATGCGACCAACAAGACGTGCGAGCCGTTATACATGCCGCAAAAACCGTTACACTGATCTGTTTTTAAACACCTACTGTTGTAGCAGTATATATTACTTATGAAAGCTTGTAGGCGTAGTAATTTGTACTTTTAATACTTGCATCAAACGTTATTAATGATAATCAAGAAAGCCAGTAAACAGCGCTGTTACCTCCCTCGTACTACGGGCGGGACCATAAATTAATTTTCTTTGAAATCTGTTTGGAAAACCAAGCTTGGGAAATTTTTGTTCGATAAAAATGTCAATTCAAAAAGAATTTCATCAACTCGACAAATCATTTTCTGAACATTAATGATACCTAAATGATGCATTTACACGTTTTATCGAAATTTATAGATTTCTGTAATCATATTAAAAACTTTCAACGAAAATAGATAAGGCATAAGCACGCCGTAGGCGGGACAGTTTATTACTGGACCCCGATGGACGGAATGCAGTGAGATTGTCGTAGAGTCTCAAGCGATCCAGGAACCATTTCTGCGTCGTTCCGCGGAAACCCAGCGTCTGCGTCTCATCGGTGTATCGTTGCGTTCTACCGAGTTGCTGTTGCAAAGACGCCACCAGTAAGATGAACTTCGGGTTTTACTTAGAGGTATTTCCCGCGACATGGGGCGCTATTGCTGTTCCACCAAGCAAGATGTCCGTTTAACGCTGGTTCGTAACGAGCTTCTCACGTTGGCGACCCGGGTTCGATCCCCGCTCAAGGTCAATTTCGTCTGGTGGTAACCATTGAATGTATTTTAGCAAACACTTAAATACTGAGTAGCTGGAAACTGCAACTGTAGTTAAAAGTTAATTAAGACTTTGTGTTTCTAGTCAGTAAATTATTTATTAGTGCTTGGACATACTCCGGGTACACACATAATGCAGCCTCCGGCGCGGTAGGACCTCATAAACTTCGATATGCACATACACGCTCGGTGTTCCCATGGCGTCTTTATGATTTCTGGACACGTTTCAACGGCGCTATATTGTCATTAAAAATCGTGTAGCGTAATATGCTCGGCAATTAATAACAATTTGTTTTGAGGCCGCAGTGGTTAACGGCCCAAGCTCTCTCAGTCACCAAATTGATGTGAAATAAATATATATATATATTATTATTTTTAAGTATATTATTGTACTCGGTGTGAAAAAGCAGATTATAATAACTCTCACCAAATACAACAACTGACATATGTATACTCTTTGTATACAAGATTAATCAAGGGGTTTATTCGTAAGGCTTTATGCTTCGGTCAGGTTTGTATCCATTTCAAGAAGGCAATGCGTTCGTTTATGATCCAACAATAGTAAAACATATCAATTTTCATAAAAGCCCATTGGTTTGGACGTCCTTTTTATGCATATGCATATGCGGCGTTAACAATATACTGTAAACGGGTATTTTAAATTGTTTATGCCAACGTTCAATAAGCGCAATTATATGTTGTTGTTGTTTTTTTATTTTAAAAGTTGTTTTTAAATATGGTTTGACAAATAATTGCACTGAATATTTGAACATGTTCTTAAATGCATGTATATTAAACAATATCAGATGCCCGGCCATATGAAAACAGCATGATGCACTCCTGCTTTATGTAATTTAACGTGGATCAGATTCAAAAGCACACATATAAAATGTAAGTTACCGCTAACCTGTAACGTTTGTATGTGATGAACAAAAATCCGTATAAAGAACCGCTAAGACATCGTAATTGTCACCGGAATGTGCAAAATGTACCCTAAATCTCTCGCTATACAAACAAGTTGAGTTACCGAGTGAGCCTAGCGGGCCGCGTACACAGCTACAGTTTGGTACAGGGACGAAAGCATATTTTCATTAAAACACTCACATATTTTTCCATAACATTAAAGAAAATAATGGTTATTAAAAATTGTAAGACAATTTATTAAAACAAGTATAAGATGCCATTAAAACAATTCTTCTGATATTCGAAATAAAGATTTCTTATTACAGCATATCGATGTTTGTTATTTGTAAATGTACTATAACTTACGTTTCCTTATTAGAAAGGAATTTTACATTAAAATTCCTCTATGGAAGTGCATTGGTCCTTGTTTTCAGGATTGAGAATATGCCCCGTTATAGTTTGAGCCGCTCTACGGGATAACTGGGCTAAATACATGTGCGAAAGTGTTTAAGTCTAATCAGGGACGACATTTACCGTCTAAACTGGATTTTAAATTTGGACGACACCTCCTTAAACGAAAAAAATCATTAAAAGTGGTAAGTGTCGTCCCTGATAAGCCGGTGCCGACTGCAAGGCGTATCAATAATGACACTTTACGCATTACGCCCAGTTTTCCCAGAACGCCTCTCATTTGTACACGTGTATGTTATTCAAATGATTTAACTTTTTTATGTACCGGCATCTAAGATTATTGTATTTAATATAAAATATTTTTTGAATAATGTTTTCAAGTTTCTTTTTTTTCACGAACACTCATTCCATGAATGTCTTATTTTTAAATATTCATGATTGAGGTATTGCTTTGGAAGATCACGGACCTTATTGCTTAATTGGTCAGCACACTTCTCGTGTTTCTGAACTATTATGACTTACGCAATACTAAGATGTCGTTTAAAGACTGCTCATAAGACGGATATCGATGAGGCGTAACCGTTTCCCTTATCGTCTGTGTTCTTTGGAAACTACATTACCCATATTGGGTATATTTTCGGAGAGTGAAACAGGGAAATTGAGGCTGATCTACCGCTTATCATTATACACGCGATTTTATTTTTTTAAATATATGCCATTATCAATTGCCCACGTGCATGTTATTGATACTTTGGTGATCTGTTCCGTGTAAAATACAGAATGGAGCCTCGTTCTGGAAAACCTGGGCTTCATGCATGTGGGTAAAGACTGTGCAGTCCGCATATTCTAGTCAGGGACGACACTTTCCGCCTTCACAGGATTGTCTTTTAGAATCCACTTTCTGTAAACGCAAAACTTCATAAAAGCGGCGTCTCTGAAAAGCCTGTGAAGACTACACAGGCTAACCTACAACGACACTTTACGCATGCATTAAATCCATTCTTCCAAGAGCGTAGCGTAATGTTTTCACGAGGTTCTTGACTTTGACCAAGTGTTAACTAAATCATACGCAGTTTTGGATGTTACATCGTGTTCCAATTGTCGTGCAGGGATTTTCTCACATACCATAGCTATACCTTATGATAAGATATTATCTAATATATTCTGGTCATATTCTTGCAAAATGTGTATCATGAAGCCGCCGTTCAAATAAAAATAAAAATACAATTCGCTTCAAAATTGACTAAGGTGGTTTCCGGAGAAAACAAACAGTAATATGTTTAGAGAAGTCTGCGCTATTAAACACGTGAAACGATGAAAGAAGATTGCTAAGAACTATATGGACATGCTTAGTACGTATTTATTTAAACATCGGTCTGTGACAACTGAGCTAAATGCTTGTTCGTGTGCACAGGCAAATCAGATACAACTCTTTAAGCATAAACTTTAAGTAGAGAATTCCTTTCAACGAAAATTACTATTAAAGCGGAAAGTGTCTTTCCTAAATAGCATGTGCACACTGAACAGGCATATATGAGACGGCACTTTATGCACATGCATTAAACCTAGTTGTCAAAGAAAAAGGCTTATTTGAGGTGTGTAGATTGAGACATAATACAAACAGAATTGTTGCAACATGAGTATTAACTACCGGTAATTAATTCACGGGTATATTTTTTAAGAAATAATCGACGTGTAAGCGTTGGTTATTGTGGTTATTACCAACGGTTTGGAGTTCCGATGCGTAGTAATTAAACCAAGAGGGCGTAGCCCGAGTTGTTTGGAAACAAGCATCGGAACGACGAACCGTTGGTTATTACCGCAATAACCAACGCTTACACGTCGATAATTTGGATTCTAACACAATTTCATTAATAAGTTATCCGCGATTTAAAGGTTATAAATGCGAATTATATTAACCGAACTTCCTCCACTTTTCCGCGAAAACGTGACGTCACCACAACGATGAAATCAAATGACGTCGTCTTCATTCATAAACAGTGCGCGGATAATCAAAGTGACGTCATACTAACAATCGTTGGTATATCGAGGTAATAGCCCACGGTAAGCTCCCTTCTCATTCTTATATGCATGCGTGTTCGACTGTGGTAGAATATGCATTTAATGTACCGGTATATAAATAAATAAATTATTACAGTCAGTTAACTTGTTCATTAATAACATCGACACTAACCGTACTCATAAGGAAAAGGGATTAGTATTCCTATGTTATGAATAATAAGCACTCCGCAATCGAAGGGTTTTAGATCTCGTATGAAAAGCAAATGTATACCCTGAATGTTAATCCTAATATACCCACAGAGATGAATTAATGTATGTTTTTGATCTCAGTGCATGTTTATCTTAGCTCGAAGAGAATACACGTTTATCTTTATTTAAATGAAGTCACATGCTGACCGTGTATAATTTGTCACACGGTTTCTTATTTACTCCGTATGTTTTGATATAAATCGATTGGTCATTGTAGGATGAGGTATTACTTAAAAGTACCCCGGGTATAATCTTTAGTATACTACAAAGTACGGGGTACGGGAGATGTATACTAAAATACCCTGGGGTATAGTCAAATGGCTTTAAGCGTATTTCCGTACCCAGGGTTCATTTAGTAAACTACTTTTAAGGAGTAGCTTAGTCGATAACGACCAATTGAGCTTTAATATTGGTTAGTGATTAATATACGTGTGCTGTCCTGTATCACATCGTGCGGGCCAGTAAGAAGACGTATAGCAAATTTATCTTACCGAGCACCATTCATTTTCAAGCAAACCGTAAAGACAGAGCAGATTATAATAAATCTAATGACGTCATTTTGACGTTTTCATTACTTCCAGGAGGTCATTTAATGATACTGACTGCATATAAAAAGCAACTTGCCTAATATAGATAAAAACATGTACATGTGACCTAGCTTTGCCAACGAAAACAACGAGTATACTGAAAATTAGGATAATTGTCCATGTTAATTCATGTTGCTTTTGATATTCAATCAGAAACGTTAAATGACGCAACGGAAGTAAACACAATTACGTAATAAAATAGGGTATAGCTAACGTTTGTCATAATATTACGTCGATGGTTGGGAAAACATGGTACTCTATAACATCAATTAATGTTACGGCTGATTACTTGCCTCGCACGATGTATGCGCAGCCTTAAATGTATATTGAGCTAAGTAAAAAGTCGTTGTACTTACAATTCATCTGACAAAACCTGATACATGACTTGCATTGACTATAACAGTATATATGTGCAGAATAAGAAAGGTATAGAAAAAGAGAACACCCCTCTATATAAACCGTCGAATAATGAAAGAATGCATACTTGTTTCAAAATGCTGTTTTGAAAGAAGTAATTGCAATCATTTTCACTTGTTGTTTACTGCATTAGTTTCAATGTAATCGTGCATTCTTCTCGTTAGTGTCTTTTAGTTTTAAGATTCAACAATTGCGGCGTGTTGTTCGTAACATAGTATTCAACTCTCTTCTATCTGAAAGCCCCAATCCCACTTATGAACCTGGTTCTGGGACAACTGAGCTTAGGCCATGTGCGTTAAGTGTCGTCTTGGATTAGAGTGTGCAGTCCGCAGAGGCTAATCAGGGACGACAGTGTTTCCGCTTTTATGGAATAGTTTGTTTAAATGAAGTACATGTATCTTTAACGAAAACCCATTTTGGGCGGACATTTTTCAAGAACGCGGCTCCTTGGTATACGTGTATGTTATTCAAATACTTTTTTCATATACCGGCATCTAAGATTACTTTATTAAACCTTAATATAGTGTTCATGATGTTTTTAAAGTTTTTTTTTCAGGAACACCTATCTTCAAATGTTAATTTTTAATATTCAATATTAAGGTAATGGTTTGCAAGATCATTGAACTTATTGCTTATGTTGGTCAGCACACAACTCATAATTCTGAACGAATAGGAGTTACGCAAGAAAGATTGCTCGCTCATAAGACGTATATTGAAGTGGCGTAACATTTTCCCTTATCGTCTGTGTTCTTTGAAAACTGCGTAAGCCATATTGGTTTTATTTTCGAAGACGGAAATATTTAAGATCATTAAACACTTCCCAATAGATTATGCTAAATAAAAACTCCCCACAACAAAAAGTGCCATACGAAGGTTTATGTAAAGGGCTTAGTAACTGCTATGAGCTTTATATCTCGTACGAACAGCTTATGTACACCATGAATGTAAATAATATACCCACAGATATGAATTAATGTTTATTTTATTTTCGTTGGCATTTTTATCGTATTGTGAAAACAGAATACACGTTTTCATTGGTTAAATGAGATCACATGCGGTCTGTGAGTTCAGGACCGTTTGTCATATCCGGGAGATAGTACCGTCAGATGCGAGACAGGACGCGATATCCGTTCGGAGTGCATACGAAAGGACGACGGAACCATCTAGCTCGTCCGGGTACCCCAAAAGCGCCACCGGTAACAGAAGCACCGCACTTCCGTGTGCATTTGTCATACACAATCACCTTCTAAAAGTAATGGTCTTGACTGACAACGCATGTACATGTACCAACAGTTTTACAAGTACTAAATATAAGACTTAATACTTGGTTTTCCTCTTAATTGGCTTTAATCACAGATCGTTCAGACGGCAAAAAAAAAACAATGTAGATTTAATTGAGAAAGCAGACATTATATTTAAACAAACAGATTAAGCTCTTAAACAAACAAAAATAGCACTTTTTATGATAATCAATCAATCAAGATAAATCTTTGAATCGTTTGTAGTTTTGCTGACAGCTTGGGAAAAGGCATTTATTACATGTATAACGACACCGGAACATTATCCAGTGGTAACCATGACGATTTGTTCATCCACACGACGCGGGTCCGAAATCAGGTGAAAGGAATATTTATATACTGCAATACATTGTAGTTATATGACGGAATTCCAAAAAATATAGCATTGTTTCTAAATAAAGTGAAATTTTGTTGTTTTGTTTTGTAAATAAAAACGAACATCTGTTAACCTGTCAATTGAAAAATAAACTGAATACAGATGCGAATTCTGTTAAAGTACGAAGATATTCAAACCTTTAACTTGTTATTTTGGATTTTAATTTTAAAGAAAAATATAACGATAAACATTGAGTGAATTATTGTAGGAGCGGAGCAGTTATGAACCTCGTTCTGGGAAAACGGGGTTTAATGCATTTGTGTAAAGTGTCGTCACAGGTTAGCCTGAACAGGCTTATATGGGACGACGCTTTACGCACAAGCATTAATGCTTAAAGAAAAATGCAGTTTTAGAATAGTAAGTATTCGCTACTTAGTGAAATATTTTTTCTCTCGCTAATTTGCATTCGGTCTAAAAAAAGATCGAAATCCACGGGGTTATACAATGTATATCGTCATGAAACTTGTCGACTTGTGAATATTCATGAGACACAAGTGCATATAACAGTAAAAAGTAGTTTGTACCTAGAGATAGTTAAGTGCCTCCTCGTTTAGAAAGCAGAAAAGTAGCGAAAAAATAAGACCCTACAATATAACAAAGCCGCTTTTAGTTATCTGGGGGGGGGGGTCGGGTGGACTGAATAGATCCTGGAGGTGGTAAGAAAATAATGTTCTAAGGGTATCAATACGATAGACCAGCATATTTATCAAAATCCTCTCAAGGGTGACATATCATGTCTACCAAATGCCCCCTAAAAGGGGCGGGGCGTATATAGACGTCATAATGCTTGGTAACGAGCTATTTGTTGATTGATAACGCATATCTTCCGTTGTTCATATGCAATAAAGAGTTGCAAGCGTTTTGTTCTTCGATAAATCAATCTCTGACACATATATTGATATGGCAAAGCCGTCACTATTGACCTACTAAACACAAATCAACACATAGATACCGCCCACCATATGCAATATGAAAGCTCTGTAATAAATGATTCTCATGATTTTAAACGGAATAAAAGTGTGACCGCGGACTGATATACGAACAGAATTCGTTTGTATCCCAGTTGAGTGTGCATTTTTAGGCGTTCAAGATATAAAATAACATGACTTCTATGGAAAGAAATAATTGACAACCTATCGTTAAATTGCACTGTGAGAACAAATATACCGAAATAGAATAGTATCATGAGATAAGGAAAATTGTGTAATTATCTAACCACACGTGTGAGCTGTTCATATCTGATTAAACGAGTGCTTGATAAATATTTTATTTATTCAGTAAATAGACACAGTGACACTACTCTTAAATTATATAATCCAATATATATGTGAACACATCGCGATATATACCATAATAAATCGTATAAACTTTATAAACAGTGTATGCAATAAAAAAATACAGTTAACTAAATAATAGATTTACGACGGATACAAGATAAACATGTGGTGCACGTTGAGCATTATTTAGTTTTTAATTTAACTACGTCTAATTATATAAAATTGTCTGTTTTGAAATCGTATGTTTGCAATTAACGTCTTTTTATAGATATTCCTTGTACTTTATATCTGGAGCGCTCATGTCGTGTGGTTGACCAGGCGATTTATAAGTAGAGTGACACACCACATCTTTATCTCCAAGCTTGTTTTCACAAATTCTAGCCTTCGTTGGACATTTTACAGTATCGGAGTAGGGTCTCTGATATTATTATATGTATGTTCGTCCTCATTTAAACTTATATGCATATCATCCGACTGAGAATTGTTCAGAAAAAAACATCCCCGACATGAGTCATAACTTGATCTTATTTTCATGACGATCCTTTAAAACCAACAAAAACAATTAACATCAACGCCGTATATCTTTGAAAAAGATATTTCTTGTTTAAAATAATGAAGTTATATAGAAGTCGAAAAACGAATTTGATTTTTTTTTAATTGTGATAGCAACACAGAGTCAAGGTACAATAATATGACAACTTCAGGGATAGATATATACCTTAGCAACATTGGAACAACAAACTTGGTTTATCAAGTACACAAATATACAAACACATGATTATATCCCTCTACAAATAAACCACTGATTATAGTAGTGGTTGACCCTAAAACATGATTCATATAATGTGATTTGGCTCAACAAAACACTATGGTAATTGAATGAACTACTATAGAAAATATTCAATTTAATTACAAAGACAGTTAAACATGTTTAAATAATTTTATCAAATATTCGGTTACACTTAACAGAAATACTTCAACATGTACTAGTAAAATACTCTTAACAATAAGGTCACAATTTAGAAAATATCAACGAAGGTCAAACTGGTGTGTAAAAAATCATGTAGTCAATTAAGAAATCCCTGATAAGTATGTGGTACACAAGCAATCAAAAAATGCCTTGGGGCTTTTTCGATAAAGTTCATTTTATGCAATAGAGCCTTTCCACTGCAAAAGGTCACTTTTGAGTAAGACGAACAAATGAAGACATGATTTTAAAATGGCATTTACTTTTACTTAACATACACACAAATTAATCAAAAAGGTTTATTTTGTTTTCTATGTTACAATCAATATGATATGATTAAAATATGACATGTAGTTTAAATATTAAAACCTATTTGAATTAATTAACAACAGAACAAAAACAGCCATTCAAACAACTTGAATAAAAAAAAGCACATTTTTTGGAAAGTCTGACATTTGTTGCAGTTTTAAATCGAGAGATTTATTGAAACTTGCTTTTGTGATTGCACTCTTGGTTAATGTGGAGAGGTCAACGTGAAGAATACTGTAACTCAACTGGTAAACTATCACAATTAAATATCAGCCATATATCAAGCATAGAATAATTAGCAAGTATTATATCATAGTTATAGTATAAAATATATCTCAAAGTGACATTTTTTTCAGAACATGTGATAATAAAAGTAAGAATTACAAAAAAATCAACACTGTATTGTCATTAAATTTAATATTTTTTTAAAATAAATTTGATTACATATAAATTCTGTTACAACACATAAACAAGTGTTTGTGGTGCAATGAGAATCCTATTGTATCTAAAGTAATAATAAAACATTCATTAACAATTGCAGTAATTGAAAATTTAAACCACATCACATTGCTCTCCCTTGTATGTAATTGATTTCAAATTTTCCAGTATTAATATTTTTAATTAAATATTTTTTCAAGCATTTGCTTAAATTATTATTGGACAGATAAAAAGTATGGTATACAAGTGTTTTTATTTGTCATTTAGGTTCTTTCTATTGCCTTGCATCTAAAAGATGTACATCAAAATTATAACATATAACAGTTAATTGATCAAATTGATTTTTTTTACAATTGACACCAGCAAATGATTTGTTTTGCTTAATATCCACAATGGCACAATGTAAATATATATTGACTTGGTCAAATTATTCACTCATTTACTCACTTGAAAATTTAATTTTTTATACGAGTATGCACAGTTTATACAAAGCATCATGAAGTATTGTGTCCCAATACAAAGATCAAAACTAACAATGAACATTAAACACTAACAAGTTATGTCATCATGATGCATGCTTACTAAAAGAAAAATTAAAATCTTAAGTTTAAAAAAATTAAAAGCATTCCACTTAATTATAGATATTTTCTAATCATTAAACAAACCATTACAATTCAAATTAAGATAATCTTCCAAATTTCATTTAATTCAAATAATCTTCCATCAAATGATGATAATTTATGTTTTGCGTCTATTATCAGCTTTTTGAAAATGCATACAGCTTTTATACAATTATTAAAAATTGTAACTAATTAATAAAGTACCGGTTTTCAATACAAAAATTGACAATTTACGGAAGATAAAATAATTTTGTCCTTAATTTATTAATATTTTTCTTTTATAATTTTCTGACACTACTCAAGATTCTTGTTTAAAAAGTGACTATAATGCGCAAACTGATTGTATTGTATACAGACACAAAGACAGGCAAATCAAAATAGAAGCGTCCATGAATCTTTCTTAACCATTTCTTTCAACTGGCACGTCTTACTATATTACTGGAAAAAAACAATACTGTAGTTTGTCTTATTTCATGAAAAAAGCCGATAAATGTTTGAAAATTTATTCAAGTTAACAATATTAGTTAAACAACTTTGCTTAAGTTTTAAATCAATGTAATAAAAAATATGTTTATGTTCTATGTTTTACCAACATCTGGATCAAACTTTCGAATACAGACAAAGTAGCAACACAGGCTTGCACTCTTTTGAACTTAAAATAATACTTTACATAATCACTTTAAACAAGTAATCTTCACTTGATTATAATTAACTATATATATCACAAAAACATATAACAGCAAATCACTTAAAGCGTCATAAATCCCACAAGACATGAACTATAGTTTTCTCTTTACACACAGCTTGGCTGGTCACATGACACAACATAGCTGGCCACATTAGTTTATTGCTGGTCACAGGCTTGTACTTCTTTGTCATTCTGCGATGTTAGTCTGCACCATGCCACTGGGTTTCGACCTATCCCAAAATTCTAAGGTGAGAGCTTCCATTTAAGTGTTCAGAATGGACAGCAAGGCTTTAAAACAGCCAATGCAGGCACTTAGGGACTAGCATGTGTTTATTTATGTTTATCACTAAGCATCCTAGGTTTGAATAACTGCTGCAACAGACTGTCTTTCTGATTGGACGGTTTGGATATTTTTCAATTGGCGTCTGAAAGAAAGGAAGACACGTTATTGCAAATTTCAGTTTATCTTTTTGTTTTGTTACCAATAAAAGCAGGAGATTATGAAAAGTTCTGCCATAGCGTGGTATCCCTTGTTATAAGGCTATAACTGGTAATAAATCACAAGAGCACCGCATAAAGGGTGCCACGCTCGGCTGCGGGTGCAGTTTTGAATAAATGAAAGCTTGTCAGATTATTTTTTTTAGGTCACAGTGACCTTGACCTTTGACGTAGTGACCCAAAAATGGGTGTGGCATGTAGAACTCATCAAGGTGCATCTACATATGAAGTTTCAAAGTTGTAGATTGAAGACTTTGATTTTAGAGCCAATGTTCAAAGATTGACAAAATGTCAAGGTTTTAGCACGACCCGAACGGCAGACGACACGACGGCGGACACAACAAGCTGGCTATGACAATACCTCGGATTCTCCGAAAACAGCCGAGCTAATAATACATAGTTTAGGAGAAAAATAAGATTAAATTATAGATATTTAAATGTTTGTGTCTTTGTTTACCTCTTTATTCTAAATACCTTAAAGTCAAACCATCAATTTGGCAATTTTGGATGGAATATCGGAAAAAGATAATTTTTGCTGTAAGAAACAATATTACATATTATCAAAAGAATTTCTGAGAAAACTCTTACGTCCTAAATGAAGTAGGAACAAGGTTTTAAACCATGGTCACGAATGACCCAACATTCCACTTTTGTCTTGAAACTCCATTAACCTCAAAAGAAACAAAACACAAAGATCAAAGAGCGCAAGTTCAACAGCTGGTTTATATGTTTGGAGAGTTTTATCAACTGCAGAATTAGTATCCTTTTTTAAGTTAAGCTCGAGACAAAAATTAAGACAACAAGAATGACATATGGCGAAACAAAGGGAAATCTATATGACTCCACCCTCCTCTGTATGTTGGGCCATAACAATAGCCTGCGTTTGTCTTGCAAACTCACCCAAGGTTCAAGCTCCACAACGTTCATAGACTGTGGGTCCTGCACCATGGTGATACTGGATTCCTGTGAGAATGACCTTTGCTGGCTCGAGTTCTGCGATAGTAACTGCTTCCAAACCAAACTCAATGCCATGCAATCCATGTTTACTGGAAAAAAGTCAGTTGAGAAAAGGAACAAATAGTTTAAGAGAAAATACAATCATTTTTTGGACAAATGTACAGGGCCGATGTTATGGTTCCACCCAGTAAACAGACTCGAGTGTCTCAGAGATTCATAGGCTTTCACATACATGTAAGCGAGCTTAAATAAACAGATATCATCAAAACCAATCTTCTAGCAATTAAATTTGGAGTTGGAAAATTACTAGAAATTGTGTAGTCATTCCATGCAACCAAGCTTAAATAAACAATATTTGATGATTTTGGTGATAGAAAAAAACAAGTTCACGAGTTTCTAAAACTATGATTGACAACAAGTATTTAATCAATCATCAAAAGCAACAAACTTTCTTTTTATTTGAATACGCAAGCAAAGCTTAAACTTCTTATACATGTGTATTGTGACATCATTAAAGTGTGTGTTCAAATGTCAAACATTTTTTTTCTCCATAAGTATGATTGGAATAAAGCGTCATCCAGCTTCATAATTTGTGCATCTTCATCACTAATTGAGTTTTGTTGATATTTTATGATGGCGCATGTGTAGATATTCTACACACATTTTCATTTGTCAAGGAAAGTAACTGACACTGTTTGGCTGACGATGTTGAACGAAAACCATTGCTTTTATTAATATATTTTTACTGCATTAAACATGCAAAGTCTCATATCTTTCACAGATATTGAGGTTTCTCTCAACAAAAACATTCTTCATTCAACTGAAAATTTTGTTAATAAGGTTTGAACTAAAAACACATATATACCAATTTTAAGTAAAGCTGTTAAAAATTTCTTTGTATTTCTTTGTCTCCTCCCTTTTCACTTCCTCATTGTAGTCATAGATGCAATGTTCAGATGTTACCTCGTTTACTATTAATGACAGAATAATATTTTAAGGTATATGTTCATTAATATTTTCGTGTTCCATAGGCAATTCAGTTACAGTAAACATATAAACAATATTTAAAAGGACATGTAAAAATTTTTCCTGATGTGATGTTGTGCAGTCATTTTGTAAGCTTCAAAAGATGAAACTGTAATTAAAAAGGAACTTGTTCATAATTGTTTAAATCAATTCTTTGAATATGTTATTGAAACGCAAAACATTCAGTGTATGGAATAATAAAAACAAGAGCTGTCTCCATAGGATGACATATGCCCAGATAAACGCTTTGATAGAAGTTATGAGCATTTTTTCGAAACCTAAACGCATTTTTTAAAACCTAAATATGGATCCTAAGTACAAGGTCAACGTCAAAGGGGTAAACATGTGTGTGCCTATGGAAAGGCCTTGTTCATATACACATGCATACCAAATATGAATGTTACATCACAAGCAATATAGAAGTTATGAGCATTTTTCGAAACCTAAACGAAAATTGTGACGGACAGACAGACGGATGGACAGTGTGATCACTATATGCACTCCTTCGGGGGCATAGAAAAGTATTAAACAAGAGCACTGCATAACAGGTGCCAACGCTTGGCTGTGGGTGCAGTTTTGAATAAATGAAAGCTTGTCAGAATTTGTTTTTTTTAGAGGCCACATTAACTTTGACCTGGTGACCTCAAAATAAAGCCTGTAGAACTCATCAAAGAGCATCTACATATGAAGTTTCAAAGTTGTAGGTGGAAGCACTTTGATTTTAGAGCAAAATGTCAAGGTTTTAGCACGATGCCGGCGAACAGAAGACAATAAGCTGGCTATGACAATACCTCGGGTTTTCTCCGAAAACAGCCGAGCTAAAAAAGAACAAAAAAGAAAATCACAAAACTTGCCTTCAAAGCTTTTCAAAACTGGGATCTTAGAGATAAACAATCCCATGCATTAACATATCGGCTATTCAAACCTGTACAGTAATTAACACATTGTTAACGTTAAACGTTAATTTAACAATTGTTAAAGTTTGGCCTTTTCTTTATTGTCATAACATTTCTTTCTCCTATGGAGGCTAGCATATAACTGCAAATGCAAGTAAGGTAATCTAAAATAAACATGTGTTTGGTGGTAAGGTAGAATGGACATGGTGCCTGCCTTGCAAGCAAGGTGTCCCTAGTTTGATCCCATGCTTTCAACATTTTATTTATAAATTTACTTTCAATCATTGGGCAACCTAAGCTAGATTTGCATACAAACTACCAACACAAAATTTAAGCGCAACATCTCCTTCCAAACTGAGGAAGCTTAGCGCAAAATGTTTCTAGTTTCAGTAACAGTGACCTTGAAATTGACCCGACTAGCCCCAAATACAATATCACGCTAGGTCTCCATGCACGACTGCTAAGTCCTGCCTGTAATATCCCAATCTAGTAACCAGGATTTTTCAACTTCATTGAAAACATGCTTAACAAGACAACTGCCAAGCAATATATGTCCCCTACCGGCTCCACCATCGTCAGAATATTTGTTTTGTGTTGTTGCCATAGCAACCAGAATTTTTGATGTAGGAACAAAATGACGTACATAGTGTCCATATTGCCATCTATCCATGTTTCAAGTTTCATAAAAAAAATATTAAGAACTTTAAACGTTATCGCAGGATCCAGAAAAGTGTGACAGACTCACGGACTGACGGACACACAGAGCGCTATCCATAAGTCCCCTCCGGTGAAACCGGTAGGAGACAATAAATGGGGTTAAACTACACTAAATATTGACTTTACAACAACTTACTTCTTTCATAAAGATCTTCTGAATTTCTAAAGTGACATCTAAATGGTCCATGGACGTAAGATCTTGTTGCTTCTGCTGTTGCTGATGAAGCTAAGCCATCATCTGTTACTGCTATTGTTGGTGCTGTGGCCATTGCTGCTGTGTCTGTCTATTATGCTGTTGCTATTTTCTTAACTGTTGTTGTTGCTGCAATGCGCAATCTTGCAAAAACAGCATTTAAAAAAATAAATAACTTTATCTCTATGTCTCACAACAACAAAATTAGTGGTTAAACAAATGCATAACATAATGCGCCTTCCATTTTATATCCAGGTGTACATGATATTATACACATTGTTCCTATACGTTTTCACAGAGCTTTTATGATTGAATGTTTTCACCATTAACATACAAACAACTCGGATTTGTTGTTTGTTGAATTATGGGGACACAAAATACAATGGAATAACTAATTTTGTTTTTCATTACATTATATGCATATTGCAATACCATACAATATATATGTACTACAATATATTGGTATAATATTGAGTTATATAATTCTTTATTTGCATTTGTCGCTGTTTTAAACAGTATTTCAGTCATATAAATGCCATCAGTTAACATACTCACCCACTTTTTTTTTGGGGGGGGGGGGTATTCTGGTTATATTCTGGTTGACCTTAATAACTGATAACTGACTTTCGCAAATCAGAGGTATGAGATGAATGACCGTGGCAATAATTTCATGACTAATCACAGCCTATGTTATATGGCTTGGCTAAAGGTCAAACATGTCATTTTCAGTTGTTTAGTCCCGCACTTTACAAACTGAATTAGCTAGCCCGGTTATGTCCATCATTGCATAATGCAATCATAAAAGTTGTGCTACATTTATGCATTTTGTGATACAATATGATTTGCCATAAGTGAGGATAAAAGCATAAAGCAACACAATATAACTAAAGCTCAGCATAACATAAGTATAACAAGCATAAATACGCATTTGATTTAACAAAAACACCATTAAACATTTTGATTTCAAAATTCTTGAATAAAAATACGCACAAAAAGTAATCCAACTTTGATAATTTTGTCACTTTACAAAAAGTACATGTAAAATACATCAATATTTGATAGTCGTCATCCAACACTTGTCCAACATGTCAGGTTTTGAAGTGGCCAGTCAATGGCTTTTTAAAGAATATAATATTTCGATGAACTTGTGATCTACATCATTTTGACCTTTACTAAACCAATGTTTAGAAAAACTGTCAAATAATTTCGAATGAGGGAAACAGACCTTTGTGACTATCAAATAATTGTTTAATCATACAAAAGTGTACTTTAATAATATGTTTCTCATTATATTGTAATAATTTCTAATAAAAATAAAGTATTGCAATAACGAATTCCCAAAACCATAAACGATATTCTACAGAGGACAAAGGTTTGTTCTTGATAACGTATAAAACAATATTCACGTTTTCAATAAGGGATTAAATTCAAAACAGAAAGTGCCTTAGTGACTCCATTTTTTCCCTATGTGTCTTGATGAGTAAGTAATCAGGTACTTGGACACTACAACATGTTAATGACTAAGACCTTCAAACATTGGTGTAAAATGTGCAATTGTAAAAACATGAATTGATGATTTTTTTTTAAGAACAGAAATTTAAATCAGGGAGTAAAATATGAATTGCCATTAAAATTATCTGATATAATGCCTTTTTTCCAATATATTTACGTAAGTGAAATATGAAAATATGAAATTTTAGGTTGATAATTAGCTGTGGAGGCCAAAACTTGTGCAAGTGAATTTATATCTGAGATCAATATCTATTTAGATCTATATCTCTGTTACTGCAATGGATTATAATAATGTTAATATGGTCTATTACTAAATAATAGACCTGTTTATTGTTGGGCCACTGCTGGGCTGGTTTTTCAGTTTTCTTATTGTTGGTGTTTTTTAACCGAAGTAGCGAATTTTACAGATTTAAAATTTCTTTCTCATTGTTATCTACACAAACAAAAGGTTGTAAATTTTCTCCTTTAATTATTTCTAATCTATTCTAGTAAACGTTTATTAAATATGTAAAATAAAGTTAGAAGCCGGTAGTTAAAAGGTGTTTCTTAGCAATTCTTGTGATATTTATGATGGATGCTGAGTTTACGGTCTGTAGTTTACGGATTTCTGTACAGTGGTGGGGAAAAAGTGGATCGGTCACATGGCGTCTGATCTAAGCAATTGCAGTAAGAGCAAAAACAATTTCAAGCTTTATGAGAAAACGTAGTTGATATGCATTCGTGTATTCAGTGAAATAACCATGTTATACTTATTTTCTGAAAATAGGCTAATATCTCACTGGCAGTAAGAGGGTAAATTTCAATCGAAATAAAGGAATTCCCGTGGCGTGTTAAACAAACATATTACTTTTGGTCAGCACAAAAATGTCAAAATATATTTAGCGTTATTATTCAATTTCTGGAGAGTGGGTTGCTTCAGATTCAATTAGGGCGGGCACTATGTTCAGGTTTATCATAAACACTTTAACCCTTACAGTGCGGGAACCGAGTTGTGAAGGCCTTTGCAAACAGTTTGGATCCAGATGAGATGCCACAGAACGTGGCGTCTCATCTGGATCCAAACTGTTTGCTATTCTGATAGTATTCTTTGAAAAAAAATGAAGAAAATGCTTATTTTAGAAATTCAGCAGACGACATTTTAGCAGAAGACAAATTTCCCAGCATGCAAAGGGTTAAATGACTGTTGGTTTTTATGTAGCAATAGTAAAAGGAAATTAATTGTGGCAATGCGGCAATAGTCGGTACTTACTGCAGTTAAGAGGTGGTCTTATGGCGCATTTATTTATAATTACCAACACAGTTTGTTGAGTCACGTTTTAGTTCATATGCAATAAATCTCTAAAAGGTTTGTTAATTATTATAGTGGGTTAGCTATAAGCCAAATATGGCTTTTTTCGGTATTTACTTATTATCTTTATTGTTTATTTTATTGCACACATGGAAACGCGAAACCGGAAAAGGCGCCGTCCGTCGGTCAAACTACACCAGCATCCCAGCCAAAACCTACCTGGCACCAGCCAACAACCCCGTCAGCTGCCTTCCACCCAAATGCCCGATCAGCTGCCTCCCAACCAACAGCCTGTCCAGCTGCCTCCCAACCAACAGCCTGTCCAGCTGCCTCTCAACCCCAGCCATCGACTCGGCCAATGGTCTTCAAACCAACAGTCCGGCCATCAACCCGGCCAGCTGCCTCTCAGTCATCAACTGGGCGACCAGATGCAGCCTGCAGCAAGCCAGCCAGATCCGGCTGTTCAATCGGGTAATGGTTTTAGTGAGGATATTTTTTTACCAGGCATGATTCCTAGTTTTCAGTCTGTTTTAGGTGATCATGTTCCTCAGTCAATTAAAGACAAAATAATATCAGGCCAATATGTAGATCTGGCATGTTTGTTGGAGGCCCCGGTAGTTCCTGAAGATTTAGGAAAACATTTGGTTTTGAATAATTCGGGTGAATTAGTGGTAAAGCCCAACATGAAACAAAGCATTGTGGATATAGCTAAATGGACTGACGCATTCCTCATTTTCTCAAGCATTTATTTAAGTGCTCATCCGGTTAAAATGCAAGATCTCTTAAAGTATATGCACACTATAAGGCTGGGGGCAGCCAGGGTTGGAGATCTTATGATCAACAGTTTAGGTTGAGAATGGGTAATAACCCAGCGAATTCGTGAGCAATGATTGATATGGAGCTTTGGCTGTTGTGTATGGGGCCTCCAAGGCAGCCAGTTCATGATACAGGGAATTTTGTAAGAAAATGTTATGATTTCAATTATACCAGATGCTTACGGTCAGTTTGCAATTACAAACATGCTTGTATGATTTGTGGTTCCGACCATCCTTCCAGGGTATGTCATCTCAAGCCTCGCAACACCAGTTCCTTGGGAGGAGGGTCTGTCAGGGGGGCTGTCACCCAGACCTCGTACAGGCCTAGAGCTTACACGTTCCGACCTAGAGGCCCAATTCAGGGGCTCCGGGGCCCGTTTAGCAGATACTAATACCTCAGTTTGGTCTCTTGGCAAGTCGCCAATCAATGTTGTTACGATTTCTAAATATCTTCAGTTATATCCAAATAAAGAAGTAGCTTCTGTGCTCAGTAATGGCTTTAAGCAAGGTTTTAAGCTGGGTTATAAGGGTTCACATCTAGGTTCTTCAGCGAATAATTTGGTTTCAACAAAAGTGCATTTTTCAGAAGTCCAAAAGAAACTTGACAAAGAGATTTCCTTAGGTAGAATTTCAGGTCCTTTCAAAGTCCCACCAATTTCCAATTTAAAAGTAAGTCCATTAGGCATTTTAGAGAAGCCAGACGGGGGTTGGCGGTTAATTACACACCTGTCGTATCCCAATGGGTCAAGTGTCAATGATGGTTTTAGTGTGGAAGACATTTCTGTTAAATATACATCATTTGACAAAGTGGCTGACATGTTATTTAGTTTAGGTACGTCAGCAATGATGGCAAAAAGAGATATTAAATCGGCTTTTCGTTTAATGCCTATTTACCCAGGGGACTTTCACTTGATGGGGCTTCAGTTCAACAACCAGTATTATGTTGACAAATGCTTACCAATGGGTTTATCTATTGCTCCGGCTTTATTCGAATCATTCTCCACTTTTATACATTGGCTAGTAAGTTTCAAAACTGGGATTCAAACTTTAGATCATTATTTGGACGACTTTATTTTTGGAAGTGCAGCTGGGTCAAATAATTGTAACATGCTAGTTTCTACTTTCGAGGAAGTATGCTCCGAAATGGGAGTCCCAGTTGCGGTGGAAAAGTCGGTCGGCCCAACAACAGTACTGACATTTTTAGGCCTGGAATTAGATACTGTGCAAATGACTGTTAGAGTACCTGCTAAAAAAGTGGAAGAACTTTTGAAGCTTTTGCAAAATTGTCTAGTAAAAAAGAGATTTACGTTAAAAGAATTGCAGTCTTTGACTGGGAAGTTGAGTTTTTGTAGTCAAGCAGTAAGAGCAAGTAGGGCATTCTTGCGCCGATTTTATGATGCTATGTGTGGCTTAAAAAAGTCCTATTATAAGATAAGAGTTAATGGTGAAATGAGAGAAGACATCCTGATGTGGATTCAATTTATTGAAGATTTTAATGGCGTTGTACATATTCCAAATAAAGTATGGTTAGATAACTCTGTCATTCATCTTTACACTGATAGTGCAGGTGGTGCTACTCTTGGCTGTGGTTGTTATTTTGGAGGTAATTGGGCCTATTGCCCATGGCCTGTTCAATGGCAAGGCCAACCTATTTTATCAGATATAACATTTTTAGAGATGGTCCCTGTTTTGTTGGCAATATGGCTCTGGGGGGTCTTTTTGAGGGACAGGAAGATTAAGTTTCATATTGATAATTTAGGTTTGGTAGAAGTGATCAACAAACAGTCTTCCAAGTCGAAACGTTTGATGTTTCTGGTTAGAACATTTGTGTTGTTAGTTATGAAATACTCGGTGGTGTTTAAAGCAGTACATATTTCATCAAAGTCCAATTACATTGCTGATGCAATTTCTCGTAAACAGTTTCACAGGTTACAACAGTTAGCACCAGAGGCACAAGCGAGTCCAGAATCAGTCCCGCCGGAGTTTTTACTGATGATCTGCAACAAGAGGCTAATAGATTGCTAGACAATTCCCTTGCTGCTAATACAAAAAAGGCATACATCGTTGGGTTAGAGAGATTCTCTGAGTTTAAAAGGCAATACGGCTTGTCAGATGCCTGGCCGCCTACAGTTGAACAGGTGGTTCGATTTGTAGCATGGCTATCCCTACAGAAACTATCCCACAAAACAGCAAAATCATACTTAAGCTCTATAGCTTTTCATTGCAAGCTGCTTGATGTTGTTGACCCTACCAAAAAGTTCATTGTTTCAAAAATGGTGGAAGGAATGCAAAAAGATAAGAAAACACACGATAATAGGCTTCCAATTACCCTCTCGTTACTGCAAGGGATAGTAAGCAAACTTAATATTGTGTGTTCCAGTGTCTACGAAGCAAAACTGTTCACTGCAGCTTTTATGCTAGCGTTTTTCGGTTTTCTAAGAGTGGGCGAAATAGCTGTTCCTAAAAAAGGTGATAGTATTTTACAGGCAGCTGTGTTGGCAATAGAAGATTTACAATTTGATCACAATGGGGTACTCATTTCAATCCGGCATTCAAAAACTGATCAGTTGGGCAAAGGGGTAGCGCTCAAAATTACTAGGTCAAACAGTGAATTTTGCCCAGTTGTGTGTCTTAACCAGTATCTTCATGTTCGTCCTCAAGGGCCTGGTCCCTTGTTTTTGCACTTTAACAAACAACCAATTACTCGTTACCAATTTTCTGCTATTCTTAAGAAAACGGTTTCTCTTTTGGGTCTAAATTATGGGTCTTACAAATCCCACTCCTTCAGAATTGGAGCAGCAACTGCAGCTTCCCAACTAGGCTATTCAGTGGAGATCATTAAACAGGCAGGCAGATGGGCTTCCAATGCCTACCAAACATATGTTCGTCCTGTTCCTGTTGTCATGCCCAGCCTAATAAATAACCCCCATTAAAAAGGTATGGTTCATATAGTTAGATTCATGTGACTAACAAAAACCAAGTTGTATTTAGGGAAAACCATCTGGATACTGGGTTCATCAATAATCAAGCAAGCCTTCATAGCAGCAAGATTACGACCTGAAGGGGCCAACCTCTGCCTTGAACCCAACATCATCTGGTGGCAAGGGTACAGTGGGTTAACACTTGCAGAATCAAAGAAAAAAATTCTTTCGCTTGCCAATGTGGGTAATTCTCCAGACTATATTGTGTTACATTTAGGTGGTAATGATCTTGGTCGTCGGTCACTGGTGGACCTTCGAAAATTGATTGTCGAGCTATTCAGGACTATACTGTCTATATTTCCAAGTGTTAAGATTGTATGGTCTGCAGTGGTTCCAAGGTCAAATTGGAGATATTCTGATAATAAAGTTGCTATGGACAAAGCAAGAAAGCGCCTTAATAGTCATGGTTCATCTAGGGCTTTGGCATGTGGAGGGCATTACTTGGCCAACTCTGACTTTGGAAAATTTGAGGAACATTTGTTTGAGAAGGACGGAGTCCACTTGTCAACTCTGGGTACAGATATTTTTCTTTCTAATATGTCTGCAGGGCTTGAAAAATTTATAAAGCATAATACACCAATCCATTACTGAAGTTCTAGATGCACAAATTTGGGGGTTCTTACAATTTTAAATCCCAAACATTATGTATGTTGGTGTTGCTATTGAGTCCAAAAATAGATATTTGCAGTTAGTTTGTATGCATATTTTTCTTACTCATATGTATGAAAAAAGAAAAAAGAAAGTTTTTTGCTGCTAATTTTTATGCAATTTTTTGCTGCTAGTTTTTATGCATTTTTTTCTGCTGGGTTTTATGCATTTTTGCTGCTAGTTTTTATTCATATCTTTGCCTTGTGTTTACAGTTTACTGCTTCCGACTCCAAGCATGCGTCCATCCGCCCTGCAGCCAAAGTTCTTTGGCAGTGGCCACCCGTCATCTCTGGCCCAGCTGGTTTCGAGGTTGGGGCATTTGGGCCATATGGCAATCAGTGCCGGATGGACGCTTTTTACCTGGCACATTTTTTGGGGAAAATATATATGATTTTGTTGGGAGTGCTGATGGCCGTCACCCGGAGTCAGCACTCATATACAATTTATTTGTGCAGTTAGTTATTTGCAGTTAGTTTGGGCTTGCCATGTTCGCAGGTGGCCCTTGCTGCTTGGAGTCGAGACATTATATGCCAGAACCATTTTTTTTGTTTTTATGTTATAAGGTCCTTTAATAAAAAGTAAAAATTTAGTTGAGTTTATATTTACTGTGTGAAAAGGGTTATTCATCGGAGTTTTCATATAGGCTTGCCCATGTAATGCTAGGTGGCAGTTTGGGTTTAGTTCTTGGCCTCTACAATAATATGGTCTATTACTAAATAATAGACCTGTTTATTGTTGGGCCACTGCTGGGCTGGTTTTTCAGTTTTCTTATTGTTGGTGTTTTTTAACCGAAGTAGCGAATTTTACAGATTTAAAATTTCTTTCTCATTGTTATCTACACAAACAAAAGGTTGTAAATTTTCTCCCCTCCCACCCAACCCATGTAGTTTGTTTTTACACAGTGTTGTTCTGTCACACTTTACTGCGTCCGTTATATATTTAAAAATTTGGTCAGGCTTAGGGTAAATATAGATTTATTTTAAGTTTTATTTGCCTGTCCACATTAATTTTAATAACATAAGGGGAAACTGATTGTTTTCTGTACTAGATTTGGTTTTAGTACATTACATATTCTGCTGGTTTGAGTTGCGTTTTTCAGTTTGCCGTGTAGACGCAGAGTACCAAACGTCGGATACAGGTCGGTCACGACTCCACTTCCGATGGGGCAGTTCGGACACCTCGGGTTCGTCGACAGTCGCTTGAAGTTAACAGTTCCTTGGCAATCAGTGCCGGATGGACGCTTTTTACCTGGCACATTTTTTGGGGAAAATATATATGATTTTGTTGGGAGTGCTGATGGCCGTCACCTGGAGTCAGCACTCATATACAATTAATTTATTTGTGCAGTTAGTTATTTGCAGTTAGTTTGGGCTTGCCATGTTCGCAGGTGGCCCTTGCTGCTTGGAGTCGAGACATTATATGCCAGAACCATTTTTTAATTTGATATTCAGCTGCAATGGCTTACATTTTTGCAAGATTTGTTTTATGGGCGTTTTTGTTTGTGTCTAGAGAAATAAATATAAATTAAATCAAATGTATAAAAAAAGTTTAGTATAAAAAAAGTTTATCTACTATTTGTATTGTGATATTTTAACAATGTCATGTAACAACAAGTTATACAGGTCAACATCGTGTTTAATGGACCAAGGCAAACAGTTAATTTAATAATCATTGTGTTATTTAAATATTGAAGACAAAAAGTTTGCACCAAGATCTTAATTTAAACGGACCATGTGCCATCTTACCTGTCTAACATTCCCATCTTGCCCAGACCACCAAAGCCCATGAGGCCTTGAACCTGACCCTGACGCAAAAGCAAGTACTGGGCGAGTTGTAGGACTTCATCGTCATAGAAACGGCTCTGTACAGAGAACAGACCTGCTGTTGCGCCAGCAGTGGAATGGATCCAGATGAGATATTGTGCTGCGACATAAGTAGTGGATTGGCTAAGCAACACAGCAAGCCGACTGGCTCTGAGAGGCAACCTAGACAGAAGAGTGGGAGCTTTTTAGTTCCAATGTGTACATGTATTAATTTAAAGCCTTTATTGACAAACTTCAATACATGCCAAAATCTGTGAAAAGGTCCCTTTAATGATTTTTTTCTGATTAAATTAAAGTTTTAAAGAATTCATATTTTTGTTGTTGCACTACTAATTTATTAGTTTTCAAGCATATGCATTAGTGTTTTCGATGCATTATGCAATACAATATATATATGATATATACTGCTTTATAAAATTTGCAATTATATGTTTTGTATATATTGTTTTCTTAGTAACTTTATCAATATATCGTTGTTTCTTAAATGAATGAAGAGAGGGATTACATTAGGCAGATACAACATTCAAAACAAGATGAGTTTGCGAAACACAATGTCCCCCTATATGACGTTTGACCTTGAAGGATGACCTTGACCTTGACATTTCACCACTCAAAATGTGCAGCTCCATGAGATACACATGCATGCCAAATATTATTGCTGCAACAATATACCGGTATATCGGTATATATCACAATACGCAATCTGCATATTGTATTGCGATACGATTTTCGTCATACCGGTACGAAAATTTTACAAACATGCATCTACATTTCGTTCAGAAAAGCCATCCAAAATAATGATATCAAGGTAAACAAAACAAAGGGGTATTTTGTAAAAATAAATTGTTACGTACAAATGGCATTCTAAAAAGTCTATTATACAGAGTAGCGTTGTTACATGGGAGCATTCATTCTATGCTTTTAAACGAATTATCGTTGAATTAATTACGCACAACTAAATGTTTCTTTCGATTCTGAAATGAGCATTATTAAATTTGTAATCCGAATTTCGGAAACATGCTTCCGAAATGTAATGCTAACGCGACAATAAAAAAAGTGCTTTATTCTTTTTCTCAATAAAAAGCGAAAGCGCGCAAAAATTATACAGACATGTAGAACAATGTGCAAAGTGTGGGTGTATTTGTGTTGTATAAAACGGGAACATCACGTCAGGCGATTTACGCGTGTTCAGTGGGAAAAAAAAAACGCCCGATTGGAAGTTATTTCATCACATCTTTAAATAGTAACAAATGCCAAAATGTATTTGATATGTAAGAAAATTGGTGAATGTTTGTGTTTTGTGTTATTCTTGAGCATTTTTATAGTAAACATTTACCAGAATTTGCTTTAAAACTGGAATATACGGGATTATCGGGTAATTGGCGAGTCATAATTTTGGTACAAGTAAGCAATATATTGCGATATATTGCAATACGGGTTTTTGAGCTGACAATATATCGCAATACGCTTTTTGGCGTATTGTTGCAGCACTACCAAATATCAAGTTGCTATCTTCAATATTGCAAAAGTATTCATAAAATAAGCGATTTGGGCCACATATATTTGACCTTGAAGGATGACCTTGACCTTTCACCACTCAAAATGTGCAGCTCCATGAGATACACATGCATGCAAAATATCAAGTTGCTATCTTCAATATTGCAAAAGTATTCATAAAATGAGTGATTTTGGCCAAATATATTTGACCTCTGACCTTGAAGGATGACCTTGACCTTTCACCTCTCAAAATGTGCAGCTCCATGAGATACACATGCATGCCAAATATCAAGTTGCTATATTCAATATAGCAAAAGTTATTGCAAAATGTTAAAGTTGGCGCAAACGGACCAACCAACCAACAGACCAACCAACCAACAGACAGGGCAAAAACAATATGTCCCCCACTACTATAGTGGGGGACATAATTACAAGTAACGTTCTAAACTCCACTACACAATATTAAAACAAACCATACTGAGCAGACGTTGAAACGGCTAACTCCATCCCTGCTGCTGATTTATCTGTTGCTGAGTGATCAAGGTTTGGTTGCATGGATACTGCTGGTAGCTAAATATGAAGCGCTGGTTTGGGGCATCATGCTGTGAAAGAAAATAATCTACGTTTACATGGCTTCTTATGTATCACGTACGGTCAAAGAGTGTAGCGTAAACCAAATATATACTAGTATTCACTACTCTGTATCACATCGTTCAGATTCAGTATAAAGCCCTGAAACAAATTTATGTTACCCAGTACATGTTTCATTTAACAGTATCAAACTTATAGCAAGGCAAAATTAGCTACACTGCATGACGTCATCATGTTTATTTCCATGACGCCATTTAGTTTAAACCTATTTACTTATGCTCGATTGCATCGAAAGCCTTAGGCTTATATAAACGCTCTCGAGTCCGTTTCCTGGGCCTAGAACCAGTACTTGGTGTCTTTTGGGGAGATCTAAAGAACACTTCCACAGTGGGGATCGAACCCGTGACCTCCCAGTTGCTAGGCGGACACCATATCTATTACACCACGGCGACCTTATGACGCCATTTAACAACTCTAGAAGATGTAAAACTTGAGTATTAGTACTATTAATTTAAACAAGAGCACCGCCTTGCGGGTGCAGACCGCTCATCTATTTTCTTTTTAAAGGTGAAGGGACTCTCATTTTCAATCACAAAGGAGGGAGGGGTGGAGTGAAGAGCGGTGCATTGTGTGGGGGTGTGGACATTTATTACATTTTCTTCCAAAAATGCGAAAAAAAGGAAAAAAAAATCGGGGGGGGGGGGGGGGGGGGGGGAGTGAGGGGGGTGGGGGGGGGGATTCTTTGGTGCGATGGTTGGACGGTATTTCAAACATAAAATAATAAAAATAAATATTTGTGTTTTTTAACCGTTTCATAAAAAAAAAATGGGGGGGGGGGTGAGGTGGGGGGGTATAGTGTGAGGGTGTGGTGGTAATTTGTGAGATGATCTTAAAAAAAAAAAAAAAAAAAAAAATAGGGGGGGGGGGGGGGGATTCGGGTGGGGGAGGGGGGGTGGGGATTCTTGGGTGCGATGGTTGGACGGTATTTCAAACATAAAATAATAAAAAAAAATAGTTTTGTTTTTTTACCGTTTAAAAAAAAAATTGGGGAGGGTGTGGGGTGGGGGGGGGGGTATAGTGTGAGGGTGTGGTGGTCATTTGTGAGATGATCTTAAAAAAAAAAAAAAAAAAAAAAAAAAAAAAAAAAAAAAAAAATAGGGGGGGGGGGGGGGGGGCACTGGCGATGGTTTGGGTGGAGTCTATTGTGGTATGTCAGGTAAGAGTAGTTTTGTCAAAGTATCAATCAAATTTAATCATAAATTGAGAAGTTATGGCAATTTTAGAGAAATTTAATAATTTGACCTTGAGAGTCAAGGTCATTCAAAGGTCAAGGTAAAATTCAACTTGCCAGGTACAGTAACCTCATGATAGCATGAAAGTATTTGAAGTTTGAAAGCAATAGCCTTGATACTTAAGAAGTAAAGTGGATCGAAACACAAAATTTAACCATATATTCAAAGTTACTAAGTCAAAAAAGGGCCATAATTCCGTAAAAATGACATCCAGAGTTATGCAACTTGTCCTTTTACTGTACCCTTATGATAGTTTGCGAGTGTTCCAAGTATGATAGCAATATCTATGATACTTTAGGGGTAAAGTGGACCAAAACACAAAACTTAACCAAACTTTCAATTTTCTAAGTATAAAGGGCCCATAATTCCGTCCAAATGCCAGTCAGAGTTACATAACTTTGCCTGCACAGTCCCCTTACGGTAGTTAGTAAGTGTTGCAAGTATGAAAGCAATAGCTTTGATACTTAAGGAATAAAATGGACCTTAACACAAAACTTAACCAAAATTTTCAATTTTCTAAGTATAAAAAGGGCACATAATTCTGTCAAAATGCACGCCAGAGTTATCTTACTTTGCGTGCCCAGTCCCCTCATGATAGTAAGTAAGTGTACCAAGTTTGAATGCAATAGCATTGATACTTTCTGAAAAAAGTGGACCTAAACGCAAAACTTAACCAAAATTTTCAATTTTCTAAGTATAAAAAGGGCACATAATTCAGTCAAAATGCACGCCAGAGTTATCTAACTTTGCCTGCCCAGTCCCCTCATGATAGTAAGTAAGTGTACCAAGTTTGAATGCAATAGCATTGATACTTTCTGAGAAAAGTGGACCTAAACGCAAAACTTAACCGGACGCCGACGCCGACGCCGACGCAGACGCCGACGCCGACGCCGACGCCAAGGTGATGACAATAGCTCATAATTTTTTTTCAAAAAATAGATGAGCTAAAAATGTTGTCATTAGCTACCGGTACTTTACAATAATCACATGCAAAGACAAAAAGCATCATATTAATTATTTGAATCATGTGCTTTAGTTCAAGGGCACATTACCTTGCAACAAGTAGTGTGACATAGACAAAATGTAAGTCTTGCACTTCCAGGTAGTATGAACAACATACATAGAAAGTTTCATGTTGATATGCAAAAAACTAAATGATCAGTTCAGGACACGAGTACACATAAATTTACAAAGATGTTTCTGAACCAAGGTTTGTCTAAATTTAAGGGCACAAAACTAATAGAATATTACAACATATGAAAACAATGCCTTGAACTTTTACATGGTATAAACAACGTATAAATAAATATTCATGTTAAAAGGTGGAAAACTACGCGACACAAAGTACACATGTACAATGTGGCAGGCATACATACCGACCGACCGACAGATTGATTCAAATATATCCATGCAAACCAACCCACGCAAACTTACTTTGAGGAGTATATTGGTTTCAGAATATTAGTTATGCAGTTTCAAACTGCCACTCTTCGATATGATACAGGGTATGTTACTTTATATTGGGCACAAAGCATAGCTTGGCCAATCAAAACTTTTATCTGTGAGAAAACCATCTACACTTTATGGTGATGAGACAAACTATTATAAATTTTAAAAAAATCCCCTGACCTACTAACCAACTAACAAGAGTGACTCCAATATACCAAGGGTTGTCATTAGTAATTGGTTGCAAATCGAATTCTTTGTTTCAAATCATTATGGAACCTGACCTTACTTTCTTTATCTCTCATACCAATCACTATTACTAGTATTACTATGAACAGCAATGGGTTGTTTCACATACAAGCCTGCTAGACCCTAACCAAATTGCTAAGTTTTATATGATAATCGCTTGTTTCAAACGCTAATGACAATCTTGGATTGTGAGGGGTTAATAATTGTAAATTGACGTTCCCACCTGATATGCCATGTTGATCTACTGCTATTGGGAAGAGCCCAACAAGAGCTGTTGTCCAGGGGCATCATGACAACACCTTGGGGCTAACGAGGCTTGTGCTAGGGGGCGGCCGGTGGACATCTTCGCGAGATTGGAACCAGGTTGATATTGGGCCTAGGTTCCTATTCCTCCTAAAAATCATGTTCTACGCACTGGCTCTGTTCATTAGCTCTGCGAGGTATTCCTGGAATGGAACCATGTTGATTGCCGCGTTGTCAAATAATTGAAGAGCTACAAAGGAATACATTTGAGCATAGAGGTGAGATTCAAGACCAACCTCATAGGAAGAGTGCTTTAAATACTTTACCCAACTTACCATATTGAAAAAACTGAAATTTGCAAAAATGTTAATGTTCATAAATAGTTGTATCTTTGCATTACAAATTAAATACTTGCACATATTTGAAATAGGTAAAGTTTAATTTGAGGGTGGTACACAACATTTAAATTAAAATTAGAGGTAGATTTTCCCGTCCGTTTATCAAGTATATATGGTATAACATCATTATAAAGCATGTGAAAAGTTGTAATTAACCAGTCAATAAACAAATAATTCACCAAAGGTGTGTGTATCAACATAAGTATTAACAATTACTACACATTTCATTTAATCCAATTTATTAAGCACGATTCTAAAACAACCTAAGGTTTATGGAGACACTTTTGAGCCTGTTTTCTGGCTAGAAGGATTACTTTATGTCTTTGGAGGACTCCTTATAAGAATGCTCCAAGAGTGAGGATCCAAGCCTGACCTCCCAGTCGCTAGGAAGACAACATGTCTACTATGTCACTACAATATTACATTTGAAAGCCTTGTACAGAGATAGGCTATTGATGCTGAAGCAGCTATTTGTTCTTATTGGGTCTTATCCTGTGGCTTTCTTTCTTCCTTGATCATGATCAAATTTTGGGCACTCTTGTTGTAAGCAAGACAACTAGACCTTTAAACATTGAAGCAAAAGTTTAGTATTTTTGTTAGTCAAATTCATTGCTTTACAAGTATTTAAAAAAAACTGTTTAATTATATATTCATTAAAAATGCAACAATGTTAAATATCAAAAAACAAAGTACATGTTTATGACATGAAATTTTGTGGATTTGTTGAATCAGAAATATTTGGTACATCCTAAATTACTGGATTAAATAATAATTAATAAAGGTTTTAGACATAATGTTTGTTGATAATTTTATTTCATTTTTGAGCAGATCTACAAATATCCACAAATATTACAGATCAAGAATCAATAATGGCTGTACAGTATCAATTTAAATACTCCCAGGGGGGTGATCGTATCCAGAACCTAATTGCTTAGTATACACCACATTAAATACATAAATGCCACCAATTATGCATTAGAAAAGACTCACCTGTTGAGATATAGGGCCACATTGGATTTGGGGAACATGGTCCTCTAAGCTTGAACTGGCAACGGTAAGACCCCTGGAAACAAAACAAGACATCTATTTCAAAACATGTATTCCAAAACATGATACCAGTATATATCACCTTAACAAGAGCCGTCTCAAAGACAGCAAAAGCTTCACTACATGTATTCTCCAGCTTTGATAGAATAATGTATGTTTTCTGTCAGTCAACTTATATAAAATTACAACAAGGGCTGTTTGTAAAACATGCATGCCCCCATATGGGATGTCAGTTGTAGTGGCAGCCATTGTGTGAATACGTTTTTTGTCACTGTGATCTTGACCTTTGACCTAGTGACCTGAAAATCAATAGGGGTCATTTGCCAGCCATGATCAATGTACCTATGAAGTTTCATGATCCTAGGCCTAATAATTCTTAAGTTATCATCAGGAAACCATTTTACTGTTTTGAGTCACTGTGACCTTGACCTTTGACCTAGTGACCTGAAAATTTAAAGGGGTCATCTGCCAGTCATGATCAATGTACCTATGAAGTTTCATGATCCTAGGCGTAAGAAGTCTTGAGTTATCATCCGGAAACCATTTTACTATTTCGAGTCACTGTGACCTTAACCTTTGACCTAGTGACCTGAAAATCAATAGGGGTCATCTGTCAGTCATGAGCAATTGTAACGGTCAGGGTTACAGAAGCTGTGATAACCCAGCGCAATAACCCCTCCAGAACCAGATACAAATAAACGTGAACAATAAATCAATTTATTTACAACATTAAAATAAACTATTTACAGTATGATATGACTATGAAAAGAAATAAACAACAAAGTATGAACGTTAATGGCCAGTTAACGTAGTCACACTGTAGATGGTAGATGTAGTGGTGGAGCACTATTGAGTGTCACAACCTGAACCTATGTCCAGCCGTCAAATAAGTTTTATAAAAATGACATTGAATAAAAAAATGTGGCTGTTTGTTCCTTCTATTCAAGGGATATTTTTGTCATATATAAGGGAAAAACAAAACAAACGTTTGGCTTAAAGGCTTATTTTCAGCCAAAAAACCAGACACAACTTAATAATGATTTATGTCAACTGTTACCTATGGTATTTACCCAGTTTGACCAATTTCAAACAAACAATTCCCAATGGATGCCTTTCCCCAAAAGGTCAGAAGAATTATTGAAAAACTGACGTTTATGCAGCCCGCAGAGGTTAATCACTGAAAACACTTCCCTCTTTTATGGATTTTTTTTGCATAAGTGATGTTTCTTCTCAACAAAAAAGAAATTTAAGCATATCTGGGAAGAAACTTAACGAACATGCATTAAACACCATTTTCCAAGACCATGAATCAATAATACCCAATAAGCGAGTATTTGTTTGAGAAAGTTGGGATTGTCATTAACATTCACTTAGACGATGTTTGTCTTGTTGGCTAATAATGTTTACTAAAACGGCAATGGAAAGTAAACTAAAACTAGAGTTATATTAGTGACAAGTGAATATGCCTTACAGGTCATGTTGCTGTACTGTTGCTGTTGGGAAAGAGATGTTCAGAGAGCAATGAGACCACGGTTGCATCATGAACCTGCCCCCCACGGCTACGGCTGCTTTTTGGGCACAGATTGGTACTAGTTTGACATTTGGCCTGAAATCCCAAACGGTCATGTTTAACGCAGTCAAACTGTTTATTAGTTTGGTGAGGTTTTCAAGGAAGGGTGCCTTGTTCATTGACATGTTGTCCAATGAAATAGTCACCAATGACATACAATTAAACAAAGGAACAAAACACAACAAAGCACTACAAAGTTTATCCACGTGAGCAGTACACTCAAATGCATATGCACAGTCGAGAAAATTACGCCTACTTGCAGAAATTCTGATTGCTTTTAAGCATAGAAAAGACCCAACTTTTCAGACAGTTTATACACCAATGAAACGAAGGACAAGAATGCCGACAAACTTCAACTGTTTAAAGGCTGTGTTACATTTAAGTGCAAAGGCAGACACGGTTGATTTGCCAATTTTACCTTCATTCCAGAACCGTATTTGTGAGCTGCTACAGACAATCCGGCTGGTGACTATAAAACTTGTCATGATATGAGCCTCGTTATGGGAAAACTGGGCTTAATGCATGTGCTTAAAGTGTCATCCAAGATTAGCCTGTGGTTTCCACAAAAACATTTATATAAGGTCATCACAAAAGATAATGTTTGTTGGCAAAATATAAGGCTCATTCTGGGAAAAATGGGCTTAATGCATCTGCATAAAGTGTCATCCCAGATTAGCCTGTGCAGTCAACACATGCTAATCAAGGACGACATATTCTGCATTTTTTGTATTTTAAGTTTAAAGGAAGGTTTTTCTTAGCAAAAATCCAGTCTATGCAGAAAGTTTCATCCCTGATTAGCCTGTGTGTCATGGACACATATCCATACATACCACCCATACACAGGAAGTGACCCCATGTGTTCAGGCCTGGCTTAGGAGAGAGAGCCTGTTGTTCAGCTGTGCACCAATCTGTAATTGTACGGGGTCCTGTAGGAAACAGCTAAAAAGTACTGGAATTTTATCTTTTTTTTTAATTGATCCTACACACACAAAAATGCATTTTAGTCGTAGTAGTGTGGTCATTAAGTTAACCTTTTCCTGGCCTTACTGAGTACATATACTTATGCCAGTAACAGACAATTGCCGTACTAGAATCAGAGAGAGAATGGCCATAGAAATTATTTCATGACCATTAAATTATTAAATTAACAAGTTATGAGGCTGACTCAATCCGAAAGCAAAATATGGCTCTTTTTTTTCAAAATACTTAGAAGAAAACAACATCTAGTCAAACAATTATTTGTAACCATTGTTACATAGAATATCCCCCAATGCCACAAGTCTATGAAGCATGAGGTTATATAATGTCTAAGTTTTGTAATTTTTAGAGTATTATGATACAAAATGTACATGCACAACCACGTTTGAGATTAAACAATACCTGAAAGTTTGAAAGCTTAACGTTGAATTGTAAGTGAACGCCCACAGACATAAGAAAAGAGAGACAGACGTCTGTCCAAGGTGATTCCCATATACCCCAATTAGCCGGGGGCAATAATTAATTAATATCTTCACTTCATATTCTCACTCCAGGGGCATATTTGTAAACTGAAAACCTGGACAGGTGATTAATTTCAATTTATGTAAAAATATATTAAATTTTGTTACCTAATAATAAATGAAATGCAGATAATTTTTTTAAAATGTTGACTGCATTTCAATAATTGTTTTATTTAAATAAAACATCAGTATTTTGTATAATTTATGCAAGGGGTTTATATACAAGTGAAAACAAACAAAAAGGTATGAAAATATGCCCTTACCCCCTATGGTTAAAACTGATATCAAATCAACTCTAATATGCATTTTATTAACTCAGTTTGAACAGTCAAAAACCGCAAAATTCCTGATTGGTAATAAGAACTTTTCTCCAAAAAGGTCAGTAAAGCTGATGTAATGTGAACTAAATGTGCAACTCTAAACTCTTTAAAAACTGGGCTAAATGCATAAGTGTAGAGTTGTTCCAGATTTGCATGTACAGTCTGCACAAGCTAATCAGCCACGACACTTTCAGCTTTTATGGAATTCTTTGTTTTAAGGTACATTCGGAAAGTGTGGTCACAAATTAGCTTGGGCAGACTTAACACGCTTTTGTGGGTAAAACACTTTAGGCACATGCATTAAGCCCTGTTTTCCCAGAGTGCAGCTGAAATACTTCCTGTTTTTGTTGCTGCTGCTGCTGCGACAGGGCCATAGACAGAGGTTGTGTGAGTCTTGAAAATCATCAGCCACGACACTTTCCGCTTTTATGGAATTTTTCATTTAAAGGCTTATTCGGAAAGTGTGGTCACTGATAAGAGCGGGCAGACTTAACACCTTTATCTGGGACAACACTTTAAACACATGCATTAAGCCCTGTTTTCCCAGAGTGCAGCTGAAATACTTCCTGTTTTTTTTGCTGCTGCTGCTGCGATAGGGCCATAGACAGAGATTGTGTGAGTCTTGACGCCAAAGTCACCGCCCTGAACAGGGAATGTAGGCCAACACTGCTCCTCAGGCACAATATTAGAGAGCAACATATGGAGGTCAGTCACGTTAACAGACGAGTCACTCAGCGTCTGCTCTATCTGTGGATCAGATTGTTTCACCTCGAGCGACTCATCGGGACAGGAGTGGAACTCACCAAGGCTCAGCTATTGGAAGTGCTGATGTAGCCGCCTTGCGAGAAGATGTTCATAAGTGACGTGCTGAATTTCTTAAGCGAGTTTTAGTATATGTGAGAAATTATTCAACGATGTTCGTCTTGTTGGCTTATAATTTTATCTGAAAAGGAAATGGAACGTTAACCATAAAAAGTGTTTTTAGTGACAAATGAATAAGCCTTGAATATGAATACTGCTACACCTTTCTTAACATCTACAATGTGTTTTTTCCGCAAATTAGCACTCACAATAGCATTGTAATAATGAATAACATGCACACACTTATTAAATTGAAATGTTTGGGGCTTAAAACAGCAAGGAATACATGGAAAAGTACAGTATGTAGCAAGGTGTCATAATTATATATATATATTTTTTGAAACCGGCATAACTTCAGAAATTTAAATGTGAGACTATACCACTTTAAATGTCACTGTGACACAAAACAACTGTTTCTTAACAAATACTTAAAAAATTTATAATTAGTGCTATAAATATTAATTTCACTTATGACAATGTTAAACTTAAACGTGTTGGAACCTATTAAATATAAATAATTTTTTTCAAGCAAATCTTTAATTGGGAACTTAAGACAGTAATTATGGGAAAAATATGGAATAGACTTTTTGATATTAGGAATGGTGCTGAATTTTTGCCCCAACTTTTACAAAGTAAATAACACTGTAAGGTCTCACCTGAAGCTTAAGAAGCAGAGATGACCTTCGAGCCTCGCTGATAACGCTAAATGCTGAGTTTGCGTTCTAACTAACGTTGGGTTGAGAGTCGAAGAGCAAACTGGATGACACATCAAAACTGCTGTCATTTTTCAACGCCTTCTTTATCGTCGAATCAATGTGAGGCTGTTTGGTCTTGAAGTGGTTAGTAACACACTCTGATGGGTTTACCTTTAGCACCTTGTTGCAGATGGAATTCCCACCTGAGGCATGCCCCAGGGATGTACCATGCTTGACTCTTCACAACGAAGTTGGTACTGCCTTTCTTTGTTAGCAACTGCGTCAAAAATAAATGCATACTCTTTGGACAGTTTGGACACCTGAGAGGACAAACCTGGACTGTCCCTTAAGTTTAGACCATCCAGGAGTATTCCCGGTGGAAAGCTTACGCTTCTGACTTAAACTCTTCAAACATTCCCGTGATTTTCTCCTGTTCCTTGCTGCAGGTCTGTTTGTCCCAAAAAGAATGGAATGAGTTATCCAGCTTTGTATTTTTTCGTAATATTCATTGTAATGTCCAACAGCGAGAGCTGACTGTTAGTGTTACCATAACAGCTGCAATAACTTCTTATGTCTGTAACACTTCTACCAGCTCCGACACTTGAGTCTATCAAATCAATCAGGGCCCAAGTGCAGACTCAACACGGACATTGCGCTTGTTGAGAAAAGTGTGCAAACACTCTATGTGCTCAGAAATTGCTATGGGATGGAATTGTTAAACAATGCTGACTCTTTGATGCCGGAGGTCAAATGGGAGGAGCTAAGGGTCAGGGGAGGGGTCGTGCTGGACTGGGGCTCCAGCGGGCCCTACTTGTGTCGTTGCCGTACCAACTCTATATCAAGGCTGGTGCTCTTCTGAAAACATGGGTAATATGAACTAGTAAAACAGTTTTATATCACAATCTATAACAAAATATGCCTCTTGATAGGATGTGAAGGATTTCAGCGGCAAAACTTCAGTCTCATGAGTTTTGAATCTGGAATTTCACTGGTTCCTTGTCCGAAATAGCATGACATTTGATTCAGTCAAACCATTTGGTACTCAAACATCTAAATTGTTGGTCAATACTATATTAACCTGTCAATTCATAATTTATATTTTTAACTTGCAGATTGCAGATGTAATTTTAAAAACCAATATGCATCTCATTAATATTATAAGGTGTTTTCCCAGATTAGCAAGTCCACATGATCAGGGAGGACAATGTCCGACTAGACTGGATTTTCATAAAGAGGAGACTTCCTTTCAAAGAAAGATAACTTTAAAGAGGAAAGTTTTGTCCCTGATTATCCTGAGCGGACTGCACAGGCTAATCTGGGACAACAATTTAAGCACATGTGTTTAGCCCTATTTTCTCAGAGCGCGGCTTATTTAGCTTTTTAGCCACTTCTTTCCTGCATAACAATAAAAATATCAGGGATCATCAACTTGTTAAAACTCTAATATGTTTAAAAGGTACTCGTTCTATTAAGAACTTTTCTTTTATAATGCCCTCACTGATGTTTTACTGTACATTTATGTTTCAATAAATTGGAGGCAAAAAGTTAGCATTAATGTCTTCTCAAAGTTAAAAAAACACAAACAAAATTTTACCATGCCAGATCCTTGATTGTTAAAATCTGATTAAATTCACAAAAGAAAAACATTCAAAAGTAAATTAATATGTAACGAAAGTTGAAGACAAAATTAGACCGCAACTAAAGAGAAACAACTCACTGCTGATGCAAATCTTCAGTTACTTCCTTTGTTATTGTAGGCTAAATAAATAAAAAGCAACTTAAGGAAACAACTCACTGCTGGTGCAAATCTTCAGTTTTCTTCCTTTTTATTGTCCGTTAAATTAATTAAACAGCAATTAAAGGGGAACAACTCACTGCAGGTGCAGATCTTCAGTTCTCTCCCTTGTTAGTGTCAGCTAAAATGCAATCCCCAGACATGGAACGGTCACATACCCCGACATCACTGGACTTTGATACGGTCGAGCCTTTCACCAGACAGTTGTATTCTTTGCTGAGCAGTAGCTGTAACATGGAGCAAACCAATATGGAATATGGAAGCCCAGTTAGTCTTTTGAACTAGAACGTTAGTAATACACCAGCAATATTTTTTCCCAATTGTTTAAAGTACCTGAACCACACCAATTGGGAATAATAAGCGTGATAATTCCTGACAACTGGACAATTTGCAGTGTGAAATAATCTTCAAATTGGGAATTATGGGTCTTTTTAATTTCATGGAACTTAATTTCAAAAATCCATCAACATATTCTTTTACATGTGTTTTTAGTGAAATGTTCAATTTCAGTGCTCATTTTATTAGTCCAATAGCATATAAAAAGGTGCCTTTTACGTGTACTTTAAAAAGAAGAAAACACATGACTGTTCACATACACCTGGGAGTAAAATTCTAAGTAAAAGGCCACTTAACATGAACAACTACCAGCTAACACAACTAGTTTGCCCGTACTGTGAAGATGCCCAAAACTCCACATTTTCACAGTAACTAATCCCATGGCACCGTTTTTTCCAAGTAATTTGCAAACATTAATTTGGTTTGATATGTTCAGTTGAGGAAAAATAAACGTTTCAGTTTAAAAATAACCAAACTCCCACAAACACAAATCAAATAACAGGGCTTGTTTTGTCTCATCCTTGTGAAGAGGCTGTGGCCCCCTCAGTATGTGAAAAAATGAGTTGCAAACTTTTCAAAATTGTGAACAAATGAGTCACAAACTGTTCAAAATTGTCAAAAAATGAGTCGCAAACTTGTCAAAATTATGAGCAAATGAGTCATGAATGGTTCAAAATTGTCAAAAAATGAGTCGCAAACTTTTTACAATTGTGAAAATTTGAGTCACAATTTTTTTTAAATTGTGAACATTTGAGTCACCAAATTCTCAAATTTGTGAAAAACAGCCATTACGTAAGAAAGAAAAAAAGCTCTAAATGATCATGTCCCTTCCAGACAGGAAACTATTAAAAAACATGCTGACTGACACAAAAAATTGGGTCCCCATCAATCAGATATATGTTGACATAACATTTTGGAGTTTTCAAACTTTTTTGTGGACACAATAATTCAAGGTTTTCTGATTCTGGTGTTATGTGTTTGAATTGAATTCATGCATCAGTAAACCCACAAATTCAACAATAATTAATGTCCCACAAATAATAACGATTTTACAGTTTATAAAGAGTTTGCAATGCTTTATTTAATTTTATTTCTACTATACATCAATAGCTTCTCTACATACGTTTTTATTGTATTCTTGCATTTTTTCTTCTTTCTTTATTTAAATAAATTAAGATTTCGCAATCTAATAAGACTATGTTTACAAGCTTGACTACCCATTTACAGCAAGTAATAAAAATCTCATACATTCCTAAGATAAGTATCGTTCAACAATTATTTTTAATTTGCATGTACATGTACATCATTGTCTCATATTTGTTCTCATCAGAATTTATAAATACCCCTCAACAACAGATTTGAAGCAGACTTAACTTAAGCCCTGTTCTGGCAAAACTGGGCTTAATGCATGTGTATAGTGTTGTCCCAAATTAGCCCGTGCAGTCCTCACAGGCTTACCTGGGACGACGCTTTCCATCAAGACTTGATTTTTGTTCAGAAGAAATCCCTTTAAACGAAAATTTCCTAAAAGCGTAAACTATCATACTTGATTAGTCTGTGTGCACACTGCTTAGGCTTACCAGTGGATTGCACTAACAATGCATTAAGCCCCATTTTCCCAAAATGATGCTCACAATATATCACCTTGTACAACTCTTTTAAAGATTGTAGACTGTCTTGCTCTGAGAAAACAGGGCTTAATAAATGTTGCCCTAAGTGTCTTCCTAGATTAGCATGTGCAGCCACACAGGCTTATCATGGAATTTCTGCATTGATGGATTTTTTATTTAGAAGAAACTTCATTTAAATTAAAAAATCCATAAAGGGAAATGTGTTGTCCCTGATTTGTCTATGCAAACTGCACTGGCTAATCTGGAACAACACTTTACACACATGCATTAAGTCCTGTTTTCCCATGCATCCTTACATTGTTGCCATTGCATGTATGAAAACTAACTCTAAAGCTTTTATTACACTGTTCTGGGAATGAGGCGGGGGTCCTTCTTATTGAGAACAAATGCATTCCATGGAATCATATTTATAAGCTTAATTAAATATCACACAACTTTATAAAAACTCAAGGCCTATTGAGGATGACAGAAATTCTCGGGGTGTTGTGTAACTGAGGTTCCTGTTTGATAAGTTGGAAAGCATCGAGCTGAAGAAGGGTTTGAGTTATTGATCCTCAAGTAAAACAAGTCCTGCTGTAAACATGATATACACAATAAAAGACGCCATTTTATGTTTTGTTAAATCATATCATTCTTGTCAATTTCATCTTTAACATTCTTAATACACAGGTTACACTGTAAACCATTATTATTTGAGGGACATTATTTTTGTTGATTTTAAGGGTTCACTGATCCACAAAGTTATCACACACAGAAAAATAACTGACACAAATTCATCATTTATTTTTCTGAACTGAAAAATCCACAAAATAAACTAATGTGTCGGTAAGTCTTTTTGACCACGAAATTTCGGATGAATATATATATGAGTTTACACTATACAAACAAGTAAAGAGGATATTTTATCTTAAGTAAATTCATACTTTTCTTTTCCACCTCATCTTTTTTGCATTCTTAATACATTAAGCAGGTCTTTTCCTGGCGTATTTATGGGTATGTGAAACTGACCCATACGCAAAGCGTTTTTCTTTCTTTAACAAGGGCTGTTTGTAAAACATGCATGCCCCAAATATGGGCTGTCAGTTGTAGTGGCAGCCATGGTGTTAATACGTTTTTTGTCACTGTGACCTTGACCTTTGACCGAGTGACCTGAAAATCAATAGGGATCATCTGCCAGTCATGATCAAGGTATCTATGAAGTTTGATGATCCTAGGCCTAGGAGTATTCTTGAGACATCATTCCAAAACAATTTTACTGTGTCCAGTCACCGTGACCTTTGACCTTGTGACCTGAAAATCAGTAGGGGTCATCTGCGAGTCATGATCAATGTACCTATGAAGTTTCATGATCCTAGGAGTAAGCAGTCTTGAGTTATCATCCCTAAACCATTTTTTCTGTGTCCGAGTCACCGTGACCTTGACCTTTAACCTAGTGACCTGAAAGTCAATAGGGGTCATCTGTGAGTCATGATCAATGTACCTATGAAGTTTCATGATCCTAGGCATAAGCATTCTTGAGTTATCATCCGGAAACCATTTTACTGTTTCGGGTCACCGTGACCTTGACCTTTGACCTAGTGACCTAAAAATAAATAGGGGTCATCTGCCAGTCATGATCAATATACCTATGAAGTTTCATGATCCTAGGCCTAATTATTCTTGAGTTAACATCAGGAAACCATTTTACTGTTTCGAGTCACTGTGACCTTGACCTTTCACCTAGTGACCTGAAAAATTAAAGGAGTCATCTGCCAGTCATGATCAATGTACCTATGAAGTTTCATAATCTTAGGCATAAGCATGCTTGAGTGATCATCTGGAAACCATTTTACTATTTCGAGTCACTGTGACCTTGACCTTTGACCTGAAAATAAATAGGGGTCATCTGCCAGTCATGATAATTGTTCCTATGAAGTTTCATGATCTTAGGCGTAAGCATTCTTGAGTTATCATCCGGAAATCATTTTACTATTTCGAGTCACTGTGACCTTGACCTTTGACCTAGTGATCTGAAAATCAATCGGGGTTATCTGCCAGTCGTGATCAATGTACCAATAAAGTTTCATGATCCTAGGCCTTAGCGTTCTTTAGTTATCATCAGGACACTATCTGGTGGACGGACATAAGGACCGACAGGCCGACATGTGCAAAACAATATACCCCCTCTTCTTCAAAAGGGGGGCATAATAAGTGCCTTATGATTAATATGTCTCAATTATATTTCAATAAGATCTAAAAAAAAGTATATTACTAGCATAATATGATTTTATTCTTTTAATTTTAAGTATTAGAAATAGTTATATTAAATTTGTTTTTCTGAAATCAATGTACTTTTCGCACGAAAAAAATAAAAATCCCAAAATAGCATTTTTTCCCAAATTGGCCATGAAAAGGCCTGATAATTAAAACATCTTTGTTACCTTCTGTGTATTCAGGTCATCCTTGTCCACCATATCCTCAGCATCCTTGTCCTGACTCAGCAGCTACTGGAGCAGTAGAATAGCTTGATGTTTTTCTTGTATGTATATTTAGGACTCACACAAATTTATATAAATGTAATGAAAATCAATAACAGATGTTCAACAGCATAAAATATGGCAAATTAATAAATCTCACATCAAGTGTTACCTTTCTGTTAACATTGCGTAAAATATCAATATATGCTCCTCCAAAGATTACTTTAACAATATTTTATTTAAAAAATATTCATCCATATACATTTCTTACATGGCATGGTGTTTATAGAAATGAAAGTCTAAAAATAGCCTCAATTGCTATGTACATGAGCATCTATGTACAAATATGAAATTTTCAGTTAAAATGCTTTGTTTTTTCATGCACAGTTTACAAGAACTAAATGTTAGGACCAAAATGACACAAATGTTAAGACACCATAACATAATATGCATTAGATCTAATGTTCTAACAAAAACCCTCACATTGTATAAGCAGATAACAATATGTGTACATAAATTATTTGTATCTTTAACTACACACTTAATGTTGTATTGTAACATCACACACTACTATGTTTGTATGCTAAACAACACATTGTCATTGAAATACTAATCACTAATTACAACAACTAATACATACATGTACACACTATTCCACTCTGAACACCAGGATGGTGTCGTCCTCCCACTGTCCCACAATGATGGATGATGTGGTGCTGCTGTAGCAGACTGACCGTGGCCACCTCACTCCATCCTCCATAGTAGCCAGCGTAGCCAGCTTACTCTGCCCCTCCCAGCCCACCTGTAGTACAGTGCTGGACAGCCATCCACAGACCAGCACCTGGCCTGCAGGGGTCACATGTAGACCATGTGGGCTAAGTAGTGCTGGGTCTGTGTATGTAGCCAGGAGTGTGCCATCCCTGGCCAGGGTGAGAAGCTTGTGCTTGTACCAGCTGCTGATGTACAGCCTGTCTCCTGTGGGACTCACAGCACACTTCCATACTGCAAAACAGAGTAACATCAAGATATTGAATTACTGTCAATGTTAAATAATCTTATTAAACATACTGCAGTGATATTGTATTACGCATATGTTGCTATAAAGAGGCCTTTACACATCTAAAATATATGCATACATTTCAATAATTTAATAGTTAAGCGTGACAATAAACTTCAGTAGCAGAGCTATTTAGTTAACGTTTGACATGTTGAAATGCGACTGTTGAGTAAGATATGAATTGAAGCAAAACAAGTACACAGATGGAAACTGAATTACACATACTGAAACAATTGCACAGTTCTATCAACAGGTAAACATATTGTACATGTACAATCATTTTACAACCACAAAATTAAGACCAGGTCAGAAAGTGTCTCTCTCCCAGGAACACAGTTTCTATTTATAGACATGTCATGTAGTTACTGTCAAAATATTTCATTACTCATGTTTATAAATCAATATTTCTGAATCTTGTTTTGGCTACAATGTACTGTAGCATTCAAAGGGCACATATGAATTATAGAACAATTTTTTTATAATACATCAGCAGGTTTTTTGCTATTACATCTGAATTTTATTTTATTATCATCTCACAAAGTATGTAACTATAATTTATATTATTTTTTCAAAATAACAAGATAAAGGCCTAATGGGTCAATATTTGTTGATTAAAAAAATAAATCCCAATTCGGTTCATTAAGTCGATAAAATTTTTCCAATTTGTGATTGTATGGATTTAAAACAAGAGCACAGCATAACAGGTGCCAACGCTCGGCTGCGAAAGCTTGTTTATGTATATATTTATGTAGATATAATTTTAACTAAACAGTAACATGCCACTAGTTAAAAGATTCTTAAGATTAACAAACACTTTTTTAATATGGACGTGAATTGTTTTTGTGAGAACAAAACATAACATACTTTATGTGGTAGGACTAGGAAATTAATATTAACTTTATTGAAAACCATTCAAATAAACATTAAGATTAATGTATGTATAATAATAAACTTATTCATTTTAGCATCCAGGCTTATTGAGATACTCTCAAGTCTGTTTTCTGGGAAGAACCAGTACATAGTGTTTTTGTAAAGATCATGAGAACCCTCCCCAAGTAGGGATCAAACGTGTGGCCTTCCAATGGCTCGGCAGGCACCATATCTACAATGCCACAACAAGATCATTAAACTATACAATATATAAATAAATAAATAAATATGTATAAGATTTATATATTTCATTTATGTCAGGTCACATGCTAATGACACCAGTGTCGGTGATGGCAGCTCTGAAAGTGTCGGTGGGCAGGCATCTCCTGACGAGCATGAAATCTCCACAAATAACAAACAAGAGGGCCATGATAGCCCTGTATCACTCCACTGCTGAAGGAAAGGCTGAAACAAATATTCTTGGCATGTGTAAATACTTAAATATAGGCCCTATTTAAGCACATGTACACTTTTGTGACCCTCTGGGCTGGGTCAAATTTAACCTCAGGGACATAATTTGAGAAAACTTTGAAGATAACTACTATATCTCACTACATACAAAATGTGGTAGCCCTAGGTCCTAGAGTTAAGGACAAGAATATTTTTAAAGTTTTAACAAAATAAGCAAGATATGAGCGTATATAATATTCAATTTTGTGACCCGCGGGTCAAATTTGACCCAAAGGGCATAATTTGAACAAACTTGGTATAAGAGGACTATAAGAATGATGTTACTGCATATCAAATTTGGTAGCAATAGTCCGAATGGTTTTTGACAAGAAGATTTTTTTTAAAGATTTCACAAAATAGGCGATTTATAAGCGTTTATTCAATTTTGTGATCCCCAGGTGCAGGGTCAAAGTTGACCCAGAGGCATTATTTGAAAAAATGTGGTAGAAGTTTATTAGATGTCTATACATACCAAATTTGGTAGCCCTAGGCACAATGTTGGTAGCCCTAGGCACAATGGTTATGGACAAGAAGATTTTTTAAGTTTTGACAAAATAGGCCCCATTAGTGTATGTTCAGTTTTGTGACCCCTGCGCAGGGTCAAATTTGACCCAAGGGGCATAATTTGAACAAACTTGGTAGAGAACTATAAGATGCCACTACATACTGAATTTGGTAGCCCTATAGGCCCAATGGTTATGGACGAGAAGATATGTAAAGTTTTCACAAAATAGACCCTATATAAGCATATGTTAGATTAGATGTCACTACATACCGAATTTGGTAGCCCTATGCCTTGTAACACTTTTGTCCTAGTAAGCTGACTGAACTCAATTCGAACTATCATACATGTAGGGATGCTCTTAAGCCTTGGTTATTTGGCAGTCAGACCGATGTTAAAAGAGTCACAAACTGCCTGTTTACTGGGGTTAGAAAAAAAATACTTCAATTTGACAGGGTGATGGAAAGTTTTGTTTACTTGCTGAGATCACGTTTCTGGAACATGACTGTTTATATAAGCTTTTATATAAGCATTAGTATAAAAGAGGGGTATTTTTAAAACAAATCGAGCCATTATTGATAGCAACTCGAACAGTAAACATTATAATTTTACGGCTTTACGGTAAGGCAGGAGAGAGGGACATTTACTTTCTGGACGGATTATTTTTGTGTTGGAGTATCTTGTTTCTTTCTTGTTTTGATCTTGTTCAATTTCTTAATAAGAATTACATACATTTACAATACAACATATACAAACATTTTAAACAAGAATAAAAGACTATATATGCTATAAAAAGACTTGTTGCTTTCTTTCGCAAACTGATGAGTAATTTAACAAACCTGGAACATTTAAGTCAAAACAAAAAATTACACAACGCGACTTAAACGAACCATTGAACACTAATATATTCACATAAGGGTAGAAGTGCCACAGCCTTATGGTTAAAGGACAAGACAATTTTTAAAGCGTTCACAAAATAGGCACTATATAAGCATGTAATCGATTTTGTGGCCCCCAGGGCAGGGTCAAATTTGACCCCTAGGGCATAATTTCAACAAACTAAATAAAGGACTTTGTCACTACATACCAAGTTGTGTAGCTCTAGGCCTAATGGTAATGGACAATTTTTTTTTTTAAGTTTTCACAAAACAGGCATTATATAAGCATTTGTTCAATTTGACACCCGGGGCAAGATCAAATTTGACCCCAGGGATAAAATTTGAACAGATTTTGTAGAGGACTATTAGATGTCAATACATATCAAATTTGACAGCCCTAGACCGGATGGTTATGGACAAGAAGATTTTTTAAGTTTTCACAAAATAGACCTTATATAAGCATATGTTCAACTTTGTGACCCCGGGGCAGGGTCAAATTTGACCCAAGGGATCAAATTTGAACATACTTGGTAGACAACTATAAGATGTCACTACATACCAAATTAAATAGCCCTAGGCTCCATGTTTAAGGACAAGAAGATTTTTAAAGTTTTCACAAAATAGGCTCCATATAAGCATATGTTCAATTTTGTGACCCCCAGAGTGAAATTTGACCCCAGGGGCATAATATAAACAAACTTGGTAGAGGACTTTAAGATGTCACTACATACCAAATTTGGTAGCCCTAGGCCCAATGGTTTTGGACAAGCCCTTTATAAGCATATATATTCAATTTTGTGACCCCCGGGGCAGTTTTATATTTGACCCCAGGGACATATTGAACAAACTAAGAAGAGAACTATTATATGTCACTACATACCAAATTTGGTAGCCCTATGCCATACGGTTATGGACAAGAAGATTTAAAAAAAATACCACAATAGGCCTTATATTAGCATATGTTCAATTTTGTGACCCACGGAGCAGGGTCAAACTTGACCCCAGGGGCATAATTTGAACAAACTTGGTAGAGTACTATAAGATGCCACTACATACCAAATTTGGTAGCCCTATAGGCCCAATGATTATGGACGAGAAGATTTGTAAAGTTTTCACAAGATAGACCCTATATAAGCATATGTTCAATGTTGTGACCCCAGGGGAAGGGTCAAATTTGTCCCCAGGGGCATAGTTTGAACAAATTTGGTAGAGGACTATTAGATATCTCTACATACTGAATTTGATAGCCCTATGCCAGATAGTTATGGATGAGAAGTTTTTGAAAGTTTTTACAAAATAGGCCTTATATAAGATTTTTTTAAATTTTTGACCCCCGGGGCAGGGTCAAATTTTACCCCAGGGGCATAATTTGAAAAAATTTGAAAGAGGTTTACCCCAGGAACATTCCTGAGAAATTTCATCAGAATTGGACCAGTAGTTTAGGAGAATAAGATGTTTAAAGGAAAAGTTAGCGCACGGATGGACGCACATGCACGGACACAGGATCATGACATAAGCCCCGCTGGCCTTTGGCCAAGGGTGCTAAAAATCAGAAATAGCCATCAAATATGTTAATGCCTCAGACGATAAAATCATGTTTTTTACTGGCTTGCCAACTTTCGTTATTTTTAATTCTTTGTTTCTGACATCGATTGAATTTGGTGCCTACGAGTTATGTTCTGAAAAACTGAAAACTGTTAAGATTGAGAAGGGCGTAAAAAAAGTTGACCAGTTGATGAGTTTAAATGACATAATAAACAAATTATCTGAATTGTGATGCAACAAAATGAAAAAAACAACTCTTCATTGCAAGTACTGTATTGATAAATAAAACATTTGTTAATTTTGAATGAGTTGTATCTTTTCATTGTATTGTTGTTCTTTGAATGCTATGTACATTCACATGTGACAGTAACATATACTTTCAAATCACATATATCACAGGCCATATAAGTATAGATTGATACATTTATCACAACAGTCCATATTTATTTCCCAATTGATTGAAACTAAAAAATTGGCCATGTGTTTATATAATGAACCAACAAAGACTTGAAGAATAATATGAAAATAGTTTTTATGGTTACTGTGCCCATATGAATTTATATGTGTATTTCTTTGATGTCAAAATGAAACACTTCAGGTATCTGTAAAAGAAACTGTTGTAAACTTTTTTGGTTCATTATAAATGAGCATATATCTAATTACACAATTTTTCAGACATTTCTAAAAATTATGGGATACAGAGATATAGCTCATTTTTAGAATTTTCCACTTTTACCACAATTATTCCTAATTTTAATTGTATCTCTATTGATGGTTTTACTATATATATGAATAACAAAAAATAAGGAGACACTCATCGAAAATATTCATTAAAAATAATCCAAGCAATTTAATTTCACGCGATTAAATCATTATCAGTAAAAAGCATTAATATTAACCGACTGAAATGATATCAGAATCTTAAAGCAAACAGACAAATAAGGCACTCACTTATTAAATTAACTCTTTTTGGGAAGCATAAAACATTTGATCTAGAAAGACATTCTCCTAGCAGAGTTGTCGTTCGTGCCTCAACATACAACATCTCTGCAGCGGGCTCAATTCCAGAAATCTTGGCGAAACACATCAAAGTAATTTTACGCTCTTTCATGGAAATATATATCTAGGTTTTTAGGACACCAAGCATAATATTTTAAGTAATAACCTTCAAAAACTGCATATATTGTTAATTTATCGAGATATTTAATAACAATTATGAGAACAATTTTCATGCCCATTTACGCAGATAGCATCACTCCGCTAAAATGTAAACAAAGGCCGAAATGGTGACGAAAAGCAAGTGTTAATCTACAAACACATTGAAAGTTTCGTGCATGTTTATGTTGAATGTGTAATCAAATGAAATAGCTAATTATGGGAACATATCGTAAGTTTGCAATTTGGATAGATAGATAATAATTAATTTTGATAATTAATAGTGTATCATTGTATGAAGATAATGATCAATGTTTTTGTTTTGTTTTGTTCTGCTTATTTGGCTAGGCTGGTCTTGGTTATTGCTCTGTCATATATTTGTATACTACCATGTGCTTAATAACCACTTTGCCATGCTTATTTTATGTCTTTAATTGTCTTCATTAATTTGTGAGCTTACGGTTTAGATAAGCGCAAATGTCTCAGTTATTATTTATTACTATTATTTGCTTATCATTTTGCTTTATCTTTTGCTTTGTGTTGCTTATTTTGCTAGGCTGGTCTTGGTTATTGCTCTACCTCATATATATATATATACTACTATGTGCTTCTAGCATTTTTTTTAATTATTTGTTTTACGGGAGCGCCCGACCCTATTTTTCTACAAATAGAAATAAAAATAAAAGTCACTTTCGTTTTTTTAAATTTATATTTCACCCGCCGACCTGGTATTTTATCCAAAACTAGAATTTGCGGAGATTGCCGAAAGTGTTGTTCAAAATGTGTTTATAATACGGGTTGTTTCGTTGTGCCAAGTCGACTTGTAAAGCGTCAGCGATTTTCATTGGCTATTGCAGCCAATACCAAACGCTATTAGCCAATAGGTGAGTATTTAACAAATGATTTTCATATTACATTTCCGAAATGACGGACATTAACAACAACGAGACGAATGTAGCATATTGTAAAATCACATGAATTAAAAACGGAGCAGAAACAATTTCAATTAGAAAAGTTAATCTTCAGAACACCATTGTTGATATCATGCCCATATTATGTGATACGAAATTAAAAATAATTAGAGTTTTTGCAGAGGTGTCACCATCGATTACTTTCGGTGTGTTTAAATGATTTGGGAAGGTTTAATAAATGTGCGTATTTATTAAAATGTAGATCCTGTAATGTTTTTATAAAACATTTCTTTTTAGATAAAAATCAACATCCCGAAAATGTCCAAGAAGTACTACTTCACGTTTCTTTATAATGAACATGAGGACTGAACTGCAGGTACTTGCATCAATAATCCCATTCTCCACCCACCCATATATATTGTTTATTTAAAAGAAAAGTATTCAACACAGCTTCTGAAGAAAATTAGATTGGGTCCAGATGTCCGTATGTCCGTCAAAGTCACAAGAAAGTTTTAATTATTTTTCTAAGCAAATAAACATGCTTATTATTCTTCATTAACTTTAAACAAAACATTTTTTCCATATATTAAACTGTATAACTATTTTTATATCAACATTTTAACCATTTTGCCGGTACCTTTACCAAGTTAGGTCAGTTTAAATCAGTTCATTTAATTGAATTTCTACAGACGAAACCAAAGTTTTGACTTTCAAAATGTCATGAAAAAGCGAATGGAATTCATTTTTTAAATATTTGATCAGTTTTGTAAATCAGAAATACATCTTTAATGTATTTTTCAAAAATGAGTTATTATTTAGCCGAAATATGATGTTCTATCAACTTTACATAATGTTTTCATACTGCAGGATTTGTTCTGCAAGGAATGCAAGTAAATTTATCACACCTCAGGCTCTGTTGATAAAATGTGCTCAATTGGCTCTATGTATTTCCCTTGCAAAAAGTTAACCCACTTTCATACCAAAACACACTTAAACCAACATAAAACTGTGTTTTTTCTAAGTTTTTCTGAGCGGAAGTTGGTTTTTGCTAATAAAAGCGAGTTTTATGTGAGCTAAACTGTGCTTAACTGAGTTTAAAGTTGGTTTTTTAAAGTAGATGTGTGTTAAAGCGAGTTTTTTTGCTGTAAGAAGTTGGTTTTTTATGTGACAAAAGTGAGTCTTTTTATTTATGAGTTGGTTTATGTGTGTTTAAGTGTGTCTTTTTGTTTCATAAGCGAGTCTTTTTCAACAGAAGTGGGTCTTTTTATAAACAGAAGTGGGTTTAAGCGAGTTTAAGTTGGTCTTTTTATAAATAATTTGAAAGCTGCAACAAGGCTAAAAGACTCACTTTAACACACTTTTCAATAAGTTGGTCTTTTGTTTATTAACATAACTCAACAATAAAACAATAATTCTTCAACTAGGTCTTTGTTTCATGTTTATAGCCATATATTATCAAGGTGAATTGTAAAGGGGCTTTTTTACAGCTTGTTTGCCATTGCACCTGTTGTACATTTGTGGGTTCCCCATAATTTTAAGGAAATATTGGATAAAAATTGCTCTTTCAGAACATCACAGGTTCACAGATACTATAAAAATGTTAAAATGTTCAAACTTAGTTTTATACCTGGATATGAAATTGTTTGTCTTTCACTTTGAATCAATACATAAATATTAAATATATTATGAGAACAATCACACATCTATAAAAATGTGAATACTTCCATTTAATTCATGTTCTTTGGAGAATTCAATAGACTTACAGTGTGTTTTTTTATTCATTTTTTTGAGGGGGAGGGTGACACTGTTTCTATAATAAATAAAACTAGTTTCAGTGTGAAAGTGTTGATTAATATATGGAAACTTATGTGGGCTTGCCAGCATCAATTATATCTCCTCAACACAAAAACAATAACTATTTTAACTTTCTTATACTGATATTTAACCCCAATACAATTAATGTCTACCACATTGACCTTTAACATACAATTTAAAAGGCAATAAAAATAAATAATATTTATAAATTATTATTTGCTAACACCATTCAGCATGTTATATTGAAATATTCACAATTGAATATAATATGCTAAGGGTGCTGTGTATTATTCAATAAATACATATATGTTGGTGTTGAAATCAGTAGATATTTCTCAGATTTAGTAATTGGCTGACACACATAAGAGATTAGCCCTCCCCCCCCCCCCCCCATTAAATCATAAACATTCATCCTTATCACTGTATCAGTGCTCCATCTATAGGCCTAACAAAGGGGTGTTGATAGACTTTTGATTGGCTGAGCCACCATCTATTTGAAAACAAGCGACTTTGATTGGCTGGAGACAGGAAGTTATGTTTTGAAAACAAAGGGGGTTTTCATCAACTGACTTTGAGCTTTTAGTTATAATTGAGTAACATTAAGACTTATAATTCTAGTTTAAAATGTCATGAATAACTTTTAGCATGAAGTATTGTGTGGTGAAAACAATGTGTATTTACTACAATGTGTAAATCAACAATAAGTTTGTTGCAAAGGAGATTCAAAGTGGATGGTTAAAGTGATATGGTCTCATAATTCATCAACTGCCTGTTATCTTGGAATACTGAAGAACAGTTGTTTTAGGTTTGTATTTTCATTTTTACATCACTTTTTTATTTAGTTTTATATTGAATTAATTATTATCATTATCATATTTATGTATTGTCACTGGGAAATGTAAATGGATAAGTATAAATGTAATGCAATTATAAGGAAAAACAACACCATTTGAATAATTATGGCTGTATTTTATGATTATTGTCATCTTAAATATTATTTATACCTATTTCTGGTCATGAATGAACAGATTTCTTTCCCACATATTCAATGAAAATTTTCATATTTTAAATTTGAAGGTTAAACTCCCAAGGTGAAATTTACATTGATTGGAAGTGGAAGATTCTTTGGATAGAATATTCCTGCCAAAAGACAGCAGAAGGGGGACTAACTGATGTATGGATTTTGACACCAGATTTTACCCTGCACGAGCAGGCCAACTTGAGGAGATCAGGAGTGAGAAAACCGAGCCCTGTCCTTGATCAAGAAAAGTTGGATTTGTTGAGAGGTAAAACTAAACAGGTTTTAGCATTTGAAAGGCGTCACACTTCCGACCAGTCCACACAGCCAAATGAGATCACATATCTTGGTACATTTTCAAACAGTATTTTCTACCACACGTAATTTCTTTTAAATATTTATGACAAGCGTTAAGTCACATGTGATCACACGATTTAAATTGCAAAAATAAACAAACAAAAACAACAAGCAAACAAACTTGTTTTGATTTAAATTAATAATATTTATAGTAACAAGATATACCATAACAGCAATATTTATCACTTACATTATAAAATATCTTTCAGGACCTGATCTCAAATGAGATCATGCACAAGACGCACCTCGCAAAGGCCATGACAGTATAGTTTTCAGACCTGATCAGCTGGTGACTGCTCTATGAAGTGTTGTTCAACCTACCCTAAGGGGGAGATTCGAGAGGGTCTCCTGATTGCTGAACACTACGCCATGGTTGGTATGATTCTTTTTTTAAGGGAAAAAGGGGATTTAAATATATAGGTGTTCTACTGCCTCCATATTCATTTTGAAACAAACATAATGCAATTAATTCAAATTTGACTCCAGCACATAATCTGTCTCGCGTTAATTTAATACTACTGCTCAAATATAAGAGTTACTAAAAATTGTGTTTGTGTATAAAAAAGTTTTGAGAATTTAACACATAGGCAGACAAAAATAACCTCAGTATAAAGTTAACGATCAAGCTCTCATTTTGAACGATATAAAAAATTAAAGCAACAGTAAATTGCCTTCTTGTTTCAAAAACCTCTTTTGAAATCCTTCTAATGTAGATGATGTTAAAATGAGATATCTGAACTGATGATATTGATGTAAAAGTTTATTCCACCAAAATCAAGTCATTCAGATCAGACTTGATTTGGGTGGAATAAACTTCTACATGTTTTTTGAATAATGTAATGTACAGTAAAATCCTGCATTGATTGTTCATATACATTTCAGATGTCATCTCCAAAAAGTTTGCCCTGCCCATATCAACAGTGGAAGAGATCATGAGATTGGCCTTGAGGAGGCTTTGTGTCATGTACTGCGGGGAGAATTATAAACTGTGAAGTGCTGAGCAATATGTTCCTTTGTTCATAGGTGTAAATATGTGTAAAGGGCTATTCCAGGAAAATATAGGATGAAGGATTCCTTAATGGCGTCATTTTATAAATCCGGTACCACCAATACAGTTAAAAACAATTATTATTAATTTTATCACCCCTCACTAACTGAAACTGTATATATCATGGTTCATACCCTTCCTCCCATTTTACCTATGGTAGCCCTAAGAGGAGAATGTTATTTATTTTAATTTATTATGCTAAATATGCTCGCATATTGTGATAATGTATCTTGGGTAGATGTTTTCCTGGTTTTGTTAAAAATGCACTGTAAAAATGTTCACATTATTTGTTTTTTTAATATAAACATATTTTTATGCAAATTGTGTGTGTCTTTTCTTTTTAATCACATGGGGCTTGTAATGATCTGTTGTGATTTTATCTCAAATACCCTTTTTACCATAAAGGTGTAAATATATTTTTTTACAAAGGTTACAGGTCAGACAAGCAAAATTTTATGATCCCTTAAGCGAACAAAAGACTCACAAAAACCAACTTAAACACACTTTTGTAGACAGAAGTGTGTTTAAGTTGGTTTTTTGTGAGTTTTGGTATGTTGGTTTTTTGTGAGTTTTGGTATGTTGGTTTTTTGTGAGTTTTGGTATGTTGGTTTTTTGTGGGTTTTGGTATGTTGGTGTTTTGTGAGTTTTGGTATGTTGGTTTTTGTGAGTCTTTGTAACACACAAAAAACCAACATACCGAAACTCACAAAAAACCAACTTACCAAAACTCACAAAAAACCAACTTACCAAAACCCACATGTGTAACAAGTGAGTTTTTTCTGTGTTTAACTCAGTTTTAACCAAGTTGTTAAAAACATTCACTTTAAACACAGAAAAAACCAACTTACCAAAACTCAAAAAACCAACATACCGAAACTCACAAAAAACCAACATACCAAAACTCACAAAAAACCAACTTACCAAAACCCACATACGTGTAACAAGTGAGTTTTTTCTGTGTTTTTACTCAGTTTTAACCAAGTTGGTAAAAATACCCACTTTAAACACGGAAAAAACCAACTTACCAAAACTCACAAAAAACCAACATACCAAAACTCACAAAAAACCAACTTACCAAAACCCACATATGTGTAACAAGTGAGTTTTTTCTGTGTTTAACTCAGTTTTAACCAAGTTGGTAAAAATACCCACTTTAAACACAGAAAAAACCAACTTACCAAAACTCACAAAAACCAACATACCAAAACCCACTAAAAACCAACTGCCAATACCGCTTGGTTTAACACGAATAAAACCCGTGTTAAACTCGAGTTTAACACACTTATTTGGGAAGGGTTGTTCCAAGGGTTATTATTATCTTCACTTTTATATAGCTCTCTCTGTTTATTATATATCCAAAACATGTTATTGCTGTTTTTTCCTTAAAATAATACAGACAACACATTCCATAGAAATTTTCATTTGAACTTAAACTGTGAATAAGAGAGGAACAAAATAATATGTGCAAAAGTTTACACCATTTTATTTTGACAATACTGTGAGTCTTTTACGAAATTATTAAAATAAAATACTATTTTAAAAATATACAATTACATAGTTCAACAGTTGTTTTCTATATATAATTAACATTGCGAGTAAATTATATACAGTCAGCAGAGTAATTCTACTAGAACAATTAAAATACTTGCTACATGTACTATTTAATTCTTTATACGGCTTTCACTTATGAAAATGTTCAATTAAATAAATCTAGGTTTTTAGGTATATTGTGTCTTTTACCTCAATATTTTGTTGGGGCTAATGTGAAGCCCAGGGCATTTTTTAAGCAGACGCCCGCTTGCCCGTGCCGGGTTAAAATCATTGCGGGCAAGTGATTTTCCAAAGTAGATAGTCCGCCGGGCAAGTCTGTTTTGTATTAGCATAATTGCGGTATTTTTTGGACTTTTCCCCCTCGTATCTATTTATTTTCTTTGGGTCAAGATATTTTTTCATCAAGTACAAGTAAAACGAGATTTGATTGGTCGCTTGCGTTGTATAAGCCAATCTAAACAAGTTCTACTCGGCAGACATTTCAACATGGCGGACAGTAGCGTCCAGCCGATCTGTTCTATTTTTAATAAAAGTAACTCGAAACACTCAATGGAACAAACCAAAACAACCAAAAAAGAAAGGAAGAGAAAATATGAAAATGAATCACGAAAGCGTAACTTTCAAACATTGTGGCTTGATGAATTTCCATGGCTTGAATTTGATAAAGAGTCGCGATTGATGAGATGCAAGATTTGTCTCAAATTTGAAAACAACGGTAGTTTCGTAACAGGTTCAAATTTTTGTCGAAAAGATTCTGTTAAAGCACATGAGGATTCACAGTCACACTACATGAATGTAAAAAAGGATGAGGCTCAAAATAATAGTTACAAAACAAATTCTGAGGCCCATAAGGCATTACAAAAGCTCAATGAAAAAACTATTTCCCAGTTGTGTTTCAAATTTAGAAATGTGCATTACATTGCTAAAAAGTGTAGACCATTCACAGATTATTAAGAACTTTGTTGTCTTAATAAGGCCCATGGTCTTGATATTGGGATGACGTACCTGAACAATAGTGCAGCCACAGAGTTCATGAATTTCATTTCACAGTACTATTTTAAGCCCTCACCCCTTTTAATATTTGCCATAACTTGTATAGATATACTGACAAGTATACCGTTTTAAAATTTTAATAGTAATAAACTCTTCATGTGTATTGTATTCAATAGTGACTATTCAATGAAATAAAACTGTCCAGATTTTGTTTTGTTGACAACTTTATATTATAAAAACGATTATTATTTTATTTTTGAAACATTGAATATAGCTGAAATTAAATCTAGCATAATAATGCATGTGAATCAATGCTTTAAAGATCAAATGACAATAAAAAATGACTTCAAAATAGGGCAACCAGTTTTTAATGAGGGCAAGTAGATGTTCAAAGTAACTTGCCCCCCGGGCAAGTGAGTGTCAATTTCTTACGTTAACCCCTGGAAGCCAATGGACATGATACAAAAACTACGAAGATTACCAACATACAATGCCACATACAAAATAATTATCACCTAACCCATGCTTTTTGAGAGAACAAGATTGTTTAAGCTCTTTATTATATAAGTAAATATTAATCATGTGAAACAAGGAAGAGTTATATTTTACTCCAAATGTTTGATTTGATTACACCTAGAAGAAGAAAACACTAACATGTTACACCAAATATTGAACCCCTGACCCTTGCAGTTTCTGTGATGTTAGGGATTATCAAATACATTAGTCTATATAAATCAGTTGACCCCTGAAGCGCAAACAGTTTTGACCACGGAGACATGCTTTGAGGAAACTTAGCAAAGAACCACTATATGGTTGGCATGCAACGTAATAAACCAATGGGCCTTATAAGGTTTCAGAGAATAATTATATTATTTATATTTATAAGCAAAACAGTAACCCCTAGGGAGCGCATATTTTCTGCATTATTTGAACAAACTTTAAAGAGAACCTCATAACGATGTTACACACCAAATATTGTATTTGTCTGATGCCCCTTGTGTTCAGTTTACATATATAAACACTATAACTCTCTCTGAATATAAAATAAAATGCAGCACATGTTTTTATAAGTCTATAACTCTTGGTTTCTTAAATAAAATATTCACACTTTATGTACTAGAACTTTCACTACACAAAGGTTGGATCAAGATCAATTCAAGCACAGTCTGATCAGGATCCAAAGTGTTCGCTTAACCTCTTTAGAAGTACTTACTGAATGTTGAACAGTTTGGATCCTGATCAGACTGCTCTTTTTTGAGCCAAAATGGTCGCAATCGCACTAAGGTTCAAGTTCCTGTTACTTGGCTCATTTTTTTCGCATGATTGATACAAATTATCATGATATAAAGCACGTCTGTTGTATATTAAAAAGTATTTTTTAGTGTGCATATTCCACCAATGGATGAAAGTTACAAAGTTGGTTGTTATTTAAAGCTATTAAACAATGTAAAAAGTTTTCAAGTCTTTATTCTTTAAGTCAAATGCATGCTATATTTGTTATAAACCTACATATGATATACATTCAACAAAAGTTTAACGATCACTATAATACACTACACACCTTGCGTGTTTTATAGTCTCTATTGAAGCAATATAGTATAATACCAGGGGTTTTTTTTACTAAGAAAGTGACGCCGATATTCGGCGTCTTCCCCTACCAGAATTTTTCCCCTCAAAATACAATTTCCCCACCAAAAATATCATTTTTCACCAAAATATAATATTTTCTCTCATAGAAATGTTTATTTTTCCTTTGAGCAACCGACAATTATCCAATTTGCAGCATGTACAACGGTCTTTCTCTCTCTCCAGACGAGCACAAAAAATCTGGGAATCCCAGTTATTCTAAATATAGCTCTTAAATTACGTCATGTAAACTGGGCAACTAATCGTAATAATCATGTGACTATTTTACTGGATACCGGTCTTGCACGAGAAGGGTGTTTCGTCAATAAATTACCGGAAACCAGTCGAATTTTCATCGGGGCTATGTGCAAGCCAAGATATAAACGTGAAAACAGAAAAAAATGTTCTTACACAAACAAAATAAAACATTCGGATTCTGAAGATACTGAATGCATTGAGGCATTTTTTAAGAAAGAATCATCGAAAACCATTATAACCCAGCAGGATTCTGAGGTTATCTACATCGAACATTGTGACAGTGAAAGTAGACAATCGGCAGCTGCCGCTCCTTTCCCTTCCAATACTGTAGCTGATCAAGATCGTCAACCCATTCATCATGAAATTGAAATCACAAAATTGACATCGTCCCCCGGCCCCTGGTACAGAAATATAGTTGAAAACATTTCCCATAATTAGATCTACACCTGCAACTTAATTAAGGACTTTGACTTTAATACGTGTTAAATGTGTTTAAGAACAAAAAGGGCGGAGACAAGCCTCTTTTGATGAGTTATAGACATTGAAATGAACAGTTTTTACTTTTTCCCCTAATATGTCTCTTTCGCACTCTTTTTTCCCCTTTCACACAGCGTCCAGCGTCTTCCCCTTTCTCTAAAAAAAAACCCTGAATACCTGCGAAAGGTGCTTTTACCTATAAATATATATATAAATATGTTTACTATTATAAAAAGCTTCTACAACAGTGTAATGAGATATATAAACCACTTAAAGGTTAATGCGAGTATGCATAAGGTGAAATTGGCTCAATTTTAAATTTTCAAAAAATAAATAAATAATCGGTTTAGACAGTTTTATTTTAATTTTTTAGACTGCTCACTTTTCATGCTTTGATTTTTATTTTTATTAATCCCCCCGACTCAATTTTTAGAAAAATTTCCTGTAAAACAAATTAAAAAAAATGCTGGCCTAAGCCTCTTTGCCATTGTCATTTATTATTTTAAATTGTCTTAATTTATTTTTAGACCTAAGGTCTCGATTAGCACAAATCTTTTGTTTTATGTTTTATTCCTAGTTACTTCCTTTATGTGTGACAAATGCTTTGCTATTTATGCCATAATGTACTTCAGTGTTATGTTTGTCTTAACCATGTTTAAATTACCTTACTGTCTCTGTTAACAGCTGCTTTTAATATGTTTATTATTATACAATTGTTAATAAGTATTATTATAATTAAACATTATAGCTTATGTTACATGTTATGCACTCTTTCCGACTTTAAATAAAATTTACTTGACTTGACTTGAATGTGACACCTTATATTTAATTTGACTCAAGTGTTGATAGAGTCAAATTTGAGTTAATGAAACATTGTTCCCACTATAACATTGCAAATCATTGTATTGAATCATTTTTTTCTTGATATCAGAAAAGTTTTAGTAATTTGGATACCGTAAATCCATGAATATAATACGTCCTCATGTATAATAAGCACCCCCGAGTTTGGTCAAAATTTATTGGTAAAAAATTTAAAATCTGAGTAAAGTACGCACTAAAAAATCAGTGTCCGAAATCCGCCATTTCCGAAAAAAATTGTCAATATATTTTTGTGTTGTTAAAGAAATAGCAAATCAATTTTGTGTTGTCAACTATCTGTTTCACAGTAATACCCCAGTATATTGATCGGGATGTGTTATAGTGCTGTTGTTATGACAGTTGCATAATAAATATCCTAGTCAATTGTTTATATTACCATAGATTGTTACCGATAACACACAGGCCCCTTGCTGACATCCGGGTCAAGCAGTCATAATTGCAAAAGAAAGAAGCAGAGACGCTGTCATTTGTTTTCACATTTAATTCAATTCGACAATATTCAGGACGATAATAATTATAACAATAATAAAGTAATAAGAAGACAAAATGGTTACTTCCGATTTTATAGTTGTCTAAATGAATTACTTTTCCGAAGTGTTACAAACTCGATACTTTAATTTAACTTAAAATACAATTAAACCGCTCGTGTTTTTAATGATCTCTTTCATTAAAATACGCTGCTGTCATTAAGGCTTATAGTTTTGGAGTAAAAAAACTAATTAATTTATAATCACCTTTCAATTTAATTCGGCAATAGGCAGAAAGGTGTAATAGACTCTTTTAGCATCATAAAACTAATTATTTTTATCCCACAGCTAAATGATTTTATAGAACAAATACGACTCATCAGGGCTCAGCCTAGGTTCAAACTTGAGGGAGAAGTGACTTCTCCCTGAGCTGAAATTAGGGAGAAGTGAGGCCACTAGAAGGAGAAGTGATTTCTGTTCGGCGTTTAATAAAATCTTCGCTTGTTTTATACCCCTCATTACATCAAGCCTTAGTATCATCATCAATGACAAACAAATACTATTTTCAAATTCAATAAATCCTTACATATTAAGTCACATAAATCAATTCATACAAATAAAACTTGTGATTTCCATGTGCATCATAAAAAAACAGTACTTTAATAATGCAATGACAATCCAAACCCTATTTACATCATAATGTATCAATGCATAATAATTAGTCAGTGATTTTTTTCACCCAATTGGGAACAGGTCCGGCACCAATGCCATTGGGAATTCTTCGCGTCATGAAATCACCAAATTGTGGTAAAAACGAGTTTTAACAAAACACAATCTTAATGCATGGGACCAAAGACCTATAGATTACATATAGTATATCTATTACTGTTTATCCGAATTGTATACATATCCGAAATATGTACACTTGAGAATGCCTTACCTGTTTCATTTAATAATCCAAATTTTCCTTGTTGTTATCTGGTTTAACAAACCTTATTACACGTACATGTTTGTTAAATCAAGTTAATGCTTTCTCCATTATTGAATCAACATTAGTCTACTTTCTAAATCAATTTCTAACATCTTGAGTGGATGATCTTAAACTTTTACTTTCAAGAAAAGGCTGCACACAATAAAAAAGCTGCAGTTTTTAACTGCCTATGAACTAAGAGATGCCTTGTAAACAGTTTTTTTTTCTTTTTTTCTTCTAAACTGAAAGGTACCTTTATACAATTTGTATACTTAAAATACATAAAAAACATGTACTATCTGAAATACAAGGTCATAATCACATAGTGTAATTAGCTATTCTTTTTCAGTTATGTAACTAAGAACTTGTACAGGTATGGACATTTTTTGTTTGTATGTGTCTTTTTTCCCTCAATCTGTAGGTAGTAATATTAAGAGGTAAAATATATATTTGCACTGACTTTTTCAAACTCTACCCAGATACTGTGTTATGCTCCTTGTATGCTGAGTGACACACCTATTTATTATACACAAGTAGCATGCATAAGCTCATTAGCTTGCTGGTGTTTTCATTTTGTTTGCACTTTGTGCTGTATGCCTGTTTGATTGTTTGAACAAAGGTATAATGTATTGTATGCATTGCTGTATGTGTATATGTATTTCCAGAAAAATCAATGTGCTATTTGTTATCATATTTTAAAGGCATGGGATCTGAATTTAGTATTATTAAGCTTAACTATACAAAATGACTAGTGTTCTGAAAATTGTCTCTTTAAATCATAACTTTATGGTACCTTGATATTAAGTGTTATACTAATAATACATAACAATATATTATCTGAGATACAATGCCATAGACACATAGTGTAGTTAGTTAGTTCCTTTTTAACGAGGCAACTAAGAACTTTTACAGATATGGAAAATTATTGTTTGTGTGTTTGATTTTTTTCCCTCAATCTCTGGATTGTAATACTGAGAGGTTAAATATAACTTACACCGGCTTTGTGTTCTCAAACTCTACACAGAAATTGTGCTATGCTCTTTGCATACTAAATGACATACTTATTAACAACTTATTGATTACATACAGGAGTATCATTCATAAGCATATTGGCTTGTGCTTATTATTTACATGTTATGTTGTATGATTATATACATGTGTTTTTATGCATAACCTTATTGGCTTGTGCTTCTCTCCAAATGGTATGTAGTACAGTTATATACATGAGTATTATTTACAAGCTCATTGACTAGTGCTTTTTTGTTCACATGTTATGTTGTATAGTTATATACATGAGAATCATTCATAAGCTCATTGGCTTGTGTTTTTTGGTGTGCACAATTTGTGTTGCATAATTATACACATGAGTATTATGCATAAACACATTGGCTTGTTTTTTCGTTCACATGTTGCTTTTTATGGTTGTTCATATGTTTTATTTTATTTTATTTTTTTCTATGTCTCTACTAGGGACACGTCTTTTATTGTGTTTTCCTCTTACTTGTGTGATTATTTTTTTTTACTTCTTTTTAAGTCTATGGAATATTTATCTTTTTGTATTCTTAATTTTTGTTTTCTATTTTTGTTTGTATGTATGGACATCTTATGTCCTATAAGAGAAACCAACTGGACACATTTTAAAATAAAAATTTACTGGACAAGCACATACAAATTACGATTCACACCACCCTCCACCTACTTAAATGATTAAATTATGTACTTTAAATGTTAAAGGATTAAACAATAAAGACAAACGCATAAAAATCTTCAAATGGTTAGACGAAAAAAAAAATAGTATATGCCTTTTACAAGAATGTCATTTGACACCTACTTTAGCACAAACCTTAAAAGATGAATGGGACGGAGAAATCTATCTCAGTGGAGAACATACTAATAAACAAGGCATTGCCTTTCTGATAAAAAATAATATAGGTGTCACAGTCGATAACTTTAAGGAAATAATAATTGGCAGACAAGCAAGTATAGATATCAAAATACACGAAACACAAATAACATTAATCAACGTCTACGGCCCTAACATAGACAATTCCACATTTTACGAAACATTACAATCCTTTATAATAAATAACCAAGATAAAAACATTATAATCGGTGGTGATTTCAATACGGTCCTGAACCCATTAATAGATAAAAAGAATGGAAACCTTTATACTCATACTAAAAATAGAAACATTTTAAACAACATAATTAAAAACTACAATATGATAGACATCTGGCGTACAGCATACCCAAACGAGAGCAGATTCACCTGGCATTCAAACACAAAACCAACCATATTTTGTAGATTAGACTATTTTTTAATATCTGAATCTCTTTGCAACATTATTGACACATGTAAAATAAAACCAGGATTTATGACTGACCACTCTCTAGTTGAACTTAAACTGCACAATATACAACCTGAAAGAGGCCCAGGATACTTTAAAATTAACAACAGCATCTTATTAGATACACAATATCAAACACAAATAAAACAGGAAATATTAAATACAGTTCAAAATAATAAAGATGCAAACCCAAACACCTTATGGGAAGTAATTAAAGGAAATATACGTAACACAACAATTAGATACACATCATTTAAACAAAAAGAAACACACAAACTTGAAACTGAAACCATCAAAACCATTGAAACACTTGAAAAACAATTGCATCAAACAAACACAAATGACACCACCGACATTAAAAATGAAATAACATTAAAAAAACAAATATTAGATGGAATCTATCATACACATCTCAATGGAATAATACTAAGAGCGCGGGCACGGCATGTTGAACACAATGAAAAGAATACAAAATATTTCGCAAACATTGAAAAACGTAGAAGTGAACAAAAAACTGTACACAAATTAGTAGTCAATGGCAAAGATATAACAAACAGAACTCAAATACTAGAAGAACAACGTTTGTTTTTCGAAACCCTCTATAAACGAAAAAATGCTGAAAATAACACTCTTTTTAAAAATACACATCATGCTTTAAACCAGGAAGAAAAAGAACTGTGCGACGGATTGCTTAATGAATATGAATGTGGATTAGCCCTAAAAGAAATGCAAAATAACAAAAGCCCAGGATCTGATGGCATCACAATCGAATTTTATAAAATATTCTGGAATGATATAAAAACACATCTAATTAATTCACTTAACTATTCATTTAACAACGAAAATTTAACTACGCTACAAAAACAAGGTATTATTTCACTTATTCCAAAACCTGGAAAAAACTTAGAATCCTTATCAAACTGGCGCCCGATTAGTTTACTAAACAATGATTACAAAATTGCAACTAAAAGTATAGCAAACAGAATAAAAAAAATATTTCCATCAATCATTTCAAAATCTCAATCTGGTTTCATAAAAGGACGTTACATTGGTGAAAACGTTCGTCTTATCCAAGAATGCATAAACTATTTCAACAATTCAAATAATCCTGGTCTAATATTCTTTGCAGACTTTGAAAAGGCATTCGATTCGCTTGATCATTCATTTATGTTCTCTTGCTTAGAAAATATGAACTTTGGTGAAAGTCTCATTCAATGGGTCAAACTATTCTATACCGATATTAACAGTATAATCATCAACAATGGCTTCTTTTCAAACAGTTTTAACATCGAACGAGGGGTTCGACAAGGATGTCCACTCTCATCATCGCTATTTATTATTTGCATAGAGTATCTATCACATCACATCCAATCAAATGAACACATAAAAGGCATATCACTAGAACCTGACGAAGAAATCAAACAATCCCTATTTGCTGATGATGCAACTTATTTTTTAAATAACAATAGCGATTCTTTCCATAACCTTATAGAGTCGCTAACCATTTACGGAATGACATCGGGTCTTAAACTAAACAAAAGTAAATGTACTGTGCTACGAGTAGGTAAATTAAAACAAAGTAATGTTCAATATAAAAAAGAAATGAAATTTAATTGGACATCCGATGAAGCCACAACGTTAGGAATTACATTCACAAATAATGAAAAGGATACAGTTCTTAAAAACATAATACCTAAATTACAGAATTTTAAAAACTGCTTAAAATCATGGCATCATCGTAAACTTACACTAATCGGAAAAAACACAGTATTGAAAACGTTTGCACTTCCTAAATTAATATATGTATTAACAGTTCTCCCAAATCCACCAAGTGATGTTATTAACGATATAAAATCAGCAATATTCAATTTCATATGGGACGGTAAGCCTGATAAAATAAAAAGAACTCAGTTAATTCAATCTGTAGAAAATGGAGGTGTCCAATTAACGAACATTGAATCATTCTTGAATGCAATCAAATGCAGCTGGGTTAAACGATACCTAGATAATACCAATACGAGTAAATGGAAATTATTCTACCAGAAAATCCTAAAAAAATATGGTGACTCCTTACTCTTTGAATGTAACATCAGCAATAATATCTTACATGAAATTGCAAACGAAAACATATTTCTGTCTGATGTTCTATCAGCGTGGAGTGATGTCACTCATAACTTAGAGACCCAAACCAGCAGTAAAACAATTTTATGGAACAATAAAGACATAACTTCAAACAATAAAACGTTTTTCTATAAAGACTGGTTTGAACGAAGCATTAAATATGTCGACCAATTATATGACTACAGAATTAAGGATTTCTACTCTTTTGATAATATATGCTACATATACGGAATACCTTCAAATAATTTTTTGAAGTACTACACACTTATCAAAAGCATACCCATACATATTAAATCGGAAACCAATACAAATAATACACCATGTACTCAAACAACATTTGTAGAAAACATACTTAGAAGAAAAAACAAAACAAATAAAATATTTTACACACTACAAATTAAAAACCCTACAGAAAACTCCAAAATCCAAAATAAATGGCAAGTTCTTTTTGGAGAAAATGAACTTAATTGGAAACACATATTTACCATGCCATATAAAGCAACTATTGAAAGCACACTGAGAAATTTTCAATATAAATACATCCATAGAATTATAGCTACAAATAAATATCTCTTTAAATGTAAATTATCTAACTCAAATCTGTGTGACTTCTGCAGTGAAAACATTGAAACTATAGAACATCTTTTTTGGGAGTGCAAACACATCCAGCCTATTTGGAATCAATTAATATCTTTTCTTGAACAACATCAACTAAACGTTAAACTATCTCTCTTAAATGTAAGTTTCGGAATTAACTCATTGAAATCAATAGACTGTAATAATATTGTGAATTTTATGGTTATATTAATGAAATATTTTATCTTAAACATGAAGTACAAAAAACAAGTACCAAATTTTAATTGTTTTGTCCATAGTCTTAAACTAAAAATTCAAATTGAGAAAGAAATAGCCCTCAGTAATGACACATTACACATCTTTGAACAAAAATGGAATCGGATTAAATTCTCATAATGTTCTGTCCACTTATATACATTTCACTCTAATGTTAGTCTATCTCTCTAAAATAGTTTGTTTATTTTTTTTATTCTTATTTTTTCAGTCAGACAAGATCATTGTGAATACAGTCGAAACTGACCTAACGGCCACCTGAATTTACCGGTCACCTGCAGACAACGGTCAGTCTGGAATCCCCCCGACGAAAAACACTCTAAATTACACTTGAATTCAACGGCCACCTGTCCATAACGGCCAACGGCCACTACATTCCACTCTGAAATTCATGTTTGACCTGAAATCAACGGTCACGCGTCAGTCGTCTCGAGTCGTCTCGAAATTTAAAAACACAGCACAGCATGTGTCCGTCTATTTTGCGGTAAAAGCGTCTGATAGCGGTAATTGTCTTTGATACTATAAAAGCGGCCCGCTGCGAGTAAACAAACAATTTGTGCATCCATGACCGGTATGTAAAATTGTTTCACCATATAATTGAATTTTCATTTTAATTGCATTAAAAGACCAATTGTCTGCAACTCATTTTGCTACCAGTTGTTTATTAAAAATATATTTTATATTCGTTATTTTACATGACTAACCCACTCCTCTAAGCCGAAATGATCCGTAAAACAAAATTGTGTCTTTGTGTCGTATGAACGAATCTGCACTTAAACTAAATGTAGGTTCACATCGTACATGCATGATCAGTTGTTTAACGAAAAGACGGTTGATATTCAAATGCATTTTTTTCTCTCACCGGGATATTGTTTTAGTATGTTGATGCTGAATTAACAAATATAAGTGTACATTGTATATGAAGTGAAAATACCAAAAATAAACAACGGTTGCAATAGCCAGCTATAAACTGTTAGATGCCCATAATATCACTTTAAACAGGTGACATTAACAATAACAATGTTTATTAATAGCAATTATCGTCTGCATGCATAACGCATTAGCGCGTGACAAAGTCAATTGGTCTGTATCGCTGATTAAGTGTTAAAACAACATTAAGCTGGCGAGTGTTTTGATAAGAAGGCGATAAGAGGATTAGTGATTAGCTTTAATGGCAAAACATGGACTGATTTGCAACATTTAAAGCGTCTGAAAGCGGTAATTGTCTGTGATATTATAAAAGCGGCCCGCTGCGAGTAAACAAATTATAAGGTGTTGAGAAGGTTTCTTTTCCGGGGATAATTGTGGGTGTATCTTCTAAAGAAAATTTATCAGAGTTTATGACTTGTTGAAAGTAATTATCGCGAAATTAAATGACCGCTATTTCTTTGAATTAGAACGGTACAATTACACCGTACTATCGGTTTATGACACCGAATCCGCTTTTTAGACTTTTACGGACGTTATTTACTGAATGAATGAGATGCATGAGAAAACAATTATACCAGCGTTGATAAAGTCATTGTTTAATTTAACATTATGAAATAAAATCAATCTAAAAGATATTATTCTCTATTATTCAATATGCACGCGTAAGTAAATGCTGTTATTATGCTTTGTTAATGCAATGAGCATTTGTTTTACACTGTATGCAAACGACTGGGTGGGGTAACGACGTAGTAATACTACCAACTTGCCAACCTTCTTAAAATTGTGATCCGAATTCAACGGTCACCTGTGGACAACGGTCACTTTGATCATTTCCCTTGACTGACCGCTGAATTCAGGTTTGACTGTATACAACAAAACACACAAGTCCAGTATCTTTTCTTTCAACTTTATACAATTCATCATATTTCATAACTATTCCTCTGTTGTTCTTTTCTTTTCTCTCAAAAAAAATAAATATATATTAGCATATCTTGTATAACATGTCTGAACTATATTGCTTTGTACAATCACGATGTTGTATGATCATATACATGTTTACATTGTATGTATGATATTGAATAAAAAAAAAAAAAAAAAAACATTAGTCTACTTGTAATTTGAATCGCCAGCTTTGATTTGAACGCGGGTTTAATGTTACAATACATCTGCCATGTGCAATGTCGAAGGTCACGAGTCATGACGTAGAAATTTTATTCTACTCGGATACTTTATATCTAATCGAGGAAATGTTTTTTCTCAATGTCTATTGTGTAGTATTAGGACTTGTTAGTATAAAAATGAACTGTGATTCCAGTTTATATAAGATGGGTGTTACTCGTAATTATCGGTGGATTAACAAACTGACAAAACTTGCTGGCCTTTAACAGTAGTGGATCTACGTAATTAATAGACATTTGATCAATTTTGTTTTTCTTTAATAATGTTTCCAACTTTCTTTAACCGTGCCGTCTGCCAAAAACATTTAATTATCGAATGGTCAATCAATTATCACGTAATCATTAGACAACTTACAGCACGCGCAAAGAGGTTGCGGGATATATAATAAAGTCGTTTACGTATGGATACGGTAGATAAAATTATGGAAATTAGCACTACAGTTTGCACGGGTGGGTTGTTAGTTTTCGTTTATATGGTTATGAATTAATGTCTGACAAAATAAATTGCACATCGACTGGATAATTAGTGTTTAAGAGTTTTAAAACACGAAACAAGTAAACAGTTGAACATACTAGAATACATCGTATTCATATTTACTGTTGGGAATGTGTTGCGCGTGTAAACTTTTTTGAGAGTAAATACATGTCTATTACGACGTCATTTCATCGCTCAGGTAAACTATTGCATATGTAAATACAATGCGCGCGTTCTCATTGGTAACTATCGATGTTAATGTACCGCTTAACTCCGCCTGCAAGGCGTGTACTAATTGGGCTTGCAGAACAGAGAACTATCCAAACTGTCGGCGAAATGACACTTGCTATGATCTTTTGATCTAAACCGTTATTGTTTGGAGTGAATGCCCATGTATGCTAGTTGCCTGGATAAGCTTTCACAGCAGTCGATCTTTTGCTGTGATAATAAACTGATAACATAACAAGCGTCATCGGTGACTTTATGACATGTGAAAATAAAGAATTTTTAGATGAAAAAGTCGAGAGAAAAAAACGTCATGTTGTAAAAAAGAAAAGCGAAGTCAACTTCTCCTTCATGTAATTTAAGGGCGACATTATTATGTCCCGGGCGAAGATGTCGCCCACGTCGCCCTCACGGCCGAGCCCTGCTCATAAAGAAAAGATAAGGTTTTCTCCACGGTTATTTTTAGATACGGTTTATTCCACAGTTATTTTTAAAACATAGGGACTACTTTTTTGGCCTTTCACCACAGATTGCTTCATTCAGGTCATTGGGTACGCAATCGTTGGACGAGTTAACGAGTGTGTGTGTTAACGATGGATTATAAAAAGGATAAAACACGGCTGAGCCGGGCCGAGCAGTGATAATCGGCTCGCATGAAGCATAACAGCCCCTTGGGCTTTAGCGACCTGGGGCAGATTATCACTGCCCGGCCCGGCTCAGCCGGGTATTTAACGTCTATAATATATATCTTACTTTTATACTACATTATAGATGGGCACAGGTTTTGAGTCATACAATCATACTATTTTGGTCCTTTACTAAAATTTATGAAGAACCAGCTTTCCGTACTCATATTTTCATTGAATTGATTACGGAGTTTATCACGTATCTCATGTGATGTAATTTAAATGATGAAACAAGCTAGACGCTTTGGTTTTAAGGACAACAACAATTCGGACTTGGATGGTTTTTATTAAACAGTTAAATCTTTCTTAAGCATCAAACGATTAGTGTGTGTGTTTACGATGGATTATGAACGTGAATAACAGTGTTGGGATATTACACTGGAATGAAACTGGTAAGACTGCATTTTCGATTTCGTTAAAATGTTGAATGTACTCAAATAACGCGATGTTTTGTTTAACAATTGATGGATTAAATTTAAGAAGAGTATCAGTGAATTGTTCTTTAACTGTTCGAAGGAAATCGATGTTGAGTTAGAAGGGTAATTTCTTTGATGAATAAGTCGTTCCTTTGTCAGTCGATCAAAGAATGTCTATTCACAAAGAATTGCCTGCTTGCATCCAGTGCGTTAAAATGGAAAAGATGGATGGCGATGAAGAAATGTTCCAGAATTTTAACTCGTCATGGAAGCAAATTAAACATTACGAAAATAAACATGGTTAGAAGATCTACACAACTTCACGTAGGTTTCTACACATTTTGTAAATTTCTAAATTGGCAGCCATTTTTGTTTTTCGGTATTTTACAGTGATGAAACCAGAATTGTAGTTTGAACACAAACGTCTGTGTTCTACTTGAATGTGTAACATTTGGAACGCTGATTAAATTTAAATCGAGGTGTATAGCGATATTTTGTCTCGTTATTCTTGTTTCGCGTGGAATTCTTAAGGACTATTTTGAATTCCGTAAACGGGAAAGATCACAATTAATATTACTACGCAATGTTAGATTCAGCTATTTTAATGTGCTTTTGCTTATATTTTATAAAATAAAGACTACTATTTTTATTGCAACAGAAATAAATTAAATAAAAAAAATATTGTAGGATAAATAGAATACTATGTTAGTGTGATGGTGTACTTAAATTTATCCCACTCGTCTCAGAAAGGCTTACAAGGCACACACTAACATAGTATTCTCTATAATCACCACTCTTTACTTTAGATATGGTAAATATGCGGTAGAAAGATAAATAGTGGTCAGCTAAGAAATATTTATTTACGGGCATTGTCAGGTTTTTTTTCATTTGCTAATCTCTTTATACGACTTAGTGTCCAGTCGCTATTTTGAAGACAGAGGACGATATTAACTATGTATTCAAAGTATACAGTGTCTGCGCATGATCACATGACCCAATATTATCCGATAGCTCCTCCTGTTCCCACATTTCATTCGACAAAAGTACGTCATTTCATGTGTAAGCAAGCTCAATGTTGATTGGCCAGCTACCATGCGTACTTCAATAACAATAAGGTCAAGCGATGTCTCATAATCGGGTACAGACCGTTTTTTGTTTACTGTTCAAATTGCGAACACTTTCATTAAAACAAAGAGACAAATATAGAAAACCAGTCCGATATAAATGGCGGATGTTTTCAATGAAATTTTACTGGATTTTCGCATTTTCGCAAATAAGATTTTTATTGAGCCAAATTCTCAATATTTTTGCAAATGGCGAACGACAGCAAGAGCCCTATTAAACCCCTTTGATGTAATGGTGTAGTTCAAAATGGCTGCCGCAAAGCGAATAACAACGATTAAGTTAACAATTTGCACAGGAAAAATTGTGTTCTGCTCTTATCTCATATATTATACGCCATATATATTGGCAGGTAAAAATGTGCGTATTATATTCATGGATTTATGTTATGTCTGTATTAAAGAACTTTTTTATTTGTATTTATTTATGAAACTTATATATTTATTTTATGATATAGGATATCAATGAAATGTATTTTGATCATTTACTTCAATTTCAGGTAAGAATAATGAATCATTTATTACTACCCGTCTGTAGATCTGCCATAGTCATTAGCACTTTTCTATGGAATTCCGTAGAAAATATTATGGAATTCTACGGAAATCGATGGAAATCCATGGAATTTGATGGAATTCCATCCACTTGCCAATTTTCCATCTGAAGCTGTTATGGAATTCCACGGAATCTTGACTAAAATTCCATGCATTTCCACGGAATGTATGGAAAACACCATGGAAAGTTGGACTTAGCCATTTTTTTCAACGGAAATCGTTATGGAAAATAACTTATACATTTTCTTGGATGGAAATCAATGGAAAATAACTTAGAAAATTTTCGCTGGTTGTCTGAAATGTATTTGTAGTTTAATACATGTATAAATTTATTTGCATCATGTATTTTGTATTTAAAAGAAAATGCAATAAAGATATATATAAATTTGTTCTAGAAATTGAAACAGTTCTGGAACTGTTCCATATTTGTGTTCTAAAATGTATGTTCTGGAATTGTTCCAAAACAGTTGTTTTAGAATAAATCCAGAACATTTGTGGAAAATGGCTTAGGACTGAAACTGTTCCAATAATTTCAATAACCTTTTTAGAACATTTCAAGGACAAAATATGGTCAAAAATTTCAAAAAAATGTTTTAAAATGTAGTTCTAGAACACATCTAGAATGCTTTAAGAACCAGTTAGTTCTACAAAAGTTCTTATGGGGAATAAGAACACATATAGAACACCTTACACTTACAAATAGCCAAATGAATTCATAGTAGCGACAGCAGCAGCAGCAGTAGTAGTAGTAGTTGTAGATGTAGTTGCTGTATTAGTAGTAGTAGTTGTTGTTGTTGTAGTAGGTGTTGTTGTTGTAGTAATTGATGTAGTAGCAGTAGTGTTTTTTATATCAGTAGAGGTTGTGGTGGTAGTAGTAGTAGTAGTAGCATTAACAGTTTCTGTAGCAATAGTAGTAGCAATAGAGGTAGCAGTAGTAGTAGTTGTTGCTTTAGTAGCAGTTGTTGCTGCTGCTGTTGCTGCTGTTGTTGTTGCTGCTGTTGTTGTTGCTGCTGTTGCTGCTGTTATTGTTGCTGTTGTTGTTGGTGGTGGTGTTGTTGATGCTGTAGTAATTAAAGTAGTAGTTCTGCAGAAGTAGGAGTAGTTGTTACTTTCAAAGCAATTTCTACAAGTTTAAATTCCTTAACCCTGTCCAAGTGGTATACACACTGTTTTTTCTCAATATCAAACTCAGCCAGTCCAGGTTGTCAAATAACAATCTATCTGATAAGCCAAGCATGTGTTGTACATCAGATGTTGGGTATGTTTGCTGCAAATCTATTGGTTATAAGATATAACAGCCTTTTCTAATTGGCTGAATTCAAATACAGAAAGTTTACCTGTTAGATTGAAACATGAAACATGGTGGACAATGTACTGGTTTAACTTGTTAAAATAAAGTTAAAGACATTTAACAAACAGAAGAGTTCATTAGTTTTTCCATTAAAAACACTTTCTTAAAATACTTATGTATTTATATCATTTGGAAAGTGACATGAAATATTGCTAAAGAGTGATGCATACAGTGTTTGAGCAGTCTGTCTAGGAATAGAACAACAACTGAAGGTTTGTGATTTTTATTATTTCTAAATATTCCTTTAAATTTAATCTTCTTATGACATTATTGTAGACCTTTTTATGTGATATTTGAGGTTTTAGTATGGCAAATATTAGTTTCAAAGCAGCTGTCACCCAAATTTTCACTTAGTGGAGTTTGCAGGTTGAAAAAGGAAGTAATAAGACCTATGTGGAGAAATTAATAACGTTGAATGTAGTATCGGAATTTTATCATGCAATGTTATGGAACTGCAGGCTAAGGAAGTTTTTTACTGTGCATGTTGAGCACTCAATGCTCATTAATGGTGTTAATGTTTATTATTATCCCCCGCCATAGGCGGAGGGATATTGTTTTGGCGTTGTCTGTCCGTCCTTCCATCCTTACGTCTGTCTGTCTTTCCATCCGTCCGTAGCCATATCTTGGAAGTGCTTTGGCAGATTTCACTGAAACTTGGTATGAGTATGTATATGGATAAGAGGATGATGCATGCCAAATGGCATTGTACACCATTAGTTAATAACAGAGTTATGGCCCTTTGTATCTTGAAAAAATGCTTTTTGTGTGTCCTAGGCCATATCCTGGAAGTGCTTTGGCGGATTTCATTGAAACCTGGTTCGAGTATATATATGGATAAAAGGATGATGCACGCCAAATGGAATTGTACACCATCTGTTAAAAACGGGGTTATGGCCCTTTGTATCTTTAAAAAATGGTTGTTTGAGTGTCAAATATAATACTTATGTGTCCAGAAGCATGTTGGTGGGGGATATCAATTCAACGTATTTGCTTGTAAATAAAAAATTAAACCAATGGAATTGGTTTTTAGGTATCTGAGTGTGCATTTTCATACCAATAGAATTACACATCATTCTAATTATAGCAATAATAAATTTATACTAATCATACCAACAAATTAAGTTATGCTTAGTGCTTTGCGATGTATTCACTTCGTTTTTAGTTCTCTTTCTAAAGACCATTTAACAACTTAATATTTAAAACAATTCATGAATTACGTTCCCTATACATTTTCATTATGTGCTTTAATTACCATTGACCAGTTGATGGAAGATACTGCAGAGTTTGGCAGGGAAATAATCCAACAGCAAAGCGGCTCTTTAAGCGCATTTACCTAGAGGACTTACAGGGCCACAAATTCATGGTAAATATTGTCATGCCCTCGGCTAGATAAGTTATTTAATGTTAACCACCTGAAAGTATTTTGTCTTTTTGGAATTCAATATATTGGTCTAAGTCAGTTACACTTTTCTGGATCCTGGGATAACTTTAAAAGTTCTAAGTATTTTTTCATGAAACTTGAAACATGAACAGATGACAATAAGGACATTATGCACGTCATTTCATGTTGTTTATAATGCAAGAATTCTGGTTGCTATGGCAACAAATATATTTAACAAACTTAAAATAGTGAAGTTTTACAGTTAGGGGACCATATTGTTTGCAATCTCTTGTTATAGTTTGAATGTAAATAACTCTTTGCTTTAGACATTTTTATGATTTTTTATTCTGTAGAGCACATGTGAGCAGTATACAATGTACCTCATACCAAAAAGGACCCGGAGGCAGTGACTGGTGTTCAATATTCTCAGAAGAAAAGGAAAATGGCAGTGGAAGACTTGGACAAACATTTTTAAAAACTAGCCTCTGTGTTAAGCCTGGCAGTCTGTGGCTGGTGACATGTTTTATTTTGGTTACTTCTTGTATAAAAAAGACCAGTTATTTATTTTGTGAATTGTATTTTGTGTTTGTTTTTGGTCTTAATTTATTTGTTGTTTTTTTTTAATTTAGGAATTTGAAACTTGGATAATTGAATTAAGTCCGTGTTCAACAGTACTGAGCATAGTATAATAAATAACCAATTTACAACAGTTGTTAATTTGTTATGTATTATTATTAACTATGCTCAGTACTTGAATACTGGCGGTCTGCATGGGAATTTGTTTTCTAGAAAGTTGGTTTCAGACTAAAATATTTGAAGTTAACCTTCGGAACTTTTCTAGAATTGTACTGGAACACATCAACTAGAATTTAATGAACTTCTGTTATCATACTGAAAGTGTTCTAGAATTCATAAGGAACAGTTGTTGAACGTTAAAATTTATGAGAAAAAATTCTAGAACAATTGTGCGTGATGTGTGTGTGCATGTAATTGTGTGTGTTTATGAACATATGTGAGAAAGGAAGTATACTTGTCATTAGAGAAATGTAAAATTCTACTTCTATGTTTTATATTGTGCCTTTTATAAGTTTTTCTTTTCTCACCTGTATATGCGTGCATGTTTATGGATGTGTTTTTGAATGTGTGCATGCATGCTTGTGGTTAAGAGAGTTGGTACTTTATGAAAATGTAAAACCACTCATTTTTGAATATGTACTGTGACTGCATGTGTGTGGTTAATGATTGATGCCAGATCTTGTACTTGTTTAACTTCTATGATGAAACCTTTAGTTACATTCACATTTGTCATTTTCAAAATCAATAAAATGCCTTTGATCTATAATCTGTTTTTTTTTCTATTTTATTCCAGCTTTTTATTAATTTCCATAGCTTTTCAAGGAATTCCACGGTATTCTATGGAATTCCACGGCATTCTATGGAATTCCACGGCATTCCATGGAATTCCACGGCGTTCTATGGAATTCCATGGTGTTCTATGGAATTCCACGGCATTCTATGGAATTCCACGGCATTCTATGGAATTCCACGGCATTCTATGGAATTCCACGGCATTATATGGAATACCACGGAATTCTATGGAATTCCACGGCATTTTATGGAATTCCATCCCATATCAAGTCCCCCTTCTGTTTTTTTTTCACTTTTCCATTGATTGCATGGAATCGGATGGAAAGTTAGTGCCAATACTCCACGGAATTCCATCTAACAATTTCCATAGAAATCCATATGATTCCACGGCAGATCTACAGACGGGTACTTGGCCTAATAAATTACACTAAGACATTCACTGACACTTAGACAATCTGGCAAAAAAATATAATATATGGCAATATATAAGTCTAAATTCATAAATAATATCACACAAAATAAATTTAATTTAACACATTCATATTAAACCATATATTATTTTCTATATATATTATATATATGGTACATAAAGTGTCAGATAGTGGTACATAAAGTGCCGGTACATATAAAGACTTGTAGTACGTAAGGTGTAACATTCGATAATTATATCACATTTACAAATTTGCAAGTGTATTGCTGAAATATTGCTTATCAACTTTATTTTATGTGTCATAATACTTACCAAGCACTATTAATTATTTAAGAAATGCTACTTCTGTGCTTGTTCAATATTTTGCTGTTAATGCTTTTCAGTAAAAATCACAGGAGTTTGAAACTATTCATGAAGCTAATAATCTAATGGCTAAATAATAAAAACTAGACCCCTATATACTTATATAGTATATAGACTAACTATATAGGGGTCTATTTTTATTATTTTGCCATAAGATTAGCTTCAGGTATAGAATTTCAAACTCATGTGGTAAAAATTATACACATAATTAATGCTCAAGCATAATAAATACTGGGCATTGTAAATATACTATGGTATTTTATGTTTAGATGACACAGGATGAGAAAATTGTGCAGCCAGTCCGGGATTTTAACCAGGGACCACTTGCTTTTCTGATTGAGCTAATCATATGCCAAAAAACATCTCTCGTTTAGTGACAATCACTAAGTTTGTGCACTAACATTCTCCTCTGCCAATCTGGATTTTTTTCGAGAATTCAAGTCACTGGGATCATTGTAAACCTGATCCATTCAAACCATGAACAGATTTTGTTGAGAATAGATTGCGCCATGGTTCCACATTGGGCACAAAATGTTGCAGGATGGGACAATTGTACAGCCAATCCGGAACTCGAATCTTTTACCCCTGGCTTTCAGGGCCAGTGTCTAGGATTATGCTGTTTACATGTGTACAATTAATAAACATGTAGTTAATTTCTTGATCACTATTAATGGTTATCGGTAACTTGCTAATTTGGAACTGCCACCATTGTGGGATCATACTATTGGTCATTTATATCAAGTTCTGAGTAAATTGACTAACCTACATGTACATGTAGAATAGTAGATGATTGTTTTTGTTCACAATGCTTTAACACTATAAATGTATAAACTGCAGTTCAAGGTCTTATTGCCACTTACAGATATAATAAATTATGATAAATGAAATGCTTAACGTTGCTGAATTCTTAATTCCTTCCCTTGTATTTCAAGAGAGAATACTTTCCAGTCAACCTAATTGGAAAGAGGTCAAATTGTCTTACACTTTCCTTTAAACAGGTTAACTAGGATATATGTGTTATCTTTAATTTTGATAAATATCTAAGATTTGATTTAGAACCATTCTTAATGTAATGTACATGTATCATGAAATTTGTTTAAAGTTTTATAATTCCAAGCATATTCTGAAACAGCTTGTGGTACAATAGGCCCCATATACAAATTATTCACAATATAAATTATATATTTTTTAAACAAAAATACCATAAACATTTATTATCTTAATAAGTTAATTGTAATTATTACAATATAAAAGTAATTAGTAAATTAACACATTTATTGTTTAATTAATAAACTTCACTCCAATCAATGTTTACATTTATCAGTGCAATATTATGTACCCATTCATAATAATAGAATTCATGATTATGAATAGCATTCATATAGATAAAATGGTGAGATCAAATTTTAATGCTAGAATATTTTAATCTTGAAGTGCTTGCATGTGCATGTATATTTATTGTTGTTTAAATTGAAAAGAGACTCAAAAATATGCTATTGGTATGGTATTGTATGTTGAAAAATAAATAAAGCTGAACATGAGGGATTAAACATTAAAAGTCAAGTTGTGTTTTCCTTTTTATTTTAATCATTTATTATTTATGGAAAAGTATGCAAGTGTATGAAAGAAACAAGAGATGTGTTCATCAGAAACACAATGCCCTCTAGTGCACCGCTTTGAATTAAAAAAAAATTTTTTTTACCTTTGGCCTTGAAGGATGACCTTGACCTTGAAACTTCCACCACTCAAAAAGTGCAGCTTCATGAGAACGCCGCTTTGAAATATATTTTTTTACCTTTGACCTTGAAGGATGACCTTGAAAGATGACCGTGACCATGAACATCAACCGCTCGAAATGTGCAGCTTCATTATAAAGCTGCTTTGAATAAAAAAAAATGACATTTGACCTTGAAGGATAACCTTGACCTTGAAGGATGACCTTGGCCTTGAACTTCCACCACTCAAAATGTGCACCTTCATGATAACTCAGCTTTGAATTTTTGTTTGACCTTGAAGGATGACCTTGACCTTGAAGGATGACCTTGACCTTGAACTTCCACCACTCAAAATGTGCAGCTTCATGAGAATGCCCCTTTGAATTATTTTTTGTTTTTTTTTTACCTTGAAGGATGACCTTAACCTTGAACTTCCACTACTCAAAATGTGCAGCTTCATGAGATACACATGCATGCAAATATCAAGTTGCTATCTTCAATATTAAAAAAGTTATGACCGATGTTAAACTTTTCAGACAGACAGACGCCATATATTTGACATTTGACCTTGAAGGATGAACTTCGCCTTCACCTTTCACCACTCAAAATGTTCAGCTCCATGAGATACACATGCATGCCAAATATCAAGTTGCTATCTTCAATATTGAAAAAGTTATGACCAATGGAAAAGTTTTCAGACGGACAGACGCCATAAATTTGATATTTGACCTTGAAGGATGACCTTGACCTTTCATCTCTCAAAATGTGCAGCTCCATGAGATACACATGCATGCCATATATCAATTTGCTATCTTCAATAGTGAAAAAAGTTTTAAATTGTTGACCTTTGACCTTGGAGGATGACCTTGACCTTTCATCACTCAAAATGTGCAGCTCCATGAGATACACATGCATTCCAAATATGAAGTTGCTATGTTCAATATTTCAAAAGTTATTGCAAAACTTAACTATCTTAAAGTTTGAAATTTTTGACATTTGACCTTGAAGGATGACCTTGACCTTTCACCACTCAAAATGTGCAGCTCCATGAGATACACATGCATGCCGAATACCAAGTTGCTATGTTCATTATTTCAAAAGTTATTACAAAACTTTACTATGTAAAGTTTTAAATTTTTGACCTTTGACCTTGAAGGATGACCTTGACCTTTTACCACTCAAAATGTGCAGCTCAATGAGATACACGTGCATGCCAAATATCAAGTTGCTATGTTCAATATTTCAAAAGTTATTGCAAAACTTTACTTTATAAAAGTTTGAATTTTTTTACCTTTGACCTTGAAGGATGACCTTGACCTTTCACCACTCAAAATGTGCAGCTCCATGAGATACACATACATGCCAAATATCAAGTTGCTATGTTCAATCTTTCGAAAGTTATTGAAAAACTTTACTGTAAGGTTAAAGTTTTGGGACAGAATGACAGACAGAAAGACAGAAAGACAGGCCAAAAACAATATACCCCCGATCATTCGATCCGGGGGCATAAAAAGTATTAATTAAGGAAATTCGAATTTTTACACCCCACCATCCCTTTTTCTCGTATTGCTTTCTATTATTAAACTCATCCTCTACACTTGCGAAGAATACCTAAAAAATCTTGTTATATGTAATCATGTTTAAATGTGTGTACTTTGATGCATTGCTGAACCTTCTGAATATCCTGAATAATGATATTGACATTGAACAAAACAAGGACATGCACTACTGTATCAGCAATGCAGGTCTTTCTCCAGAAATTGCACAGGGGAAAATATGTGTGATTTACAGGGTACTGGGTTACTCCTTTGAATTTATTTAATGTTAGGCACTTAACCAAATGTTATTGTACTTAAGAAAGTGCAATAATTGAACAAATATATATTTAAGGTAATCAGCCTTTAAAAACATGATGAATCTTTAATGTCTTTCATGATATTGAAGAATTACAGCAACACAAATTGGTGAGATAAAGTAATAAACTAAAGATTCAGGCACTAAAGTGCTTAAAGAGCCGGGGAAAAGGCATGAGTATTACAAGTATTGCAATTAATTATTTATTTAAAAGATCATGTAAAGGTTAATTTGACTCTGTGCAGTTTTGATTCTGTACTTTTTTGACAGATTGTCCTATTTCTCTTTTAAGATTTTGTATTTTTAAACATTATTCCTGAATGAACTTATAAGTGTATGATAGATGCTTCAAGTTGTCCCCTGTCAGGAAAAGCATGGGACAATGATATGTATATTGTTAAAACAACAATAACAAAACAACTGTACTGATGTTGGCCTGCAATTTATTTTAAGATGTGTATTTTACCATAGAATTAGTTTGAGTAAACATCTTCAGGGTCTATGTGTACAAAACTGGCATTGCATTGGTAAAACATTAACAGACTGTTTACTTTGGTCAATATTTTTATTTAACATTTCTCACTCACTGAAAATCTTGTCAAAGCATCAACAAATTATTGATGCTTCTGTATAATTTTATATTATTTTCTAATACAGATATACAGCTTTGACTCATTGTTAATATTGCAATATATTCATTTAGTTAAATATGTGCATAAAATAAAATTTAATAGCACGTGCCCAGTTGTAAACTTCAAATACTATCAGATAAAGCAAAGCCGATGGGCGCGGCCATTTTGAATATGCGACTATAATCATGTGACTAAAAGTCACGTGCGGTAGAAAGTAGTCCGTGAGCCCACGACAGAGGTGAATGTAATGAACCATAGTGCACGAGAGTGCTAAAAGGAGTGCTGTATTCGAAGAAGAACCCCGTCAATTAAGTTTGTCAGTGGACATTCAAAATAAACAACACAACTCTGAACTATGACCAAACACAACACTCTCACACAGTATTATAAAGAAGATATTTAAAACAAAAAATCAGTTAAAAAACATCATAATGTATTTATCCTAAAATCAAGAAAATAAAGTTAACTGGTATGAAATTGCTGTTAAAACAATTTTTCTTTCAGAAACTGATAGTCAAGTGTGACAGTGACAGAAGAATATCAATCAATATTTAAAATAAACCCACATTACTGAGGTGAATGAATCAATGAAATACTTGACAGGAACGTAATAAATGTTGGGAATCAATTGAATAATGCAACAGGCACAGTTTTAAAAGCAAAAAGCTTAATTATCAGTGGTGCTAAACTTTTACTGATGAAGAGCTTTTGGTTGCAAAGTTATATGGCAATACAGCATTAAAATACTGATGTACACAAACTAGTATATAAGTTTATCAATCAATAAAGAAATAACTGTATAATTATGTAAATTGAAATGAACAGTAAATATTACGATTTCAGAGAGCTGAGATGCATAACTTGTTTTCGTTTGGTTCGTTTACTTGTTACCCGATACCTACCTGAATGCGAGACAACTCTTGTTTGCCCTTAGTTTCGAAAAGACCGAATATTTGTTGTTAAGAAAAAATCGGTCCATTTAGTCGATAACGAAATTCCCCAATGTGCCATTTTATTGATTTTAAAAATATCAATTTGACCAGACTCTTTTTCCTAAAATAGCTAGAAAATCTCTGTACATATCACACATGTTATTAAGATGAATCCACCATGATTCTTACCTGTATAATCAGCTGATGTATCTTCAAAGAGTCTGCAGACCAGTTTGCCACTCAATGTGAACTTGTACAGAGCAGTAGGAGAGCAGATATATAGGTCACCCTGGTGGTGGGCGATACCACAACATCTATATTGTAACTTAAGCTTCCTGCCTTTAGCGAGTTGGCTATGGCTTACTGTGATAAACTGGACCTCATCATGCCCAGCCACTGCAACCTCACTGGGTGTGATAAGACACATGCCCAGTTGCTTTTGCTTCACATCCAAGTGGCTCACCACACGGTACAGCTGGTTCAGAAGCTTGACTTTAACATTAAATCTGTCTGCAACCAGGACCTGTCCATTTGGGAGAGCACATACTGCTAAGATATCGCATGTAAATGAATCACTTGGCATTTTTACATTGTGCACAGACTTCCCATTCACAGTGAAAACCTTGTTTGAAAAGTTCTCTTTTATAAATATATCAGATTGTTGTATATTTTCCAGACATTTTGTACTGGCAATAAAAGAGAGTTCAGGTTTATCCAGTACTTTCGGTATGGCTACATGGAGATGGAACAATTCATAGTGAAGCCTGATGCAGCTGTTTGTCACAACCTTGAGAGGAGCTTGTTTCAGGTTTAGCTCTTCTTTCTTCTCCTTAATAGTGCTTTTCTCAAAATCTGCTAATAAATATTTGATTTTCTCACGCATGTCAATGACTGTGTATTGCATATGTTCGTGTGTTCTATTAACTGTGCTGGTTTCACATTGGAGTAAAAACGACATTATTTCCAGACGCAAACCATCAACAATAAGACTCTCATGTTCTTTGTATGAAACCTTAAGAGACTTCATTCTGTCCTTCTGATATGTCTCATAATATTTTAGTTGTGAAAGAGCATTTTCCGTACTGACAGAGAGGTTCTTGAAGTCGGTTGACTTCCCTGTGGCAGCCAGAGGTAATGGAGTTACTTGTAAACATCGTCTGAAAACAAAACAAAAAAACATGGTAGACAGTAAGTGATATAATAGTTATCAACTGGAAAAATACAAAACACTAGTCCCTTAATTATTTTAATTATAATACAAGTTTAAAGGGCCATTATAACAAAAAACAAGAGCACCGCCTTGCGGGTGCAGACCGCTCATCTATTTTCTTTTTAAAGGTGAAAGGACTCTCATTTTCAATCACAAAGGAGGGAGGGGTGGGGTGGAGTGAAGAGGGGTGTATAGTGTAAGGGTGTGGACATTTATTACCGTATACGTGCGCTTATAAGACGCATTTTTGAGACTTAAATTAATAAGTTACAGTTGGGGTCGCGTCTTATAAGCGAGATATATCGAGTTTACTGGGCTTATGCTAGCCAAGTTGGACACTTGTCAGTTGTTTTGAATCATCGCGGCAGCCATTTGCATTTTCTCTAAAGTCTGTATTGGCCCGTACCGTGTATCGGAACGCTATGTTCAGTTACCGATTTATTTGTTATAAAATGTATTGTTACTGATTTTGTTGTCTATTATTTTTAATTTGAATTTTGTTATTTTTGGGGCGTAAGACGTTATATTGTCCGTGATTATTCTTGAAAAGTTTTTATCACCTGATTGTCTGCGCGCGACGTCGTTAAATGCCATATAAATTGGCCATTATAGTTTACGTGTGTAAGCGGCAACACGATGCCAACATGCTTAAAACAACAGCAAAATCAATTCTCAGTAAACACGCTGCCGATTACGCTGCTATTTGACAAGTTTGTATCACCTGATCGTCTTTGTTCCACGTCGTTAATTTTCAATTAAGACATAATTGGCAATTAGGGTATCCTCTGAAATAAGTTACCAGTTTGCAACTGTCAATTGTTAAATAAACACGTTTATTCAGACGAACCACTAATACCGATGACACATTATTTATTAGGGGCCAACGACGGGAGCAAAGAGCGACCACATGCAATTATCCGCATATGGCTTTCTTCTTGACACGTGATTTCGATCTGCGCTTCGAAGTCTATCACTCTATTACGCGATTGGCTAATTTTATGAAAGTAGGCGTTACCTATTGTTGATAGACAATGGGCGTAAAATTTGCATAATCTAGGTAATAAAACTAAACGCTTTCAAAATATCTGCCTATTAGGTTTCAATACCTGTCAAACAATACAATTAAGATGACTGACACGATTAATTTTGCTTGTGCATTGATATTACGAACGTAATATGTTTTATGTTTGCAATTGTTTGCAATTGTTAGGGCAAATGATTAATACGCAGTTGTTAGAAATTTTGTCAATTTGATAATTATTTTTATTGCATGAATAATACTTGAAAATAAATTAAAACCCACAAATATATCATAAAAAAAAAACCAATATTATTTACTTTGTTGTTTGATTGTTTTATTTTTCAGACTTGCGTAAATTACTAATTGTATGCAGCGCAAGTTTGAAAAATTCTCAATGTTTTACTAATTGATGATTTTCTTTAACATTCTGCCATTTTTCGGCCATTTTCCGGCCGATGAATACGGCAAAATTTGACCGCGTCTTACATGCGGGTCAGTCTCAAATCCACCCATTATAAAGTCCGAAGTCGGGGTGCGTCTTATAAGCGAGGGCGTCTTATAAGCGCACGTATACGGTACATTATTTTCCAAAAATGCGAAAAAAAAAAAAAATCGGGGTGGGGGGGGGGGGGTGGGGGGGGGGAGGATTCTTGGGTGCGAAGGTTGGACGGTATTTCAAACATTAAATAATAAAAATAAATTTTTGTGTTTTTTAACCGTTTCAAAACCGTTTGGGTGGAGTCTATTGTGGTATGTCAGGTAAGAGTAGTTTTGTCAAAGTATCAATCAAATCTAATCATAAATAAAGAAGTTATGGCAATTTTAGCAAAATTTAATAATTTGACCTAGAGAGTCAAGGTCATTCAAAGGTCAAGGTAAAATTCAACTTGCCAGGTACAGTAACCTCATGATAGCATGAAAGTATTTGAAGTTTGAAAGCAATAGCCTTGATACTTAAGAAGTAAAGTGGATCGAAACACAAAATTTAACCATATATTCAAAGTTACTAAGTCAAAAAAGGGCCATAATTCCGTTAAAATTACAACCAGAGTTATGCAACTTGTCCTTTTACTGTACCCTTATGATAGTTTGCGAGTGTTCCAAGTATGAAAGCGATATCTATGATACTTTAGGGGTAAAGTGGACCAAAACATAAAACTTAACCAAATTTTCAATTTTCTAAGTATAAAGGGCCCATAATTCCGTCCAAATGCCAGTCAGAGTTACATTACTTTGCCTGCACAGTCCCCTTATGATAGTTAATAAGTGTTGCAAGTATGAAAGCAATAGCTTTGATACTGTAGGAATAAAGTGGACCTAAACACAAAACTAAACCAAATTTTCAATTTTTTAAGTATAAAAAGGGCACATAATTCTGTCAAATTGCCAGTCAGAGTTACATTACTTTGCCTGCACAGTCCCCTTATGATAGTTAGTAAGTGTTGCAAGTATGAAAGCAATAGCTTTGATACTTAAGCAATAAAATGGACCTAAACACAAAACTTAACCAAAATTTTCAATTTTCTAAGTATAAAAAGGGCACATAATTCTGTCAAAAGGCATGCCAGAGTTATCTAACTTTGCCTGCCCAGTCCCCTCATGATAGTAAGTAAGTGTACCAAGTTTGAATGCAATAGCATTGATACTTTCTGAGAAAAGTGGACCTAAACGCAAAACTTAACCAAAATTTTCAATTTTCTAAGTATAAAAAGGGCACATAATTCTGTCAAAATGCACGCCAGAGTTATTTAACTTTGCCTGCCCAGTCCCCTTATGATAGTAAGTAAGTGTACAAAGTTTGAATGCAATAGCATTGATACTTTCTGAGAAAAGTGGACCTAAATGCAAAACTTAACCGGACGCCAACGCCGACGCCGACGCCAAGGTGATGACAATAGCTCATAATTTTTTTTCAAAAAATAGATGAGCTAAAAATATACAGGCACAGCCAATAACAATGCATGTTTCTTTCATTCACAATGTTACTTTTCTAGAAGCAATACTACATGTATATTGATTATTGTTAAAATAGAAATATATAAATAAATACTTATATAGCTATCTACTGTGCGCTTGGGAAATAATGCATACCACACTGCATGAACAACACATTGTGCGTTATAATGATACTACCAGTCCATAGTAATGTCATTAATGGTATGCATGTGTATAATATAAAGCTATGTATATTTTATTTGTCATCATTTTACAAAATGACAATCTAAGTATAAATATAAATATGTTTTTGCATCATCCGTTGAAATTATGCTTTAAATATAATATTCTTCTTTTTTTAAAGGTTATATATTATGAGAACCTTATTCCTATTAACTAATCCCTTTCTTGCACAAAATGGCATAAGCTTCATTAATATATATATATGACAAAAGTGTGGTATTTGTTCATTCAAAATCGGGTCCGGTAATCAGCCCAATTCACAATGGAAACAAAAGTATGTTTTTTCCCAAAATGGAGCTAAAAAATTCCCATTATGGAGGGTTTCCAAATAAATACATTTTTTTACATCTAAATATTTTGTTCAACTTCAATTCATATAAGTTCAACCTTAGTAAATATAATACTGAAACCACTTGTATTCTCAATGTTAAGCATTTTTTAGCAAAACAACAACTTTAGTTTCAAAATTTTAGTCAAATAGCCGTAAATTTTCCCAATCCAAAGGGACCCGGCCCCATCACCAAAATGGTATGAACACTTGGAAAATTGTGTGGTATCATAGTTATTGTTAAATATTGTAAAAATTAACAATGGACTAGAACATACACACATACACTCAACCAATTCGGCACCTTTATCGTACAAATCACAAGTATATTGACAAATATTGAAAGTCCATATACTTCAGTCAAGAGAGAAATTCTTGTTATTATCTTATGTAAGGCAGGAGATGAATTTCGAGTGATTTTTCAAAAGTATACTTGATTTTAAACATGTAATCATTTATAAAACAACTTCTTTGACTCTACTAGTTCCAAAACATTTAGATCCTATTATAATTGGTTGCATCATAGCTCATACTTGACTTTCTTCTGTGTATGAATGTAGGCCTCATGCCCTATCAAAATTAATGACAAACTCATAATGAACAAAAGGGGCCCTCATGGCTCTTAAGGGCTCATCTATGTTTCTGCAAATGAATTGTGGAAGACTTCAATTGGTGGTCTATTGTTTGACCCCACTTGACCCAAAATCAAACATGGACTTTGTATTGTCAACAACACCAATCTGATCAAGTTTCATTTAGAATTAGTCATTAATGTTGCTACTAGAGTGGTTAGAATTTAGTTAAAGATATAACTTGGTGACATAGTTTCAAGATGCATGTGACACACTTTTAGACTTGGCCTAGATATTGTGAAGATGCATATTCTGATTTTTGTCCAGATTGAGTCATGAAATCTGGTCTCTGTAGTGGCACAAAGGATTTCTAATTGTTTATCTGCTAATCTACTTTCAACACACAAATGACCTAAAACTTTGAACTTGGCCTTAATGAGCACTCTTGATAGCGGGCGTATTTGCGTAAATACGCAAATTAAATTATGTAAATACGCATAACAAATATTTTGCATGCGTATCAAGTACCCTTCAAAAATGTTGATTACACATTTTTTTCTTTTCGGTCGCATACCAAATTTCCAAAAAGTAAGAGGATGTTAACCGCTTACAAAGGGAGTGAACTGTCACATAATATCGCCAAAAATTGTAGTATTTGCTGATCATACAATCTGTTTATATTTTTGGTGCTGGAAAATTGGCGTCTGCACGTGTTGGGCAACTGTTGAAATAAACATCGACGCAATACAACATTTATACGTACTTAAGCAATAACAGTGCGGCGCAGTTTGATGTACGAAAACATTGTGTTGTTCCAATATTGGAATCTATTTTGGAGGATGAATCTAAGAAGAGGGCCTGAAAGGCCCAAAGTTGCTCACCTGAGAAAACCAGATATTTTTGGGACAAATCTTCTGACCAATGAGTTACATGAAGACAGCCCCTTGAAAGCCATGTTTTTCAAGCAAACATAATAATTTTCGAACTCATCCAAGATATCATTGAGACCAATCTTCTGACCAAATTTCATGAAGACTGGACAATAAATGTGGCCTCTAGAGTGTTAACAAGGTTTTACTAAAGCCATATAAGGAAAAATGCCCCGCCCCCTGGCGACCATGTTTTTCAACCAAAGGGCATAATTTTTAACTCTTCCAAGATATTATTGGGATGAATCTTCTGACCAAGTTTCATGAAGATTGGACAATAAATGTGGCCTCTAGAGTGTTAACAAGATTTTACTATAGCCATATAAAGCCATATAAAGAAAAATGCCCTGCCCCTTGACAGCCATGTTTTTCAAGCAAAGGTTACCATTTTTAAACTCATCCAAGATATTATTGGGATAAATCTTCTGACCAAGTTTCATGAAGATTGGACAATAAATGTGGCCTCTAGAGTGTAAACAAGATTTTACTTTAGCCAAATATAGCCATATAAGGAAAAATGATCCCTCATCCAAGCTTTAGTGAAGGATGAGGGACATTATTTATAGTAAAGCCGGAGGCTTGAGCATGTATACTGAGCATATCGGGATGACGATATCAAGTGATCCGCATTTTAAACGAACGCTTTAAACACGTGACTCACCCGGATGTTCAACCCGTTTCTTACCATTCTTTAAAACAAAGTTTTGTTGCTTCAAAAAAGCACAAGAGCACAAAGGGTAGGGAAAAAAGAGTTGATAAACTCCAATCAACCATAGACAATCTTTTTAATAACTATCTCAGACCAATTAATATAATTTCATAAAAAGGGAGGGAGTATACATGCTCAAGCCTCCGGCTTTACTATAAATAATGTCCCTCATCCTTCACTAAAGCTTGGATGAGGGATCATTATTTTCCGTAAAGCCTACGGCTTTCACATGTATACTGAGCATCTTTAAATCAAGCAACAAAACCAAAGACACACACAATAGTAACAGTTAGGTACATGTATCTTTTACTAAAGAAATACATACTAAATAAACAAAAGTCTTCGAGCCCAAAAATAACAAACATGTATGTCATAATAAACATACTTATAAACCATTAATGGACAAAACACTACATACATTTTCATTGCAGTTTCAACCCACTTAAAACAAATTGACACAACTGTTTAGACACAAAATCTGCATAAAAAAACTTCAAATAGTCGTTTATAGTAATTACTTACTACCAAATACAGCGTCATTAAATGACACTGCTTTCTCTTCCACAGTTCTATAATAGAATTTATAAAAGTTCTTATCGGATTTCCAGTCTGCAGTTTTCAAAATATCTACTACAGAACACCCTTTATTATAAGCTGCAGAGGTAGCTGCAGATCTAAACGAATGAGCCTTAAAAATACCAATGTCTATGCCAGAAAGTTGTAAAACTTCCCTAAGCCATCTTGCCACAGTACTGGTGGTGACAGATTTATAGGTTACATAAGACACTAATAAATTATTTGCCTTTCTTAAGGCTTCAGTACACTGTACATAAAACAACACTGTATGCATAACACACAATTTCTCATCATGAAAATGTTCTAAAACTAACTGATAATTATTATGCTTATTTGTGGTTTTAAGATGATTAGGAAATACAAAATAAACCTTATTATTACTTGTCTTCATATACTCAAGATTAAGTGACACTAAAGTCTGAGCCCTTGGGGCACACGATAATGCTATTAAAGCAGACACCTTAAGGGTCAACATTTTCATAGACAATTTATTTAATGGATACAAAGTCCGTAAAAACTTGAGAACAGTACTCACATCCCATGTGAACCTATATCTAGGAAGAGCTGGACAAATATTAAATATCCCTTTCATAAATTTAGTAATCAAAAACACATTAGAACACCAAGTGTTACCAAAAAATGGTAATGTCTGCAATAACATGGCCTTATGAGTATTTAACACTGAATAAGATTTTTTATCCTTATGAAGGTCATACAAATAAGATACTACTACACCTTCAGTTGTTTGAAAGGGACTGAAAGCCCTTGAATAACACCATATAAGTACCACTTTTCCCAGGCCAAACCGTATTGCTTTCTGGTCCCTGGCTTCCAGGCTGACAGGATAATATTCGCAGCTCCTCGTGAAACTTCCCCACTCGCCAACGACTGCCAGATAAAATAACCACGACCATCTTCAGCGATCGACTTAGAGGGTGCACCATGCTGTTGTGGGGAAGAAACAACAGGTCCAGATGCCTTGGTAACCTGACTAGCAAAGAGATTAGATTAGACAATACCAAGGGATACCATGATTGGCTTTTCCACTCGGGACAAACTAAAATTGCCTGATCTACTTCATCAGAAATAATCTTATTAACTATTTTGCTGATCAAATTAAATGGTGGAAAAATATATGGCTTCATTTCTCTCCAAGACATAGAAAAAGCATCAACACCATAAGCTCCTGGTTCTGGGAACCATGAAACGAATTTATCCAATTGTTTATTCAGCCTGGATGCAAAAAGGTCTATGTCTGGCTGAAAAAAGTGTTTACAAATTCTAAAGAAAATATCAGGTTTTAACATCCATTCCGTAGAATTTGAAAAATTTCTAGAATAGAAATCTGCTTTAATATTAGTCTTTCCCGGAATATATATTGCTGAAATAAAAATATTTCTCTCTAAACACCATTCCCAAATGCGTTTAGCTAGACAATCCATAGGGAGTGAATTCATTCCTCCCATATCTGTAACATAAGACACAGCAGAAACATTATCACTTTGAATCTGAATGTGAATATCATGGTAACGAGAAAATAAGGATTGCAAAGAATAAAAGATAGATAATAACTCCAAATAATTAATCGAATGTATGCATTCTTCTTCACTCCATCTACCATTAGCATGTTGTTCACCCTCTGCCAGAGAACAACCCCAGCCTTCCAAAGATGCATCAGTTGCTAAGCGATACAAAATATCCTTTTGCCTTATAATCTTTCCGTTTCTAGAGACAGCATACTTGACCCACCATTTTAACTCATCCTTACTTTCATTACTTAACTCGATAACATTATCAAAGTCATTGGTATCTCCAAGCCCTTTCAACTTATCGCGCTCAAGACATCGATAATGCAAAGGCGCCTCAAGAATTGCAAAAAATGCATTAACTAGTCTGCCTATGAAAGAAGCAATTTCACGTACTCTCACATGCCTAGTATGCAATAAAGTTTCAGCATCAGTCACAATCCTCTGTATTTTCTCAACTGTTAAAAACACCATAAACTGGACAGAATCGATAACAAAACCAAAAAATACTATTTTCTGAGAAGGATGTAACACTGACTTATCAACATTTATAGTGAATCCCAACAATCTCAACGTGTCTAGAATCCTGTTTGAATTCTGTAAACAGATCTCTTTAATTTGATGCATATTAATTGAATCATCAATATAATAAGAACATCTGATTCCCATAAATCTAAACCAAGCATAAATTGGCCGTAAAATTTTTGTAAATAATTTTGGTGCTGGGGATAACCCAAACGGCAGACATACAAACTTGTAGAGAGCTCCATTCAATCTGAACTTCAAAAACTTTTGATCATGTTCATGTATGGGTACTGAAAAATATGCATCCTGCAGATCTATACTCGTAAAATAATCATCCTTCTGAATGAGATCCAAAACCATTTTAAACGTCTCTTGTTTAAAGTGCTCATAAACAATAAATTCATTTAAATATTTCAAATTAATTATTGGTCTATACTTTCCATTAGGCTTAGGCACTATAAAAATAGTAGAAATAAACTGATTGTCTTCATCACTTGAACGTACAATCGCTCCTTTTTTAAGTAAAACATTGACTTCCTCATTAACAATTTGTAATTGGCCAAGACTAAATGGAATTTCATTTGGAATGACATATTGAACCAGTTGAGTATGAAATTCAATTTTATAGCCAGAAATAGCTTGTAAAATCCAAGAATCTTGTGTAAATTGCTCCCATGCTTGCACATGAAACTTCAATTTTCCCACAGTACTCACCACTAGTTTTTTGACTGGTCTGCCATAGTAACAGTAGCAGTGGGGAAAGTGGATCTCCCTCTTCTATTGGCACCAAATGATCGAGATGCCCCTCTGTATGAACCCCTTTGAGGGTATGGTGTGAACCTCATGGCATGAGAGGGTTCAAAACCTCCAGTGAAGGTAGCAGGATAAAAACCTCTACCCCGAGAGCCTCTAAAGGGTCTTGCAGAGTACCCTCGCCCTCGCATTCTCATATCCTTTCCCAAAGAAACACCATTGTCACAATTCTTAATCTCTTTGCTAATGTCGTCACCAAACAACATTGAGGAAACCGGTGTGTTAATATTACAAAGGTTGGAATACTTTTTGTTTATGTTTGGTCTAATCATATACCTGCGTCTAAGAGACAGGTTATACTGTACTTGGCCCATTATTGTCATGATGTCAGAAACTAATGTCCTAGCTTCAGGACTACTTGAAATCTGAGTTTTAAACATCTCCGCCAACTTAATCATAGGCACAATTCCTGTTGCTGCCAAATTCTGGATCTCTACCATTCCCCGATCTTGTGACCTTGCTCTTTTGTCTAAGACTTTCCAAAGTTCATTATTAACCAAAGGTGCTCCAAGATTGACACAATTTTCTGGCAGTTTATACTTAGCCACAATTGAATCAGTGTCACACTGAGCAGAACAAGCAGTGTTTATCAACTTAGCCAAAGATTGGGAAATGGCAGCTCCCTTTTCAGGTACCCTTAACTTTGGCAAATCCCAAAAATCCTCTGAGGTAGGATTATCATCCTTACCGTCAAACAAAGCTGCTGAAAAATCAGCTCCAATATTACTGCTATTATTGTTATTGTAATCTAATTCTACATCATTGTCACTTTGATCATGGTCAAATTGCACATGGATGTTTGGCAAATGATCTAAATTTTGGCCATACTGAGCAATGTCATCATTTTCCGTGACCACGTCAACAGAACCAAGTCCAAGAGCCACTTTCAGATTGTCAATTTCCTGCTTGGACAATTTAGAAAAATCCAACACATTTGAACTTGATTTTGAATTTGTACATGTACTTGTAGAAGCTGACGACTTATTTCTGTCAGTCTTTTTTACTTTACTTTTAATTGTACATTTATTGTTGGCACTCTTCGTACCAACTGCCTTGCCTTTCGTTTTATTAGTAACATTAGTAACTACAGACTTTAATGTCTTTTGTGGAGCCACAGGCGAAACACATTCATCAGACCCGACTCCCGAAAATTCAGTGTCTTCTTCGAGCGAAAGCTCGTCCTCCATTTTATCTCTTAATTGTTACCAAAAACAAATAAAATACTAGGACTACGTCCTTAGTAAGGCAATAGTAAACTATTTAAACAAATAAATCAAAATATTTCAACGGGTAATTACCTTGCTACACAGCAAAATCGACCGAACCACTCGATAACACGCCAAAACGATTAATGGTAAGAAACGGGTTGAACATCCGGGTGAGTCACGTGGTGTTTAAAGCGTTCGTTTAAAATGCGGATCACTTGATATCGTCATCCCGATATGCTCAGTATACATGTGAAAGCCGTAGGCTTTACGGAAAATAATGTCCCACCCCTTGGTAGCCATGTTTTTCAAGCAAACATAAGCATATTCAAACTCAACCATCATATCCAGAAAACACATGTTCTGGCCAAATTTCCTGAAGATTGGACCAAAAATGTGACTTTAGAGTGTTCACATGTTTTCACTAAATACATATTGAGGAAACTGCCCCGCCCCCTGGTGGCCATGTTTTTTCATAGATTTGGACCATTTTCAAACTCGTCCGAGATATAAATGAAACCAATGTTTCAACCAAGTTTCATGATGATTGGGCAAAAATTATTACTTCTAGAGTGTTCACAAGGTTTCTCTATAGCCATATTAGGAATACTGCCCCACCCACTGGCGGCCATGTTTTTCAACGAACTGAAACCATTTTTGAACTCAACTTACATATCATTTAGGCAAACCTTTTGACAAAGTTACATACAGATTTGGCATCAAATGTGACTTTTACAGTGTTCACAAGGTTTTTCTTTTTTTTTACCTAGTGACCTAGTTTTTGACACAGTTTCAAACTCAGTCGAGGTATCAATGGGACAAGTGTTCTGACCAAGTTTCATGAAGATCGGACAATAAAGGCCTCTAGAGTGTTCACAAGGCAAAATGTTGACGACGCACGATGCACAACGGACAAAAGGTGATCCCAAAAGCTCACCATGAGCACGTTGTGCTCAGGTGAGCTAAAAAGAAGCATGACAGCCAGAAAGCGAAGGACAAAACGTTATGCGAATAAAAAGCACTGTTTCCGTGGCTTCGTACTTCAATATATGACGACTGCAAACGACTCCATAAAATGTGAGCTTTGCAAAAATGCGTGTTAAGTTCTTATCATAATTGGTTGCATAATAGCCCAGACTTGCCTTTCTTCTGTGTATAAAGAATGTAGGCCTTATGTCATATTAGAATTAATGACAAACAAACAAACAAACCAAAGGGGTACATCATGGACCTTAAGGGCTTATCTGAGTTTCCTGGACATGAATTGTATAAGACTTCAATTAGTGGTCTATTGTTTGACCCCACAAGTTGACCCAAATTCAAACATTGTAATTGTATTGTCAACAAAAACACTATGATCAAGTTTCATTAAAAATGAGTCATAAATGTTGCCATTAGAGTGGTAAGAATATAGTAAAAGATTTGACCTGGTGACATTGTTTCTAGACGCATGTGATCTACCTTCAGACTTGGCATAGATAGTGTGAACATACACATTCTGTGTTTTGTCCAGATTGAGTCATGAAATCTGGTCTCTGTAGTGGCACAAATGATTTGTTATTGTTCATCTGCTAATCTACTTTCTACACGCACATGACACAAACATTTGAACTCAGCCTTGACACATATTCAGGATGCAGGATTACATGACTTTATGGGGTTCACAAATTGATGTTAATGGATGTTAACACACCGGTAAGTCGTGCTTTTTTCCATATAACTTTTAAAAACCATTTTTCAGAAGAATTTCAACTAGTGCATAAAAGATAAGTTTTATGTGGTTAATGGCAATGTGAAAAACATCGGAATTACTTTATTTAATAAGCCTGCGTTCTTAGCCAACCATTTGATTTGTAATGGATTCATATACATGGTTGTGCTGCATGCAACGTGAAGTTCTGGCACTGATTTCAGGCGTATTCAATGATGGAGTTTTGTATGCACATGAACCAGATTCATACTTGGCCTTACTATTGTCTGGCACTGATTTCAAGCGTATTCAATGATGGAGTTTTGTATGCACATGAACCAGATTCATACATGAAATATCAAAAGGGGTCATCTGCCAGTCATGATCAATGTACCTATAAAGTTGAACCTAGGCCTAAGCGTTCTTGAGTTATCATCCGGAAACCATCTGGTGGACGGACCGACAGACAGACCGACGGACGGACCGACATGTGCAAAACAATAATCCCCCTCTTCTTCGAAGGGGGGCATAAAAATATTCTGAAAACTCTTAATGAAGATCGGTCAAACCAGACATTCCCAAAAGTATTTAAAGGTCACAGGACATTGGGTCCTGTTGACTTAAAAAAAATGTACGACCAGACTGGGATTCATAAGACCTATACATCACGTCATCAACTCAAATTTATTGACATAATGATTATTGGGACAAGAGCTGTCACCATAGGATGACATATGCCCCCTATAAACACTTTGATAGAAGTTTTCAAAACATAAACGCATATTTCGAAACCTAAACACGGACCCTAAGTTCAAGGTCAAGGTCACAGGGGTCAAAATGTTGTGGCATATGGAAAAGCCTTGTCCATAATTATACACATGCATACCAAATATGAAGGTTACATCTGAAGCGACATAGAAGTAATGAGCATTTTTCGAAACCTAAACGCATAGTGTGACGGACAGAAAGACGGACAGTGCGATCACTATATGCCCTCCTCCGGGGGCATAAAAATGAAATGAAAAATAAACACAGCACTGAACAATTAACACTAACAAATCACAACACAATCACAGTATTCTTAAGAAAAATATTTAAACCAAAATGAAGTTAAAGACAATGCAAGTGTTCAATTGAAAATTCAGTAATTGTATACTGGCATGCACATTTCTGTGAACACCAATGTTTTCACTGATGCTGATAGTAAAGTGTCACAATGACTGAAGGATGTAAATAAATTATTTCTACATAAAAACCTTTATACCTGAAAGGACTCAATGAAGTACCTCAAACAATTTAACACATGTTGCTAGTAATTACATAATTTTACAGACTAAGTTTTTAAAGCAATTCAAGGTATTTACAATATTTCAATAACATGCATTTCACGGTCTGGAAATTATATGAAAACTCAGAATTAAACTACAAATATAAACAAACCAACCACAAAGATATAAAAATCAATGAAAAAGCACTATTAAGCGTAAATTAATATCAACATCAACTGTATTAAATACCCGAATACAACGATCTGAGTTGCAGAACGTGTTTTGGTTTAACAGTAAAACCTATTGACACATTTACTTGCATAGGAGAAAGTGTTCGGTGCGCATGTGCAGTAACATTTCATGACTGTTAACAAAAAACGAGGTAATTTGTACTGCTCATATTTCATTCAAGCTCGCTTTTTAGTTTCATGTTTTAATTCTATGAAATAAATAAACTTTTGCTCTTTAATTATTTACTGGACATGTGAACCGACAAAGCATTTTCAATCGGACCTGTTTTAAAAACTTTGGTCAGGTACGACAGTTCGGCACATTAAAGAAAGAATGCGAACAATGCTTTTGTTGTATAGAGTTGAAAAACTGTTGTTTTTTTTTCAATTTGACTATGTGACCTACATTTTTTATCTCACATAGCCCAGTTTCAAATTTGGCAGAAATATCATAGTGCCTCAATTTATGTTCTTACCAAGTCCAATGAATATTGGGCAATACATGTGGTGCCTCTATAGTTTTCATTAGCTAATTGTTGGACAGACAAAGAACAATCAACATAAAGAGATCAGGCTGAGAAAAGCTCACCGTGAGCAGGTTAAGCTCAAGTGAGTTAAGAAATGCAGACTCGTACATTCAGCCATTAAGTGTGACGTATCCTTCATAAATTGGGTAAAGGAATACATGCATCCGACATACAGGCAGGTTGATTTAAGGTTTTTTTCTGAAACAAAGCTCGCATTGCCGCATGGGAGTCATTACATTATTTATGAGAAATTTACTGCTTATTAACTGTTGATTGTCACAGCTTTGGGTCCATCATGATTATTGCATTTACCATTTTGACTTGAAACAACAAAGAAAGAGTTATTTAGTCATTTCAGGGAAGGACTTTTTACACTATGTTTTTTGCTGAAATATGGCCAATATCTTGTAATCCATATACTTGAACCATTGAAGAGTTATTTGTTAACAAACTCAAATTAACAAATTAAAGCTGAACAACAAATTGTACACATGCACTGATTTGGAAATACTTATGCAACTTATATTACAATAATCCAAACAAATTAAAACGGATGATGGTACAGTTGATTTCGCTTAATTGAATAGCCCATTTGTCACGTCCGAATATTCAATTATCCGGAGTATTCAATTATACGGAATAAGTTATAGTTTCAAATGTTATCACTAACTGGGTGTAATCCTCCTGGAAATTGTACTTCTCATGCATAATCAAAACATCCTTTCGACACGTAAAGCGTTTAAAAAAAGTTAATATTGGAATTTAATATTGAATCCATTATAAATATAATATAAATGTTTTGTTGAATTCCCAAATGAGAATACAAATTTTGTAATCCAAAACACACTTTCTAGCTTTAAATAAAACATCCACATGTATTTCCTAATGCCCCCAACAAAAAGCTAGCGAAAACTATGCAGCAATGTACAAAGTTATGCCATACGGTGCGTGTAATGATTTTTCCTATTTTCATTTTATTGCTTACCCAACGCTTACGCTAGCAACATCTATTGCTCATGTATTGTCCTGGTAAAAAGCGCGCGAAAATAAGCGTGGGTGTATATACAATGTCGAAGGAAAACTTTGTAGCGAGGTGAATGCTGTATTTTTGACGTTACGCTCTTTCAGGTAGTTTAGTATTGAAACAGATAATGTACTGTGTACTGATTTACCGGAAAATCTGGTCAATACTGGATTTAATTTTGGTTATTGTGAAAACATGATCAGCAGTGTTAAGACTCCGATGTTTTGACAAATGTGTGCGTTTTCGATTGTTTGACATCATGTTTAGATATGATTTACTGTGACGCATTTGTGTAGGTTTATATACACGAACTGAGAATATAGTGTAACATTCCATCACCTATATATTGCAAACTGTCGAGCAAGACATGTCAACAGTTTGTTTCTAATCAGCAACACACTCTTTTATTGTTTCTAAGCGACAACAAACTGTTGAAGTGTGTTACTCGACAGTTTGCATTCGAAAGTTTGCACCGGACTGCACACGGGAGACTCCAGTGTTTGCATTGTACCTGCTTGCATACTACACCTGTTAGTCACGTGACGCTTGACAGATGGTGCATACATGAATGGTGTGAAATGAAAACAAAGGCAGTCAATTGAGCGTGTCTGTTGAAATCGTCGATACGATGCATATCCTTGGAGATTTATGACATTCTTTGCTGGTTTATAGTGTGGATTAGAGTGTTCAATAGAAAATGAGCTATTCAATTAACCGAAATACGCCATATTTCCTATCAGAATATGTGGAATTTTTACAACGGGAAGAGATGCAAATGGTTTGGTGTTTTCAATTTCTATTCAATTAACTGAATTATTCGATTATCCAATATTCAATTAAGTGGAATCTACTGTAATTGAATTATACAATGCAATAATTTATACTGATATAAAATAAGCAATAATTTAAGCTACCTGTGATTAAGCTCAACACATTTAGAGCAGCACAGATGATTGTGGTCCGTGCAGTAATTTGTTAACTTTTCACCCTTGTGTATGGCACATGCTAAAAGAGAAGTCTCCATCTTCTTAGAAAGTGGCCACTTCATTATTTCATCCTTTCCATAGGGAGATTTTTTATAAAACCACCAACCATGCTGTCTGTGGGAGTTTATACATGTTCTACAGAAGTATTTAAGACATTTTTCACAGTAAAAATCTGCATCTATTTCTACAGACCGCTCTTTTTCGCAGATTGTACAACAATAATATTTAACCACATAAGAATTTCTAGAAATTCCAGATGCGGCCATTTTGATAATTCACTTTCAACAAACAAGATTTTACAATCTGAAATAACTTGAAATAGTTATGTCCAAGCATATGTTTACAATACACACACACACACACACACAAGTGATATGAAATTTCTAACTGAACAGCACCCAAGTTAACCATCAAATGGCGCTTGTATGATAGAGGTTAACAGTGTAACTACATGTATGTATACTGTCACATGACTATTGGGTAATGTGTGTTTTGATTACTTGAGTTTAAACTGTACCAAAAGAGCTGTATAGATAAAACCTTTAAACCAGATTGTTTAAGACACCACATTTTTAATTGCTCTAATAAATGACATGTTATGAACATGGAATTATAATGATAAAGCAGGTTCTTACATAAACCAATGTTATTAAAATATCAGATCCTTTTCGTCATACAGTATTTACAAGAGGGCCATGATGGCCCTGAATCGCTCCACTGTTTTTTATGCGAAAAAAACGTTTCAATGCGCATGGTTTGAAATGTACTCAAGCATGTGACTGTCTCTTTCTATCCCTTGTCCCACTGGGTTCTTAAAGTTGGAAGGGTGAGCATTTTTATGTATGGAAAATGTTACCAAAGTTTTAACTAAACAGACTTTAAAGCCCGAGAATTGTCGCACAGATCCTTTGCTTATCGCGTAGGTACATTTATCTCTCCAAAAGATATTGTCGTTTTTTCTATTTCACATATTTTTAGATGCTAAAGATCAAATCTACGCATGTTCGACAAGATTAATGAAAGTTCCTTCATTCAATCATGAATCTTTTCCCATTAAATAACAAAAAGTATATGTAGGTTTCAAAGTTTCTGTTACTTATATAGTTCATGACATATGCAAAATATCTAATGACGTAGATCCCCTGAACATAACTTCATTCTTGAAGCATTAGTGAGTATAGCAGGATTGTTAATTTGGTGAAGAAATTGTTAATTGTACAAAGAAGATATTTGCCAGAGGAAACATAAAGTTACGAGTTTTTTTGGTTCAGGTTCATGAGGTGCCGAAAGGCAGTGGGAATGATAACTTTGTAGAGGTTGTTTGTTACACAAAGTAAATATTTATGAGACAAAAATTTGAATAATAATTCATCAAGATGTTGCGATCATGGCAACACTAGTTATATATGGCGTGAGGTTTAAAGAGATATCATGACAAACAATTAGCTTGACCTAACTTTCCTTTACCTTTTCCATCTGACGTTCCAATAGACCATAACTCCTTCTGAAGAGTTTGTTTTCGTTTTGAAAACAGGACTTCTAGTTTCAAAAAGGAGAAATTGCTCATTATGAGCAATTTCTCCTTTTATCACAATTTTTTTTATCCCACCCAGCCACTTTATCAATAGTCCTTTACATTATTTCTCGTCTGCAATCTCTTTCAATTTGGGGCAGTCCAAAATGTGTCATTTGGTAAAGGGTTAACATTTATGGATAGTTAACATGTTGGTCTACCTTTCACGCTCGACACGTATGCATTTATCTCTTATAATTAAAAAGTTATTCCAAGTGTATTTCGATAAACTTTTAGTTTGAGACGAAAATAGTTTATTTATTCCATATCCAATAAATAGCAAAAACACATAAACATGCAAACTTCCTGTGGCCATGTTTTTTGACGAATCAAATTTTCTTGAACATCTTTTTAATGGGAGCCTTAAAGGGATCAATTTGGCCCCAGGGGCATAATTTGAACAAGCTTGGTGGAGAACTATAAGATGTCACTTCATACCAAATTTGGTAGCCCTAGGCCCTACGGTTATGGAACATAAGCATATGTTCAGTTTTTTTACCCCCGGGTCAAGGTCAAATTTAAGCCCAGGGGAATAATTTGAACAAATTTGGTAGAGGACTATTAGATGTCATTACATACCAAATTTAGTAGCCCTATTCTCTATAATTATGAACAAGAAGATTTTTAAAGTTTGCACAAAATAGGCCTTATTTAAGCATATGTTCATTTTTGTGACCACCGGGGCAGGGTCATATTTGACCCCAGGGGCATAATTTGAACAAACTTGGTAGAGAACTTTAAGATTTTAATACATACCAAATTTGATAGAAATAGGCCAATGGTTATGGACAAGATTTTTTTTTAAAGCAGGGCCCTTGTTTGGCACTTTTTACCGTCGAATATCGGCGGTTCCCCCATGAAAAAAGTATATTTTACGTAGATCATGTTTGAAGGGTTAAACAATGAATGATCATCAGCAGGTTTCTAAGTATATAACATTCCTGCCAATCCCTCTTCGAGTAATATTTACGTCTACCTTTTATCTTGATTAACATCACAGGCATCAGGGTGTTAAAGTTTATTACACATGATGTACCACATAGGCGTTTTATATTCAAATGAAGCACATGATCACAAAAGCCAATAAGAAACATACAAATATTATTTAACACAAATAATGCTACATTTATGAATATAATCAGTCAATATGTTAGGCTCGAATGGTATAGCAAGACGGTAAACGCTTTTATTTCCTTTGTAAAAATTATAGTTCAAATTCTTCTTCAGACAGTGATTTAAAAAGAAGAAAGAAAGAACACACATACGTTGCTCCCCTGCCAGTTTATAATGCACAAATCATAATAAGTTTAACCAAAGTAAGCATATTTGTATTATGCACGAGAAATTTAAGTTGTAACCTATGTTATTATTGTTTATAACAATCAATTGATATATTTAATATTCTAGTCTGATCGGGATATATGCTAATCCAACCTCATGGCATATTCACATTATTCAGGGATGGGTTGCAATATTCTACCAATAATTTACAACATGAACTTACAACATAAGTAATAGATGACAAATGATAGCAGGAATACTATTAAGGGTTTCAGAAAGTATTTTCTGTTTGCCACTGGGTTCAAACTATTTTATGCGCTAAATGTGAGGCATCTTTTTTAAGCAAATGTATAAAGAGTTCCTGACCAAAATCAAAGTAATATTACTTTTAAATCATCAACGTATTGGCATACACCAAGAAAGTTGTAGAATATTTGCGGGAAACATAAGAATTTTGAGGAAAACTTGTGATGTGAAATTTCCGAATGGTAACAGAAATTACCGATCGTCGTTTTTCCGAAAAACAGCATGTCGCAGTTTTCAAAAAACAAATGACTGCACCCAAATATTTTAATGTTACTGACTATAACGGGTTGATACATGTATGATTGTGTTTCTCTTTTAATAAAGTGAAGTGACAATTTCAAGGTCGATTCATTTGAAATATGAAGGATATTCGGTCCTTTGGCCTTTGGCTATAAATATATCAGTACAATTTGAAATTTCCAAAACCAATCCGAAAATATTGGAAGACACAAAATTTAATAAAAATTCTTATGTTTTCCTTAAATATTCTACCACTTTTCTGTTACCAATAAATGGATGTTTTTCAAGCAATAGCAAATTGATTTCAATCAGAAACACTGCCTATAACCGCAAAAACAAATATTCCAATCTTTTTGGTTTACAATTTTTGTGATGCAAATAGCTTGCATGTAGCATGGAATTGAATGTTCTGTCAGATTAGTGTTTCGACTTTCTGGAGTGGGGAATTTCGGACTGTTTTATCCAACAAGAAAAGAGCTCTTAAACGTTAGTTAGACTCATGCAAAGTGAAGTAATAAAGAACCAATTTTTGTAAACAACCCAAATGTGACCTCCCTTGTTGGATCATGCTACATTTGGAAACGGAATGGACATATACGAGTAATGCCAGTCCAAGGGAGATAACTCAAAATTAAAATTTCTACCAAACTTCTCTGTTTGTCCAGGAATTATTACTTAATTCACTTCATGGAATTGTAGAAGTTCTTAATGTCTTTATTAAACTGAAATACATACTGCATATACTTTAAGACATGCACTAAAGTCATAAACAATCATGATGTAATGTTTGATATAAATCTATGGAATTTATGGAATTCAAAATAATTTGACCGAGTTTAAATACTGGTGATAAATAACAGGCTTGATAATGATATGATAATTGCTTAGAACAACTTAGAAACAACTTGCTATTATCTGCGTTTAATAAAAAATTGTCTTAAACTTCAATGTTCAACACAAATTTTCAACACACAGTATTACATTTGTAAATGTGGATTTCTTCTCAATTGGGTAAGGACTGTCAAAAGCCAAAAGTGGTACTTAAAATGACAGGCAACACACATTTGACAACAGACAATGACGGATCACAATACCCCATACCTTAGAACTTAAACCATAGTTCAGCACGCAATCTGTGATTCGGCTGCATGCCACTGAGGCTGTGGCTGTTATTTAAATATAGTTGATCTTACCTGACAAGACTTGGCTTGTAATTCTTGACTTGACAACTATCCCAGCCGCAGTCACTTCCACCTCAACGAGTTGGAGGTAAGTACAGGTCCAGTGGCTGACTTGAGTTCAATTCCTGCTGCTCACTTGACAACTATTCCAACTCAAGTCACTTCCACCAAGACATGATGGAGGTCCGTACATGTCTAGTGTCTTGATTTAGTTCTGGTACCACTTTACTCACTAGACTACTATTCCAAGCAGTCAATGTCACCAAGACACTGGATCTTGTCAGTAGATTTCCAGGATCTGATTTAAGTTCAATTATTAATTCTGTTGCTCAACAGAAACTATAACAACTACACTCACTTCCACATGGACAGGAAACAGGTAAGTAGATGTCCTGTGTCTGGCAAGAATTCCATTTATTCTCAATACCCACAGAACATCTTTCACTGACTGACCAATCTGTCTCCAGAACATCAACTGTGAATATACAAAAACAAAAATGAATGAGATAATGAATCTGATTTTTTGTAAGTAAAATTATTTGTAAAGAAATCCATTTTGTTCACTACATACATGTACTAAGTAGACCACCTGTTAGGGCAAAAAGTGCACCTAAAAGATAAGCAGGTTTTTGCAAAAATTCATACCTGTATCTACATTGTATTTATATTCTTTATTAAATACCAAACACTACTTTGAAATCATGAATCATAGGATAAAAAATGTTCCAACTCTTATTATGTTGAGTGTTGTTTTTTTCAAATGTTTGTATAGCTCGATTAAATAAGATTTCAACAAGAGCTGTCAAAGGACAGCGCGCTCCACAATTCCAGTGCTTGACAGTATAACTTAAGCCATCATGGGGAAATTGTTCATATTCAATAATTTATTAGACGATCTTTCAAAAATAAAAAAAGGACAATTTATATGTTGTCTATTTCATAGGTTATTAATTGGTTTGAGGCAATTAGAGATTTTCCAGTTTAAATGAAAAAGTACATGTTATAAAAATGGTGAATAAAATCAAAACAAGGCCGGTGACCGACCCTGTATTTTTATTTCATTTTTCATATAGAACGGGCAAAAGCCCCACAAGCGGGCGTTGACCGTTCATACATATGTAAATTTAGACATAAAATTACATAAGAATACCACATAATTATGGATGCGTCTCAAAAACATTTGCCACGCGACATATATTTTCGCGATGCTATTTATGACTTTGAACAAATCAAAAACACTTTGACACCGTTCCAGAATTAAGACATTACTCAATTATCTCCCCTGAATACTCTTCTTCAGTGGGTATAAACCGAAGACTGGTTCACTACATCAGGGCCCTCACACTACTTTGGGGGAAGGGGTCCACAGCCCTTTGAAGGGGGAATTTTCGCGGCGTTTCCTTTTTGGGGGATTTTTTTACTTACTCTCTCATTATTTCATTTGTACATGTTTGCACTATATTCATTGCATTTTTCATAATTTAGTATGTTTGAAAAGATTAAATTGAAAAAGAATTGAGATATAATAATCATGAGACACATCTTTCTATTAAAAAAAAAACACCTTTTTTTTTTTTTAGGGGGACTTTTTACCCCCAAAAGGGGAAAAAAGTATACTTTTCAGGTGGGGGACTGCAGCCGAAATTCGGTGGCAGATTTGATAGATTGAGGGCCCTGTACATATAGTGACAGTCTGTACCAAACACAATTTACGTGAACATAACCCGTCTTAAATATATTGCAGAATCTCAGATTTCTGTCAAATTTATTTGCTTTGATATTTTCCATATCTTATTGTTATTATTATCCTGACAAATCACAAACGCTTGTTTAAAAAATATTTGTTTTAAACATTAAAGTTGGCAACTCTATCCTTCCAGTATTATAGCGGTATTTCAATAACGACACCCTACTCAGTTTATTTCTCACAATATGTGACGCATTTTACATTCGCTCTCAGAAAGAAGTTTTACGTGTGATCATGAGCAAAATTCTGGTAAGTTGTCGTTGTTATCTACCAGAAATACATTTATTCACAAAATTTAAAAATATTCCGATCTAACTTTTTAGTCTTTTAGCTTTTATTTTTAACGTATTTACACCTTGTCTGCTTGCACTTTACCGATATCCTGAAATGTTACATATCACTATGATTAGTTTAGGCCTAAAACCACAAAATCCGATACCTTTAGATTTTCGTACCACAATCTTACGTAAAAAATCTTCCAGATTCGAAATCAACAAAAAACAAGACATTTATAAATGGTCTGCATTATTGATCAAATTTTAAGAAATTTTGTTAGTTTTACGTTTTTAGAAGCTGTTCTGCGAAGGCAAGAGCTGGGCATCATACAAGCCATTCTATCCAGCAAAACTGACAGTTTTGGTTTACAGAAATCAACAAAGGAGGGATTCCTGAACTATCAACATTTTCAAGCTATACACACAGTTATTATCTGTGGTGATCTTTATTGGTTCTGTTGGTTTACTTGGATGGAACATGTGTGAACTTTTATAGAACTTTGAAAAGTCTATATATGACTATCTATAAACAAAAATCAGCTATGGTATAATAAGATCAGATGTGCAAACAATGTCAAAGGGTTGTTAAATTAACAATTTGAAGGCAATAATGCTGAAATAATATGAAATTTCCCATGCAAATTTTGTCTGTATATCGACAAGTGTCTGCCAATAAATGTCAAACCAGTAATACAAAACTTACCACAAGTATGCAAAAGTACTAAGTACCTGTGATCATTTTTAGTAAGATAGTGTAATTCTAAACAGTAGCAAATAGTTTGTTTAGTAAATGCATAATGCAATTAATATGGTTTCCATTCTATTGTGTAATTAATAAATTGGTTGTTACTTGTCAATCCATGATAAATGTTTTATGGCTAGTACAAAACCAGCAATGTTAATTTTGTAAAAGGTAATACAATAACACCACTTTGTTATTTCATATACGTAAATATTCTTGAAATGTAGGTTGATGACAGTGTTTTAGTTTTCTCATTTAATAAAGTGACCATTTTAAGGTCGATTCACTTGAAATATGAAGGATATTCTTTCCTTTGGCCTTTGGCTATAAATATATCAGTACAATTTGCAATTTCCAAAACCAATCCGAAAATATTGGCTGAGACACAAAATTTAATCAAAATTCTTATGTTTTCCTTAAATATTCTACCACTTTTCTGGTGTATACCAATAAATGGATGTTTTTCAAGCAATAGCAAATTGATTTCAATCAGAAACAATTTTTGTGATGTAAATAGCTTGCATGCAGCATGACATTGAATGTTCTGTCAGATAAGTGTTTCAACTATCTCAAGTGGGTGATTTTGAACTGTTTAATCCAACCAGAAAAGAGCTCTTGACTTATATGTTATTTAGACCCATTTGAAGCGAAGCAATAAAGAACCACTTTTTATTTACTTGTACTACTTAAACCTGACGTCACAAGTTGCCTCCCTTGTTGGTTCATTCTACATTAGGAAATGGAAGTGACATATAGGTAGCAGTAGACAGTAGGAAGTAGAAATATGCGAATTGGCACCGGTCAAAAAGGGAAATATTGGTAAAGGGTAGGTTTCAATGTCAAATTTGAGGGTAATAGGTCTTATTGTACCCCCAAATTGCATAAAATCCTAAGAATATGACCATTTTCAAATGCGAAACTGTGGGGTCATGACCTCTTGTTGTTGTTGTGTTCTTTTGTACTCGGGAAGGACAACTGCAGTAGGCATATTGTATTTTGGGTTCTTTTTAAGCTGGAATCTCTAGTAGGGTCATGTTGTAAAGTATTGCGCGAAAACCACCTGAATACGTGGTATTTATTCATGGTTTGATGGGTTGTGCTATGTTTTGCGTGTAAAAAAATCATACCAAAAGCAGGCTATCATTACCTTTTATTCGTCCCCAGCCACTTTCGTACTCGATAAAAAGTTTAATTTGAAGCCCCTGTTTGCGGCCTTGCCATTCTTTCATTTTTGTCAATAGTATCACCTGTACAGGTTCCATATGCTCTTTTTTTATCTTAAGGTTCATGGGAGGGATAAAATTCATTCAAACTTTGCTTTGGTTTTTCTTCATTCAATGTGGTACAATATGGTCAATCTATATATCATTTTAAAGGTAAAGACGGATAGAATATCATAAACACATTTTTGACATTTAATATTTTTTTGCTTTATTCATATTTTTGTTTAAACCAATACAATTTTTCCACTTATTTACAAAATCTCAATTTAAAGTTAGGAAGGATATGCACGACCGTAAGTTGAATAAATACAAAGCTATATACATATACAAGGTCAAGTTAGCAACATTTCACAGAAAATAATTGTCGGAAAACAACAAATGAGTTATTATTCAACTGCATTTTTTGGAAAAGTTTCCTAAACAAAGTTCTAAAAATAACTAAACTGAACTACTTGTAAAAAATCCAGGTATGGTGGATAATAAGAGTCACCATTCTATTTCAAGGGCTTAATAATTTTGCTATAACCAAATGGAAAATTTTAAACAATCTCAAATTGAAAGAAATTGCAGACGACATATGCAATTGTAAATAAATATAAAGAAATAGGTTTGGCTGGGTAGTAATCATTGTGATAAAAGGAGATATTGCTCATCAATAACAAGATTTTATGAGTTTTGTGCAGAGGACTCTAGAAAGCATAGTTTTACATAGAAATACACAGCTAAGTATCACGTTTTTTTCTTTCTTTCTTCCTGAACAACTACTGTCCTTAATGTACCGTTTTTAATAATGTGTTCCTGTTGGCAAACCGAATCTTTTTATACATTTGTATATTGATTCCTTCTACCCATTTTGAAAGCATGGCACTCGCTGTGCTCCGTAGAAAAAACATGCATTACAAATCGGTCGAAATTACGTGAAGTAGTAAGAAAACCTGGTATGTGTATACACATGCCTGAGAAAACACAACATTATTTTGACAGTTGGTCGCGACTAGTAAAACAACTGTAAACATTAATAAGAAAGAGATCGCGCTTAATAACAGAAATGATCACACAGAGATATAATCACTCACCCCATTTCAAATATTTTCCAGCTGAGCATTTTCTCCCAGACGTCGTTTTTTAGTTTATTTGTATTTTTTTCTGGAGCCGAAGTGCATCTCACAGAATATCCATCCAACTTCCGTTGTTTTCACTTTCGTTATTAAAAACTCCGTTTAAAAGAATTATTTTTACATTTAGGTTGTTGAAGCGAATTATTATTATATACTATCAATAAAATAGTATACCGTGATGAATTGAACGGAGTTTCGTATCGATCTTTCTGTCAGTCTGTAAGCGTACTATTTTCTGCACAATAATACAAGTGCATGTGATTCGACAACAATTGTAAACATTGGCGAAATGCTTCTTACAAAGTTATTTTTTTTGAGTGTTTATGAGGTCTGATCATGCAGTTTGCACACATCTACGGAAAGATTACAATCCAATGCATTTGTCATCGCCAACCGTTTGGAATGTCAATTAGGCGATGAGTGAGTTTTTAGCATGTTTCTTCAATTTTATTAATCTAAAAATGGCTGCCCCCCCCCCCACCATCGTCATGAAATGACATGTGTTCGAGTTTTGATATTTCTAGATATGTAATTTTTTTTAATATTTACGCGTAACTTGCCCTCATCAATGTCGATATTATTAACTAGTTATATAATTATCCACCGAACTACGTTGAATAAACATCATTCAGATTTTTGAAAATAATGTCTATTTTTGTGTTAAAATCGCTTTGTATTTTGATTGATTTTGTTGATGGTATGAGATTTTTCTGCACAAAATTGGTAGCAGATTGAAGGAAAACCACGCTTTTAAGCAAATATGTAAACATTTTCAATGTGGCACTCTTCGTTTAGTCAAATTTGAGTTCAATGCTAGGGGTCCCACATTTTCAAACTGAGGCCTCTACATGAACCTTAACCGATTTGAATAACAGTATGGCATACAGGCCATTTTTATATCAACATCAACAAAACAATCTTACACAATAATCCTAACTGTTAAATTATTGGCCGTCTTTAATCTTTAAAGTGTGTACCAAACAATAACCAATTGACACATACATTGTTTGATCATATTAATTAATTTTCAATCAAGCATTAAGGGTTTACAACAAAAACAAGGGCTGAAAAATCTAACACCTCACAGTAAATGCAATACTGTCCTTGTTAATGGGGTCACAATGACGTCGTACACAATTTCTATTGAACCAAAGCACCAAATTTAGTAAGATGTGAAAGTAACTAGTCGCTTGGTAGGTGTCAATTAAGATAAAACATTTTGATTGGTACTGATTAAATTGGTAATAAAAGATGTTAGTGGGTTGGTTCAATAAGTGAGTGTATCGACCATTCAAATATAAAAGGAACACTTTGGGATTTAAAACGGTTGTCGACATAGCCAGTTGGTCGTTATGATGGGTGGTCCTTTAAAGAGTTTGTACTGTATTATCTGTATAACTGTGGCAAGGAAGATCCAAAGTTGACATTTAGATCATTATGTTAAACAGATTAATGAGCAAGACCAAATGGAGTGATATTGATACATGGGCTGAAATTTATGTTTAAGTGAAGGAGACTAAATGTCTAACACAGATTAAAAGTAATATTGCTTAAGCAAAGAACTGTTTTTAATGTTATGCTTGGTAATTTATATACAAAGTGTTATCTTACCTATGAAAACCTTATGGCAATTGGAACAAATGTTCCCAATATAGGACATCATACAAGTTTAAACTCATATGAACTGAACAGTCTTTAAGATTTGATTTCCTATGTTTTCATATTGTGTACATTAAAATAAATGAAAGATGTTTAGAGATTATGTTATAGACATATTAAATGACACCACATCTGTGTGATGCAATATTTAATACATTTTAATGAGCCAGTCTCGCTAATGTATTAAAAGCACACTAGTTTTCTTTTTTAAGCAGGGTGCATGTAAGCCTGGATAGTATTCAAAATGTCTTCTGAATATGCTGCTTAAAATAATTCAGACAATGTATAACAATTAAAAGCAGACAAAGACTGACCATAATTATTTGGCTAGTAGAAATTGTCCAAGAGATTGGCTAAAGTTACAACTTGACATATGCTTACCATTACCACTTTCACCTTTTATCTAATTATTTAATGATTCTAGAAGTAAAAACACCATGCATCTAGTCTTTTTCTTTGACTTTTTGGGTAAAGCACACAACATTTATATTTATACTGTTGAGTGTCTCTTAATTTTAGCTTGATTGTGAAAAGCCCAAAGCTTAATTAAGACACTCTGTTTCTTGTAAAGAAAAAAAACTGTGCTTGGTGTCTTTGAAGAAGCTGCCAAAATGAAGTATGACCCAAGACTGTCTGGTTGCTAGGGAAATACCACATCCCTTGTATAGTGCAACGGTATTGCTGTTTACCACCTAATTTTATTTTGTCCTCAAGCAAGCTCCAATTGGCACACACATTAACTGGCAGTAAGGTAAGATTGACATCTGAATTTAAATATAAGACATTGAGAAAACAAAGGTGCCATACTCACAAACTTCAAGTGTCATTTGTGACTTTGACCTGCGCACCAAACATAAAACCCCTGACCCTTGCAGTTTAAAGTAGAAAAAATTATGAATAATTACTATACAAGCTATTTTAAATATGTTTTGATCTCTGGAGCGTGGTAAGTGTTGACCCAATGGGCATGATTTCAACAGCTGTAGCAGAGGCCTACTATAAGACGTTACATGCCAAACAACTAGCCACAGGGCTTTAATTTTTCAGAAAATAATATTTTCAAAGTTTTCACTACATACACATAATAAAACAGGTTGCCCCGAGGGAAGGGATCATTTTAACTCCTGACGCATGATTTTAACAAAGTTGTTAGAGGACCACTATACGATGTTCAACAACAAATATATACTCCAAGCCTTAATGTTTGAGTGAAAAGTACCAAATTTTTGTTTAAATATGTAAGTCTATATACATTTATTCACCCTTGGGCATGGCCAGTCTTTACTTAAGGGAAGATTCTTGAAGAAACTTGGTACACAATACAATGATACAGGCCAAAAGCCATAATCCTCTGCCTTAGAGTTTCAAAGAATAATTGTTTAAGTGTTTGCTCTATACTTATACATGTAAGACAAGCAAGTGAACCTCAGTGGAGTGCCAATGTTTACCTCAGGGATTTAAAAAAAATATTTGGAATAACTTCAAACGAAACTTATTATCAACAAGAATGATTTCTATATACTCCCTCGACTAACTTATTTCACCTTTAGTCTTATTTTGGACCGAACAGAAGCAATGTCAAATATGGTAGTGGTAGTTGTGGTCGGTGTGTAGTGTTGGTGGTGGGTTGTGGTGGTGGTAGGTGCTGGTTTTGGTGGTGGGTTATGGTGGCGGCGGTGTGTGGTGGTGGTGGATGGTGGTGATGGGTGGCAGTGGTGGCTGTGTGTGGCAGTGGTGTTGGGTGGTTGTGGTGGTGGTGGGTGGTGTGTGTTGGTAGTGGGTGGCAGTGGTGATTGGTGGTGGTGGTGGTGATGGTTGGGGTGTGTGTAAGTTGGTAGGTGGTGGGTGTTGGTTAGTGGTGGTGGTGGTGGTTGGTGATGGCGGTGGGTGTGGTGATGGTGGGTGGTGGTGGTTAGTGGTGGGTGGTGGTTTAGGGTGATGGCGGTTGTGGTGGGTGGTGGTGGTGGGTGGTGGTGGTGGTGGTGGTAGCAGTGAGTGGCAGTGGTGGTGGGTGTTGGTGGGTGTTGGTTAGTGGTTGTGGTGGTTGGTGATGGCGGTGGGTGATGGTTGGTGGTGGTGGATGGTGGTTAGTGGTGGGTCATATGGTGGTGGTGGGTGATGACGGTTATGGTGGGTGGTGGTGGTGGTGGTAGCGGTGAGTGGCAGTGGTGGTGGGTGGTGATGGTGTGTGGTGTTGGTGGTGGGTGATGGTTAGTGGTGGGTGGTGTTGGTGTTAATGGTTGGTGATGGAGGTGTGATGGTGATGGTGGGTGGTGGTGGGTGGTGGTGGTGGTGGGGTTGGTGTTAATGGTTGGTGATGGAGGTGGTGATGGTGATGGTGGTTAGTGGTGGGTGGTGGTGGTGGTGGGGTTGGTGATGGCGATGGTGGTTGTGATGGTGGGTGGTGGTTAGTGGTGGGTGGTGGTGGTGGGTGATTGCGGTTGTGGTAGGTGGTGGTGGTGGTAGCGTTGAGTGGCAGTGGTGGTGGATGGTGGTTAGTGGTGCGTGGTGTTGGTGGTGCTGTTAATGGTTGGTGATAATGGTGATGGTGGTGACCCGTCTGTAGATCTGCCATAGTCATTAGCACTTTTCTATGGAATTCCATAGAAAATATTATGGAATTCTACGGAAATCTATGGAAATCCATGGAATTTGATGGAATTCCATCCACTTGCCAATTTTCCATCTGAAGCTGTTATGGAATTCCACGGAATCTCGACTAAAATTCCATGCATTTCCGCGGAATGTATGGAAAACACCATGGAAAGTTGGACTTAGCCATTTTTTTCAACGGAAATCGTTATGGAAAATAACTTATACATTTTCTTGGATGGAAATCAATGGAAAATAACTTAGAAAATGTTCGCTGGTTGTCTGAAATGTATTTGTAGTTTAATACATGTATGAATTTATTTGCATCATGTATTTTGTATTTAAAAGAAAATGCAATAAAGATAATTATAAATTTGTTCTAGAAATTGGAACAGTTCTGGAACTGTTTCATATTTGTGTTCTAAAACGTATGTTCTGGAATTGTTCCAAAACAGTTTTTTTAGAATAAATCCAGAACATTTGTGGAAAATGGCTTAGGACTGAAAATGTTCCAATAATTTCAAGAAACTTTTTAGAACATTTCAAGGACAAAATATGGTCAAAAATTCTAAAAATGTTTTAAAATGTAGTTCTAGAATACATCTAGAACGCTTTAAGAACCAGTAAGTTCTACATAAATTCTAATGGGGAATAAGAACACATATAGAACACCTTACACTTACAAATAGCCAAATAGACTTCATAGTAGCGACAGCAGCAGCAGCAGTAGTAGTAGTAGTTGTAGATGTAGTAGCTGTATTAGTAGTAGTAGTTGTTGTTGTTGTAGTAGGTGTTGTTGTTGTAGTAATTGATGTAGTAGCAGTAGTGTTTTTATATCAGTAGAGGTTGTGGTGGTAGTAGTAGTAGTAGAAGTAGTAGCATTAACAGTTTCTGTAGCAATAGTAGTAGCAATAGAAGTAGCAGTAGTAGCAGTTGTTGCTGTAGTAGCAGTTGTTGATGCTGCTGTTGCTGTTGTTGTTGTTGCTGCTGTTGCTGCTGTTATTGTTGCTGTTGTTGTTGGTGGTGTTGTTGATGCTGTAGTAATTAAAGTAGTAGTTCTGCAGAAGTAGGAGTAGTTGTTACTTTCAAAGCAATTTCTACAAGTTTAAATTCCTTAACCCTGTCCAAGTGGTATACACACTGTTTTTTCTCAATATCAAACTCAGCCAGTCCAGGTTGTCAAATAACAATCTATCTGATAAGCCAAGCATGTGTTGTACATCAGATGTTGGGTATGTTTGCTGCAAATCTATTGGTTATAAGATATAACAGCCTTTTCTAATTGGCTGCATTCAAATACAGAAAGTTTACCTGTTAGATTGAAACATGAAACATGGTGGACAATGTACTGGTTTAACTTGTTAAAATAAAGTTAAAGAAATTTAACAAAAAGAAGAGTTCATTAGTTTTTCCATTAACAACACTTTCTTAAAATACTTATGTATTTATATCATTTGGAAAGTGACATTAAATATTGCTAAAGAGTGATGCATACAGTGTTTGAGCAGTCTGTCTAGGAATAGAACAACAACTGAAGGTTTGTGATTTTTATTATTTCTAAATATTCCTTTAAATTAAATCTTCTTATGACATTATTGTAGACCGTTTTATGTGATATTTGAGGTTTTAGTATGGCAAATATTAGTTTAAAAGCAGATGTCACCCAAATTTTCACTTAGTGGAGTTTGCAGGTTGAAAAAGGAAGTAATAAGACCTATGTGGAGATATTAATAACGTTGAATGTAGTATCAGAATTTTATCATGCAAGGTTATGGAACTGCAGGCTAAGGAAGTTTTGTACTGTTCATGTTGAGCACTCAATGCTCATTAATGGTGTTAATGTTTATTATTATCCCCCGCCATATGCGGAGGGATATTGTTTTGGCGTTGTCTGTCCGTCCTTCCATCCTTCTGTCTGTCCGTCTTTCCATCCGTCCGTATCCATATCTTGAAAGTGCTTTGGCAGATTTCACTGAAACTTGGTATGAGCATGTATATGGATAAGAGGATGATGCATGCCAATTGGCAATGTACACCATTAGTTAATAACAGAGTTATGGCCCTTTGTATCTTGAAAAAATGCTTTTTTGTGTGTCCAAGGCCATATCCTGGAAGTGCTTTGGCGGATTTCATTGAAACCTGGTTCGAGTATATATATGGATAAGAGGATGATGCACGCCAAATGAAATTGTACACCATCTGTTAAAAACGGGGTTATGGCCCTTTGTATCTTTAAAAAATGCTTGTTTGAGTGTCAAATATAATACTTATGTGTCCAGAAGCATGTTGGCGGGGGATATCGAATCAACGTATTTGCTTGTAAATAAAAAATTAAACCAATGGAATTAGTTTTTAGGTATCTGAGTGTGCATTTTCATACCAATAGAATTACACATCATTCTAATTATAGCAATTATAAATTTGTACTAATCATACCAACAAATTAAGTTATGCTTAGTGCTTTGCGACGTATTCACTTCGTTTTTAGTTCTCTTTCTAAAGACCATTTAACAACTTAATATTTAAAACAATTCATGAATTACGTTCCGTATACATTTTCATTATGTGCTTTAAAGGGATCTTTTCACGCTTTGGTAAATTGACAAAATTGAAAAAAGTTGTTTCAGATTCGCAAATTTTCGTTTTAGTTATGATATTTGTGAGGAAACAGTAATACTGAACATTTACCATGGTCTAATATAGCCATTATATGCATCTTTTGACGATTTTAAAACCTAAAAATTATAAAGCGTTGCAACGCGAAACGATTGAATAATTTGGAGAGTTCTGTTTTTGTCGTTAAGTTTTGTGAAACTACGAAGATTGCTTAAATAAGGTATAAAATACGTCTAGTAAGTGTACTCGGCGGAATAGCTCAGTAGGCTAAAGCGTTTTTACTTCAGGACTCTGGCAGGACTCCAGGGGTCACTGGTTCGAAACCTGGTCCGGGCAATGTTCTTTTCCTTTTTTTACTTTTATTCTTGATTTTTTACTGGAGCTTTTACGATCCAATGTTTACATTTATCGATATAAAGCATTTAATGAATAAGTTAAAAAATGCCAAAATCTGTGAAAAGGCACCTTTAATTACCATTGACCAGTTGATGGAAGATACTGCAGAGTTTGGCAGGGAAATAATCCAACAGCAAAGCGGCTCTTTAAGCGCATTTACCTAGAGGACTTACAGGGCCACAAATTCATGGTAAATATTGTCATGCCCTGGGCTAGATAAGTTATTTAATGTTAAGCACCTGAAAGTATTTTGTCTTTTTGGAATTCAATATATTGGTCTTAGTCAGTTACACTTTTCTGGATCCTGGGATAACTTTAAAAGTTCTAAGTATTTTTTCATGAAACTTGAAACATGAACAGATGACAATAAGGACATTTTGCGTGTCATTTCATGTTGTTTATAATGCAAGAATTCTGGTTGCTATGGCAACAAATATATTTAACAAACTTAAAATAGTGAAGTTTAACAGGTAGGGGACCATATTGCTTTGCAATCTCTTGTTATAGTTTGAATGTAAATAACTCTTTGCTTTAGACATTTTTATGATTTTTTATTCTCTAGAGCACATGTGAGCAGTATACAATGTACCTCATACCCAAAAGGACCCGGAGGCAGTGACTGGTGTTCAATATTCTCAGGAAAATGGCAGTGGAAGACTTGGACAAACATTTTTAAAAACTAGCCTCTGTGTTAAGCCTGGCAGTCTGTGGCTGGTGACATGTTTTATTTTGGTTACTTCTTGTATAAAAAAGACCAGTTATTTATTTTGTGAATTGTATTTTGTGTTTGTTTTTTGTCTTAATTTATTTGTTTTGTTTTTTTAATTTAGGAATTTGAAACTTGGATAATTGAATTAAGTCCGTGTTCAACAGTACTGAGCATAGTATAATAAATAACAAATTTACAACAGTTGTTAATTTGTTATGTATTATTATTAACTATGCTCAGTACTGGAATACTGGCTGTCTGCATGGGAATTTGTTTTCTAGAAAGTTGGTTTCAGACTTAAATATTTGAAGTTAACCTTCGGAACTTTTCTAGAATTATACTGGAACACATCAACTAGAACTGAACTTCTGTTATCATACTGAAAGTGATCTAGAATTAATAAGGAACAGTTGTTGAACGTTTAAATTAAGGAGAAAAAACTCTAGAACACTTGTGCGTGATGTGTGTGTGCATGTAATTGTGTGTGTTTATGAACATATGTGAGAAAGGAAGTATACTTGTCGTAAGAGAAATGTAAAATTCTACTTCTATGTTTTATATTGTGCCTTTTATAAGTTTTTGTTTTCTCACCTGTATATTCGTGCATGTTTATGGATGTGTTTTTGAATGTGTGCATGCATGCCTGTGGTTAAGAGAGTTGGTACATTATGAAAATGTAAAACCACTCATTTTTGAATATGTACTGTGACTGCATGTGTGTGGTTAATGATTGATACCAGATCTTGTTCTTGTTTAACTTCTATGATGAAACCTTTAGTTACATTCACATTTGTTTTTCAAAATCAATAAAATGTCTTTGATCTATAATCTGTTTTTTTTTTCTATTTTATTCCAGCTTTTTATTAAATTCCATAGCTTTTCACGGAATTCCACGGCATTCTATGGAATTCCACGGCATTCTACGGAATTCCACGGCGTTCTATGGAATTCCACGGCGTTCTATGGAATTCCACGGCATTCTATGGAATTCCACGGCATTCTATGGAATTCCATGGCATTCTATGGAATTCCACGGCATTATATGGAATGCCACGGAATTCTATGGAATTCCACGGCATTTTATGGAATTCCATCCCATATCAAGTCCCCCTTCTGTTGTTTTTTCACTTTTCCATTGATTGCATGGAATCGGATGGAAAGTTAGTGCCAATACTCCACGGAATTCCATCTAACGATTTCCATAGAATTCCATATGATTCCACGGCAGATCTACAGACGGGGATGGTGGGTGGTGGTGGTGATGGTGGGTGGTGGTAAGGGTGGTGGATGGTGGATGGTGGTTAGTGCTGGCTGGTGGTGGTGGTGGGTGATGGTGGTGATGGTGAGTGGTGGTAGTGGGTGGAAGTAATGGGGTGGTGTGGTGAATAATTTTATAATGCAAAGAACACATTGACCTGAATGTTTTACTATGCAGCCAACAAATTGATCTGATTGCTGTATTATGCAGCCAACACATTGACCTGAATGTTGTATTATGCAGCCAACACATTGACCTGAATGTTGTATTATGCAGCCAACACATTGATCGGATTGCTATATTATGCAGCCAACACATTGACCTGATTGTTGTAATATGCAGCCAACACATTGACCTGATTGTTGTAATATGCAGCCAACACATTGACCTGATTGCTGTATTATGCAGCCAACACATTGACCTGATTGTTGTATTATGCATTCAACACATTGCTCTGATTGATGTATTATTCATGTAGTAGTACTGGTGACATACACTCCACATTTAAATTGCAGAGTATGTAAAAATCACAATACTGTATGAAGAGTGTTTTAAATGTAGCTGATTCAATCATATATTAAAGTTAACTTAATTTAAAAGAAATATTAAAGTCAACAATCTGATCAAAGATGACCATAACCCTTACTGTACCATCAATGTTCTAACATTTTACCTGTCTTCATGTATTCATGTTACTTGATTTAACAACATGAGATAATGCATATCATTAGGTGAAGTGAAGGTAAGATAATGTAACTAGCATCTCACATTATCTGTTGATTTTGCCATTTTTAACATAGGTGCAACGCACCTATGCTTAAGGTATATACTTCATTTTGAAAATGCACATGATACGGTTGACCATTTTGAAGCCTTACCTGATCAAAAATCAGACAAAATTTCTATTTAATATAGTATATGGTAATTCTACAATTTTTTATTTGTAGTGTTTTTCCCAGGCCATTTTAGCGTGGCGAAAAGCCACGCCGCCCTCCCGGATCGCCACTCTGCCCTTTTCAAAGGCAAATTTCGCCACACGCCCTTCTTTTCAAAGGCAAATTTCGACACGCGCCCTTATCGATATCATCTTTATTGCCTTACGATCTAACTTGGTCCGCAAAATCAGCTTCTTTGATTGTCTGTGACGCTCCGACTGTGCTTGATTTACTCGAGTGATGTCAACGTTTAATCGAATACATTAATCGAGTAGATTTAATTTATAACAGTGCTCGATTTATAGGTAGTCAAACTGACTGCTCCAAAGCTGTGAATTAGTCATGCGTGAATAGCCCCGTGTCAGTAATCGATAATGCCGGAGGCTATGTTATACCAAGCGCTTTAAGTCTTTAAGATAATTAGATCTAATTATTAAAATAATTACTGAGACGTATACTAATTTAACAAAATGCAAATCGCGTATGAGATTTAACATTGCTATGCGCACCTGTTGCTTACATCATTAGACATTTTATCAACATGGCGGACTATACAGAATTAAATTGTGACTCGGCAAAAAAGGCAAATAACGTCGTAAATGATCGAATTAATGATGGAGATTACACATTAAGAAGGAATTTATGAAATGTCTGTGATAATCAATAATGCATAAAAATGTTTAAGATAGCAACAACATTATTTATTTGTTTGTAATCTACTTGGTGGATGTATGTCACGGAGGGTGTGACCCCTTAGAAAATGGGATAAGACAAACATGGTTTCATTTATGATGTTAGTGGATCTGTGTATAATCAGATTCATATGCATATATTGCTTGATTATGTTTGTCGTGCTGTACAGTTTATTGAAACAGCATGGAACTTAAATGTACATTGCAAGGTAAATATATTAATATAAATCATAGTAAGTTAAATACATCTATTACCATTAAATGTGCTTGTTTATATGTTATTTTTTCCACAACTGTTTCTGATGCGATTACATGTTTCCCCGCAATTCAGGTATTCCGGGAACGTTTTTGCCCTTTTTTGCCTAAATTGCGCGCTAAAATGCCCTTTTTGAAAGTAATGCGCCATGCCCCTTTGCCCCCCTGGGAAAAACACTAATTTGGAAACATTTTTCTAATGTTTTCTTCCAAGAATATTGCTGACATCGTTTTTAGTGAATTTTTCTAAGACCGTTTTATGTCAAAAAATCTTCTTATAACCTAAAACAAATTTCGTTTGTAAAACAATTCTATCTGCACTATTCTCAATCTCCTACGCAGAGGTCTCCCTTATACTAGAAGTTACTGACAGGGCGAAGCAAGGGAAGTAACTGCTGTGAGGAGTTTCTATAAAAATCTGCATTCAGAACTAAATCTGTTGTGCACGTCTGCATCTAACGCTTACCACAATTTTACGACAAATTCTTGACGCAAACGAATAGGGTAGCGTCTATTTTCATTTGTGAAAAGAATAGTTCGATACAGATTTGTCCGTGCTTAAATTTTGAAAGGCTTGGGTAATTATTTTTCATAAGCGTTTCAAACACTTATGTAAATGGAAAGATTATCTATTTAAATAGTCGGTAATTGTTTGAAATTATAGACTTGAGAAATTCGCGGATGGCGATATCGAACTACATTATACCACGTACGTGACGCCATTTTGTAACTGCAGAGTAGCTCCTAATGTTCCGATTGTTATAGAAAGATGTGCAATATTTCCTTACTTCCTGTTTCATTATTTCTACTTAATCTTAAAAATAACTTTTCTTCTTCATAGCCTTTTAGTTTTTTATTCAGTCAACTGTTCCCTTAACATTTACTTAAGCAGCAACTTCCCTGTATCTTGCACCTATGCTTTTAACGCCATGGGCACTCTCGTTAGAACATGGTATTCTTGAACCATTTGTACTTTGTCCTTATGCATGAATACAGATACAGGTTGCAAAATATTTGTCCAGGAATCATCTAATATTATTTTGTCTGTAATTTCAATCTTTGGGTTGATTGCATTTCACATTTGACACAATGACACCAGGAATAAAGTATAACTAGTCAAGTAGTTCTTACAATTAAAGTTATATTGTACCAGTATTAACTGAAAAATGGCTGCAAATATGTTTTATTTATGTTAATGTTTTAGCCTCATATTATGTTAATTTCATGTTATTTCTGACTTAAACACAGTGCATTAACCATTTGACGAGACTTTGGGCTAAATTTATTAATGCAATCTAATTGACTCAATTTTGTAATGAATTACCTTATATTGTAATTAATACCACTACTTATATCTATATATTTTCCAATAAAAACAATGTTAACCATTCACCACTTAGATACGTATTTCAACACATTTGTAGTCCCTTAGAAATGTTAAATCTAATTAAATGCCTTTCTTACTAGATCCAAGTTTAAAAGCTTCATTTCCAATCCTTAGATACTGATGAGCAGCAAACAGCATAAACCCTGAACAACCTGGCTGTTCTTGTTTTATGCTTTTTACAAATAGCAATGATCACTTTTCTTTAAGTAGGAAAGGGTTAAATAAAAGGTATGGTTAAATAGAAAATATAAATAAAGATTTTGTGTATATTAGTATTTGCATATTATAAATTCAAACTGTTTAATCAGACTACTATTTACACTGACATGAAAGTTTTAAGATTCATTGCAATGATATGGAACTTGTAATCTGTGATGCTACTTTCTCAAATCGTGTACACACAAGGGTATTTACTTGATATTTGTAGTTACTTTATTTTATCCCAAGACAGTTTTTGTTATTTTGCTCCTGTGCATATTTCCACAGTGTGTAATTAAATTGCAATTAAATTGAATTTAAATTGTATGTAATTGTATTTCTAATCTGACAAATGCTATAACTTTGATGTTATTGTTTATGTGTATTTACATGCGTGTACATGTGATTAATTCTGGACTAAATATGACGTTCAGCAAGCCATCTATGAAGACAAAGAAAACTCAATAGACAGAGGCTGTTCATGTTTCTTAGAATATACTGTTATTCCTATCATGTACAAGATAAGAATTGTTTTTAATATGTTTATGATATGTATCCTAACTCCAAATTTATTAAAATCCCCATTAAAGCTGTATTAAACACATTACTATAATGTTAAATATAAAGCAGCATGCTTGGGCAATCCCTGAAATAGTTATGTGTGTTATGAACATTACGTATGTAAACGCTTACATTTTTTAAATCATGTCACAATCAGTATCAACCTATAACAATGAATGAAAAGGGCATGGCAATTTTGGCAGTCATGGTCTGGGCCATATTTGTTTCCATCCACTTCTGCTGTCATGGAATGAGGCAGTTCTGACATGCTTACACGTGTATGCCATTAACGAGCTCATTTTCTAATATTAGTGCAACTATGCATTTTACATTTTTAATTGCAAAACACACCACATGTTGAGAATTAATCATTAAGTACCTGTATAATTGTATGCATTTATTTCCTTCATAAGTTTAAAAATATTGGATTATAGATATATATTATCCGACTCTGCAAGACTTTTATGCTTACATTTTTTGGTCAGTTGCTTAGCATAAGAGTAAAGACCCGAAGAAACAATAACATGCAATGAGTATCTAATACTTGCTTTTAACGCAGAAGTCACTTTCATGTATCATGCTTTTTTCAAGAGTGCTTTTGAATGCTCTTGATTTCATTTGAAAAATATACTTTCATAAAAGAATCTCTTGATTAATAGAAAACATTCCCATTTAGTTGACTCGAACAAATCTGCATCCACTGTGTGTTATCATGATTGTTTTGTGGCACGTATTTATTGGTATTTGATTTTTTCTTCCTAATATAAATGTCACACTTGTCTATTTCATGCTGCTTTAAGTCATAGACACAGCTATTTGTTTACAGAAATTTCTAACAGAGTTATTGAGAAATTCAATGTAAAAACTACAGGGAACTGTTTAATACTTGTCAACAAAGCCAGTTGTCCAGAAGATTAGAAATACCAACTGTTGATATTTACATCATTCTAAGCACACTATTGATAAATAATTAATGACCAGTAAAACTTAAGCATGACAGTGTTACGAAATAATGTTATATTTGTCACTGTATAATCATGCTTATCAACAAAAATATAATTCCCTTATTATCCCTTATTAGCATAAAAGCCCGATAAAACAAGAGCTGTCTTTAAGAAAACACAATGCCCCCTACTGCGCTTTGAAGCCACACGGCAGCTATTTTAGAAACAATGTTATATTTTGAATGTTAAGGTCACAGTGACCTTGACCTTTGACCTAGTTACCTCAAACCATGTTTGATTGTAGATCTCAATGAGATGCATGCACATGTGAAGTTTAAAGAACACAGACCCAAGATTTTTGACGATGCGAACAGCATCATCCAAGGTATCATAACCATGATTTTTTTTTCACAATGGCAACCGATGTAAAAGACCTAGCCAGTCCGATTGAGATAACTCGATTTTTCAGTTACTTCCCTTTTGCATTCGCCACTGCGTAGGAGATTGCTCGTCGTTGATAACATTCTCCTAGCAGAGTTGTCGTTCGTGTTTCAACATTCAACAGTGGCCGCCACCATGAGAGTCTCGATTCAAAACTTTATTACTGCATTAATTGGCTTGTTTCGCTATTTAGAAGCTGTCATTTAGGATATATGAATTATTTATTCACTAAATCTCCGCTTATGACAACAATAGTTGGAATTCAAAGGATATATACTCGATGTGAATGAAGGACTTTCTGGATCGTAACAGCTTGACACGGCAAAACTGGCATACTGGTATTTTTAGTTATCAATATAAGTCACATTGTGCTTTGTAAATTGTATTCGAGCATTTTGGGACTTATTGAATGACTATGATACCCGATATCAACATTTCATCGGGGTTTTGCAGATCACCAAGCTGTCCTGAAATTCAACATTGATTTCAAACTCTTTACTGGTTTGTATACTCTTTCTTAGTGTTAGTACTTTTTATCATTTTAAAGTTAAATGAACTGTGTCACAGTAAAAGAAACATTAAGGCGATTGTGGCCAGTTTGGATCTAGATCAGCCTGCAGTCGCTTGAAAGCTGTTTGTTACAACCTGAAGTGTAATAACGACCTGAATTGTAATAAACTTTATTACATTATTACAATTGCGTGACAACCTGAATTGTAATAACGCCCGAAAGTGTAATAAACTTTTTTCTTGCTTTAAAATTGCATCTGATCGCATTTCCAAACACAGATTATTGCAAAATATAATGCATACATGGATATAATATATATATTTATAGGGTAATACGACCTATGAATGAAAAAAGGTGTTCTCATACATACTCAATTGTAATAAAGTTATTACATAATTACAATCGCGTGTCGACCTGAATTGTAATAACGCCCGAAAGTGTAATAAACTTATTTCTTGGTTTAAAATTGCATCCTGTCGCATTTTTAATCAAATATGTTTGCAAAATATAGTGTATATATGTATATAAAAATGTATCTTAATAAGGTAATACGACCTATGAATGACAAAAAATGAGTTCTCATACAAAACCAATTGTAATAAAGTTATTACATTATTACAACTGCTTATCGACCTGAATTGTAATAACGCCCGAAAGTGTAATAAACTTATCTTTTGGTTTAAAATCGCATCTTATCGCATTTTCAAACACAGATTATTGCAAAATATAATGCATATATGTATAAAAAAATATATATGAATAGGGCAATACGACTTATGAATGACAAAAAAGGTGTTCTCATACAACCTCAATTGTAATAAAGTTATTACATTATTACAATTGCGTAACAACCTGAATTGTAATAACGCCCGAAAGTGTAATAAACTTTTTTCTTGCTTTAAAATTGCATCTGATAGCATTTCCAAACACAGATTATTGCACAATATAATGCATACATGGATATAATATATATATTAATAGGGTAATACGACCTATGAAGGACAAAAAGGTGTTCTCATACAAACTCAATTGAAATAAAGTTATTACATTATTACAATCGCGTGTCGACCTGATTTGTAATAACGCCCGAAAGTGTAATAAACTTATTTCTTGGTTTAAAATTGCATCTTATCGCATTTTTAAGCACATATTTTTGCAAAATATAGTGTATATATGTATATAAAAATGTATCTTAATAAGGTAATACGACCTATGAATGACAAAAAATGTGTTCTCATACAAAACCTATTGTAATAAAGTTATTACATTATTACAACTGCTTGTCGACCTGAATTGTAATAACGCCCGAAAGTGTAATAAACTTATCTTTTGGTTTAAAATCGCATCTTATCGCATTTTCAAACACAGATTATTGCAAAATATAATGCATATATGTATATAAAATATTTATTAATAGGGCAATACGACCTATGAATGACAAAAAAGGTGTTCTCATACAACCTCAATTGTAATAAAGTTATTACATTATTACAATTGCGTGACAACCTGAATTGTAATAACAACCGAAAGTGTAATAAATTTTTTTCTTGGTTTAAAATTGCATCTGATCGCATTTCCAAACACAGATTATTTCCAAATATAATGCATACGTGGATATAATATACATATTAATAGGGCAATACGACCTATGAATGACAAAAAGGTGTTCTCATACAACCTCAATTGCAATAAAATTATAACATTATTACAATCTCGTGTCGACCTGAATTGTTATAACAGCCCGAAAGTGTAATAAACTTATTTCTTGGTTTAAAAGTGCATCTGATTTTATTTCCAAACACAGATTGTTGCAAAATATAATGCATACATGGATATAAAATATATATTAATAGGGCAATACGAACTATGAATGACAAAAAGGTGTTCTCATACAACCTCAATTGTAATAAATTTATTACATTATTACAATCGCGTGACAACCTGAATTGTAATAGAGCCCGACAGTGAAATAAACTTTTTTCTTGGTTTAAAACTGCATCTGATCGCATTTCCAAACACAGATTGTTGCAAAATATAATGCATACATGGATATAAAATATATATTAATAGGACAATACGACCTGTGAATTACAAAAAGGTGTTCTCATACAACCTCAATTGTAATAAAGTTATTACATTATTACAATCGCTTGACAACCTGAGTTGTAATAACGCCCGAAAGCGAAAAAAAAATAAATCTTGGTTTAAAATTGCATCTTGTCGCATTTTAAAACACAGATTATTTCCAAATATAATGCATACATGGATATAAAATATATATTAATAGGGCAATACGACCTATGAATGACAAAAAGGTGTTCTCATACAAACTCAATTGTAATAAAGTTATTACATTATTACAATCGCGCTTCGACCTGAATTGTAATAACGCTTGAAAGTGTAATAAACTTATTTCTTGGTTTAAAATTGCATCTGATCGCATTTCCAAACACAGATTATTTCCAAATATAATGCATACGTGGATATAATATACATATTAATAGGGCAATACGACCTATGAATGACAAAAAGGTGTTCTCATACAACCTCAATTGCAATAAAATTATAACATTATTACAATCTCGTGTCGACCTGAATTGTTATAACAGCTCGAAAGTGTAATAAACTTATTTCTTGGTTTAAAAGTGCATCTGATTTTATTTCCAAACACAGATTGTTGCAAAATATAATGCATACATGGATATAAAATATATATTAATAGGGCAATACGAACTATGAATGACAAAAAGGTGTTCTCATACAACCTCAATTGTAATAAAGTTATTACATTATTACAATCGCGTGACAACCTGAATTGTAATAGAGCCCGACAGTGAAATAAACTTTTTTCTTGGTTTAAAACTGCATCTGATCGCATTTCCAAACACAGATTGTTGCAAAATATAATGCATACATGGATATAAAATATATATTAATAGGACAATACGACCTGTGAATGACAAAAAGGTGTTCTCATACAACCTCAATTGTAATAAAGTTATTACATTATTACAATCGCTTGACAACCTGAGTTGTAATAACGCCCGAAAGCGAAAAACAAATAAATCTTGGTTTAAAATTGCATCTTGTCGCATTTTAAAACACAGATAATTTCCAAATATAATGCATACATGGATATAAAATATATATTAATAGGGCAATACGACCTATGAATGACAAAAAGGTGTTCTCATACAACCTCAATGGTAATAAAGTTATTACATTATTACAATTGCGTGACAACCTGAATTGTAATAACGCCCGAAAGTGTAATAAACTTTTTTCTTGGTTTAAAACTGCATCTGTTCGCATTTCCAAACACAGATTATTTCAAAATATAATGCATACGTGGATATAATATATATATTAATAGGACACTACGACCTATGAATGACAAAAAGGTGTTCTCATACAACCTCAATTGTAATAAAGTTATTACATTATTACAATCGCGTGACAACCTGAATTGTAATAGAGCCCGAAAGTGTAATAAACTTATTTCTTGGTTTAAAATTGCATCTTATCGCATTTTTAAGCACATATTTTTGCAAAATATAGTGTATGTATGTATATAAAAATGTATCTTAATAAGGTAATACGACCTATGAATGACAAAAAATGTGTTCCCATACAAACCCAATTGTAATAAAGTTATTACATTATTACAACTGCTTGTCGACCTGAATTGTAATAACGCCCGAAAGTGTAATAAACTTATCTTTTGGTTTAAAATCGCATCTTATCGCATTTTCAAACACAGATTATTGCCAAATATAATGCATATATGTATATAAAATATATATTAATAGGGCAATACGACCTATGAATGACAAAAAAGTTGTTCTCATACAACCTCAATTGTAATAAAGTTATTACATTATTACAATTGCGTGACAACCTGAATTGTAATAACGCCCGAAAGTGAAATCAACTTTTTTTTCTTGCTTTAAAATTGCATCTGATCGCAATTCCAAACACAGATTATTTCCAAATATAATGCATACGTGGATATAATATATATATTAATAGGGCAATACGACCTATGAATGACAAAAAGGTGTTCTCATACAACCTCAATTGTAATAAAGTTATAACATTATTACAATCGCGTGTCGACCTGAATTGTTATAACAGCCCGAAAGTGTTATAAACTTATTTCTTGGTTTAAAAGTGCATCTTATCGCATTTTCAAGCACATATTTTTGCAAAATATAATGTATACATGTATATGAAAATGTATCTTTATAAGGTAATACTACCTATGAATGACAAAAAATGTGTTCTCGTGCAAACTCAATTGTAATAAAGTTATAACATTATTACAATCGCGTGTCGACCTGAATTGTTATAACAGCCCGAAAGTGTAATAAACTTATCTTTTGGTTTAAAATCGCATCTGATTTTATTTCCAAACACAGATTGTTGCATAATATAATGCATTCATGGATATAAAATATATATTAATAGGGCAATACGACCTATGAATGACAAAAAGGTGTTCTCATACAACCTCAATTGGAATAAAGTTATAACATTATTACAATCGCGTGACAACCTGAATTATAATAGAGCCCGAAAGTGAAATAAACTTTTTTCTTGGTTTAAAATTGCATTTGATCGCATTTCCAAACACAGATTGTTGCAAAATATAATGCATACATGGATATAAAATATATATTAAAAGGACAATACGACCTATGAATGACAAAAAGGTGTTCTCATACAACCTCAATTGTAATAAAGTTATTACATTATTACAATCGCGTGTCGACCTGAATTGCAATTACGCCCGAAAGTGTAATAAACGTATTTCTTGGTTTAAAAGTGCATCTTATCGCATTTTCAAGAACATATTTTTGCACAATATAGTGTATACATGTATATGAAAATGTATCTTTATAAGGTAATTCGACCTATGAATGACAAAACATGTGTTCTCATACAAACTCAATTGTAATAAAGTGATTACATTATTACAATCGCTTGTCGACCTGAATTGTAATAACAGCCCGAAAGTGAAATAAACTTATTTCTTGGTTTAAAATTGCTTCTTGTCGCATTTTAAAACACAGATTATTTCCAAATATAATGCATACATGGATATAAATTATATATATATAGGGAAATACGACCTATGAATGACAAAAAGGTGTTCTCATTCAACCTCAATTGTAATAAAGTTATTACATTATTACAATCGCGTGACAACCTGAATTGTAATAGAGCCCGAAAGTGAAATAAACTTTTTTCTTGGTTTAAATTGCATCTGATCGCATTTCCAAACACAGATTGTTGCAAAATATAATGCATACATGGATATAAAATATATATTAATATGGCGATTATTTATTAAGATCGGACATGAAAACGTGTATTATAGAGACAATGACTGAGAAATATGATAGTTTAACAGTTAACTGTTCCCGAGCGAGGTTCCCGGCCTGCGCGATCATTTCAATAAGCGAGCGGGGAAACAACGCACTTCCGTTGCATTTTTAAATGGCGAGTGGCTTACCTTGTTAATAATTATATACATAGTCGAACTATCTTTCTTTAAGAAGACGTTTTGTCGGAAGATTTTTTATTGATTTAGTATGTGTATGCATTATAATAAACAGGTTTATAAAAATCACGGCTGCAGCTGCATTTAAAAAAAAAGTCACGACGTATAGTCGAATGATTGAGTCATTGCTATCGAGCGCCTGTGGGAACGACGGCTTGTTTAAAACTTTACACAGAGAGCAATATGGTAGTAATTACAATAGTTAGTATTCAGGGGTGATCCTAACACATGGCCTGTTGTTTGTTTTCAGTCCCATTTATGGAAAACAAATGTATCAAACATACAACAACACAAAATGTTGTCACATATCCTACACTTTATAAATGCAGTCTGTCAGACAAAATAAATAGTGTTAATCATATACCAGATTTATTAATATTCGAACTCAAAAATTATATATTTAAGGTATACAATGTTTATTATTACAAGGAAAGTGTTCTCATCACATAATGTTTTATGTGAATGTGATTTGTCTTCTATTCATAACTGTTGATATAAATATGTGTAGACACTAACCGTTGGGTTAAATATGTCTTGGCAAATAGTTCTGTATGAACATAAATACTTTTACAATACCCGATACTTGTAACTCTGTATGTTGACTTATTCTGAACGACCGCGCAACCTGTAACGCCACCATACTAACGCCAACAACTAACTAAATATGAGAACATAGCCTTTAGGTACAAATGATCCGTAAAACAAAATTGTGTCTATGTGTCGTATGAACGCATCTGCACTATGAATGGTACATAGTGCTGATAATTGCCAAACATAGTTAATTATTCATATACAAGTTTAGTGCTTGTGTGTCGTATATAAAATTACAATTTTAGTGTTTGTGTGTCGTATATAAAATGTAGATAAATTTACAGAGGCTGAGAAGTATTGCCTGACTATTCAAACGCTATATATAAGACGATAGGAACAGGACTGATTTCATTTCTTGAAGTTATCCTAATCACTTGTTTAGTTTTTTTCTGTTTCAATATTAAAACAAACAAAATGAGACCTGTTGACGATGCTACTTATAACACCCTTGTTGAGTTGCTTAAGGGTAAGTACCAACGAAAGGTTTCTGAAAGAAGTGCCGTAGAAAAAAGCGCCCTCGTGATGTTTTGGAGGAATAAGCAACGATTGTCTCTACAGGGAAAAAATCTCCTTCATGATGGAAAGCTAGTTGTTCGCAAATCTGCCGTTCAAAACATAGTCAAACACAAATTTAAAGAAACAAAGGGTGCTGGCGCAAGAGCTGTTGCATATTCTTTGAAAAGTAAATATACATCAGTCAGTGAGACCAACGTGCGACGTGTTTTGACAAAGCATCACAAGCATGGCGAAATCAATGCTAAATTTACAAACAAACCACCAATTAAGCCGATTCATGCCAGCAACGTATTTGAAAGAGTTCAGATAGACTTGGTCAAAATGAAAGAAATCTCATTTTCTGGCACAACGTATAAATACATTCTTACAATTGTTGATGTATTTTCAAGGTTTGTTTTTCTACGCCCCCTTGAAAGCAAATCCTCCGAGCACGTTGCAAGAGCATTAAAGTCTGTATTTTCAGAGAATGGGTACCCGCAAATTCTCCAAAGTGACAATGGACCTGAATTTTTGGGAAATGTCAAGCGGGTTTTGGGGAAAAAACAAGTGAAAGTCATTAAGAGCCGTCCTTACCATCCTCAGAGCCAGGGAAAAGTAGAGCGACAAAACAGAATCCTACGGTCAAAGATCAGATATGATATGATGAAAAAGGCCAGAACTGGCTATAATTGGGTGGAAAGTCTTGAAGACGTAGCCGCCGCTATGAATCGACAACCCAAGGAAGTGCTAGCTTATCAAACGCCATTCAACATTTATTTTGGCAGAAACGTTGATGTCAATGAATCACGAAAAAAAGCATCCGATGCATCTGCTAGATGTGATAGGCGAGTGATGGCTAGATACTGGAAAAGTAAAGCATGCTCCATATATCAAAAAGGAGACAAAGTCCTATTAAAATATCCCTTCGGTGTCAGGAGGGTTCCATATAAGGAGTATATTCTTCGTGGTGTAGTTTTGAAAAGGAACAAAGCGTTTGACAAGTACCTTGTCAAATATCGTGACAATGAAAACGTAACTCACAGCAGATGGCTAAGCATTGAAAACATCACCAGTAGAACGATCGAAGAAGAACACAGACGGAGAAAATGGTCGATAAGAGAGTTTCAATTGATGGAACAAAAACGCCAACACAAACGAAAGTACTATGTTGTTCTTCATAGCGACAACGTTTGCAGTGAAGACGATAATAGTCGAAGCAATGAGAGCAATGAAACAGAAGACGATCAATTAGAAAACCCTGTCAGTACAGCTGTACATGAACAGTTGCAATTATGGAACGACAACAGGTCAAGAATTATTTATAACCCTGAAGGTGACGGAGACTGCCAATTTAATGCCATAAGCCATCAACTGACAAGAGTTGGTTTGTACCAAAACGCCGCTAGCCTGCGCGAAAATGCCGTTACACATCTTGAAAAGCACAGATATTACTACAGAGACTTTGTCCAAGAAGATATGTATCAGTACTTGGAAAGTATGAGACAACCAAAAACATACGGAGACCACCTCACTCTTGTTGCCCTTTCAAGAGAATTGAACTGCCAGTTCCTCATACTAAATTCGGAAGGCATTGATCACACAAGACTGGTGTCTAACGATGGAGAATATGCAGAAGATATCGCCTGTTTTACATTGGGTTACTTTCCTGAAAACATTGGCGAACACTATGTTTCCTTAGGTCTGGAAGAATCGTACAAACAGAGATTGCTACGAACGTTTCACAATGAAACGGGATCGAGTGTTACCGAAACAGACATTCGTATGCATGAAATCGAGACAGAAGACCAATCAAGACAAAACGAAGATGACAATACAAATGAATCCGCACATTCTATCAATCGGGAACCTGAACCGACAGAAACCGAGAGCGACACAATCGATACACCTGAAAATGGTATTGAATCAGAACCAAGAGAAATCAATCACATTGACGAGGAAAGTGTGGATCTTTCCTTAGAAAGACCTTACCTTCCGAATGAGATTTTACGAGAAATTGTTATGCAACGTGTTTCGCTATATTTTGCAGAGGTAGTTCGCTCCATTGGCTATAGACGCATGTTACTTAGTCCTTCACTAATGCCCACTGTTCCACGACCTGTCAGTGTAGCGCGATTAAGGCGCAAATTCGGGCGTAGAAGTGGCGTCATGCTTGGCGTAAGATCACTCCTTAGATTTGCTGGGCCGAGGTGGCGGTATGCCTGGCTTTGGTTGTATGCCATTGGAGACAACTGGTACGAGTTACGTGACGTAACCTGGCAGTGAAGGTAATAGTTGAGTATGTGCATCGTTTCACAGTTTCTTCTTACATGAAAATAAGACAGAGGAAGTATCTGTGGTAAAATTTTGCCAATGCACCCAAATCAAAGGGGTGTTTTATACCAGCTCTCTTATTGGTAAATATTACTGAATGTTTCGTTTTTACATGGCACACCCGCGGAATTCCACGCCCACCCCAGCCCCACTCCCCCCCAAAAAGATATTCAAAATAACATTAAGTCCATTTTTTAAATTCTTCAAATGCATATTTTGTACTATTTCAAATAATCAATTCTTTCGGTTTTTCATACGCTTTCTGTTTTGTGAAGAATGGCTCATAGTCATAACTGCAATAAACATGATATGAAAATTCCAAAACGATGAAAACCCGACATTATTTATTGAATTTATATTTCAATAGTAGCAAGTACTTCGTTGGAAGTTCATCTTATCACCTGGTCTTAAGTGCGCACACACCCAACCACCACCCACCCCGCAAAAAAAAAACAATAAAAAAAACAAAAAACAAAAAAAACTCCTCTTTGTTTGGGACCTCTACGTGGTGAGGAGAGAAACATGTTCCCATTAGGCAGATACTGGGTTTCTGCATAAAGGGTACAAGGCTAACAACAAACATTTCACATTTCGCTACTTTATGTATTCCATATTTCCTGTACCATACTATGATGAACAGAGTAAATGTTTTAGATACAGTACTGTTCTTGGCATTCTTTACATATTGGTCACCCCAAGTGCTTACAATTGGCCGTTATAAGCTTTATTCTATTGGGATTTTAAGCTGCTATGCCGTGCTGATCTTAACAACTGGTCTTGCAATAAATGAAGGATCATGTATCTCTGTACAATTGGAATATTGCTAGAGTAAATGGAGCTACACTGCTTGATATTGTGTGTTGAAACGATTCAATCAGAACAAAAAACGTTTACTAGTATTTTATTGTTGTTGCATAATATTGCAGTGCGAGAATCAACTGTTATGTGTATAATAGATTTAAAGACTGCTTAATCGTGTTTATTGACCGTTCAAAGCCGGTCATCCCAGCTTTTGTATTATAATGTATACTTAACGGTGTATGTTGTTTTTATCATGCAGTGCAAGCAATACTGCTGGAGTATCTTTAGTTTCTTTATTTTAAAATCCGTCGAGTATCATATCATGTTTGTATCATTCAATGGTAGCATTTCAATATTTATATTCCTTTTTTATTTATTTTTTTTACAGTCTAAAGTATAATAAGTTTAGAGCATCAAGACATACCGTCTCTACCAAGAACGAACATTATTACACATCAGGGTAAGAGTAACAAACAATTGCAGTTGTATAATACAGATTATAACAGTTCTGTCAAAAACGAACGTACGATAATTTTAACTTACGAGAGAATTTTGTCATCTTAATAAGTAGACAAACTAGCTCGCCATGCTCGTCAAATATATACGGCGCTTGAGATGCCAATGTTATTAATTAAGTACTGAAAATTTATAATCATATGATATGGACTTTAGCAATTATGTATCTTCGAAAAAGGTATCGTATCGTAAATGTGTACTTCGATGTTTATTGAAACGGTCCTGTTGTTATAGCACTTTATATGAAATTTTCAACAAATAAAATAGTTAATTACATTTTAGGGCGCAATAACACTTAAGTGCGCCAAACATGTGAAAATGGAAAAGATACATTTGGAGGAAAGGAATACATCAATAGGGTAGAATAATCCATCATTATAATAAATGGGTGACTTTTTAACAACAATTAGTGCATAACAGGTGGCACAAAAGAGAAGAAGTGTAACCGGACCGGGAGAAACTGTGCCTTATCATCAGAAGCACAACACAACTCGCTTGCTGCATTTACACTTTTATTTATTCATAAGTCTCATTATTCACATTATTACATCCTCCTATATTTCCCTCCTTCCTCTCTTCTATTATCTGCCTTTTCCGAACTCTATCCAATCCCAAACTCATTTTTGTATAACTTGTTTCTAACTTATTTCCAACTGACTCTCTAACTTCTAATTTTATTTCCAACTGACTCTCTAACTGTTTCTTCGTAACATCTCACTGACTTTCTCCCCTTTGAAAACCTTTTCATCCCTAATACCAAGTCACACCCACACACATCACTGACCAATCATATCTATCTCTCATCCACGAATCATACAGTACCTTACTTTCTTGCTTGTATTAGATTGTAATTAATTAGCACTTAGTCTGAGAATCTTTAGATCTTTAGTCACAGTCATTATTTATACCTAGAGCTTATAAGCATGCAGTCTGCATCATGAGTGTGAATTCAACATGAAAATACTTCCAAGACTGTAACTAACACCATGTAATTACAATTCAGGTCGACAAGCAATTGTAATAATGTAATAACTTTATTAAAATTGAGGTTGTATGAGAACACCTTTTTGCCATGCATAGGTCGTATCGCCATATTAATATATATTTTATATCCATGTATGCATTATATTTTGCAACAATCTGTGTTTGGAAATGCGATCAGATGCAATTTTAAACCAAGAAAAAAGTTTATTTCACTTTCGGGCTCTATTACAATTCAGGTTGTCACGCGATTGTAATAATGTAATAACTTTATTACAATTGAGGTTGAATGAGAACACCTTTTTGTCATTCATAGGTCGTATTGCCCTATTAATATATATTTTATATCCATGTATGCATTATATTTGGAAATAATCTGTGTTTTAAAATGCGACAAGAAGCAATTTTAAACCAAGAAATAAGTTTATTTCACTTTCGGGCGTTATTACAATTCAGGTCGACAAGCGATTGTAATAATATAATCACTTTATTACAATTGAGTTTGTATGAGAACACATGTTTTGTCATTCATAGGTCGAATTACCTTATAAAGATACATTTTCATATACATGTATACACTATATTGTGCAAAAATATGTTCTTGAAAATGCGATAAGATGCACTTTTAAACCAAGAAATACGTTTATTACACTTTCGGGCGTAATTGCAATTCAGGTCGACACGCGATTGTAATAATGTAATAACTTTATTACAATTGAGGTTGTATGAGAACACCTTTTTGTCATTCATAGGTCGTATTGTCCTTTTAATATATATTTTATATCCATGTATGCATTATATTTTGCAACAATCTGTGTTTGGAAATGCGATCAGATGCAATTTTAAACCAAGAAAAAAGTTTATTTCACTTTCGGGCTCTATTATAATTCAGGTTGTCACGCGATTGTAATAATGTTATAACTTTATTACAATTGAGGTTGTATGAGAACACCTTTTTGTCATTCATAGGTCGTATTGCCCTATTAATATATATTTTATATCCATGAATGCATTATATTATGCAACAATCTGTGTTTGGAAATAAAATCAGATGCGATTTTAAACCAAAAGATAAGTTTATTACACTTTCGGGCTGTTATAACAATTCAGGTCGACACGCGATTGTAATAATGTTATAACTTTATTACAATTGAGTTTGCACGAGAACACATTTTTTGTCATTCATAGGTAGTATTACCTTATAAAGATACATTTTCATATACATGTATACATTATATTTTGCAAAAATATGTGCTTGAAAATGCGATAAGATGCACTTTTAAACCAAGAAATAAGTTTATAACACTTTCGGGCTGTTATAACAATTCAGGTCGACACGCGATTGTAATAATGTTATAACTTTATTACAATTGAGGTTGTATGAGAACACCTTTTTGTCATTCATAGGTCGTATTGCCCTATTAATATATATATTATATCCACGTATGCATTATATTTGGAAATAATCTGTGTTTGGAATTGCGATCAGATGCAATTTTAAAGCAAGAAAAAAAAGTTGATTTCACTTTCGGGCGTTATTACAATTCAGGTCGACACGCGATTGTAATAATGTAATAACTTTATTACAATTGAGTTTGTATGAGAACACCTTTTTGTCATTCTTAGGTCGTATTGCCCTATTAATATATATTTTATATCCATATATGCATTATATTTGGAAATAATCTGTGTTTTAAAATGCGACAAGATGCAATTTTAAACCAAGATTTTTTTTTTATTTCGCTTTCGGGCGTTATTACAATTCAGGTTGTCAAGCGATTGTAATAATGTAATAACTTTATTACAATTGAGGTTGTATGAGAACACCTTTTTGTCATTCATAGGTCGTATTGTCCTATTAATATATATTTTATATCCATGTATGCATTATATTTTGCAACAATCTGTGTTTGGAAATGCGATCAGATGCAGTTTTAAACCAAGAAAAAAGTTTATTTCACTTTCGGGCTCTATTACAATTCAGGTTGTCACGCGATTGTAATAATGTAATAACTTTATTACAATTGAGGTTGTATGAGAACACCTTTTTGTCATTCATAGGTCGTATTGTCCAATTAATATATATATTATATCCACGTATGCATTATATTTTGAAATAATCTGTGTTTGGAAATGCGAACAGATGCAGTTTTAAACCAAGAAAAAAGTTTATTACGCTTTCGGGCGTTATTACAATTCAGGTTGTCACGCAATTGTAATAATGTAATAACTTTATTACAATTGAGGTTGTATGAGAACACCTTTTTGTCATTCATAGGCCGTATTGCCCTATTAATATATATTTTATATCCATGTATGCATTATATTTGGAAATTATCTGTGTTTTAAAATGCGACAAGATGCAATTTTAAACCAAGAAATAAGTCTATTTCACTTTCAGGCGTTATTACAATTCAGGTCGACAAGCGATTGTAATAATGTAATCACTTCATTACAATTCAGTGTGTATGAGAACACATGTTTTGTCATTCATAGGTCGTATTACCTAATTAAGATACATTTTTATATACATATATACACTATATTTTGCAAACATATGTGCTTAAAAATGCGATAAGATGCAATTTTAAACCAAGAAATAAGTTTATTACACTTTCGGGCGTTATTACAATTCAGGTCGACAAGCGATTGTAATAATGTAATAACTTTATTACAATTGAGTTTGTATGAGAACACCTTTTTGTCATTCATAGGTCGAATTACCTTATAAAGATACATGTTCATATACATGTATACACTATATTGTGCAAAAATGTGTGCTTGAAAATGCGAACAGATGCACTTTTAAACCAAGAAATAAGTTTATTACACTTTCAAGCGTTATTACAATTCAGGTCGAAGCGCGATTGTAATAATGTAATAACTTTATTACAATTGAGTTTGTATGAGAACACCTTTTTGTCATTCATAGGTCGTATTGCCCTATTAATATATATTTTATATCCATGTATGCGTTATATTTGGAAATAATCTGTGTTTTAAAATGCGACAAGATGCAATTTTAAACCAAGATTTTTTTTTTTTTCGCTTTCGGGCGTTATTACAACTCAGGTTGTCAAGCGATTGTAATAATGTAATAACTTTATTACAATTGAGGTTGTATGAGAACACCTTTTTGTCATTCACAGGTCGTATTGTCCTATTAATATATATTTTATATCCATGTATGCATTATATTTTGCAACAATCTGTGTTTGGAAATGCGATCAGATGCAGTTTTAAACCAAGAAAAAAGTTTATTTCACTGTCGGGCTCTATTACAATTCAGGTTGTCACGCGATTGTAATAATGTAATAACTTTATTACAATTGAGGTTGTATGAGAACACCTTTTTGTCATTCATAGTTCGTATTGCCCTATTAATATATATTTTATATCCATGTATGCATTATATTTTGCAACAATCTGTGTTTGGAAATAAAATCAGATGCACTTTTAAACCAAGAAATAAGTTTATTACACTTTCGGGCTGTTATAACAATTCAGGTCGACACGAGATTGTAATAATGTTATAATTTTATTGCAATTGAGGTTGTATGAGAACACCTTTTTGTCATTCATAGGTCGTATTGCCCTATTAATATGTATATTATATCCACGTATGCATTATATTTGGAAATAATCTGTGTTTGGAAATGCGATCAGATGCAATTTTAAACCAAGAAAAAAGTTTATTACACTTTCGGTTGTTATTACAATTCAGGTTGTCACGCAATTGTAATAATGTAATAACTTTATTACAATTGAGGTTCTATGAGAACACCTTTTTTGTCATTCATTGGTCGTATTGCCCTATTAATATATATTTTATATACATATATGCATTATATTTTGCAATAATCTGTGTTTCAAAATGCGATAAGATGCGATTTTCAACCAAAAGATAAGTTTATTACACTTTCGGGCGTTATTACAATTCAGGTCGATAAGCAGTTGTAATAATGTAATAACTTTATTACAATTGGTTTTGTATGAGAACACATTTTTTGTCATTCATAGGTCGTATTACCTTATTAAGATACATTTTTATATACATATATACACTATATTTTGCAAAATTATGTGCTTAAAAATGCGATAAGATGCAATTTTAAACCAAGAAATAAGTTTATTACACTTTCGGGCGTTATTACAATTCAGGTCGACACGCGATTGTAATAATGTAATAACTTTATTACAATTGAGTTTGTATGAGAACACCTTTTTGTCATTCATAGGTCGTATTACCCTATTAATATATATATGTATATATATATATATATATATATATATATATATATATATATATATATATATATATATATATATATATATATATATATATATATATATATATTATATCCGTGTATGCATTATATTAAGCAATAATCTGTGTTTGGAAATGCGATCAGATGCAATTTTTAAACAAGAAAAAAGTTTATTACACTTTCGGGCGTTATTACAATTCAGGTTGTTACGCAATTGTAATAATGTAATAACTTTATTACAATTGAGGTTCTATGAGAACACCTTTTTTGTCATTCATAGGTCGTATTGCCCTATTAATATATATTTTATATACATATATGCATTATATTTTGCAATAATCTGTGTTTGAAAATGCGATAAGATGCGATTTTAAACCAAAAGATAAGTTTATTACACTTTCGGGCGTTATTACAATTCAGGTCGATAAGCAGTTGTTATAATGTAATAACTTTATTACAATTGGTTTTGTATGAGAACACATTTTTTGTTATTCATAGGTCGTATTACCTTATTAAGATACATTTTTATATACATATATACACTATATTTTGCAAAAATATGTGCTTAAAAATGCGATAAGATGCAATTTTAAACCAAGAAATAAGTTTATTACACTTTCGGGCGTTATTACAATTCAGATCGACACGCGATTGTAATAATGTAATAACTTTATGACAATTGAGTTTGTATGAGAACACCTTTTTGTCATTCATAGGTCGTATTACCCTATTAATATATATATTATATCCATATATGAATTATATTTTGCAATAATCTGTGTTTGGAAATGCGATCAGATGCAATTTTAAAGCAAGAAAAAAGTTTATTACACTTTCGGGCGTTATTACAATTCAGGTTGTCACGCAATTGTAATAATGTAATAAAGTTTATTACAATTCAGGTCGTTATTACACTTCAGGTTGTAACAGCTGTTTGCTTAAAAGCGTTTTTCTGACAATAACAAATAATTTAATTGGATACTGATTTGACTGCGCATTTCCTGTGACCTGGCTCAAATAATAGAATTGTCATTAATCGAATTATTTATTTCGAACATTAATCGATTGTTTTTATTGTCCCTCGGGATCAATGACTCCAGCACTTTCATGTTGAGAATTGAATACTGCTAAAGGCAATGCTAGGGGGCGTGAGAGATGTTGCACCTTCCAGTATCGCTTGATTGTTCATTGTGGGCTCGGGTACTGCGTATATGTACCCGGGTACTCTTAAGTATACTTACATGTATCCCAGGTACGGTAAATATACTAAATGTACCCGGGAAATTTAACCCTAAATTAGTCGTTGTCAACTATTTTTTTGTAATAATTATAATTATATACACATCAGGGCTTAACACTAACTTTTGTTTCAACTAGCCCGTTCGGGCTAGTAAATGCAGAACCTACTATCCCTGACCAATCTTTCATGTGCCCTGACCCAAGTATTATAAAAACCTTTATATTTATCATTCAACTTGTATTTTCTTGTGCTTGGAGATGCGCAATTATGATTAAATCATTTTTATTAGCTTGCCTTACTAATGCTATTGAATTCAATATTCATCTATTTAAGAAATCTATTTGTAATCTTCACGCCATTTCTGGAGAAATTTTCTTGTTTTTTTATTTCCTCATACTTTCTCTTACTTTCCTCCTTCCCTTTTCTTTTCGTATCCGAGGAACCCCCATCCCCACCTGTAAAGCCAAACTTACACAACGACATGAACGTTAAAACCTTTTTTAAATAGATTGACCGGTTACCGTCTTACAAGAAATGGTAAGTGAATCTTAACTAAATAACGTGTTACGGTAGTTGTAACAATAGTACACGGTTAACTCTCTACTAAAAGCCGGGATCGACCATTAATATTAGTTTTGCTAATTGAATTGCGTAAAAAATATTGTCAAAACACTTCTAATCTAAATAAAGTCTCTATCTTCCTCTAAATGGATTTATTAATCGTCTAAAGGATGGAATAACTTTTCCATAATGCCAACAAATTAAAATTATTTAAAATTGATAAATAACTATTAATTTAATAGTTACTTTGTGTCAATGTCGAGTTTTATACCTTCATCATTCCTGACTTATAATCCTGGGCGATCCCAGCTTTTAGTTTCAAACGTATTTTCATTGAGAAAACATGCCACTTCGAGGAAACCAATCAAAAACCGTGTCTAGCGGCATTCCATTTAAAAATAGGTACTGATGTGTTTTACCAGGAAAACGGCCGGGGATTTTCTGAATTGTCTTTTTGATTGCAATCAGGGGTTCCGAATCTATTTCGAGATACGATCCGTTTGTTGTCTCCGAAGTCACTCTGGGATTTAATTGTCATCTGATCGTACTGTATTAAGATTTTTGCATCTTTGAAAAGCTTATTTAAAATGCAGTTTATTGATATAGAACATATAATCCCGGCCAAAATACACACGACCGGTCGGGCATGTTCCTGGGACATTGGCTAGCCCTGACCAAGGTACAGGCAGTGAATGTCATTCGGTCGTGCCTTAGTGTTAAGCCCTGCACATTTATGTCAATTTTCTGTAGAATGGCCCCTATATTATCGGAACACATACTCAAAAAGCATGTTGATGCAGTGTTTTTTGAAGAGAAGTGTGTTTAGGATAATCTGTTGCGCGTTTTACGACATCGGATTTTGGGCGCCAATACAACTCGGGTACAGTCTAATTTGGACTGAGTACAATTACCTTTATTTACCGTACCTGGGGTACATGTAAGTATACTTAGAGTACCCAGGGTACATGTAAGTATACTTAAGAGTACCCGGGGTACATGTAAGTAGTACTAGAGCCGACAATGACAAATCAAGCTCCATTATCCCTCATGAACCGACTCAAAAACCGAGTCAGCAATATTTGACTTAATTTTTGGTTTGGTTGCTCTCGAGGGATCCAAAATTTCAGAATCTTCCTAAAAGCCCTACGGGTTTGATCCCCAGAAGCGACATTGAAAACTAGCATACTTTGTTATCTAAAAGGCTGCTAAACCTGATATACAATGAAATGTGAATTTTCTCTCACATGATGTTCATCAGTCATATTATATCAAAACTTACAGCAGTAGTAAACAACTGGACAATAATTAATGAACGCATCTTTCATTTGTCTTTGACACTTTCATTTTGACATGGCCTAGATTTAAATATGTGACTGGACTTTACCAGCACTCTTGTAACAGAGCTAAAGTTTAAATGTACCATTGAAGATCACCTAAATCCAGATTTGCTATCATAGACGTGTGGAAAGTTTTAAGGGTGTGACAAGTAAGCAAAAATTGGTCATTACCCAGAGTCCACAACTGATCTATGACTGTATTAAAACAAGAAAAATCAGTGCCTGATTTAGATTTCCTTATATAGTTCAATAATTTCATAAGCCTGGTAATAGTTTAACGGTAATGCTACCAATTTGTCACACCAGGGCCTTGAATTTGAAATCTAGGACATGCATGGTCATTTCTTCATGAAATCAGGACACAAAATTGTATTTTAAGTCCTTAATTGACCTGGCTATAGTTCTCAGATTATTATAAGCTCAATCAGTATATTTATATCATTATTTATGCTTTGTGTATTGTAAACATATACACAATCATGCAGTTACATGATAGCAATAAATAATATCAAAGCTACCCATACTATAAAGGTCATTGACAAAGCCTATGGTCAAAATGTGAACACATTGAGTGTAATCGCCCTCTCGTGCCAGCAAAAACAACACGTTGACAGGTTGTCATTTTTGACAGTTCTACTTTCACTTTCATTTTGTGATATCAAACTATTAACAATTATGTGGCTGAGAAAAATATCGCCATTGCTTTTTATGCCCCCGGATGGGTGGCCTATATCAGTTGAACTGTCAGTCAGTCAGTCAGTGTGTCAGTATGTCCGTCCGTCCGAAAACTTTAATGGCCATAACTTTTTTAATATTGAACATAGCACTTGATATTTGGCATACATGTGCATCTCATGGAGCTGCACATTTTCAGTTGTGAAACGTGAAGGTGAAGGTCATCCTTCAAGGTCAAATGTCAAATATAAAGCGTCTGTCTGTCCAAAAACATTAACATTGGCCATAACTTTTTCAATATTGGCGTGCATGCGTATCTCATAGAGCTGCACATATTGATTGGTGAAAGGTCAAGGTCATCCTTCAAGGTCAAAGGTCAAATTTTGCAATATTGAAGATAGCAACTCCATATTCGGCATGCATGTGTATGTCATGGAGCTGCACATTTTGAGTGGTGAAAGGTCAAGGTCATCCTTCAAGGTCAAAGGTAAAATATATGGCTTCAAAGCTGCGCAGCAGGGGGCATTGTGTTTCACAAACACAGCTCTTGTTTAATATATTTTCTGCACATTTCTTCAAAAAACTTACATCAATACAGGATTTTCTTCGTTAATTCAATCATTCCTGACAGACTTGTGTACATATTTCGCTTACATTTTGACGCACGTAGGTAGGTCTGCATTACCGCTTCCGAAATGTGTATTCATACTATTGCCTTCGAGGAACTTATCTGATGTTTGACGGAAAGGGCGGAAAATGTGCGAGTGTGGGTCAACTTCCCCACAGGTACTACTTTCCCGTTCCCCCATTTTTTCGTACCCATTTTTTTTTACGTACCCAATTTTTTTTTCATCCCCAATTTTTTGTTCCTACACCCAAATTTTTTTCGGTCCCAATTTTTTTTCCCAATTTTTTTTTCGTACCCAAATTTGTTTTCATACCCAAATTTTTTTCGCAAAATTTTTGTACCAAATTTTTTTTTCGTACCAACATACACAATTGTGGTGATGTAGTGAAACTTAACTTGTTGCTTTTATATCCGTCCTCTCAAAAGCATCGTCACACCAGTACTGTCAGTACTTTGATTCATTTTATCATCAAGGTTAAAGTTTTGGAACATAATGACAGGTAGACAGGCCAAAACCAATATTCCCCCGATCATTCGATCCGCGGGCATTAATATTGTCCACCTTTCCCTTACTATCATAAAAGCCTGCTGAAAGAACTTGCCAATATAAACTTTGAACATCTTGTCAGGCAGTTAAATGTGATGCACCTGGCAGTGTTTTTTACCATTCTAAGAATCTGGCCGTTGCATTTTGGTTGGCAAATACTGCATTCTTTTGACTAAAATTTGGAAATCAATATTGTTGATTGTATTTTTACAAGAACTTCATAATGGATAATACAAGTGATTTCAATATTGTTGATTGTATTCTTACAAGTAATTCATAATGGATAATACAAAAGATCAATATTGTTGATTGTATTCTTACAAGTACTTCATAATGGATAACACAAGTGATCAATATTGTTGAATGTATTCTTACAAGTACTTCATAATGGATAATACAAGTGATTTCAATATTGTTGATTGTATTCTTACAAGTAATTCATAATGGATAATACAAAAGATCAATATTGTTGATTGTATTCTTACAAGTACTTCATTATGGATAATACAAGAGATCAATATTGTTGAATGTATTCTTACAAGTACTTCATAATGGATAATACAAGTGATTTCAATATTATATTTACTAAGTTTCAACTCATATAACTGGTTATGGAGATGAACAACATGTAACTTATTTAAAAAATAACATTTTTTGGAAACCTTCAATAAGAATTGTTTAGGTCCAATTTGGGAAAACATATATATATATATTCCATTGGGAATGGGTCCCCTCGCGTTTACTCGTAAATGTTTGGATATCGTAGCTGGAAATTTACATGGAATAAATTGTTGCACAAAAAAAAATAAAAGTGACTATGATGTATCTCGTTACATATATATTACCATACCACATCTAGCATTGAAATGTTGGCTACTACTTTAAGGAGCATTGAGTTTTGTATGTGTTAACTTAATTTTATAAATATGTTGCGAAATATTCGTTGATTTTGAGTATTTATGTAACTTCAACTTTTATCTTGCTTGACCGTAGTATTGCTGAAATGGTGTTTATCAAGGCGAGCTTGATGTATTCCAGTATTATTATAATAAAAAAAAAACATTAGAATGACTAAATATTATATTATGGTGGCAAAGTTACCAAAAACAAAACGACCTAGGGCAAAACTGGTTGAGAGCTTAACAACCTGATAACCATGTGACAACAAACTACTCGAAACATACTCATTTATTTTTTATTTTCAAGTATGTTTAAATATTTAAAGTGTAGATTTTAAATACACTCAATGATTTATTTATACAATATCAATAATTATTGCATGTATATACTCTTGATTTCTATAAACACGACACAATATGAGAAAACTCCCAAAGAAAACAAAAAGGTTACAAATATTCAAATAAATTATGTCTTTCTATAAAGAGAGTGTACACTTTTATTTCAATTATCGGCATGACCATACTTTCTTATATTTAAGTATGCATGGTTGGAAAGATGAGGTCATAATCGTTTGTAAAAACACCATAATCCTGTTTGTGTTTTAACTCAAAATATTTATCTTTTGGCCATATTTTGTCTTTTATAGGGTAAACTCAGTACAAAATAATGTAGCATCATGTCAGTGTAGGTCATGTCAGATGTTATAGGACCCCAGAAAATGGCTTATTCAAATGTTATTTTCTCGACCCCTTAAATGTCTACGTTGGATGTGATTTCTCAGTCTTTGGGAAAATGTGAGCCTGTCGGTCCAAAAGGTGAATTTCTTGTCAGCCAAGGTTTAGCAATCATCAGTTTGCATCATATACTATTTTTCTGCAATACATGATCAACTGCTCCAATTGAGCTGACAATTGTTTGTTTGTTGGGTTTGAATGAAATGAATCATGTTATCAAAACATTTACGGGCCCTTAATTTTACATGTACTGACCGCATACACCACAATCAAATCAGAGCTTGTAAAATCACAGTACAAAGACTTTTCATATGTAACTAAGCTGATAAATTCAATCCCATGTTGTAGTTATCTTAGTTTGAGATAAATATTTAACGTCAACAATCTGAACTAATATGTTTCTACGATTATGAGGACGATAACCCAAAATGTCCTGTGGATGTTCTAACAGTTAACCTGTTTATTCATGTCAGGTCGTTTTACCACGAGATCATTTATAAAGGTGAAGTGAATGTAAGATAATTTAAATAGTATCAGACTTTATCTATTGGTTTTCCATTTATAGAACATGGGATGATTAAACTATTTGTACTTTGCGCTTACATATGATATACAGATAAAGGTTGCACAATTTTAGTACAAAAAGCAGTTAATATTATTATACATGTGTTTCAAAGCTTTGGGTTGATTTGTATGACACACTGGGCACACTGACCCCTATACTAAAATAGAACACACTTAGTAATTCTTACAAATTCAATTATTATATATCGTCGAAATATTGACTGAAACATGACTGCAATAATTTTGCTCACATTCATGTTTATCTATATATTTATATATACTGCTAGTCGCCAAAAATTAGCATTACAAGCATGCGCGTGTCAGTGCTAGGAAATTAAGGAAATTTAAGGAAGAAGTGTATAGGAGATAAAAAGTAATACATAATGTATTTAGTTTAAACCTATTTATTTTAGCTCGATTGCATAGAAAGTAATTCCTACTTATTTGAAATGCTCTCGAGTCCCTTTCTTGGGCCTAGAACCAGTACTTGGTGTCTAATTATGGGAGATCGAAAGAACGCTCCCACAGCGGGGATCGAACCCGTGACCTCCCGGTCGCTAGGCGGACACCATATCCATTACACCACGGCGACCTTACATAATGTATTTGTGAGACATAGAAACAAAGTTGATAGTGTTAGTTAAAAGAAGAAATATACAGATAAAAGGTTTAAAAACAGCCAACGTGCTTAGAAACTGTGGTCTAGTTTGGTCATCCTCTGCCTAAACTGGTCCAGGGTAGGTGCCTGTACAATATTGGCTGGTAGAGAGTTCCATAGGATAATAGTGGCTGGATAGAAGGAAAATGTATAGTAGTTGCTTGGAGTGGGGATTAGTCTGAATGAAAGAGGGTGCAGATGTCTAGTGAACCGGGTCGGAGAAGTGACGTAAGGAGGCATTGGTACAGCAACCAGTCCGTGGACAATTTTATATACATCAGTAGCCGGGAGTCATACCTTCTGTTCTCAAGTCAACGCCACTCTAATTTGTCTAGCATGTGTGTGACACTGTTGTTATACCAGTAGTCATTTGTAACCCATCGAGCGTTGGAGCATCTCGATCTTGTTGGTGTTGTGGTGGTGTGTGTTGGTGGTGGGTGGCAGTGGTGGTTGGTGGTGGTGGTGGTGGTAGGTGGTGGTGATGGTTGGTGGTGGGTTTAAGTTGGTAGGTGGTGGGTGGCAGATGTGATGGTGGTTGGCTGTGGTGGTGGTAGCGTGAGTGGCAGTGGTTTTTTGCTAAGAAGAGACTATCTTGAAAAGAAAAAAAAGCGGAGGGTTTCACCCCTGATTAGCCTGTGCCAATTCACAGAGGACGGCTCATTTATAAATCCCTAATATAATTTACAATCTATGTCTTCCAATAATGCCTGAGAGTTGACCTGTCAATGGGAATGACAGGGGGACATGGCCTTATTAAAGATAACGCAGTTAATATAGCTTATGACACATTATCCTGTGATAACAAAAAACATTGCACACCTTCCCATGGTACCTTTTTTTATAACTGGACCCAAATCACAGCCACCACAATGCCAGATGTTCCAGCATGTTTGAACAGAATTACAAGTTTTAGGGCAACACATTCTGTTCCTTGATAGCGTCAGATTTTAAATCTGCTACTTCCCGACTTCATTTCGCCTACATAACTGGTTAAATAATTTACCTATGATTAATCAATAGCCACTAGGCCCAGGTAACAAATAAACAAATTTTGATTCCATTGGCGGTGACATTTGAAAAGGTCCGTGTATATACCGTCTTTTTCTTTTTCGTTTTGTATTCGACACAACGAAACATGAGAATTAAGGCATATTCTCTTATATTCCGATTTTCTAATAACCGAAACAAAAACAAAGTACGAAAACAAAATTAACTTCTTTTTATCGTTTTCTGTTGCACTTATTATAAAACAAAATGCGAAATGTATTTCCCTCTTCAAATTTTGTTTCAATCTTCATACAACGAAAATCAATTATTAAAACTTGGTCTCGTTTACCGTTCTTGGTTTGATATTACGGTTTACAAAAAACGAAAAACGAGTGGCGCTGTTCAAAAATCTATAAATAAAAAAAGATCTTTGCTCTGTGCTGCTGTCTTGGGGAGGTAACTCATTCGTGGCTATTGCGCGTTCTTTTTTCCTTTACATAAGAATACATCACTTTTTTCGATCAGGATGGCTTCTTATGTGCATTTTTGGGGGAGGGAAAGACACGCCGTAAGGGAAGAAGACGTGGATATTTTCAGTTGTTTTAGACCAGGATGGCTTCTTACGTGCATTTTGGGGGGAGAGAAAGACACGACGTTATAGGGTAGAAGACGTGGATATTTTCAGTTGTTTTTCCAAATTATGTATTTGTCCAAATTAAAATGATCATAATCTGACATCTAAATGTTTCCCAACGTACCGGTATTTCATGTCGATCCAACCGAATTGATAGGGCTATAGTTAGTCTCTTATGACACTTCTTTTTCTTTTCCCTTATGACACTTTTTTTTTCTTTGCCTCTATACTATGGAAATTCAGTACTTATTTTACAAAAAAAAACTTGTTTTAGTCCTATAATTAGGGAGAGGTCCTTACATTTTAAGAGCTGTAATACCCCTTCCCCTGATTCCCGTATTCCAATTATAATTAACCCTTAGACCCCAATGATGTTTGAAGAAGAACAATAATCGGCGGTGGCTGCTAAAATGTCCCCTTTTTACATCACCGTACATAATAGAATGTTAAAGTTGTATTAGTACTGCCAATATTGAAATAAAGAACAAGACACAAGGACAATAAATAAAAAGTTGTTTGAAGCTTATGAAATGGTTAAGTGCAAGGTGTCTAAAATATAATTTCTAATTCGTTCGATTAAGTACAAATACATGTACATGTTACATTTCACAACTGAACTGTGATATGTCTAGTGCTATTTGCTCTGATAGAGTTATAACCAAACACCTTATATGAAACCGTTTTGCGCTTGAAATAATTATATATAATATTATTAATCATATTAATAAATGTGCCTATTTAATAACTTATTTAAAAATATATTTAATATTCCGGAAAGAGCGCTCAAGATGAAGTAAATGCTTACAAAATATTAACCTTCATATACCTTCATATAATATATACATTGATCCGTAACATAACTTCTCCTCCCATAAGCGAAAAAAAACGTATTACATACGAGTCGCCGCACTTCAGTGCGACGCCAATAACGCCGCTAAAAATGACTTTAAATGTTACGGTTCATAAAGAAGGCGAATAGCATGCGTAACGCCTATAGAAACTACTTGCACGCGTTGAAACGTTCCGTTTTTGACAATGGTTGTCTCCTAAAATGGAACTCGAATACAATTATAAAAAAGCTTGTACATCTGTAACTGTTTTCCTGTATGATTTGCAGAGAGAAACGCGCATTCAAGCAAGTGTTGGCTTGCGTGATCTGTTAAAGTGCACGAAAAGTCGAAAAATGTATTATTGTATTCCTTTTATACACATCCAGTTCATGTAAAAAGTCATTCGAAAAGTGGAAAAAACGTACCTAAAAAACATTATTCATAAATTTGTAACAATTTCATAGTTGTAACGTATATGGTATTTTAAATAATTGACTTTTATTAGCGTTGATTTATCTATTATTATAACTTAATGGTCTTGTAATATAATATTACTAGATCTATTTATTTTCCCATCAGAGTAGCCAATAATAGCTGTCCCAAGACTCGACTATTCTTCGTCTATAATTGTCTACATGTATGTATTAAAAAATATTAAGATCTAAGGGAGAAAATTGCGCAAAAAGATCAATCACGACTTAACTCTCCAAAACAGCGGAGCGCCCCTCGTTTTTCGTATACTGTTTTATCAATTCAAGAACGGTAAATGGAAACAGGCACTGTGTTTCAATTTTCAGATATTGATTTTTGTATAATAAAAATTGAAACGAAATATGAAAAGAGAAATAAGTTTTTTGTTTTGTTATTAGTACACCGAAAAACGATACAAAGAACTCAACGTTGTTTTTGTTTTTTTGTTTTTGTTCTGGTTATAAGAAAATCGGAATATGAACTAATATACATTGATTTTTGTTTTTCGTTGTGTCTAATGCAAACTGAAAATGGAAAAGACGGTATATACAAGGACCTGAAAAATTGTCGGAAACGGTAACATTCTAATTTTAATTTGCTGATAACACAAAACTAATGATTGGGAGAGGTCAATGTAGGCATATTATGGAAAGTTAGGTGGTCTATTTTAGGAGGATAATGTTTGTCGAAAAGTAAGTAAATACCATAAATGACCCATGTTACACACAGTACCCTTTTGCAATTCTCGCCTCTTTTTACAGTACTGGCTTTGGTTGTCATGCATGGCAAATGAACGGTTCCTATGATATTAAAAAAAACTCTGCACCAATTTGTATGTATTTATTTTGTTTTGGCAACAACAAATTAAAGTTTGAATAATGGTCATCAAAAAGTGTTATAGAATTTCTTCGGACAACTCAGTATTTATGTTAACAAGGGCTGTTTGTAAAACATGCATGCCCCCCATATGGGCTGTCAGTTGTAGTGGCAGCCATTGTGTGAATATTTTTTTGTCACTGTGACCTTGACCTTGACCTAGTGACTTGAAAAACCTTGACCTTGACCAAGTGACCTGAAAATCAATAGGGGTCATCTGCCAGTCATGATCAATGTACCTATAAATTTTCATGATCCTATGCCTAATTATCCTTGAGTTATCATCAGGAAACCATTTTACTGTTTCGAGTCACTGTGTCCTTGACCTTTGACCTAGTGACCTGAAAATTAATAGGGGTCATCTGCCAGTCAGGATCAATGTATCTATGGAGTTTCATGATCCTAGGCGTAAGCATTCTTGAGTTATCATCCGGAAACCATTTTTCTAAGTTGAGTCACCATGATCTTGACAGCCATTGTGTGAATACGTTTTTTTGGCACTGTGACCTTGACCTTGTACCTTTGTACCTATGAAGTTTCATGATCCATTGCATGTGCGCTCTTGAGTTATCATCCGGAAACCATCTGGTGGACGGACGGACCGACATGAGCAAAACAATATACCCCCTCTTCTTGGAAAGGAAGGGGGGGCATAATGAGAAAACTGCCCCCCTCCCAGCAGCCATGTCAGGGTTCATACAGATTTTCTTGAATGAAATTCAAGCACTTTTTAAGCACTTTTCAAGGGAAAAATCCAAATTTAGGCATTTTTTAGTCTGAGATACTTAAAAATGTATATCATTTTAGTGTCCAATACTGACAACATTTTTCGCTAAATTGGTCCCTTCTTGCTTAACATTCTTTGTTACTTACAGCAGTCTGCACTGCACTGATACCATAACAACTGTTTTAATCAAAAGTAAGATCTTTCATTAAGATAATTTAGTACCGTAATTGACCAAAGGCATTACACATACCAAAACAAAACCCGTTATTTGTATTGAATATGTATTCTAAATGTTCATCTTCTGGTGGCTTTACAACGCGATTTCCCCCATACTAGCCATCTCTATATCTGTTCTGCATACTTAGAATTGGCGTTGTCAATAACCCAAAGGTACTTCAAAAACAACCCTTTCTGAAAAATGCACTTATTCACTGGCATATTTCAACTTGTCAGCACCGTAATGGCATAATGCATACAAAAAAAAACAAAGTAGACCAATTGGCGACAGATGAGTAGTAGTTACCTCCCTTACATTATAAAACCCGTACCGATCCAGAACCTGCTAGTATAAACAGATCGGAACTGTCATAAATTAAATCTGGAAAAAAACTACGACTTCGGACTCATGGAAAAAACATGAAAATATGTATTTTTGTTTTTAGTACAGGCACCGTGTACTTAAACAACGCCACTCGCTGAGGTGTGCATCTCATTGTGTTCGCTTACCAATATGAACCCTGCGATGAGTGTTCAGATCAAATGTCGCGGGGCCGTTTGCCATAAGGCGAACACCCGAATCACCGCAGACCCATAATATATACCGCCATGTTCATTGTGTTCGCTTAAAATAGAATAATGCAACATAAATGTATTGTATTGATCGCTTTCATTTAAACGTGATAATGAATAATGTATTCCACACCCATGCCCATGACAGTGTTTTTGTCTTATAAAACGCCGCATATAAAAGAAAACAGTGTTCGCACCTAGCTGTAGGATATCGCACCTGGAGGAGTGTTAATTGAGTATTTGATTATTCAATTAACAGTTTGAAGCCAAGGAGAACTCATAACTGATTGTAGTAATCGTATTATCCCGAGTCTCCAGATTACCCGATACATACGTTTCAACTGTCTCGTGCAATTGCATACATGCAACTTCTCCCATCTTTATTCATTACTCAATAATCCCATATATGCCCCATTTCCATTTTTAAAATCAAATTATGGGTGGGTAATATAGATGATTAGAGTCATAAACACAAACGTTTGCAATTTTCGCAAGTATCAAATGAAATTCCTCATATGATTCTATTTAAAGATTTGATGAAATAAGCGCCCAATCTAGACAGTTGTATTGGAACATGTGTAAATCATCGGACACGGTATGCGCGCATCGTGTACAGCTATTTTAGGTTACAACTTCTACATGAAATAAATGAATTTCTTTTTTCTGATAAAAAGCGCACGAAAATTGGCGTGGGTCTGATAGGTGGAGCGATCAATATCATCGGATCGATATGACGTGAAATTATCTGAAAGCTTGGAAATAATGAATCCATTTTTAACATTTGTAATTGTTGTTATTTCATTTTCAAGCACTTTTCCAGCCAAATTCAAGCACTTTCTTAGCCCTTTTCAAGGCTTAGTATAATGGTTGAAAATAAGCACTTTTAAGCACTCAAGATCGATTTAAAGCACTTTTCAAGATAAACATTGATTTTCAAGCACTTTTCAAGGTCTGTCCGAACCCTGTATTAGGCTAGTTGACCACGTGACCTGGAATATCTGTCAGTCGCTCTGTTTTACTGTAAAATCAAGTCATTGTTTTACGAAATGACGTCATTATTCCACAGAAACTCTCCATTTAAAACTCTTTTACAGTGTAAATAAACGATGCAAAAAAGCATAAAATAACAATAGATGTGTTTGTCAGAAACACAATGCCCCCTATTGCGCTGCTTTGAAATAAAATAAATTTCAACATATCATTTGGCAGGTTTAGAAATCTCCCTTTTAAAGCTTATTACTTCCCTTGGATTGAATTTTTTCACTTTTGACCTTGAAGGATGACCTTGACACTTTACCACTCAAATTGTGCAGCTTCATGAGATACACATGCATATTAAATATCAAGTTCCTATCTTCAATATTGCAAAAGTTACAGCCAATGTTAAAGTTTTCGGACGGACGCACAGACTGACAGACAGACTGACGGACAGTTCGACTGCTATATGCCACCCTACCCGGGGCATAAAAAGAAATATATGTGGTATGATAAATAGACTAATAGGTTAGTGACGTGGATGGAAAATTGTTTTCTGGCTCGTCGGAGAATGTCAACGGTTCGCCTTCGGCTCACCCGACAAATTCCTCTGACTTGCCAGATCACCATTATCCATCCACGTCACCAACCTATTATTCTTTATTCCTTTACTTTGGTTGTCATGCATGGCAAATGAACGGTTCCTATGATATTAAAAAAAACTCTGCACCAATTTGTATGTATTTATTTTGTTTTGGCAACAACAAATTAAAGTTTGAATAATGGTCATCAAAAAGTGTTATAGAATTTCTTCGGACAACTCAGTATTTATGTTAACAAGGGCTGTTTGTAAAACATGCATGCCCCCCATATGGGCTGTCAGTTGTAGTGGCAGCCATTGTGTGAATATTTTTTTGTCACTGTGACCTTGACCTTGACCTAGTGACTTGAAAAACCTTGACCTTGACCAAGTGACCTGAAAATCAATAGGGGTCATCTGCCAGTCATGATCAATGTACCTATAAATTTTCATGATCCTATGCCTAATTATCCTTGAGTTATCATCAGGAAACCATTTTACTGTTTCGAGTCACTGTGTCCTTGACCTTTGACCTAGTGACCTGAAAATTAATAGGGGTCATCTGCCAGTCAGGATCAATGTATCTATGGAGTTTCATGATCCTAGGCGTAAGCATTCTTGAGTTATCATCCGGAAACCATTTTTCTAAGTTGAGTCACCATGATCTTGACAGCCATTGTGTGAATACGTTTTTTTGGCACTGTGACCTTGACCTTGTACCTATGTACCTATGAAGTTTCATGATCCATTGCATGTGCGCTCTTGAGTTATCATCCGGAAACCATCTGGTGGACGGACGGACCGACATGAGCAAAACAATATACCCCCTCTTCTTGGAAAGGAAGGGGGGGCATAATGAGAAAACTGCCCCCCTCCCAGCAGCCATGTCAGGGTTCATACAGATTTTCTTGAATGAAATTCAAGCACTTTTTAAGCACTTTTCAAGGGAAAAATCCAAATTTAGGCATTTTTTAGTCTGAGATACTTAAAAATGTATATCATTTTAGTGTCCAATACTGACAACATTTTTCGCTAAATTGGTCCCTTCTTGCTTAACATTCTTTGTTACTTACAGCAGTCTGCACTGCACTGATACCATAACAACTGTTTTAATCAAAAGTAAGATCTTTCATTAAGATAATTTAGTACCGTAATTGACCAAAGGCATTACACATACCAAAACAAAACCCGTTATTTGTATTGAATATGTATTCTAAATGTTCATCTTCTGGTGGCTTTACAACGCGATTTCCCCCATACTAGCCATCTCTATATCTGTTCTGCATACTTAGAATTGGCGTTGTCAATAACCCAAAGGTACTTCAAAAACAACCCTTTCTGAAAAATGCACTTATTCACTGGCATATTTCAACTTGTCAGCACCGTAATGGCATAATGCATACAAAAAAAAACAAAGTAGACCAATTGGCGACAGATGAGTAGTAGTTACCTCCCTTACATTACATAAACAGATCGGAACTGTCATAAATTAAATCTGGAAAAAAACTACGACTTCGACCTCATGGAAAAAACATGAAAATATGTATTTTTGTTTTTAGTACAGGCACCGTGTACTTAAACAACGCCACTCGCTGAGGTGTGCATCTCATTGTGTTCGCTTACCAATATGAACCCTGCGATGAGTGTTCAGATCAAATGTCGCGGGGCCGTTTGCCATAAGGCGAACACCCGAATCACCGCAGACCCATAATATATACCGCCATGTTCATTGTGTTCGCTTAAAATAGAATAATGCAACATAAATGTATTGTATTGATCGCTTTCATTTAAACGTGATAATGAATAATGTATTCCACACCCATGCCCATGACAGTGTTTTTGTCTTATAAAACGCCGCATATAAAAGAAAACAGTGTTCGCACCTAGCTGTAGGATATCGCACCTGGAGGAGTGTTAATTGAGTATTTGATTATTCAATTAACAGTTTGAAGCCAAGGAGAACTCATAACTGATTGTAGTAATCGTATTATCCCGAGTCTCCAGATTATCCGATACATACGTTTCAACTGTCTCGTGCAATTGCATACATGCAACTTCTCCCATCTTTATTCATTACTCAATAATCCCATATATGCCCCATTTCCATTTTTAAAATCAAATTATGGGTGGGTAATATAGATGATTAGAGTCATAAACACAAACGTTTGCAATTTTCGCAAGTATCAAATGAAATTCCTCATATGATTCTATTTAAAGATTTGATGAAATAAGCGCCCAATCTAGACAGTTGTATTGGAACATGTGTAAATCATCGGACACGGTATGCGCGCATCGTGTACAGCTATTTTAGGTTACAACTTCTACATGAAATAAATGAATTTCTTTTTTCTGATAAAAAGCGCACGAAAATTGGCGTGGGTCTGATAGGTGGAGCGATCAATATCATCGGATCGATATGACGTGAAATTATCTGAAAGCTTGGAAATAATGAATCCATTTTTAACATTTGTAATTGTTGTTATTTCATTTTCAAGCACTTTTCCAGCCAAATTCAAGCACTTTCTTAGCCCTTTTCAAGGCTTAGTATAATGGTTGAAAATAAGCACTTTTAAGCACTCAAGATCGATTTAAAGCACTTTTCAAGATAAACATTGATTTTCAAGCACTTTTCAAGGTCTGTCCGAACCCTGTATTAGGCTAGTTGACCACGTGACCTGGAATATCTGTCAGTCGCTCTGTTTTACTGTAAAATCAAGTCATTGTTTTACGAAATGACGTCATTATTCCACAGAAACTCTCCATTTAAAACTCTTTTACAGTGTAAATAAACGATGCAAAAAAGCATAAAATAACAATAGATGTGTTTGTCAGAAACACAATGCCCCCTATTGCGCTGCTTTAAAATAAAATAAATTTCAACATATCATTTGGCAGGTTTAGAAATCTCCCTTTTAAAGCTTATTACTTCCCTTGGATTGAATTTTTTCACTTTTGACCTTGAAGGATGACCTTGACACTTTACCACTCAAATTGTGCAGCTTCATGAGATACACATGCATGTTAAATATCAAGTTCCTATCTTCAATATTGCAAAAGTTACAGCCAATGTTAAAGTTTTCGGACGGACGCACAGACTGACAGACAGACTGACGGACAGTTCGACTGCTATATGCCACCCTACCCGGGGCATAAAAAGAAATATATGTGGTATGATAAATAGACTAATAGGTTAGTGACGTGGATGGAAAATTGTTTTCTGGCTCGTCGGAGAATGTCAACGGTTCGCCTTCGGCTCACCCGACAAATTCCTCTGACTTGCCAGATCACCATCATCCATCCACGTCACCAACCTATTATTCTTTATTCCTTTACTTTGTGTGTGTTATTGACAACTGCAGTTAAACTTTCGAAATTTTCATTAATGTTATTTCTAAAGATATTCTTGGTTCTTTGTTTAACTATGTGCGTTTGGCTTTGTTGCTCCTGAATATAGCATGCTGTTAACATCTTTGTGGATCTGTAGTACTTCTTAAGTCGATTGCTATACATGTAATTGTGTCTCTGATTCAAAATTAGTCTTTGTTTCTGCATACACTGCCATTATACATATTTCACGTCTCAAAAAAGGGAACCAGTATTAAAACCCCCAAATTTTAGCGTAGATTACTATTGACAGGTGATCACTCTAAACATCAAAATCAGACCTCCGATATCAACCATGATAGAGCGGCTATATCTGAAATCCTCCGGAATGCGGTGAGCCAGTAAAAAACTTCCCCGTCTACAAATGTACATGTACATAGTGTCTATTGTATTGACCAAAATGATTTAAATCCCGCTCTCAACATCTTATTCTTGTCAAAATCGAATTGATACTTTTGAGAATTATTTTACTAAGTTACACTTATGTAAAGTATTATACAGCTATTGTATATCTTTGTTTTGTTCAATTATCGATAATAAGTTAATGGGTAACACGTATTCTCTAAAATTTGCATTAGCAAAGAAAAAGGCAGATACATATTCAGCCTCCTTATGAAATCATATATCACAGTAATAATAATTAATCAGTATTATTTGAACTTGATTTTAAATAGACATCAAAATCCATTGAGGCTATAGCTTGAAAATTGATATTATTATGTGTAGTATTAGTATTCCATTTAATAAACAGTAATTCTGGTAGTATATGCAAATGTGAAGTCTGCAGTACAAATCACACTTAAAACCAAAATAGTATAAATTAGTTTTAAAATAAGCAAATTGACCCCGTTGAAATTTAAACCTTGAAGCATGTTAAACATGGTCAAAACATGGTTCACTGTGCCGTTGACTCACTAACTGTGGCTTTGACTCTGGTCAATCATCACAATCATCAGCATTGACTGAATATTGACTGTGTTATCAAGACCATGTTTAAAGAACCATGAAATATTGTTAGTTAAAAAAATTGTCAAAATCAAGTTTATAAGCATTGAATTGTATAACTTAAGTGTCTGGTTCTAATTGTGTAAGCAATAATGTAATATTTTAATTATATAACATGATTTACACTGGAATTGTTACAGTTAAAAGATTGTCCATGATGAAATTCATTCATGGTTTTTAGTCTTTGTTTTACCTTGATTGGAGGTCAACAGCAATTTCTATATAATAAATCATTGCCCATTTGATACACATTTTACATATTTGATGTTAAAACAAGATGCTAGATTATATTATTAAACATTTAGACAAATAAATGTTTCTCATCAGGTTTTTGTTGTTGTTAATCATGTTACAAATGTATTGTCCCTTACTGACATTCAAAGTTAAAAGACATCTTGTCCCTGTCTGTTCATGATTCATAGTCAACAACACACTAAACAAGAGGGCTAAGATGGCCCTTAGCCTAGTTTGCTCACCTGAGAGGAGTCAAGTATTCAATCTTTGTCAAAAATATTACCCAGAGATCAAGGATTCTGCCAGATGAGTCAGATACGATTATTACTTTGATTTGCATCAAGAAATGGACCTTGTGACCAAGATTTTGACCCCCCATCGCCCAATGTCAAACTTTGCCTACATATCATCAAGAACAAGATATTTGTTTGTCAGAAACACAATGCCCCCTTCTGTGACGCATTTATTTTTTAATTATATCCCTTTAAAAATAATACTTCCCTTGTGAAAATGATCTGTACCTGTCAAATTAAAAATAGAAATTATATCCCTTTAAAGCTTGTTACTTCCCTTGGATTTTTTTTACCTTTGACCTTGAATGATGGCCTTGAACTTGACCTTTTACCACTGAAACTGTGCAGCTCCATGATATACACATGCATTCCAAATATCAAGCTGCTATCTTCAATATTGCAAAAGAAATATCCAATGTTTATGTTTTGGGACGGACGTACAGACACCATATATTTGACCTTTGACCTTGAAGGATGACCTTGACCTTTCACCAATTGTCACGTAATTATGTATCGTTCGTGGAAAAGACACAGTAACCAACAAAGTTCATTTCTGATTTCTTTGCGTTTTATTTCTGCTTATTAACACAATACAACGTTTCCAAAATGTTTGTCAAATACAAGATACATGCGAAGCCCGCAACGGGCCCATCCCGCGAAAGCCAGCAATAATGCGACTTGTATGTTCGGCCGTTTAAGTGAGACTGTCCATAAATATAGATATAAACAACAAAAGCTTTGATAATTGTTATGTGTACAATTCTGATTGGCTGTGTAACGTCACGTGTCTACATGTACAATTCTGATTGGCCGTTTGTTAAGTCACGTGTCTGCAACCTAAATATACGTATGCAACGGACACCTAACGAATACATACGGAAATGACCCAAGATTGACACATACGGTAAGCAAATATTTGTGTCCGGTAATTATAACCCGAGGCTTATGATTTGTTGATCCAGATGGCTGCCTATTTAAGATTGTATGAAATGTGGTACAAATTTCGATCATTATATAAATCCAACAATGCCCCAAATGTGCGTTTTGTGTGCATTATGTTACACAATCAATATGTGCAACTCCATGAGATACACATGCATGCCAAATATCAAGTTGATATATTCATTATATTGCAAAAGTTATGGCCAACAAAGTGTTCGGACGGACGGAAAGACTGACTGATGAACAGTTCAACTGCTTTATACCACCCTTATATACCGGGAGCATAAAAACATCCTGGTCAAGTACCTTCATGATTGGACTAAAACTATTGCATCTAGTGTGTTTACACGGTTTTTGTAAGATTAAAACCAATCACCTTGATTTTGTCCCCACATTACCAAAGGTCAAACTTGACCTATATATTGTCCAGACAAACATCCTAGTCAAGTTTTATCATTGGTGAACCAAAACTCTGGCGTATAGAGTGTTTACGAGGTTTTTGTAAGATTTGACCTGATGGTCTACATTTTAACCCTTCATGACCAAACATCAAACTTTGCTTACACAAATAAATATTATTACCAAGATTCATAAAATCTGAAACAAAATTGTGACCTTTAGTGTTTACAAGGATTTTGTATAATATAATGAAAATTATGACAATCTAAGGGCAATAATTCTGCAATTTTGCCCGTTATAAAACTTGACTGAGATCTTGTGGCAATATAGCTTTATAAACAGCAACTTTGAAAAAGAATGCTTGAGAAATCTGAATACTAGAGTGTTTACAAACCAAATGTGGACGGACGGCAACGGACAAAGACCGATCCTTAAACCTCACCTGAGACCAATCCTTAAACCTCACCTGAGCAATCAGGTGAGCTAAATAGTGTGTTTTGTTTTCACCAATCTGAGTCATTTACTACTGATGCCCTCACAGATAAAGGTACATACCATAGGTTTCAATGTATAGCGCGCTTCCGTGTATAGCGCTAAGGCTGTTTTTTAAATGCAAAAATGGAGAAAAAAATATTTAAAGACAATAAAACCACCAAATCGGACGGAAAATGGCCGCCATGTTACTATTGCAAAATCCAATAATCCTGGGCATTGGAAAGCTTAATTAAGCATTCAAAATAGGAAGCGTCATTATGATTAGGAGCATGGGTTGCATAGCTTTTCTGACAATTTTGTAATTTTCTAGCAAAAGATTAACAGTCTACGTGCATTTCGTGAAAAAAAAATATTAAAAAATTTCTGTCAAAAATAACAAAACGGCAGACGCACTATTTTTTCCAGTTAGGACATATTATTATGAACTTTTCAACTGTAAATAAAAACGCAAGTAATAGTACTGTTTGTGCTTTGTTGATAAAATGGTAACGGTCCCTGTAATACAAGAGATAAAACAAGAAATAAAACAAGAACACCGCATAGCGGGTGCCAAGTTACGCTTGGCTGTGGGTGCAATTTTGAAAAAATGAAAGTAAATGAATTACCGTGGTTCTCAGTGATATTTTACAAATTGACTCAAAAATGGGTGTGGCGTGTAGAACGCATCAAGGTGCATCTTCATAGGTGGAAGCACTTTGATTTTAGAGCCTATTTTAAAGTTTTATATTAGAGGTCAAATTGACCTTAACCTTTGACCTTTGACCCAAAAATCGGTGTGGGGTGTATAACTCATCAAGATGCAACTACATTATGAAGATTCAAAGTTGTAGGTGGAAGCACTTTGATTTTTGAGCCCATGTTAAGGTTTTAGCATGATGCGGACGGCGGACAAGCTGGGTATGACAATACCTCTGGTATTCTTATAAAATGGCTGAGGTTATAAAATCACATGCAAATTTACTTTCACTTTTGTAAAACAATTATTTGTAGTTGTTCATTTGTGTTTTGTTTTGTTTCACATTTTTTGCTTACAAAAGTAATCAAAACATATAAAAGAAGCGATGCCAAAACATTAAAGACATCAGAGTTTAATAAAATTGCGTCAAACCTTATGTTATACAGTATAAAATGCAGTCATATACAAAATGCATGCACATCGTCGGAACATGTATAATTCTCAGCAGATTTGTTAAAATGAAACAGTTTTATGGTTATACATTAATAATTAATTACTATCATAATTAAATATGTTCTTTATAATATTAGTTGTTTAAACATATGAAGAAACCTATATTTGTAGCACAGAATCAGGTTTACCAATGACCAGTTTAGAACCACAGATAATACAGAAAACAGATTCCATGTACAATGTGAACCCCAGGGTAGAACACCAAAATACAAGATGCAAGGAGAGTACCAAATAAGAGAAGACTTCAACAGTCATTTGGTACAATTTAATGTGACATTTGTTTTGTGACCAGTTTTTATCGCTGGATTCAAATTTGAACAACTGTTGTAGAGAATCCCTATGAATTTACATCATTACGCATCAATTAATAAAACCTAAGTAAAAAGTCTTTTCAGAATATAACAAGTTATAAGTAGTTGTTTGGCTATTTAAATGTTTCAAAGCATGTGTGATCCCTAGAATGTGGCATATTCAGAATCATAATTGACTTGTTACATACATAAAAGAGTTAATCTTATCAGATTAGTGTGACTTAGCCACTTTAATACGTTTTAAGTTGACTCAGAACTATGCACTTTTTATGCATGTTAATCATCGTTTTAGTGAATGGGTTCAGAATATTATCGTTTAATAACTAATGATGTCAGGCTGATCAAATACAAAGTTACCAATAATCAATTCTCTTCTCGCAAAATCATAGCTTGGGGATTTTGGTTCATTTATCAGCAAAATCTTGCAAACTTGTAAGCAAGCACCAAATTTTCCATGAATGTACCTTAATATGTGCTCTTTCCAAAAAACCTGTAAACAACCAAAAATAATAACATGGCGGCCATCTTTTTCCAAAATGGCGGCTGCATAATTGTGTATACAATTTTTATTGAAAATCAAGGTATTTGCACTCAGAGACTAATGAAAACAAACATTTTTCAGGTTGCTTTGTTGTTAAGAATGTTAAAAAGATACAATTTATTCTTCTTTGACATTTAGATGTGAAATATTGTACATTTGTATCAAAATTGTCGCAATTTGCGCAATAATTGTGAACCACATATGTATGTATATATCACAATAAAGTTATAATATAAAGACAATACACACACATGTATGGCACACATAAACAGCTGTGTTAAAACATGTTGAATAAATAAATATATATAGCATTTAAAAAGAAAACTATTTTACACCTAGGGGTGCGCTTATTATGGATTTATTGGTATCAATTGTTGGACAGTACCTTCCAAAAAAGTAAAATTAACACAATATAAACCACAATCATTACCTTTGTCATAAAGACTAGCTTGAACTTCAAGATTATTAAGGCCAAAAAAAAAATAGTCTTGGTTCAGGGAACCCGACCGACCCTATTTTTTGCCCCCGACCCTAACGATTTTTTTGGTCCACGGAAAAAAATCTGATGGCGAAAATGCTAAAATCTCGTAAAATTTCATTGAAAACAGCCACCATTTAAACCTGGATTGGGTTTCTATATTTTTCTATTTGTTTCAATGAAAGTGTTCGCAATCTGAACAGTGAACAAAAACCGGTCTGCACCTGTATACGAGACATCGCTTGACCTTATTGTTATTGAAGTGCGCATGCTAGCTGGCCAATCAACATTGAGCTCGCTTACACATGAAATGACGTTGTTGAATGAAATGTAAAAATCGGTGGAGCTATGGAGTAATATTCGGTCATTCATGCGCAGACACTGTGCACTTTGAATACACAGTTAATATTGTCGTCTGCAAACAAAATAGCGGCCGGTCGCAAATGGCGTATTATTAAAGATTAAAAATGAAAAGAAGCGTGACAATAATTTAATTATTTCCAAGCTGTCTATTGATCTGAATTTAAAAGTGATAATTAAATAATAAGTTCTATGTCGATGATGTTACAACTTTCTGCCAATTTCCGATCGAAATGAAAAGATGATAATTAATTAATTTGTTTGTTTTACTCGCACACTATGCTAACTGACAGCAGCGTATTTTAATCAAATGAAAATGTGAAAAACACGCGCGGTTTAATTGTAATTAAAGTTTTGATTTTTTAACACATAAGAAGAGTCATTCATCTAGTCTACTATAAAAATGGAAGTAACCACTTTGTCTCTACAGTCGCTAACATGGCGTCTTTAACCTTAAAGCATCGTTGGACGAAAAAGAGTCATAACAAAAAAAATAAATTAAAACACAAAACACTAGAGCATTCCAAGAGTCATGGAAACTTGACAACAATTGGCTTCGCTTTGATAATGAATCAAAATCAATGTACTGTGAGGCCCTTAGCCTGTACAAACCAATAGCAACATTCAAATTTATGTCACTTCCTGTGCGATGCGCTCAAACCCATTGCCATTTTATCAAAAAATGTACCAGAAGAAAGACTTGTGCTATTCTGAGGTTACCCTCCTTTTGACAGCCACTATTCAGACTCTTGAGCACCTGTCGGAGACTAGGTCAGGTCCCATGATGAAAAAAATTCTGAAGGTCACACCCCAAACACCAGAGACTGATAAAGATGGCGTGTTCACTTTTGAATATGAAGGTCACACTATCACAGACAGACAAACAAAAAATGGTTGGCTCAAAGAAATTTTGGGCCAGCGCTAGCCCTGAAGAAGTGCATAAAGAGCTAGGAATATTGAATAATATACAACGACTAAATACCACATGTGCAATGTTAATCATTTGGTCAGTGTTTAAACAATCATGGGTGCATTAACTGACCCTTTTTCACCCTGAAATTAGTCGACTGGTAAAAAAAAAAAAAAAAAAAACCTACCTACCCTCCTACATTTTTCTGGCCATGTTCCCTGAACCAAGACTATTATTTTTTTGGCCTAATAATAGTTAATTGTATATCTAGAGGTGCAACATCATTACTTGAAGACTTATATTTATTGACTCTAAGTTATGTGTGATTTATCTTGTTTACTGACTTTTAATTGAGTTTGAAATACTAGCAGTGTTATTCAGAACTTCTCTTCTTATTTGTTTATGAACTTTCTTTATTCACATATATTGATTAAGGAGCGTTAGGTGTTTTACTATGGTATGATTAAACGTATGCTCTTATTAAGACATTTACTGGCACTTTATTGTAATTGGTACTGTTTACATACGCCCTACAATCAATTCAGAGTATGAAAACTCATAGTCCGAAGATTGCTTTATATTGAATATGTCACTTGGCTGATAAAATGGCAATCTATATTGCAACTATCATAGTTATGAGATAAATAAATGATGTAAACACTCGTCAATAGACTTTATCAAGATAAATTTGGATAAAACCCCAAACATGTGTTGTTGACGTCCTAGCATTTAACCTGTATATGCATATCAGGTGATTTTACAACATGCGATCATTCATGTGATGAGGTGACCTAAACATAAGATAATTCAAATATTATCTATGTTTAAGATATTTCATTTATAGAACGAGGGATGATCAAATCAAGGTGTCCTTTTCTATAACATGTGATATTCAGATAAAGGTTGCACGCTATTAGCCAAGTCAGCATTAAATGTTTTGCATGGAGATTCAATCGTTTCATTGATTTGCAGTATACAAATGACACGCTGACCCCAAAATATAAAACCTAGTGAAAAACTTCATAATAACGTTACGACTCAATTTTCATGAACTCGCTGTAAGGATTGTTACATTACTTTTCAGACAAAGTCTAGTATCGTTCTATTTGCGAAAACAAAACCATATTTTTCAAAACTAAGCATATTTTAATCAATAGATGTAAACAAGAGTTTATTTAAATTTATTTACCTTGGATTAAATGTCCTCAAATGTGTCACTCGCATCTTGTTAGTGATAGGTTACACGCATGATTCAATCAACACTGGATAATTCTAGGTAGCAATTAGCTGCTGATAATATCAGCTTGATATACAGAAAACATACCTATAATAGTAGATTTGTGTATTTCAATACATTTAAATAAACATGTGTTTTAATGTTTAGTTGTTTCTTAATAGACTGAAAGGAGGTATGATTCTTGAACTTCCGTAAAAATACTCTACATCAATATAATATGTTTGTGATTTTGTAATATCTTCAATACCGTTTATGTAGTTGTTCACAAACAAATGGAAATAATAACTACAAATGAAAAAGTATACATACTGAGGTACCAGTAAACCTATTGTAAACACTTGTAATTTAAAAAAATTGAAGAGGTGTGATCACAAAGAAGTCACAGGGGGCCAAAGTACGTTGACTCTGGAAAAGTGACATGCATAACTTAGTGACAAATCTTTAAAAACAGACATAATAATACACACACTTAGTATTGCTAGTGGGACTATTCAACACAAAATATGTAAAACGAGAGCGCTGATGGCGTTGAAAGCATAGTTGCAAGATACAGGGAAGTTGCTGCTGAAGTAAATGTTTAGGTCAAAATATACTTAATAGTTTCCTTATATGTTTCAATGTAAAAGCGACAAATTTAAGCGAAAATAAATACAACATTTTGCACATAGAGGCCCCATAACCATACCTTTTCATGACGGGCACTCTAAGCTGAATCGATTTAAGCAATAAAAAAGATATGTCATGTTCAAACCGAAATTCGACTCAAATCAAAATCGACTGTTTTTGCACCTTCTTTTTTCGGCCGTTTTCTATTGGATTGTAACCTTTTGCAGTACCATTTTTTACCTTAATCTCTAACTTTATCCTATTTCAGGTATTTAATAGTGAACACTTATGCTTACCCTATCAATATCTCCAAACCATAAAACCACAACAACAGTCTAAAGTGATAAACATGCCTTCGAGGAAAATATGATGATTTGTTTAGACAGGGACCTATACAGTATAGGTCCCTGGTATAGAGAGTACAGACCTTCATGACCGACGATTATTCATGACTACCAAAATGTTCTATTTTTAGAAACGGGAATTCCAAATCGTGACGAATGTGAATGGTTACAAAATGACATAACTATGAAAATAAATAGGTAGAATTACAGTATTTCACGCATACCATTATGCAACCATCAGTTTTCTTTTCCTACTTGATACATTTACGGCATTTCATTTAATATTTTACAGACACAACACTCGTCCAGAATTTGCGCTAATCCATTAAATTTGATGCCACATTAAAACCGTTAGCTCTACTGGTAACGTAAATTTCTGGCTCAAAGTAAATCATTTTAATTTCAATTAACACATCTCTGTAACACTACGCGACCCCTGATTTTTGCATACATCTCGCATCACTGCGACGTGATTAATAGCGGTGATTTTGAGCAACAAGAACATTTGGGTTATGTCTCGGCGATTCCACGGTGACCATCGCGTGATGTATCTCGCTGTTAGGCAATCAGGGCGAATTACCGCAAACCGCCGTGATTCACCCTTTTTACGTGATTTGCGTTGACGGTCACACCTACATGTAACATATACACTCACATTTTACATTGCAATAATAAACCTTGTATTGTTGTTGTATACAATGGGTGTATAAGCTAGAAAACTCCTTCATTGCTTTATCCATCCGTTTAACCGATTTTAATCGCTTAGAGGTTAAACGACCTTCAACAGTTAATTGGTGTTAATCTGTTGTGTAATGTCAATAAAGGTGTGAAAAACTCCAGAGTCAGTGTTTATTACATGTATTCCCTATCAGAGCAGTACGTGTAAGAAAAATAAATAAAATAATCCAGACGATTTATTTATATGCTAACGCAGTAACTGTTAACATGTATTCACTTTTATTTTTCCCCGGGCAGCACGTTTCTTACATGACTGCGTATGAAGCAATAAAACATTTTTTGTGCATGATCGTATTGCATTCAATCTAAATTTAAATTCGCTCGTCCAATGAAAGCTGTGTCCCATAATGAACTGTACTCTTTACACTTCTGAAAAATGACGTAGGCATATGGTTGTGTTTATGAAATTCTTGAACATATTTATTGTCATAAATGTTTAAGATTATTTTTTTAGTATATAATGTTGTAATTATATTGGATTATCGGATAAATGTGAACATTTGAAAAGCGGTACGATTAGGTTTATATTCATGCATTGGAGAATCACTGATGTCACTGAATTATCCACTGCGATCACGGCGAATCGCGGCGAATCACCACAAAATTATCTTGCATTCGCACAATGGCGGAGCGACAAATCACGTGAAATCTCTGTGATTTTTCACTCAAAATCAAACTGTCCAACGTGACTCCTCGAATTTGGCCAAAATCACGGGTCGCGTAGTGTACTTTCAAACTCTACTTCATAAAATCCATAGACAGGCAGGTCAGAATCCATGTCATAAATCAGAAAACATTCATCGTACTCCGCTATTTTTTGTACACATTTACAAAGAACGAAAGTGCTTTATGCCCCACTTCCTGTTGAGAATATTTTAATTTCTATTTATAATTAACCAATGAAATTCTACATATCCTTAAACCAGGGCCTAATGAATTTGACCTCTCCCAGTAAACAAAGGAAATAGAAAGGAGGTGTGAGATCACTATCAACCAAAACAGAATTGTTTTACAAACGAAATTTGTTTTAGTTTCTTAGAAGGTTTTTTCACGTAAAACGGTCTAAGAAAAATTCACTAAAAACGTTGTCAGCAATATTCTTTGAAGAAAACGTTAGAAAAACGTTTCTAAATAAAAAAATGTTAGAATTACCATATACTATATTAAATAGATATTTCGTCTGATTTTTGATCAGGTAAGGCTTCATAATGGTCAACCGTTCCATGTCGGTTTTTGAAATGTAGCTCTAACATAAGCATAGTTGCGACTAACCGCAACTATGCTAAAAACCGTTTTTTATTTCTTATACTTTTCATACTGAGGATACACTGATATTCACCATCGGACACGCTACGTACTGATATAATTGTAACAGTCTGACATGCTACGTACTGGTACTTGACATGCTACGTACTGGTACCATGTCACAGTCTCACTTGCTTCTAAGGTATACTGGTATAATTTTAACAGTGTGACATGCTACATTCTGGTAACAGTGTCACAGTCTGGTATGCCACATACTGGTACCATTATCACGGTCACAGATGCTAAGCACTGGTACCATTGTCACAGTCTCAAATGCTACCTACTAGTACTATTGTCACAGTCTCAAAATAACAATGCAACTGCAACTTTTAACTAGTTTTCTTATGCAGTGTTATACAGTACAGGCAAACGCCACTCGTCGCGGTGTTCATTTTACGGTGTTCGCTTACCAAACGACCCCCGCGATGGGTGTTCAGATCAAATATTCGCAGGGGCCATTTTCCATAAGGTGGACACCGTGAATCACCGCGGACCCATAATATCTACCGCGATGTTCATCTTGTTTGCTAGAAATAAAATAATTGAACATAAACGTTACTAAGGTCGGTACCAATTTGCAGAAAGAATTATCTACCGTGTGTTTGAATGTTATAGGTGTCATTTGGTGTCTAAAAAATTAACAACGATTACGAACAATCACAATCGATTACCGCATACATGCAAACATCCCGTCTCTGTCCATTACCCGATAATCCCAAGATTTCCGATTTCATGCAAATTCTGGTAAATGTTGACGACAAAAGTGTGATAGAAATGCAAAAATCACAAACGTCGCCATATCTCTAAACTATCAAATGAATTTCGGCATATGTTTCTATTTAAAGATTTGATGAAATAAGCGCCCTATCAAAACAGGTGTATTCCAACATTCGTAAATCACCTGACGCCTAGTGCACGCGTTGTGTAGAGTTCATGTTCTGTTAAAAATTGTAGCCACAAATAAATACATGTATATATGCCCATGATATTTTCATTTTATTTGTTCTGAACCATAAAAAGCGCGCAAAAATTGGCGTGGGTGAATTTATTTTTTACACAAAATCTTCATAGCGCAGACAACATTGGGATCTTTTCATTTCGATTTAAAGTTTTGTAGTGAATTTCTTCTCAAGTACCGGGGTAGTTCGCGAATGATTTGGAATTGACATTTCATCTGAATAAAATAAAAATCAAACACGCTGTAACACGCCATATTTAGATTTCATGCAACATGAACAAGTCATTTTCTGGAAATTGGGAGAAATGAAGCCCAATTTTGTAAAAACAAAAAGGGCAATTGCATTGATTAACACCATAAAAGTTAATCGTATTGATCATCTAAACGCTTAGTTTTAGTTTCCGACTTAACGTACTGCCTGAGTTTAAGTATGCATAAATGTGCACGTAATATCTACATGTACATGAAGAATATGATTTTATTTTGTACATGTACATGTACATTTAAACGCGTCAATGACCCACGCAGACAGGTGTTAACGGTGGCTGCGCAGCATCGGGGTGATCACTGGTGTTCCTGTTAACGATAGTGTGCAATTGCGGCGATTTGGGGTGTTCACCGAACACCGCGGTCAGTAGCTCCGCCCCCGCTAAATGTCACCCATCGGGAATATTGAACACCGCGGACACGCGTTTTTGTCAAAGTACACGTTGCCTGTACTGTAGGTTAAACCTAAGTAAATATAATATTGACAACTTTACAACATTTAATTGTCAATTTTAAAGTATTTGGGAGCAAACAATTCAAATACACAAATTTTCCCATTTCTGGTTTTTTCTCGCACAATTTTCCAAATTGGACTGGTACCAGTTCTTTTCCCAATGGGATACAAAAATCACAGCATTGTCTCAGTCTGTATGTACTGGTACAATGGTCACAGTCTGACATGCTAGGTACTGGTACCATTTCATTATAATGTTTGTATTCATTTTCAGGGCAAAACAGTTTTTCATGATGTAAGTTCAAATACTTCTTCAGAATGTGAATAAAACAGAAGAAAGGGAGAACAAACAAATGTTTCTCTAATACAAGTGTATAATACACATATTATAATACGTTTAAACAAAGTAAGCATACTAGTATGACACATGAGGAATTTGAGTTGAAGCCTATGTTACTATTTTGTATTCCAGACTATTGGTATATTTAATATTCTAGTCTGATCGGGATATAGATTAATCCAACCTCATGGCATATTCACATCATTCAGGGATTGGTTACAATTTTTACTATTGGAAATGTATAGTGAGATATATAAGCAACGCAAGTCCAAGGGAGACCACTCAAAATTAAAACATTTTACCAAGCTTTTACCGCTGGAAGTGAGATATACGAGTACAGCCATTCCAAGGGAGATCACTCAAAATAATAAATGTACAAAACATCTCTGTTTGTCCAGGAATTATAAGTTAAATTGAGATTTTCCATTCACTTCATGGAATTTATGGAGTTCTTAATATCCTTATAAAACTGAAATGCATACGGCATATTATATACTTTTAGACATGAACTAAAGACATGAACATATCATAAACATGCTTTAATGTTGGTGGTAAATTTATGAAAATAATTTAACAGAGTAAATCAGGTGATAAATATCACTCTTTATAATTATTTGATAATTGCTGAGAACAATTTGTAATTTATAAATTACAATGTTAAACACAAATTTACAGCACACAGTATAAAATATGGATTTCTTCTTAATTGGGTTAGAACTGAAAACCATTGTCCAGTTTATTTAACTTCTTTTATGTGGTTACAAGGAAGATGTCAAAAAATGGTACTTAAAATGACAGGCAACACACATTTGACAGCAGACAATGACTGAACAAAATAGCATATATCTAAGAACTTTCACTTCAGTTTGATTGGGCTGCATGCCACTGAGGCTGTGACTGGTATTGATATCAATGTAATCTTACCTGACTTTGCGACCTTGCGGCTTGTAATTCTTGACTTAACAGCTATTCCAGGCACTGTTACTTCCACTTTATCAGAAGGTTGGTCAGTATAGGGTCAAGTGTTTGGATTGAGTAACAGTTCCACTGCTCATTAAACAACTGTTTCAACCACAATCACTTTTATCACAACAAGAGGGAGGTAAGTACATGTCCAGTGTCTAGCTAGAATTATACTTATGTAGCCTACTAGACAACTATTCCAACCACAGTCACTTCCACCTAGACAGTTTTGATGTCAGTACATGTCCAGTGTCTGACTCGAGTTTTCTGCTGCTTACTAGATAACTATCCCAACCACTGCCACTTCCACCCAAACAGGAGGGGGCCAGTATAGTGTCAAGTGTTTGGCTTGAGTAACAGTTCTGCTGGTCACTATATAATTGTTCCAACAACAGTCTCGTCCGCATAGACAGGATGGAGTTCCATGAATGTACAGCGACTGGCTCAAGTTCTATTTCTCTTGCCTGAAATGAGTAAGCTCCTTGGTTGCCAATGTGCCCTCTGTACATCAACTGTGTATTTGAAACAGAAAAAAATAATTAGCTCATTAATTATTTCCCAAAAAGGTAAACACAACTCTGTGAATAAATACTAATAATGCGTTAAAACTTCTTCAGCCACAAAACAACCTATTAGATTCTCAAATCAAGTGTGAAAAAAATCTAATTGAAATCAACTTACCAACATTGCTACCCTATTGCTACCCAATATAATTTCACTGTTTTATTAAAGTTTAATTATAATTTAGTATAAAACTGAACTCAAATAAAAAATGATCTCAATAAAATGTGTTGCTATGTCTGCTTGACAAGGGAAATCATGGATACAGGATGTAGAAGTCTCAATCACAAGTGTAAAATTGTGTTTTATTAGAATGCAAAAAATGAAGCTCAATGAAAATATTTGTGTTTTGTGTGTTTCTTGGCTATTCAAGAGCTCTTTAAATATTACATTTATCAGCTACTGAGGTGTTTTCATGGCTCTATTGATAGTGAAACAAAATACACCAATTAAATTGATGAGATGTCATCATGGGCATTCTGGTTCTTAATATAAACAAAATCATTCTCTACTTGCTTGGGTGACGTAATATTGTAGTGAAAATAAAGTCACTTCCAACAGCCTTGTTGTTAGGCTAGCTGTTTAGCGACGTGGTTTAATTGTCTGACTACCACTCTGGAGGTTGTGGGTTCTATCCCCGGCTTGAGCTCAGTATTTTCACATTAGTATATTATTATTTCACACATATAATTCACTACTTGCTTGGGGGACAAAGTATATCATTATGTCACACCAAAGGAGTTCTCTGTTGCAATAGGCATTAGGCCATCTGCCATTAAAAATTCTATTCACTGAACATTTTTTATATAATTGTAACAGTGTTGTTGTTTTTTTGTCATTCACATTCGGGTCCGGTAAGCAGACCCATTTCCAATGGAAATTAGTATATATTTTTCCCAAATGGAAGCTAAAAATTCCTAATGGAAGGTTTGCAAAAAAAAATAATTTAGATCTCAATATTTTGTTATCTCCCATCCAAGTTCAACCATAGTAAATATAATACTGGACACTCTTTTATTCTCAATTTTGAAGCATATTTTGCAAAACAACAACACCAATTTCCCAATTTTAGTCAAAACGCCGCAAATTTCCCCAATTCAAAGGGGCCTGGCCCCATTCCCAAAATGGTGAAAAAAACACTGCGTAAACAGTTGCCCTTATTCTCAATATCTACCTTCCTAATTGTATCACGAGTAGTAACAATTCAATAGTATCAGGTAAAATATGTTTATATTCACAGTTCTCAATTTATAGAATGTTGAACACGAGTTCACAAATAACTATAGGTTTACTATAGACAATGACAAAAATGCTTTATAGTCGCTAAAATAACATATAAACAAAAGCACCGCATTACAGGTGCCAAGGCTTGGCTGCAGGTGCTGTTTAGAATAAATGAAAGCTTGTCCGAATTTTTTTTAGAGGTCCCAGTGACATTGACCTTTGACCTAGTGACCCAAAAATGAGTGTGCCATGTAAAATTCATCAAGTTGCATCTTCACTGCGGGGAATCACGTGATCACAAAAGTTCATCGTATGCACAAAATGGCGGAAAAAGCTCTCGCTTAATAACAAATATCAAGGTATTCTCATATTTTATAATATTACATTGCAAATTCTATTTTATATTAATTGAATATCATGATATACCATTTTCATCATATTTTTTTATGCTTTCAGAACGTCTAAAAGGGATATTTCGTTATTTTTGGAGACGAATTAATGAGTGACGTCACGCCGACTCACGCACACCTGCTATATGCAGACTCTGCCCACTGGTTGGCAAAAGGTGGTTGGCATAACGCTGATCTATATAGAAAGATTGTGTTGAAAATTACTGATATTTCCACAATTATTTTAATCCTCAAAACACACTGAAACTCAATTACCTTTTATATAGCTTTTATATAAAACATAACATTTTATTTCTGTTTTAGCTAATTAAGCATGTGAAGTTATGAAATCAACATGTCCAACATGAATGTACACAAAAATATCAATGCTCAAATGCACAAATGGAAAGTGTGTTTACTTTAAAAATAATGTGCATGTGTTCATACGCGTTGGCACATGTAATCTGCCGTTTAATTTGCCTTTTGATTGACAGATACTTATTATCAACACAAGTGTCATAAACATTAGTGTGTCTACTTTAAAAATAATTTGCATGTGTTCATAATGATACGCGTCAACACATGTAATCTGGCGTATAATTGGCCTTTTGATTGACAGATACTTACTGTCAAACTATCAATATGAGTGTCATAAACATTAGTGACCCAATGTGCCCCCCCCCCAAACAGGTTGGAAGGTGTTTGTCCAGTAATTAAGCAAGCTTAATGATGCTTTCACTTGTATCTTGAACCTTGAAAAATGCATGCAGTCGTGTGTGTTTTTTATCACTTTCTTTGTCTAAATTAATACATTATATAATATAGAAGGAACAAAAAACTAAACAAGTTTTTGCATATTTCTAATACTCATCAAAATGGCGGTTCATTGAAAATAAACGTTTCCAATATTAATTCACAAAATTTATTTGTTGTTCAATAAAATACTTTATTTCTGTCACAAAACATTTGACAGGTTGTAGATATCGCATTATGGCTTCCAAATCAAATAACAATTTTATGATGTTGATCATTTACGCTAATTATTACAACAAATAACAATACAATTTATTCCAAAGCCGATGTTGGTGTGGTGTGATATAGTTCTTAATTAATGTATTGTGTTTTAGAATTCATTTTAGAAGTTCTGACTAATTTTCTTATGAAAAAAATGACTAATTGCATATATTTTACGTATCAGTAACCAGCGCTTTTGACAAACAGTGACTGCGCATGCACAAACAAGTCCAATGTAAACAATAACAATTAACTTGTCTATAACATAAATAGGATGATAAATAGTGCACACACATATCACTTTGCATTCGCTATATTCCAGTAACCCATAATTCATTTCGGCATAACCAACTGGTGACTTCCGGTTTAACGTAAACATTTACACTTCAACACCGTTATTTCGAAGTCGTCGGGACCGTCAAAAACACTTCGGATTAACGATAATTCGAAATAAACATTTGACAGAAGACTTTTTTGATTCTGTTAAAATAGAACGTTGCTAACTTAAAAGCGAAAACTAGTCATATAGCAATAGATTTCTACTTGTAACAAACGGAGGAATAAAAAGATTCTTTTTTTTGTTTTTATTTTTGTCTAATTACAGAACATATAAAATATAACGAATAGCACAAATTATCAGACATACAAACATATGAATACATTTTCGGAAATGAATTAACTTTTTTTACCAATACGCAATGTCTCTCTGAACACCAGCTTTCGCACAGACGACAAAGGTGTAATTATCGGCTTTTGACGCGCCACAACAAGGTGTGAAAATACGCTCAGTATTTTGCAGTTTTGACTTCGGATTAAAGATTGATAATAAGGTGCGAATTATAGTGTTGGGACCGACTGAATCACTTCGAAATAACGATTTCTTCGGTTTAACGAAGTTCGGATTAACAATTAAATTTTACATTAAACAAAGAAGAACCAAAATCGGGACCCGAATAATACTTCGAAATAACGGTTACTTCGGCTTATCGGTGTTCGAAATAACGGTGTTGAAGTGTATTCTTCTTGCGCAATAACGAAAATAATCAACTTCGGTGAATACAGTATGTATCAAAATGTATTTTTTTGTCTGATAATGTAGGATATGTTACCTAAATTATATTGAATTTGGTGTATATGCACTCAAGTAATTGTCTTTCGATGGGTTTTCAGCCGAATTTGATTTTTTAGTGGTACAGTAGTGGGAGGGGTGCAGTGTTCAAAATAATTTATTTTGAACTGAACCAGGGACATATGTTGTAAATGTCCCTGACTGAACATAGATATAAATATACCAACCTGTTGAATTTTTATCTATTTTCTTATTTAACAAACATATTTTATGTTAAAATATAATATTTACTTCATATTCACTTACCCGGTATTGTACATTTTTAAATATCATAAATCATAGTTTTGCTTTGTTATTTGTACACAATTTTTGTATAAATAAACGACAAAACAGTAAAAGCACTCCAGTAAAAATGTGCTATTCTTTTGTTGTTTTCAGACTTGACAAGGATAAGTCGAACGATTTGTTACTGGATATAAGGTTCGAAGCTTTGTAAGAGGTACATGAACACCATCAAACATCACGGAAGGTGTCGTTATGCAGCCAGTCAAATATTACAACCGCAGTGACAGACAGACAGGGACTCTGGTGTTAATTGAAAGCTTTTTATCTCAAAGAACTATATAAACAAACCATTTTATATTTATTTTTGCATAATCAAAACAAAGTGTATGTATTAACATAAGTGTAAACATGTATTCGTGTTTTTTGCTTCTTTGTTATTACTGTTATTGATGAGATACATATGCAATCTGATTATGCATGTTAATAAAACAGTGGTTTCATAACAAAAAAAGAATTGTTTTTGAATTTGTATCACCCGCAATTAAAATTGTGTATATGGATGGGTGCAAATTCATTGATGTATGGTAGAATCCTCACAAAACATGGAGTTTCATATAGAAATCTTCTATAGTATTTGTGAAACAACATGTAGAGTCCTGAAAAAGTTACATCCTAAACAAACAACAACGGGCAATAACTCTGATTTAAGAAAGTGTAGGGTTATGGTTCTTGTGCACTACAATTCTCCTCATCCAAAAGTTTCTGACATACAGATGGACAGACAACGCCAATTCTATATCCCTCCTCCTATGGCGGAGGATAAAATAATAATAATAAACCCAATGATGCTTGTTTGTGGTCTTTTAATTTAAGTTTTTTTAGTTTACAATAACATGCTCACATGGGTTTCTTTAATATATCAGAATAAACACTACATAAATTATTTCATTACATAACAGTAAGCATACAAATTTCACATGTTAAATACAATAGTAATTCAGTATCAACTTCATATAAAAGTACAGCAGTATTCACAAAGTAAGTTTAACTTGTCAATTTTTGAATTTGCAAATCTTGCTATACAAACATATAAAAGAATCAATTAACACTTAACAAGTTATCATACAAATGTCTTTAATTTGGGGTTTACTATACCAAAAAAACATATTAAATTGTACTACGGGTAATACATGAATAAATCAAATGAAACCTGAATATCTGAAAATACTTAAAGATGCTTAATGAAAATACTCAACAGCCTCAGTCATATAAGGGGGCTGCAAGATCTTATTACCACTGCACCAAGTAATAAACATGAAATGTTGTTTGATTTGTCAAAATGTTTGATGATATTTTTATTTTTTTATTCAATCTTTACTTTGATTTTTTTCTTTCACTGCAATACTTGAACGGTTATGTAATTCCACAGAACAGTTACCGGGTATGTAGTTTGTCAAGGCTGGTCCATTAAAAAAAAGAGTTACAAGAACATTACTCCGTGACACTTTTTAACATTTTCTATTTCTGTAAACTGTTCATTTTATATCAAGATATCACTTTAAGTCTTTCAGATACTTTCATCTCCTCCCTGAAAAGAAAAAAATATAGATAGTACATTATATGCAGGCAAAACATGTAAATAATATTAATAAGTAAATACACATAACACACACCACATTAAAACTGACAACCAAATAAATCATTTTTTTAATTGAAAGTTCATGTACATAGTTACAACCATAAAATTATTTGATGAAAAATTGAGCCAATAACTCATTTTGAATTTGAATGACTTGAATGCTATGTCTGGTTTTAAATGGTTTTGCTTGTTGCACAGATAATTTGCATGATCACATATATATTAACATAGAATTTGTTATAGAAAATATATGATTATGATATAGATGAACACGTGTATACAAACAAATTGAGAATATGAGCAAGTACCTCAAACAAAATATGCTGAGCAGCCTTGCAAACTAAGCTTTGGAAGGAAAAGCAGCCATTCTAAGCTTGCATATCACATCATATAAAATTATGTCCAGCAAAAGATGTTTTCTAGGCTACGCATCTCTTGGAAGTTAATGTAAATTCGCTGTTCTACAATGTATGTTGTGGTGCGCAAGAAAATGTCTGTCTGATATGTTGAATCTTCTTAGGTGTAATAGTAGTTTGCACACTACCATGGTCCATGTGGCATCCGATATCTTAAAATAGACAATATATTATATAAATAAAAATGAAGTTTAATAGTTTAATAATATGAATTTTAATATTTGGTATAATAATTTTACTACACAAGTGTCCTTAAGTAAATAGAAAAAACATGTTAAGCTGCACAGTGACAATAATTACATTTCATTTCCAGTAGCTATATGTCAACTGTTGTTTACCATACAATATATTATAACCAATAATGTTAAATGTAATAAAAAAATCATCAGATACGTATTAATGTATTGTTTTACAGCCGTATTGACCTTATCGCAAAATCCGGGCACTTGCGTCAGTTAGAGTTACATGCCCCTTGACGACGGTGAAAACAAAAGCGCTGTCGCCATTTTATTTGCATTGAAATATTTAACACCTCTCGCAATTTTCTTAAGTTAAGGCACATCTTCGCGACCATTTTTTAGAATAAAAATACCCAGAAAAAGAAATTCTTTCATAATAAATTAAATTTAATGAACGAACACAAATAAGGATGAAAACAAACAACCAATAAATTTTTAATATATGCAACATATATCTAGTCAGTGATTTTTTTTGCTCAAATTTACAGCCGAATTTCGGCTGCTTCCCAATCGCAAAAATACACGTTTTTTCCCAAAAATCTGACCAAAATTTCCCCAAAAAAAGCCCAACTTCCAAAAAAAAAAAAAAAAAAAATTTTTTTTTTTTTGTTTTTTTTTTAGAAAGAAGTCTCATATAACTTAATTATGATTTCTTAAATCTAGGTCTCAACTTTATTTTTAAAACATCTTACAAAATATATAACTTGAATTTATGAATTTAGTCATTTTTGTCCATAAATCATTCCCAAACTTGCCACTTTTATTGATTAAAAAAAAAACAATTTGACCAGACTCCTTTTCTAGAAAACTCTCTGAACATGCACTTAAAAACAATATCACTTCTGTTACTTATAATCCTATTTATAATGCTTAATTTTTCCCAATTTCATGGTTTATCGCGCTATTTTCCCAATTTCATGGTTTATCGCGCTTATTTTCCCAATTCAAATGGCACAGGCTGTAACAAATTAAAGCAAAAAAAATCACTGCTAGTAGCTGATTTGAACCTCTATATGTGTTACCTTATTACCTTGTTACGTATTAAATAAATTCTCATGATAAATGTTATTGTTTTTATTTAATTCACACCAATTTCGACACTTTTTGTTTCCGCATGTTAGGTATTTGAATGCCCCTTTCTTCATCACAAACCGATTATCTCGTTATGATCGGATACCTGTCTGTAGATCTGCCGTAGAATCATATGGAATTCTACGGAAATAGTTCGATGGAATTCCGTGGAGTATTGGCACTAACTTTCCATACGATTCCATGCAATCAATGGAAAAGTGAAAACAAAACAGAATAGGAACTTGATCTGGTATGGAATTCCATAGAATTTCATATAATGTCGTGGAATTCCATAGAACGCCGTGGCATTCCATAGAATGCCGTGGAATTCCATAATTCTATGGAATTCCATAGAATGCCGTGGAATTCCATAGAATGCTGTGGAATTCCATAGAATGCCGTGGAATTCCATAGAACGCCATATAATTCCATGGAATTCTGATAAAACTATGGAATTCAATAGAAAACTGGATTAAAATAGAGAAAAAGCAGAAAATAGATTCATGGCATTTTATTATTTTGAATCAAAAATTAGACGAGTTCTGGAATCATTCTTAAAATGTTCTAGAATGATTAAAGAACAGTTGTTGAACAAATATATGACAATAACTTCTTGAACAATTTTTCTAAAACAGTTATAAAGGTTTGTTCTCGAACAATTCTTCAACCATTGTTAACTATTCCAGAATTGTTCTTGAATAAATTTTCAGAACTGTTTTAGAATATTTGTTCTACAGTTTTTTTCTCATTAAATTTTAACTTTCTACAACTGTTCCTTAATAATTCTATAACACTTTCAGTATGATAACAGAAGTTCAGTTCTAGTCGATGTGTTCCAGTACAATTCTATAAAAGTTCTAAGTTCTAAAGTTATCCAAGTTTCAAATTCCTAAATTAAAAAAACAATTAAATTAAGACAAAAAACAAACACAAAATACAATTCACAAAATAAATAACTGGTCTTTTTTATAAAAGAAGTATCCAAAATAAAACATGTCACCAGCCACAGACTGCCAGGCTTAACACAGAGGCTAGTTTTAAAAATGTTTGTCCAAGTCTTCCACTGCCATTTTACTTTTTTTCTGAAAATATTGAACACCAGTCACTGCCTCCGGGTCCTTTTTGGTATGAGGTACATTTTATACTGCTCACATGTGCTCTACAGAATAAAAAATCATAAAAATGTCTAAAGTAAAGAGTTATTTACATTCAAACTATAACAAGAGATTGCCAAGCAATATGGTCCCCTACCTGTGAAACTCCACTATTTTAAGTTTTTTAAAATATATTTGTTGCAACCAGAATTCTTGCATTATAAACAAAATGAAATGATCGACGTGCATAATGTCCTTATTGTCATCTGTCCATGTTTCAAGTTTCATAAAAAAATATTTAGAACTTTTAAAGTTATCCCATGATCCAGAAAAGTGTAACTGACTTTGACCAATATATTGGATTCCAAAAAGACAAAATACTTTCAGGTGGTTAACATTAAATAACTTATCTAGCCCAGGGCATGACAATATTTATCATGAATTTGTGGCCCTGTAAGTCCTCTAGGTAAATGCGCTTAAAGAGCCGCTTTGCTGTTGGATTATTTCCCTGCCAAACTCTGCAGTATCTTCCATCAACTGGTCAATGGTAATTAAAGCACATAATGAAAATGTATAGGGAACGTAATTCATGAATTGTTTTAAATATTAAGTTGTTAAATGGTCTTTAGAAAGAGAACTAAAAACGAAGTGAATACATCGCAAAGCAATAAGCATAACCTAATTTGTTGGTTATGATTAATACAAATTTATTATTGCTATAATTAGAATGATGTGTAATTCATACATGTATTAAACTACAAATACATTTCAGACAACCAGCGAAAATTTTCTAAGTTATTTTCCATTGATTTCCATCCAAGAAAATGTATAAGTTATTTTCCATAACGATTTCCGTTGAAAAAAATGGCTAAGTCCAACTTTCCATGGTGTTTTCCATACAGTCCGTGGAAATGCTTGGAATTTAAGTCGAGATTCCGTGGAATTCCATAACAGCTTCAGATGGAAAATTGGCAAGTGGATGGAATTCCATCAAATTCCATGGATTTCCATCGATTTCCGTAGAATTCCATAATATTTTCTATGGAATTCCATAGAAAAGTGCTATTGACTATGGCAGATCTACAGACGGGCACTGTCCAGACAAAGAAAACACGGTGTCATAAAGCCAGCTGGGGACCTATACTTGGGGCTCTGCATAAACCACATGTGGTCATTAAACACAATTTATGATACCTCTATGTCATCTCTTGTCATACTGAGCAGTCAATTAAGCCAAATTTTTAATGCCGAAACAATTGAATATACAGTTGCTTTATAAAACACGCTGACACCTTAAATAAACATTTAATTAAATTAAATGCAATATTTTTCATTTGATTGTTTGCATCAGTCTTAAAATCGTGTAAGCTTTTGTATTCTGGTGTTTAATTGCCCCTTTGTTTTGCATAATCCGATTATCTGGTTTTGATCAAACATTGTCCAAACTTAACTGACAAAAAGGTGTCATCAACCACACTGGGTGGTCCAGACAGTGTCATTTAACACGATAGATGCCACCATGTCTCCTCTTTCTGGTAGTAATAAGCAGTCATTTGGATGAATAATTAACGCCGATGTACTTAACAGTTGCTTAAATTAGATATGTGACATATGGTCAAATATAAAGTCATGTCCAATATAGATTATCAGAAATTTACACCGTAAAGATACTAGCCCGATTAATTTATTCAAGTATTTAATAATTATAAAAATTACGTAAAAAAACAAGTCACGTATTTAGCGTGTATCAGTTAATTAAATAGACGTCATTCCGTATTAAGATTTAATGTTACGACAATAAACGATCGACATCCTAAACAAGAAATTACGTTTGACAGCAATGGGGGTAGATAATGTTTGAAAAACAAATATTTATACAGATATATGTGTTAATTTTAATATTTGTCACTCGTACTCATTACAATGAACACAACTAAGGCTTTCAGTAAGTCATGTACCAGATGTCCCTACGTATTTTACAGCTTCACATTAGCATGATAAATTGACATAGTAGAAATATAATTATAATGTTCGAAGATGAATGAACCCTGAAAAGAACGACAATACACATTACATCAACATCTACAAGGATACTCCCATTATTACAGAATAAACGAATTTACCCGGTGTCTCAGTGAGGAAGTTAATCATGAATGTCGCCGTACTCGATCATCGGCCACTTGGTCGGGTCATTTTCCAACATCCAGCTTGGAATTTGTACGGACATTCATTAAGTCCAATTAGTTTTATTTTCTGATTGTATCGGGCTTTCAAAGTGCAATCTTACCCTTCATAATTGTCAAAAGTCATTTTAAACACCAATTACAGGACATTTAATTACCTATCAACTTCCCAATAAGAATGCAATTGACGAAATATCAGCAGAGGTGCTCAATCAGCGTAGTAAATCGACCGTATCTAGGGCATTGTTTTCACCGTCGCTAAGGGACTGCCCCTTTTGTGACGTCATCGCGATAAGGTCAATTGCTATAGTGGTTATAGTGGTTAAATTCTCCACACAGTTCTATTATTCAATAAATCAACATTAACAGAGCTCTAGATAAGGGCCGTACAGCCGTAAATACGGCTTTTTAATGAAGGTTTACGCATTTATTTTTATAAACTGGCCGTACAATTACGACTTCAATATCCCTTTTACGCATTTACGAAAAACATCTGGCCGTATCGATACGTCCGCGTCAGCGCGGCGAGATTGGTTGGTCTGTAACCTAACGGCGCTTTTCGTTAATTAAAATTACCGAAAAGTTTGAGACTGGGCTTTAATATGTATGTCTATTCCGTCGCGTCATTTTCGATACTCGTAAACCCGTCAAAAACAATATGGCTATGCGCAAGGGGAGGCCAGCTAAGCCGCTTTCTGTTCAAAAAAACACCTTATTAGGCTACATAAGGTCGTCTAACCATCATGAAAACAAATGTGTTAGCTCAAAAAATGACATTGTCGCCCCGATATTGGACAATTTAATTGCATCGGTGGTAAAAAAAGGAAGAAAGCATGATGGGAACCGTATCCGAACCAAAACTGTTGAGGATTGGAAAACAAAATATGATTGGCTCGTAACAGAAAAAATTGAAGGCGTTTTACGGCTAAATTGTAATATTTGCCGCAGTGCTGCCAAGCCTTGTAAATTGAGCACAGTGTGGGCCTATGAAGGTTTGTATTATACAGACTTTTCATAAACAAAAAGTAGTGTACTTTTTAATAGGTACAGTCAACTCGCCAATATCGAGTATTTCATGAAAAAGTATAATCAAATAAAAACAATTTTTGCATAATGTGTCCCTTGGATGAATGTATTTTATTTGCAAATTGTGAAAAGATGCTCCAACTGTTGATCTGTTAGGGGAGATAATGATGTAAACAGTGATCCTTTAATCTTTATGTTTAATTTCAATGAAACCTTTTTTAAATTGAAATATGGTTAAATGACAGCTTTATAAGCTGTTTATTTTGTAGTTTTTTTAATCATATGACATTTTTTCATTGTCATACTTTCATTGGTCATTTTTGCCAAAAAATCAGAAGTGTACAGTACTGCGGCAAAATAATAATATGGAACAATGATATAGTAGCATTATTTTTACATCTTTACATATATACACAAAAGCCAAAAGGACAAAATTCTAATGGAAATATTTAACGTTTTTTGGCATGTCACGTGATTCTCTATTGGCAAGTTGATATTATTTTTTGCTCAAGGAAGCAACATATTTTTGGTTAGCATTTTGTACCCCAAAGGATCCACTTTGCAAATGATATATTAACTTGAGACAACAGCAGCTAATTGTAATTAAATGCTCATGACACTGTGTAAGATGTTAAGGTTGCTTAGCACTTGTCAGGTGCTATAGACCTGGTTCTACGGGGTGCCAGTGACATTGCACTTTCCATTACCACTCATCAGGCTATCAATTAACAATTCAATTGAATTTTCATGATTCAATACCTTTATTGCTTTGTTGTTTTCTATGTTCCCAAAGGATCCGATTTTAACCCTTTGCATGCTGGGAAATGTGTGGTCTGCTAAAATGTCGTCTGCTGAATTTCTTAAATTAGCATTTTCTTCAATTTTTTTCAAAGAATACTTTCAGAATAGCAAACAGTTTGGATCCTGATGAGACGCCACGTTCTGTGGCGTCTCATCTGGATCAAAACTGTTTGCAAAGGCCTTAAAACTTTGGTTTCAGCACTGAAAGGGTTAAGATTTTATAATTTTCTCTAACAAGATAATAGATAGACCTCACTTGTAATATAATTGTTTGTGCAAATTCTTCATAAATTAAAAAGTATATGTTGTCAACATGTACTTTTATGAAGAATGTCCAAATAAAATGAAAACAAAATCTATCAATATTCTTTTATATTTTTTGTTGTCATGAAAAAATATTGTTTCATAAAATTTACTTTTAGGTTCTGGTGACATACAGATATCAACTGTGAAAAAACATGGTAGCTGCAATGAGCACAACATTGCCTGTGAATATCTACACAAAAAACAGATTCAGCAAAATGGCAGCATAGAAAATGATGTGTCCGAGTCCGATAGTGAAATGCCATCTACATCTGTGTCCAAAGAAGATAGAATCTTATTTAATACCGTGTACACAGTGGCGAAAGAGGAACTCCCAACTGAGAAAGTGAACAGTTTATTAGCTTTGCAGAAGCAGAATGGTCTTGATCTTGATTATCAAAATTTAAGTTGGGTTACTGTAGATGACATTCTTAAATCAATCAGTAAAATATTTACAAAAAATCTTGTTTCAGAAATAAATTCTTCGCCAACATATGCAATTATGATAGATGAGAGCACAGACGTTAGTGTTGAAAAACATCTTTCTATATGTATTAGATATGAAAAAAATGGAGAGGCAGTCAGTAAGTTTTTATTGAATGCTAAGTTGAAAGATGGTAAAAGTCATACAATTGTTAACTGTATTGTAGAACAGTTTGATAAATTAGGCATTTGTCTATCCAAGTGTTCCAGTCTCGCCACTGATGGGGCTGCGGTGATGACTGGCAGGAAAACTGGAGTTGGAATTCAGTTAAAATCTAAGTACTCACCTTTTGCCACATGTACTCACTGTGTTGCTCACAGGTTGAATTTAGCTTGTGTTGACTCCATGAACAAAGATGATTACCTTACAAAGTTTAAGACAAAATTCAATGACCTGTACGTGTTTATGAGTAATTCTTCTAATAGGACTGAAGCTCTGCATGATATCCAGGAAGTTTTAAAGGAACCTAATTTGACAGTCAAAGAACCACATGCAATCAGATGGCTGGGTCTTAGAAATGCTGTAAAGGCGGTTTTTGAATGTTATGGGGCTATTCTTGCAACATTAAGTAAATTTGCCGCTGAGAAAAATCCTGTTGCAAAAGGCTTGCATAAGTACTTTAGTAATTATAAAACTGCCATGGTAACTGCCTTAATGCTTGACATACATTGAGAATTAGCCATTCTAAGTTGTGAATTTCAGAAAGCCACGTTAGTTTTCTCTGAGGTACAGGCACAAATAGACGGAACTGTAAATAAACTAGATAAGCTTTCATCAGCTGATGGATCTTGTGTTACAGATATGAAAGCAAGAATTCAGGTAGAAAATGGCGTTGCTAAGTATAACAACAACGATGAGTTAATGTACAAGGTGACAATGCCTGATGAATTTGAAAGGTTGAAGGGGTGTTACATTGACAGACTTAAAAAAAACATAAGAGGTAGGTTGAGGAAGGAAGATGGTGACATTTTTACAGACTTATCAAACGTATTGGAACCAAGCACTGTTAACTGTACTCCATGTGATGAAAGGGCAAATGCTGTAGCAAGTCTAGGTCAATTTTATGGGTATGAAAAGGAGGTAGTTGTGATTGAAGGTGACATCAACAACTTAGTTGAATATAGAAGAGTCATCCCCCCTCTTCTCAATCCTGAAAAACTTAAAAGTGAGTGGCCCAGACTGGAAGGAATGATTGAAGGGGCATATAGGTCTTATAGTACACAGAAACTTTGTAAGAAAATTATCCTCCATCATAGAATGTTAATGCCAAATTTTGCTATTTTAGCATCTATTGCACTTGTTATGGCAGTGTCTAGCGTAGAATGCGAACGTACTTTTAGTGCCCAGAATAGACTTAAGGTTAAATACAGAGCTTCTTTAAGTACAGATAAACTTGATGTTCTTCTTAAAATCAGTATGCTTGGACCACAGCTGCAGCAGTTTGATCCAGTGCCAGCAGTGAAAAAATGGTTAAGTGACAAGAAAAGGAGAAAGAAAAGACTTCGTGAAGCATATAAACCTAGGAAAAAGGCTAAAACATGTTAATATCAGATTGACTGTATTACAGACAGTTGAAGTGTTTGTTTAAGCTTTTCTGACAGTGATATTAGTGTTCTATTACTTAGTTTACGTGTTGGCTTGAGTTTTTGTCAATAAAAATGAAGAAATAGTATTTAGTTATGAGTTTTAATGTGTTTTGTATTTGCATCATAATTAAAGAAGCTAAATATGTTTATTATAATTGTTGCAAATGTTTCTGAAAAGTCAGTTATACACCCTTCAATATCCAAGAACACAGGTAGTACAGTACTACCTGTATTTTTGGATATGGTAGTACAGGTACTAATTGATTTTCAGCGTTACTCCTTTTCTTTCTGTCAGTGGCAGTACCGGTACTAATTTCACAAATCCTTATCTAGAGCTCTGCATTAATATACTTTACCCCACCCACCATAAACATCGATTATTGTGTATTCAAAAAAGTTATTCATACGGCTAACAACACATCAAAATCAATATTATACATATTCAAAATAGTTATCAAACACATCCAACGATTATTTCCAATATTATTTTAAATGATAGTTGATTTTCTTACCAGAAACGATGGATTGACAATATGCTTTTACAACGGCAGTAACGGAATATCCGAATTACGTTGAAACCGGAAGTAACCAGTCTACAACGGTCTTATGGTCTATTGGAAAGTGGAGATTTCGGTTAAACTCAGCGTTCATCGCTACACTTTTGACTCATACCCAGTCTCCGCCAAACATGGTCGGACCGACGGACATGTCCTGAAAAATTTTGTAAGGTCCGGCCTGTCGGTCTAATTAACAGGACCGGTAAAAAAACGATTGTTGATTATTTATGTTTTTACGGCTCTGAAAGTTTTCTGCGGTATAAAAATAGCGATAGCGTCTTTCCGTTCCAACGCTCTACTCTATGAAATTTTGCGATGCACCTGATTGGTCCATTTTTTTGCGTCGTTACCATATGACGAATGCTATCAGGACAGTCTAAATCCATGACGGCCTAGTCGCTGCTTAAGATAATTATAAATCTGATGATTAAATGATACAAATATCAATTTGTATGGACGTAATCGAGATAGATATTAATAATTGTGATCATCTTCATTCGCAATGTCATGATCTTGACTGTCAATGTCCTTGCGTGAAAAAGGCTGGTGATCAATTATCTAGGCCGTCGTCGGTTTAGGCCGTATTGACCAGATTCCTTTGTGACATGCGCACTGAGACTTAGCAACAAGAATCAACAAACGACAATGGATTATTAATTCTTAAAAATCGCCATAAATTCGCTTCTCTTGTTTTGTGAAGACAGCATGAAAATATTCTGTTTCAATGCACCATGTGGGGGTATACGTCTCGTCTTTTCGTGTTATTTTATTAATATATTTATGTAGTTGGTAGGTCCTGTAAAAAAGAGGAGGTCCTGTATTTTTTCCCAGTTTACAGGACCTACTGACCTGTAAAAATTTGACTAGTTTGGCGGAGACTGCTCATACCCAAGATGGTTCTTACTTATTGTGATTCGCGTATGCGTTAACGGATTCGTTTTAGCAATGCGTCAGAGTCGCACATATTTCAAAACTATGCGTCTATTTCGATATTTGTGCAACATAGAAGCGGGACGTGCATGTAGATTATTCCCTGTATTATCATATTAATCATTAAAATACGGTTGTAATTAACAGTAAATACTAAATATACGTCCCGTTATGATTCACATCAATACGGTATTATTCACACCTATCAGTCTATATATTATCAGTGGGACGAAACGTCCAATGCCTCCCTACACAAATATCAGAGGCACGAACAGGTAGTGGCACGAATTATTATAGTGTCGTGCTGTGGTAAAAGGTAATGGCCTATTAGGAAATATATCGTAAACAAACAATATCAATTAATTATTTGAAGGCCTTACCGAGCATTCCACGCAGAATGGAGTTTTGTGTTCGTTCCTCGGAAATAAACAAACGAAATATTCCCGCGATGTTTACTGTGTCAATGTTTTATGTAGTCGTGAAAATAGCGTTTTTAACAATTCGTTCCTCCGCATTTGGAACAAAAATGTTATTTTTTTAACAAAGTCCTTTCTCCAAGGCAGTAACAGCGTCGTTGCTATGTCTAGTTGCGATTAATAAAAATTGTATTGAAAACAAATCATTGAAAATAACTGTGCCTAACAATATCAGTTGCCGAATATAATCATAAATGTAGATCTACACAATTAGAGGCAAAATTTGCTCCCTTCATATATGTTAGTGTTATGACTGAAAAACGAAAAAGGCTCATATCCGCGGAAAGAGCTTTTATTGAACGTATGGGTTTTATAACAATCTGAACACTTCGGACAGTGTGCTACACAACGCCGGTATGGTGGAATTGTCCGAGGATTCCCGATTGGGTTTTATAATAAACTATTACAAAAATGTAACGAATATTGAAATAGAAAAAAAAATCATATTAAATTATGTTCATACTGAACATTTTCACCAACTTCATGATTTATTGATGAATGTGCGAAGGTTTTTCTGGTTAAACAATAAAAAGATACGGAAAGGGTCGAACACAACGGAAATGTAATTCTGTCATTTTCCTTGAAAAGTATAATGTCCCTTTCCGTGGTGTTAATTAAGGGCCACATGCCAAATTGCAAGTATACTGTATCGGACAGTAATCGATAATCAGGATAAATATACATATAATTTAATAAAGATAAAGTCAGTATAGGTACAGTATACGTGTTTGGAGTCTATTTTTGTATCGCATGTTATAAAATAGTAATTATTTCATAATTTTCTTCACATGCTTTAAAGTCATTTCGTCACACTAATGACGTCATTTTGTGTTTTGAAATGTATTGATGCATGCCACGGGAGAAAGGGTAACTTTTCAGCGAAAGGGAAACAGCTGTTGGCTATTTTCTTGAAAAGGGGGCATAAAAGAAACATTAACTCGTGATCATAGAACAATAATATTTTCACTTATGGCTACGCCATTCTTAAAAAAATATATTGTATATGATCTCTCGTGAAATAACAAACGATCTTACACTGACATGAACAAATATCCTCTATTAAATCTTTTTTCATAACACGTCGTTTCTGTTCGTTTATTTTCATTTTTAAAAACAACAAAAGCATTGGTGTATCGTTTCATCATTATATTCGTTTTTGGGTACAATGAGGTAATTATATACATTTCAACAGATAATTATATTACATATAAGTTAAATGTTGATTTTATATCAATAATTAAAATTAAAATTAAACCACCAAGAAGAGTAATGACATATAGAAAAAAATCACAAATGCAAGAAGGGACGGGTCTTACAAAGGGTTATGGGTTACATTACCCTACTGTTCGAAATAAATATGGTAAAAATGTACAACTATTAGAAGTATACGTGGTAAAACTGTTTAATAACAGTATATTAACGACTTTTGAATTCTTACATGCGAGTTTATAAAACATCATGGGGATGCTGAACAGTGAATAAAACTTGGCTGGCCTGGTTATGAAATTCACTACACTCCAAACACTTGTTCTGAATCAAACCCGTTTTGCTTCAGGGTCGGTTAAATCCTGAAAATCACAAAAACAAGATATTAACAACATTAAGTAAATTTTCAAAACAGAGCCAGTAAAACGAATCAATGTGTGATTAATATTAATGTTTACATTTACAAAAACATAGTTGCGTGTATTTCATAATTCTAAAATTAGCGCATTTGCAGGATGAGGCGGGTTTACAGGATGTTGGGTTCGAGTGGTTGCGATGAGTTCAAAATGTAAAGAAAATAAAGAGACCACCAACAATTTGCTGTCAAGTGTCTAATGGTCAAGATATATTTCGGATTAAACACAAACACACGAGTGTTGGTCTTTTTTAGAAGTAATCGCCCAAATCCGCCCAAACGCGACAAAACTCTCGGGAAGACATCAAATTCAGGCGACATACTTTGTCCCACTTTTGCCGAGCACTCCGGTCCCACGCACTTGTTGTTGTAACCTGAACAATGAACACTATGCACATGCAGGTTGTTTCGAAGTGTATTAATATGAACATTGTCAAATTTCACAAGAAAGAGAGGATTTAAATTTCAAAAATAATATCATAACCTTCGATTGGCAGAAAATAAACAGCTCAGCTTGTAAAACCACGGGGTCATGTAGTTTCAGAGAAAATTATGTGACTCATTTTTATATTGAAGTATATATAATCACTGTAACCCCACGCAGGGGTAAGGCGCCTTACTTTCGTTCTACGATGATTTAAAAATAGATTTTGTGATAAAAATAAGGACCTAAATAAGCTACCTAGGCAAATATCAGCCTTTGACTCACAATTTGTTATTCACTTAATTAACATATACAAAGAATAAATGGCATGTTGTATTTCAATACATACGGTATTTTCGAACAACTATTACCTTCTATTCCTTAAAATGAATCTCTGAATTGTAAAGTATGCGTCAGTTGTAAGATTGAAAAATAGTGATCGTAGTAGTAGTAGTAGTAGTAGTAGTAGTAGTAGTAGTAGTAGTAGCAGTAGTAGTAGTAGTAGTAGTAGTAGTAGTAGTAGTAGTAGTAGTAGTAGTAGAAGTAGTAGTAGAAGTAGTAGTAGTAGTAGTAGAAGTAGTAGTAGTAGCAGCAGTAGCAGCAGCAGCAGCAGCAGCAGCAGCAGCAGTAGTAGTAGTAGTAGTAGTAGTAGTAGTAGTAGTAGTAGTAGTAGTAGTAGTAGTAGTAGTAGTAGTAGTAGTAGTAGTAGTAGTAGTAGTAGTAGAAGAAGAAGTAGTAGTAGAAGAAGAAGTAGTAGTAGTAGAAGAAGAAGTAGTAGAAGTAGTAGTAGTAGTAGTAGTAGTAGTAGTAGTAGTAGTAGTAGTAGTAGTAGTAGTAGTAGTAGTAGTAGTAGTAGTAGAAGTAGTAGTAGAAGAAGAAGTAGTAGTAGTAGTAGTCACAGATTATACGTTTCAGAAATCATGCATTATACAAATTACACGTTTCAGAAATTATACTTTTTACACATTACAATTTTGATAATTTTTTTTTTTAAATTACTTTTTCATTGATTCGTATTTTTGAACTGTTTTCAATCAATTTTTTATTACTTTTTTCGTTGAGTCGTATTTTTGAACTGTGTTGAATCAATTTTTTATGTTAAAAATTTAATAACAATAAAACGGAAAATGTGCCAGTATAACAAAAAAAATATGAAAATATTTAACAAGAACTGAAACGACAAAAACTCGCATTGTGAAGGAGATCAAGTTGATGTTTGTGGATCAATGTCCCAATGTTCATTTATTAGTTAATTTGTATTTCAAAGTGTATGAGGTCCTTACGCGTCCGTGACTGCATTTACTTTCTACAAACAAGGACGTTTGGTCGAATACTGAATTATAGCAGCAATTTACAGCAATTAAGTTATTGTCACTGTATATGTACATTTGATGTGCTGTTGGGCGGAGATCCGGAAAAAAACAGAGGACATCCCTCTATCCGAAGAGAAAACCGGACATGTGTATATTAGTTCCCCGGTGATGCCTCTCCCAGCTGCAATGCGTGGCTCGATGACGTCACAGTTTGACAACCTATGGCGAATTTCGTGTCCGGCCAGCAATAACAACAGGAACGGACGCCAATATTTACCGCTCACTCCCCTGGGTCCGCCCATCATCCCACCGCCACTTCTGGCTCCTCCACTGCCGCCATTTCCGGCGCCCATACAGAACGGGCCCGTGCAGCCGCCATTACCGCTTCCACTGACTACCGGAAACATCGGGTTGATGCCGCCTGTAATGAAGAATGCAGTGCTCGTGTATATACGCGCCATGTGGCATCTTAAAACAAAATTTGTTGTAAAATATGGAAAAAAACCATCTTCATTATCCTGGAGACATTAAAAAAAAATCGGATTTATCCATTAAGAGTCATTCTTCCATGCAACTCCATCCAGCTCCTTCTTTCATAGCATGAAGTATAATTTGGACAACTATATCACGTTTCGATTTATTTTCCGCCAAGAAGCGGGACGGACAAACGATACAAGCGAAATTTATGATCCGAACTCACTTCGTAGGCATCGCACGCTCGAAAATGACCTCAATTCATCAATTTCCCCACTTAAGGGCACTGCATAGACACGGTTTAAGTCATTTTACTAGTGAAATACATGTTCAATTAAATATACATAGGTCATGCAATATAGAAGTTTAAGAGATTAACTCAAGGTTTTATAACGTCGATTTGCGGATGCGTAATATTTTCTTAAAATAGTGCATATATTATGTACGTATTCATTAAATGTGCGTGTTTTGTGATTCTTAAAGCGGGACTGCACGATTTTGTCAAATCTTTGTGAATTTATATAAAATGTGTAAAAAACACATAAGACATATATTTCGATATGCATTAAAATAAAAGTTAAGAAGAACATGTGTCGAAAAATGCGAAATAAGCCAGATATTTTATTCTGAAATCGAAAATGTCTGTATTATAGTCGAATTCGACAGCATGCATATAATGCATGTACGATGTGAATCTAAATTTATTTTTACGGATCATGTTAATTTCCGGCAACGATATCTATTCATACGACACACAAACACTAACTAATAATAATAATGATAATGATAACTTTATTTCATGAAGAATTCACATTAAGAAATAATTTCTTTTTTACAATGTGGTCTTCAGTCACAAAACACAAGTATATATTTTGAAACATGCATACGAACATACAAGGGAAAAAAGAAAATGAACTATACAGTTAAATGTTATAATAACTTCCTTATCAATTCCGACGACGTCGACGACGACGAAGACAACGACGACGATGATAATGATGACGATGATGATTATGATAATACAAAATATGCAAAATGTGATACAAAAATCAATCTTTCAAAAATTAATCTTTCAAATAAATCACATCAGACACATCACAACAAAGTATTAACATAGAAAAATTAACAAATGAGCATACATATATATCAATGATTTGTTTGTAGGTATTCTTTAAATTTTATTTTGAATGTAATAAAAAAGACGAATGCTTCGGTTATTGTAGGAACATATGTACGAAATATCTTCGTCACAATCGGCTCGGGGCGCTAATCTGTCTTTGCTGCATTTTATGAAATTGGTCTTCAATGTATAATTTTTTTCTTGACTATTTTGTGTTATTATAACATATTTTTTATCAATTTATTACAATTTAACACATATAAAAATCGTGCAGTCCCGCTTTAATATACATATTACAAAAAACTAATTGAGATTATTCTTCAAAAAGTCGTTGCACACATAAGGCCTTTCTTTACATTCATTTACACATTAATGTTATTCAATCGGTTAACCACGGGTGGTCGGATGGAAGGACATGTGCAATTTATCATGTTACCCATTCAGTGTGGACATGAAAATAAACAGGTCAAAACTTAAATTGAAATAGAGACAAGGGCGTTGTCTATGTGTTTTACCATAACATGAAGTACAAAATGTCATCTATGTGTTATATCATAACATGAAGTACAACATGTCATCTACGCATATTGAGGTTTTTGATAAGGATACCATCAACGGGGTCATCTGTTATTTGTCTTTTTATTTAAACACCGTATTAGTGTATTTTAAAATTTGCCGCATTAAGACACTATTACATTAGTTGAATGCTAACCCATTTCTTTATGGGTGGAAATTATGAAAGCGATGATACAACTAGGAACCCCTCGACCAAAAGATGGACACTATATTAGCCGCGTTCTTTGAATATTGGGTTTAATACATATGCTTTATAAACGTCTCAAATCAGTATGTGCAGTCCGCATAGGCTTATAAGGAACGACACTTCCCGCCAAGACAGGGACGACACTTCCCGCCAAGACAGGGACGACACTTCCCGCCAAGACTGGTAATTTCGTCTAGAAGATACTTCTTTTAAACAGTTAATTCCTTAAAGGCGGAAACTGTCGTCCCTGATTACCATGCGCGAACTCCTTTTAACATCATTTATGCATTAAACTCCGTTTTACAAGAACGAGCCTCATAATTTGTTGATGAGGTTAAATGAAAAAACGAAATAACAGAACCTCCGCTTCCCGGACACATCGGCCCGAAACAACTAGAAGACGCCCGCTAACGACGTTAATAGCTCCTCATGCGTCCATCCCGCCACCTGAAGCGCTCCCGTCACTGTCTCAAACCGACGCTGCATTTCAGGGATCACAACCCCCGCCACTGCTTCCGGTTTCTGAACCAGATCCACAAGAGTCTCTTCCAGCACTTGCGCCGTCACCGCTCCCGGATGATGAGAGCCCCTTGCCGCTTGAAGAGCTCATACCGGATGCTGTAGTGGTTGGTTCTTTTGTGGTTTATTCCAATTTTGCTGTGACGCGGAATGTTGCAAAGATCCTAGAATGGTATTGGTGGAGAGTCTATACTTTTTCTCTAAAGTGAAAATGCTTAAACATGTAATGCATCATCATCCATATCATCATCATCATCATCATCATCATCATCATCATCATCATCATCATCATCATCATCATCATCATCATCATCATCATCATCATCATCATAATAATAATAATAATAATAATAATAATAATAATAATAATAATAATCATCATCATCATTATCAGAACCGACATCATGATCATAATCATCAAATACAATAGCATCCCCGTCGCTACCATCATCAACCGACACATCATCATCATCATCATCATGATATCTTCATAATCATCATCAACATCGTGAGCAACATGATTATAATCAACCTTATCATTATTATTAGAAGCAGCCTCAGAAGCAGTAGCACCACCACCTACATCATAATCTCTCGGCACCATCATAACAATCATTCCTATTCTCATCCTTCTACTATTCTTCGTCAGCATCATCAGCATCATCACTTCCACAAACCCGCTCAAAAAACATCACCCCCACCATCATCATCACCAACACTACCACAGATCAAGTGATAATTCTACACGGCTCTGAATCCACGCATGCGCACGTCTGACAGCCAGTCTCATCTGTTGTGGTGCTTAGTGTGTAGCCATCGTTGCGCGACAACATGCACATGTCGTTGCACTTTCGGTACGTGTCGCCGCTGATCGGAAGTGCACCTGGTTCGTGTAAAGTAAATAATATCGATCTTAATCTTCTTAGTTAACTCAAGTTTTGTTTTTAATGCAAACGGCATACATAATACATATCCTTTGAAAATAGCTAAAATACGTTGAAATAATGACGCGAAATACGATTGATAAAGATAAGGAACAAAATGCTCAATAAGGCACTCGCTTAACAAAATATATTTAACGCCTTCTTTTAAATAACGATATGAAACGCATCCAAACGGAATACATGTGCAAAACCCTTCTGCATCTTGAAACATATTGATTACCATTCTCTTTGTTGGTCTCATGCGTGTCGGCACTTTCGTTCATCCACCACTTGCTTGGACAATTCTAAGGCGTCGGTGTGCATGCATGACTCGATGACGTCGCCTCTGGGCGCATTGCACAATCGCAGACTCTGCACTTCCGGTTGTCCACAGCCAACGGCGGGCAGCGGTTTTTCTTCATTTCCGGAAGTGTTTCCAGAATATTGGAAAAGGAATTGTTGATACGACATGCCACCTCCTACCGACCGGAGCCCCGGTATGCGAGCGAGGGAACTTCCGGGGTTCCAAGGTACTTGACATTTAGCTGCGATTATAAACGATTTGACTTTTCATATAATAATACTAAAGGAATTATCGGACTATAATAACTTCTCTTCTCAAACTACATGTTACGGCTAGTTTGACATTTGTGCTTCTAAAACTACCAGTAGAATTGCTACTTAATATTGATGATTGAATAAATACCAAATCATTAATACGTCAACAACAGACAATCTTTATCTTAATTATTTACTGAAGTACGTGCCTGATAAAATCAAGATCTATTTATTAAGAAAATAATGACAAATATTCACAATTACAGCACTTCATAAAACAAAAACAGTATTATCATCACTGTACCATAACAAATAAGTAGAATCAAAATCGACGCCCAAATGGCATCCGACCCATTTGTGAATAACAGCGTCAAGAATAATTATGTCATTATTATTGGCACGAAAACAGCGCTGCACCTCGCGCGTGTTACTATTTTGCAAAAGACGTCGTTTCCGAAAACGTAAAATATAAAAGGGCTGTTCGATGTTTGATAATTATGCAAGTAGCTGATCCGTGGTCTAGTGGTAACACACTGGCTTCACAATCCAGAGATCGCTGGTTCGATCCCCCGCTGCACCTAACCTACTAACTCGTCTTTCGCATGAGACGTTAAACCGAGGTGCAGTGTACTAGGTGCTATACACCGGGCACTAAAAGACCCAGGGTCACCTCTGGAACGGGGTGTCTTCTGTATCTTGCACTATCCCCCGTAACCAACTAACACGTCTTTCTGGGGGCGATGGCCATATGGGAGACAATCCCGGTGCACTCGATAAAAAACAACAACAACAACAACGATAATTATGCAGTAAGACGCTTATATGTTAACCATATTAAACACAATTGAGTTACGGCGTATCAACGCGGCTATCTGTCATTATGGGCGTAAAGGAAGGCTTTATCAGCCCGTGTTCTTAAAATGCGTGACAGTTACTCGAAGAATACATTCAGATTACGGTTAGTTGCGTGACAGTTACTCGAAGAATACATACAGCTTACGGTTAGTTGCGTGACAGTTACTCGAAGAATACATACAGCTTACGGTTAGTTTTAGTGATATTCGACCCTATGTTGGCTCGACTGTTTCAAATGTTTGCGCTTTAATTATAATACATACAGTTCCGTTTTCTGGCTAGAACTGGTGTCAGATTTCCGAACGCGCGATTGAAGTTGAACTATAGGAAAATGTTTGATAACAGATATATGTTCAAAATTTGAATTGCTAATGATCTGCTGTTAAAAATATGTAATAACCGACATGTACCTATACATTATTAAGAGATGCTTAACTTAAAAAAAGACAAATAAATAATTTCAGTACTCTAAAATTCTTTCGTAAGGGTTAATACAGTTGTGTTCTGTGGTGATATTATTACATAAGTATTTACGTTATGATGATTGTGTTTCTTTGTCAATCTAAACTTCTTTAAATCATCTAAAATGACTTAAGGTCAGAATTGTATTAAAACAATTCTTGGTGTTTTCCACGCTTCCTTTATTTAAAACTGGCCGTAACTATGTTCATCTTTATCTTGTTTGTTGGAAACTACACAATACATGAAACGTTAACACATCACATGACGCATATTTCTCTGGGCCGCAGGTTTCTCGGTACAACAGTGGAGAGTTCTTCCGTAGTGCCTCTGCTACAGAGTCTGGTGCAACAACTGAGTATGCTGGGGAATCAAAGCCCACGAACCGGCCTGGTACGTGTGTCATTATCATCACGATAAAGAACATTCTTTTTGAAAGGTGAATAGTTTATTAGTGCCAGTTGTATTTGTAATCTAACATTAAATGCCAAGCAAAAATACTTGTAAGTCAGTAAATCATCATTGAATTAATTGGGAATTCATTATTTTCTTTTAGTAATCAATCTCATGGGTAATCCTAAGTTATAACCGTTCTGTCCAAAAAGTCTTCAATCAGGATCATATTAGTCGACAAGTTTGAAGTGAGTAGAAACTTGAACGTTTGATGCAAACCAGAAATTACACAGCTAGGGTTTTTTCAATAAATTATTTTGTATAACGCTATACTGACATTTTGTTCAATTCTGATCAGCTGTCGTTTGACGAAGCCATGCTTTGGCGCTCGTTCGACCCGCCGTCACGGACAGTACTGCAGACGACAGTCCGTACCTCAGTCGACTTCCTGTTCAGTCGTCTGGAGAAACTGCACAGCCGGATATTGGTGTGTCGCGCCTTGGGATATTTTACCTTAGGTGGGGGTTGAGTCACTTGTATTCAAGTCTTGTTCTGGGTAAACTGGCATTAAAGCACTTAATTCGGCCTTAACTAGATTTTTGTTAAGAAGAGATTGTACACTAACCAAATAAAAGCGGAACATGTCTTCCCTGATAAGCCTGTCCGGGCCACACATGCTAATCTGGGACGGCACTTTTCGCACATGCATTAAGACCAACTTTCCCATAACGAGGATCACTTGTTTATCTACTTGCCAGCACATTAATGGAAGTCTCGTTTAGCAAAAATCCAGTTCAATATGGATCTTTACTTCAGCCAATCACGGAATCACCGAGGCGGAGCTTGATGACGTGTTGTCCTGCGATGATGACGTATTAAATGACGTCTACACCTACTGGACACCGCCCATGCGCAGACTGCCCCCTCTACTTCTCGTGTGCATACGGGCGGACATCGACCAATATGTCGGTAGTGAACTTTACTGTTATTTTCTCGTTTGAATTTAATGTTTTACGAACGTCGAGCTGATGAGAAAACAATGATGTTATATGTACTATGGCGATTTATATTGGGATTTCCAATTCATTATCAACATCGCATGTTATTAAAATTAAGATAAAGCGGTTATCGCAACGCGGTTGAACGTCTGCCTTAAGAACTTGTGATCATATAGGTTCGCTACCACTTGATGTTTTCTGATTTGTTTTCAGCTGAGAAACACTTTGTTCAACTTTCTTTAAATGACTTGCTTATGACTTTAGAATTGCAGAGCAGTGTTGAGATTACAAGGAAAAAAGGCTGATTTTATGAATTTTAGGCACTATGATATTCACAAACAAAAAATTTCATTGAGTACCATTGGTTTATATTGAGGCAGATAATTATTTCAATTGTATAACTTCAATTGATGCCAAAATGGCTCAGCAAAATGATTTGGAAAATCCGTATATTAAACAAAGCGTCGCACTGTAAACTTCGATGGTATAATCATGGTGGACATCGGAACGTACCGAGCTAGAATCGGGTGTTTAACGGCCAGGTCTGGGTCTGTTTTGGACCTAGACACACTTCGGGTGGTTGGCGTTTATGGCTTTATTGGTATTCTCATCTTTATGGCCGGCGTCGAGTTAAATCCGGGACCGTTTCAGGTGATAAAAATCTTTGTTTACATTAGAATTTGCAAATTATGTATCCCGCGTATTAAACTTTTTCGGCATAGCTGTATACGCCAGCTTTTCACCTTACCTGACCTTTGTAACTGTCCCATAAAATTCAAATAAAATTTCCCGCGGCTAGGTCACAAAGAATACACTTCATTTATCCCATAGGCTGATATGAGCATACGACCAGAACATTGGAAACATGTCCGCGTCTTTGTGACACTGTTTTACTGCGTGTTCAGCATGAAGCAATTTTACCTCTAATGAAAAGGCTTACTAGATAGAACAGTTTTACAGTCAATCTCGACATCAATACAGTTTGTGCGTGCACCTTTTATTTTAAGAGGATTGCCAGCGCGAGAACGTTTGTACTTAAAGGCTATGTTCTCATATTTAGTTCTAACTTCCATATTCCTGTCAACATGTTAACATGTAAAAGTATAAAGAGCAGTGGAAGCGAGGCCTCACTTTATTGCATTGCATTTCAACCCGCGAGGTATCAGGGTCAGTTCGCGGTTAGTGTGTGTGAATGTTTATATACAGGTCATCGCTGCGTCTTCACGACTACCTTATGTGTTGACCGGAGTTCGCGGCCAGTAAAATAATCGTTATATAATAAAGACGATAAAGCGTGAACTAGGTGAACTGGAATTTTCTTTAGACCAGAAAGATGTTAAATGAAGATATCCAGCGATATAATGGTATGTCAATAAATGATTCTTAATGTGTTCTCAACAATACCATGATAAATATTATTTTTAATTAATTTAACAAGAATTATTCCACTATATTGACTAATGTATTAAGCATGAGCGCGATGATTCTCGATACTGTTAATAAACGAATCAAATAGCAATGCCCGACAAACCACTAAATCAGGTTTGTTCGAAGAACGCGCGTATAAATATTTAAAATATGTACGGATACTAAGCGTGTGGCCGGTTGACTCGTATATTTTAATTTCACTTCCATTCTTCTTTTGGTTTTCTGTTTTGAATCTATAGGTTTATGACCAGCAATATGTAATAATGTAAAATAAGCCGCGAAACTCCGCGTAACATCCCGTACTGTGTGTGATGCAGCTACGAACTGCACAGAAAAAGACATTCGCTATCCTTGATCTCATTCATTGAACTCTTTACCTTTATAAACTCCAACCACAATCAACGCCGTATATCTTTTTTAAAGATATTTCTTGTTTGATATAAAGAAGTTCAATTTTTTATATAAAGAAGTTCAAGTCTTTTCTTTTAATAGTCAATGTAGTTGATGATAGACCTGACAGAAAATGATGAGGCAGTGCTAAAACAAAATTTTACAGAAGAAAATTTAAAACAATGGCCAGAAACTTTACTGATTTATGTTAAATATTTGTACTCCTCATAATAATCAATGCGTCCCTGTGACGCAATCAGTAACGACTCTGGATCCATTGACCACTATTATATTGTCACTGCATTGGTTCGAACCCCTGTAGTTTTTTTTCCAAATAACTTTTCCATCAATGATCATTTTTATATGTGCTTATGATTGAAAACGCTTTTGATTTTATGTATTTAAACATTTTTTAAGAGCTCTATGGTGCTTTCAAGCTCTAAATGAAAAAAATGTCCATGAATTTGTTCACGGTGAACTTGTCCGAACTACAACAGCAAGTTTGCAGAAGCTGATTTGATGTAAACTCAAAAATAAAATTTATAAAAAAATCATAACGAATAATATCTTAAGTAAATACAATGCTATTATATATTAACATGTCAATGGCATCGCTTTAATGTTTGTGCATAAACACATTCCAGTTGATCGAAAACGAATTGTTTAAATGTGGGATCCGACTGGAGACAGGAGAGTTAAATTAGCGTTTAATAAGATTGATATTTAAAAGTTGAAGAATAATAAAACATGTTAAGAGAGTGAAAACGTTTTTCATAATATATGAAACATTATTCGCTAAAATGTTTGATAGATCTGTTTTCTTCATAATATAAGGTAGATCTATATTATTTTAGTATTTCAATAATAAATATATAAAGCACATTCTATTATCCATAAACATATTATGTATGAGAGAGCTGCGTCTCATTTTTTTATTTTTCTATCTGACTTCAAATGAATTATATGACTATTTTTCTGTATTAAAGGTTGTTACATCATTGTCACTTCAAACACCGTTTATGGTAACAGAGTTTTAAATTGACAATAACTTGAAGCAGATTTTTTTGTTAACTATATAGATACTAAACGGTCAAATGTAGCGACCACGATTCCACGATTCCGATAATCTAGGTATACACAATTTACGGGGGGGGGGGGGGAGAATGCCCCCGGACCACCCTACATTGACCTTATATACTGCCTCGGCTAAAATTTGGGTTTGGCTACGCCACTGCTTTAGCATCAGCGGAAGTGGTAAATTAGCTACATTCTGCATGTAATAAGTCAAGGCATTTTAAAAGTACATGTACTATATACACACTGCGCGTATTTTTGTAATGCTCTGTGATTGACTATAATTAACAGATGTGTTGTTTTTTCACCGCAGTTGAGCGCGGTGCAGACGGTGCGCGCGTGTTGAACTGGTACCACCGTCAGTTTACGGAAGCTGCGCACGAGAGCTACTGCGCAGATTATGCGCAGAAAAGCGTGTCCATAGCAACCTAGCTGTTTCTTCGCGGGAACCTGGGCCAATGGTAGTATTGTGCATCATTATGATATGTATGGACAGTTAGTCGTTATATCAGAAAGATAATCACAATAACGAGTATGCAAAAAATGAAATATAAGTTGATTGTTCAATCAGGCGCAATTTGCTATGTGAGTCTTCGATAATTTTTGATCCTCCAATAAAGAAGTATAATTATCGTATTCATGAGTTTTTAAACGTTTCGTTATTTTCGAATTGCCGCAATTCATTTTTAAAAGGAGACTTTTGACATTGGTTTTACTAATTCACTCCCTGTAATATCGAAATTTTCACCGAAAATACATGTAACCAAATTTATGTGCTAGCACGTGAGTATCTATATAAGTCTCGCTTTAGGAAAACCGGACTTAATGCATGTGCTTACATTGTCCCTGATTAGCCTCTGCTGACTGCAGAGGCTAATCTGGAGGACACTTCCAGTTTTCCAAGAATGATGCTAAAATAAGCTTTAAAGTGTTTTATTCCAGGAAGAAAAAGCCGTATACGAACGCTGAAGGGGAGGTAATACAAGAGGACCGCTATGGGACGTCACAGCCCTTTCGCTTCGGAGAGGATGGCTACAACAATCGGGCTCTCAACAATCTCCCCTATCTCCGCTTGCACGCGGCTCACGTTGACCTTCTCAAGAAGGAGTGTCTCGCCAACGTGCACTTCTGCGTTGCTAAGTACATGCACTGCCTGTTGAGTAAGCTTTATGGTTAAGAAATGTTACATCGTATGTTTTAATTACTCACTTAAATTGTTACGACCTAACCCTCTACCTTTGGTTTAGTTGTCGTTTACTGTCATTGTTACCACTGTAACTAGTGTATGCGGACTTAGTTACCTGATGTAATTGTAGACTGATAAAATGACTTTTTTACCTGTTTAAATACACGTTAAAGTGAGACTGCACGATTTTGTCAAATATTTATTAATTTACATCAAATGTATAAAAAAAACTTATTATACATATATTTCAATTGAAATTAAAGTAAAAGTTAAGAAGAACAATGCGAAATAATCCAGATATTTAATTCTGAAATCGAAACTGTCTGTACAGTCGAATCCCGGGAGTCGAATTCGCCAGCATGTATATCATGCATGTACGATGTGAATCTAAATTTAGTTTTAGTGCAGATTCGTTCATACGACACAAAGACAACCATTTTGTTTTAAGGATCATTTTAATTTCCTGCAACGATATCTATTCATACGGACACACGAACACTAACTCCGAGCCTAATAAAAAGACGAATGCTTCGGGTTATTGTAGGAAAATATGTACGAAATATCTTCGTCACAATCGGCTTGGGGCGCTAATTTGTCGATGCTGCATTTAATGAACTTCGTCTTCAAAGTATACTTTTTCTTGCCTATTTCGTGTTATTCTAACATATTTTTTTATCAATTTAACACATATAAAAATCGTGCAGTCTCACTTTAATTTAGATTGTTTGAGTTTTTTATGTGAACATTAGTAAATTAACTTTGCTCGGTAACACTTTTAGCTTTTTCGTTAAAAAACCTATGAAGATAGATAATAGTACATGTTTTTACTGTCAAAATAAACACAAACACTGTCTCTTGTATTAACACTGGACATGAGACAACGCGTCTTAAAAGTATGTAATTCACGCATGTTTCTCGCGGCTCTCCCAGGGCGCTTTTAGACGACTTCACGGCGGCCAAAGCGTCATTCCCGGTGAAACCCCTGATCAAGTGCATTCTGGAGGCGCTTCTTCTCTCCCGGAAGGGGGCTGCAGATGGATCCGGTTCAGTTCATGCCTCAGCTACTAGGGCGCCTGGAGGACAACGAGGTTTTAAATAGGACTGATATGAGCCTCGTTTCAAGAAAGCTGGTCTTAATGCATGTGCGCAAAGTGTTGTCCCAGATAACCCTGTGCAGTCCACACATTCTAATCAGGGACGACACTTTTCGCCGAAACTGGATTTGCGCTTAGAAGAGATTTCTTTTTAACGAAAAATTCCATATAAGCGGAAAGTTGCTGACTGTTCTGGCTAATCTGGGACGACAGTTTACTTACATGCGTTAAGCCCAGTTTTCCCAGAACAAGACGCATATTTATAAACTTACATTAAGGTAAAACAAAATACAAAATCATTTTTGTACATCTCCGGTAGCACTTGAATAATAGATAATTGAATAAGAGATCTGCTATTCAAATATCGTTATTACTTCAGAAACCCCGCGCATACAAGTGGAACACTCTTTTTCACCAAAATAATCAAAATAAGCTGTTTGATGTTATAATATGTTATATGTATACAGACTTTTAACAAGGAAAATCACCGAAAAATGTTTTCTTAAAAGTTCTGTATGAATTGAGCCGCTTCATGCAAACGCTGTTCTTTTGCCGTATGTAGTCAGCGAATCCCTAGGCCAGCCTGCGCATTCATTCAGTCGGATCAGGAGCTACCATGTCTGCTATTGACATCACGAAATATCGCGTGACTGTAAAGAGGACAAAGTAACTCCTGACCAGAGTGCGCAATCGGCATACGACCCATATTCGCATGACGCGGCTCAATGCAGTGTTTTTTTTCAGTCAACAGCCGAGTTCAAGCAGCGCTTACGTGAATATAGCTCAAAAGTGTGGTTCGAGCCCGATGTCAACATCCTGGAGCGTACCGGGGTCAACTGCTACACAGCTCCACGTGCACGCGTCCGAAATTGACATGATGACGATTACGTCATGTGGAACTTACGTAATCACAGGTGCATTATACGTTATGGCATAACTTTATAAAAGAAGTTTGCTTTTTGTGGGGGGGG